>NC_051319.1:30319684-31519684 GCF_015220235.1 Choloepus didactylus | reverse complement strand
GAGCAAAGCTACTACTAGTACTGTTAGTAGCTTTGTCAGTGCTATAAATATTCTCAAGGTAGTTCTGTTTTAACAGGTAAACCATGTAATACCTCTGTCTCTGAGTACTGTAGCTCAGATTATCTTATGTGGTCAGCAGCCCCTAGTAGAAAAATTTCTTTACTATTTTAGTTTGTGGGCAAGTTACCTATTGTTACCTATTGGGCAATTACCTATTGTAATCAGGTACTGGTCTTCAGCACCCCTTTTATTTAGGCAACGCTTTATTTGCTCATACTCAATATGTTTTCTTTCATTTCTGTAGCATTTCTGTCTGGAGGGAAAAGTTTTTTTTGCAGTGTGTGTGAGAATATTTCAAAGGCTAATTCTTGTCGAGTTGAAACTTCTGGTGAACATCTGTAATGTGTAATATAAGGAATTTTCTACAATGGTTAAATTTTTTTATATTGCCTCAGCAGGTAGGTGGAATTCAAGAGAAAAGGTATGGATAAAGGAAACTAGTCTGTGAGAAACAAATTTTCTCCCTGACAAGACTATGAACCTGGATGATGGTGGTGAGAATACCATACTTTAACCAAACCAGCAATGCTGAAACCAGAGACTCCAATGAGACGCAAGAATATGTAGTCAATATATAGTCTACATCTGTTATCTCACTCTCTTAGTTATAATAACTCTCTGTAGAAAGGTGGTATGATGTTTACAGAAACTGCAACATAATCTGGTTAAAAGGTCACTTTTTGCCATATATATTACCATGGTTATAGGGACTTAAATATCTGCACTGCTTTTACTTACATTTTCAATGACATCACTTTAGACTAAGTTGAGATTATTTCTAAACTAGCAAGGACTATTTACCATTGACACAGCTACACAATTTCAGCTATGACTTCAGAACTAGTTTGTGAGTAAAAGAGGGGGAGAATATTCTTTTACCAATGTTAGATTTGCACATTGTAAAAATTTTCTCACGTCCTGTTTTGAATTCCCAACACTTCAGGTTTTTCCCATTATTTGATTCTTAGGAGAATTATGTTACTGTTTTGATTATTGTTCTTGAAATACAGAAAGTCAACACATATTTATGGAGTTTTTGTCATGCTTAAGGTATGTGAGGTAGATAAAGGCAAAGACTTTTACCAGTAATTTAACAGATTATATTTTCTTAATATGATGTATTCATGTGATTTTATTAATATTACTATACTTTAAGATAAAAATTACTATACTTTAAGATAAAAAAGGATTTATATTTAGTTTTTCCTTACTGTGCTCTTTTTTACCTTTTGAAAAAAAATTCTTGGAATTGTAACTTTGGCAACAGCCAAAATTATATTAATTGTGATAATAAGAAGTAGAATAAATTGAATAAATAGAATATGGCATTTACTAACTTTAAATCACTTTTTTAAAATAAATAAGATCTTAAAAGTTTTCTTAGTACTCTAAAGCATTTTGTTTAGATTAAATATGCCAATTTAATTAATTTCTCTGCAAATAAAAAACATTGCATAACAATGTTTTCTGGAAATTGGTCTTTATGTTGCTTATTTAGCTAGAAGCAGGTTCACTTTTTAAAAACTCGGCTAACAAAGTCTGTTTGAGTGAGTTAGGAATTGCACATTTCGTAAATTTTTTTATGAATATGTATTTTTAAAAAATACACCTTCATAAATTTTTTAAAAATACCTATGTTTGGTCCTGACCACACATTAGCTTTAATTCTAATACTATTGAATTTATTGTAGCATTGAAAATGTTTTTGTATTTCACCAAAGTTTGTTAAATGATGCTAAGAATAATTATCACTTGGCTGTCTCACAAGGAGAATTGAATGGGTTGTTGATAGTTTTTCCAACAAATTTGACCAGTGCAGTTAGCTGTTTTAGATAGAATTGTTAACAAAAATACCAACATTCTCTCTATAACAGTTGCAGTCTTTTGGAACTTTATTTGTAATTGCCTCTATTTGTTTATATGTAGATGTAGACATAAAGTTTCAGTTTACAAGTATTGTAATTAACAGTGGGAGTATAACATGTCTTGTGCTGAGTGTTTGCATGCTATACCAAGATCTGTTTGAATTTTGGTTTTCTGGGTTTTGCATTATTTATACATTTCTCAAAACAAGTATATGAATTCCAGATTAAGTCCCTTTTTAATCAGTTACATTTTTGAGATGTTTAAGATTTATATTTAAAAAGAGGCAAATAAACACATCATTGATACCTGGTAGAAGGTTAAAGAGGATTTGCTATATTATTAGAATTAACTTGATGTCAGTCTAGATTGTAAAAGTGTTCTTTTTTCTTTGCGGGGGGGAGCTGACTAGAGCTTAGTGATTTTAGGGAATAATGGTTTGTTATTGTAGAGCTTTGAAAGCTGTATACCAACTAAGGCCTAGCCAGAGTCAAAAGTCACAAAGATTCTATTTGTATTTCAGTTTTACAATTAGTGAGTTTCAATGTGCTTTAAGTTTTGACAAATAGTTTCAAATTTCTGAAAATCCTGCATTATATAGTGAGGAATTAGCCCCAAACAGTATTTTGATGTATAGTATGTATGATTGAGACTTTGATTCTTACATAAGCATGCTTAATTATTTGTGCCTACCCAGGAGAAATGTAAAAAACCCTTAATTTATGAATTTCACTTTTTATATAAATAGTAAAATCCTGTTATTACATGCTAAGAATGTTATATATATTATTTAATTTAATCCATTTATGTAACATGGAAAATCCCTAGTTTACTGATGAAGAATTTGGAGATCAAAAGTGGTTAAGTAATTTGCTCAAGTCACATAGTAAGAGACAGAGGAAAGATTTGCATTGAGGTATGTGTCACTCCAGAGCCCGTTCCTGTCATTGCTGATGTCATTGCCCCTTATCAAGTAACTCATTATGCTATGTTTTGATTCTATCATGGATCAAGTCATATTCTTACAGGTATATAAAAGTGCATAGAGCAACTCTCTCAAAATAAAGGAAAAGCTGTATGAATTCATGTTATGTTCATGTCCCAATATTTATAGGATGATAATATTCTCCAGGGTTTGTGTAACATTGAATGTGTAAATGGTATTATATGGGATGAAGGATGAATCATTATCCATCCTTGAACTTTTTGGCACTTGGTTGACTTAGCTATTAAGTAGCTGATGGCAGTGAATTTCATCTTTTCTGCTTTCTAATCTTCAGAATGTTTTTGTCTTTAGTGACTGTCAGGGAAAAAAATCATTGTTTGCTTCAGTAGGCATGTTTTCTGAGATAATAGATATGGAAAGCCTTTGGTGGTGCTTGTATATATGTTGGCAGTTTATAAGAGTATTGGTATAATTATATGCATGTATATCCATAAATGAGTCGTAGCTGAATGTTTGTTTTGAAATAGAACTGATTGTGCACATAGTCTGTCCTTGTAAGAATTATAGGGAGAAGAAATTGGAGAATTATTCAAGGTAGTTTTCAATAAATTAAATATGAGTGGATGTCAAAATGTGTGGGACAGGTATTGCACGATTGATAATGCACATAAGACATCAGTGTAGCTGAGCCTATGATGAAGTTGAGGTGGGGGCAGGAGCATGTTGCAGAAGCAGAAAGAACACGGGTTAAGGGCCTGGTGTGCAAATGAGTATTTTATGTGTAGTGGGCTGTGGGGGTGAATGGAGGTTTTGGGGCTAATTATGTTGTCAAGTAATTCTGGCTCTTGCTCTTTAGGGTTAATGCCAGTTTTAGCTATTTAACTTCAAGCAGTTGCTCCAAAACTTATTTTAAATTCTAATGTGTAGAAAATTTGGAATGTATCAGTAACAAAAAAATGACTTGTTAGCCCCACTGCTCAGAGCTAGTCATTTTCAATATTTTGGCATCATGATGTAATTCTTGTTAAATTCCTGCCATGCCTTTTCAATGAGATACTATCACACAAACAGTTTTCTGAAATAAATTAGAGTCTTTAGTACTCTTTAAATATATATCTGAATTTGAGACCCATTGAGTAACAGATCTAATGGCCATTGGTGAGGGTTGGGTCACTATAATTCCATATACCCTTAGGTCATGCCTGCTCTGTCTCTTGTCAGGTTTGGTCTTTTGCCTTGTCCTTCCTCCAGTCTTCCATACGGCTGCCAAGTTCTTTTTAGTGAATGTTTCACTCTTCCGGGTTAACTCCTTTAGTAATGTCCTACTAACAGGATAAAGGTCCATCTTTTTAGCATACAGGACATCTCTATGATCTTTCCCATGCCTTTTTCTTCTGCGTCACCTCCTATTTTACTAAAAGCTACTTGTAGTTCTCATAATATTGTGTACCCTTTTGCACCTTTTTAATTTTTCACTTCTCTACCAGGAATGCCCTTTCTCCACTTGTCCCTGTATTCAGCTACTACTCATTCTTTTGCTCTCATCTTAAATTATATTTCCGCTTTGAAGCCTTTATTCTAAAGCAGTCTTTCCTTCCTTTTAGTATGTGTAGCATCTTCTACAAAACCTGTTGTAGAACTGATTATAGCATATCATAGTGGCCAGTTTTCATCTTTAAGACTTCTTACTATACTGGGTTATAGAAAGGAGGAATTATGTTATTCAAATTATGTGTTATTCAAAATTAGTATCAAACCAAATTAGTGTCCATGGCAGTTAGCATGGTACTTAATAGGTATTTGTGCAAATATTTGCAAAAATGAATAATAATAGTATATTTTCATCTAACATTGCCCTGCCAGGAATAGTGGCTGTAGTTAGAGGCAGTGATAAATTTTAGATTGACAGGTGAGGATGTGAGATGGCTGGTTTCAATTTGCCAAACATTTATTAAGCATTTATAATTTGTAAGGTCCTCTACTGGGCATTGTAGGAATGGGAAACCAAAATGAAGAGGAACTATAGGCGTTTGCAAGCTAGTAGAGGACTCCTAGTCTTGGTTTGGCAAGTTGGTGGGTGTGCTGGTTTGAAACTGTTATGGATGCCAGAAGAGCCGTGATCTTTTAATCCAGTCTTGTTGAGTGGAACTTTCTGATTGAATGTTTCCATGGAGAAGTGACTCACTCAACTGTGGGTGAGACCTTAGGATTGGATCATTTCCATGGAGATATGGACCCCGCCCATTCAGAGTGGGTCTTGATTAGATTACTGGAGCCCCTTAAGGAAGCTGACAGAGAGAAGGAGCTTAGGAGAAGCTGAGAGAAACATTTTGAAGAGAAACTAAGATCTACAATCCAGAGTTTGCGCTGGAATAAGCTGGGAGCCAACACAAGCCCACTCCCTTGGAGACACTTGGAGATGCTTGGAGATGAAGACGGAAAGACATTTGGAGATGCTATTTTAAGAGGTAAAGCCCAGAGTTTGCCCCAGAGAAGCTAAGAGAGGACCCCCAGATGCTTAGAGAGAGACGTCCTGGGAGAACAAGCTGGGATGTATGGAGGCTGAGAGAGAGAAGCTGAGAGTGTAGAAGCCCAGAGACATTTTGGAGAAAGCCATTTTGTAACCGGACACCAGCCACATGCCTTCTCAGCTGACAGAGGTGTTCTAGATGCCATAGGCCTTTCTTTAGTCCTCTTGTTGATGCCTTAGTATGAACACTTTTATGGCCTTGGAACTGTAGATTTTTAACCTAATAAATCCACTTTATAAAAGCCAGTCCATTTCTGGTATTTTGCATAACGGCAGCTCTAGCAAATTGAAACAGTGGGGATGGTGGTAAGGAGTATGATGAAGAGTTGTTAAGGAGAATGTGCCTGAAGGGCCACTAAAACTGAATGGTGACAGGAAGCGTTTGCATAATGCTTTAAAGTGAAAAAGTTTATTTTTTTTTACAGGTGGCTTTTGACCTGCATCACATGTAGCAGATGTTCTCCACGTTTCTTGAATTTTCTTACCTTTACCTGCAAGGGGAGCCCAAGAACCTCATCCTGTTGGTAGTTACCATTCTCTGGTATGATGCTGCACTTTTCCACTTCATCCTTCCTGTTTTGGCAGAGGATCTGGGTTAGATTTTAGCTTTTGCTATTGCAAACAATTGTGTAGAAGTGAAAGAGGATATTAGTGGAATGTTTCAATAATACTGACATTGTGACTTCTTTGAGATTTTATACTATGTTTTGTTATTTTTATACCTGTTTACAGAGCCCCCAAATGTGCTTTGCTCATTATAGGCGCTTAGCAATGTGATTTTGTTTGAATTGGATCTAGATGTTAACTGCTTCTTACTGATTTTTGACAGTTATCAATCTAATTTATTATTCCCTTAAATAAATAAAGAATCACATAACATTCATTTTACTTATATGCTGTGTCCTCCAGTAATATTTAACTAGCTCCTCAATATTAATGAGGGAGATTGAACTGGCAGCTGATAAAATTCCATAGCAGTGGAAATATTTTATTACAAAACCTCTGTCTGTGTTAACCAGAATGAACACTGTAGCTAGTAACTAAAGCATTTTTTCTTCATAAAGAGTGGAATTATTTTTCAGAATTCTGGGAAATGTTAAAGTAATTTTGGCTGTGGTCTTACTGCATTTAGCGCTATTGAGAATATTGCTAACATTAACAAAAATATTCTGTAATTTCCACAGTTATTGCTACTGTTGATGAGGGATGCAGAGTTGGCATGCTTTCATGTCTTGAGCATTATCATTATATACTTCTGATTTTCATGTCAGAAACAATATTTGTTTTAGTTAAGAACATTTTTAGTTAGGGATGGAGCTCAGGCTCTAATTATTTGTATTTTTGGGCCAGTGATATATAGAATACAATGAATAATTTTGTATATATGTATTACACAATATTTATATATTCTTGGGACTTTTTATTTTGGTTGATCAGAACACAGTGGTTTGGGACCAAATACACAGTTTCACATTTATATTGATCATTTTATTTTGTCATTTTCCTTGACCACTGGTAATACTTATCTTGCAGATGTAAGCTATTATTCACCAGGGTGTTTTGGCAAGGGAACTGGTTAGATCAGCAAGTCTGTCTTCACTGTGAAAAAACAACTTGAAGCTCATCTCTCTTGATGGTAAGTCAGTCAGTCATTATCATATGTGAAAGATCACATTATTATTATTGTTTTGTTTGCAGTGTTATCAAACAATAATTTGGTTTAAACAGTTTCATTTTATGAGACATTCCTGGGATGCTGAATCATAATGCTTCATTACTTGAGTCTAAAGGATAGCACAGAAATCAACCTAACAGTGAAAAAGAATGGAAGTTGTTATTTGGCATTTACGAATATACCTAAAAGTAGTTTGATTAGTTTCTTTCTCCCATTCTCATTCTCATCTCCATATAACACATGCTAGCTCACTTATACTTCATGACTCTTATTTGAATGGATATTAGCTAGACCAGAATCACATGTGGTATACTTATTTTCAAATATATTACTGATTTCAGGAAATTTCAGGATAACTGCAGGATCGATGTAAAGATTCTCTTTGATTCTCTAATGAATTATCTTGTCTGTCAACTAGTAGCCATGTTAATGCTTGCCACAGGCTTGATATTCCAAAGATATGGTGAATGACTGTATAAGTTTAATATTACTAGAAGAGTCAGTAGTGTATCGACATAGCAATCTGCAGTGCATGTCAGTATCATTTAATGTGGATTTAATAATCATAGTTTATTTTACTGCACTAATTACATTTGTGACTTGACCCAATTTTACCTATGAGATATATGTATATTTATGAATATGTATATATGTGTACACAAACATTTACATCTATGTATATACACATGAGTGTATATAAGTAACTTGATACAGTTACTGTTACTTTGGCATACTTTATTCTAGTTGCTTTCACTTGAGTTATCTCCATTGTAAGGTTGTCAAAAGTAAATTTTCTTTTACAAACTTGATTTTCTAGTGTTCTGCCCCTTTTTCTTTGGATTATCTTTTTATTTTTTATATTTTGGAGTATAAACAAATCCCTGATGCTCAACGGAAGTCAAAAGAAAGACCTAACTTTCAGGAGAGGATCCTCATAGTGTGGTTGCATAACATTACATGATTATAACCAGCCTTATCATATTAAAAGTTTTTGAAAGAGGCCATGAAGTAAAAAACATGGAACTGTATTTGGAGAAATGTTTGACTGTATAATTTTCTTTCCCCAAAAAGTTTCTCAGTATTTCTATAGAAAGATAGGACTCTCCTTTCCCATGCTCTCCAGGTAGTTATTAGGCATAACTTGATGCATTTAAAAAAATCTTGTTCCTTGGAAACATTATTTTTAGAAGATTTGTCTCATTATTATTATTATTGTTTTCATATTGAGTGTACCCAAATATTTTCAGTGGAACTTGGGAAATTTCTTTGATATTAAATGCAAGTCAATCAAAAATTATTTAGTATATAAATTTGAGTTTTATCCCTAACTAGAATCATTTCTATTATAGTTATAAAAAAGCTTGCTTTATTGAATAATTAATATTTGCTTATCTGTATGCTAAGTGTTTTCTATATCTCATTATAGCTTCACAACAAATGTATGGGGTAAGAGTAATCACTCCAGATGTATAGATAAGCAAACTAAGACTCAGTTTAATTCATTTGCCTAAGGCCAGTGACTGACCTAGTGTGCCAGTTTGAATATATTGTGTCCCCCAAACGCCATTATCTTTGATGTAGTGTTGTGTGGGCAGATGTTATCAGTGTTGATTAGATTATAATTCTTTGTTTCTTTGGAGATGCGCCTCACCCAGCTGTGGGTGATGACTTTGATGAGATAATTTCCATGGAGGTGTGGCCCCACCCATTCAGGGTGGGCCTTGATCAGTGGAGCCATATAAATGGGCTGACAAACAGAAGGAAAACTCAGTGCAGCTGTGAGTGAACTTTTGAAGAGGAGCCACAGCCAAGAGGGACACTTTGAAGAAAGCACAGGAACTGCAGATGAGAGACAGTTTGAAGACAGCTGTTGAAAGCAGACTCTTGCTCCGGAGAAGCTAAGAGAGGACAAATACCCCAAGTGCAACTAAGAGTGACATTTTTGAGGAACTGCAGCCTAGAGAGGAACGTCCTGGGAGAAAGCCATTTTGAAACCAGAACTTTGGAGCAGATGCCAGCCACGTGCCTTCCCAGCTAACAGAGGTTTTCCTGACACCATTGGCCATCCTCCAGTGAAGGTACCCGATTGCTGATGTGTTACGTTGAATATTTTATGGCCTTAAGACTGTAACTGTGTAACCAAGTAAACCCCCTTTAATAAAAGCCAATCCATCTCTGGTGTTTTGCGTCCCGGCAGCATTAGCGAACCGGAAGACCTAGGATCCAAACTTTGGACTATCTAATATCTAACCTCAGTGCTTCTGCTCAAAGCTCCTGCAAGTGCTATGTTAAGCTACATTTTATGTATGCAGCTATAAACTGGGCTGTTTCACTCTTGATCTATAGTCTGGTTAGTTCAAAATAGATTTGTATTACTGATTGAGGACACCAAAATGTGTCTAGCCCAAACATTTGCTTTTGTTAAGTTTATGTGGACATAACTTTGACAGTCTGGCAATATATTATGTATACTTATTGTTGTGCATGTATGCATATATAGTACGTGTGAATTCTTTAAATACCCCAATTTTTAGCACAATACTTGGCATATAGTAGGTATTTAATTAGCATTTGTTGTTGAATGAATGGCTAGTCTCTAAGGGAAAGAAAAATTACCCTGGCAGTTTGTGTGATAATAGCCATCATTTCAACGAATTCGAAGGTGGAGTGCTGCTGCTCTTTTCAGGGAATGTTCAGTGTGGAAAACAGTATTTTTCCTGAGTCCCACCATAATCATACTAGCTTCCTGAAGTCAATGTATAGTGTGTGTCCAGAGTCTTGTTATCATGAATAACCAAATAAGAATTATTGGAAAATTATCCACAAAATTTAGATAGTTGAATTTTCTCATAAATATTAGATTTTAGTAATGAGTAGGATAGATCTTGACATAAAGACTCTTTTAGCTTCCTTAAGGAGATCCACATGTGTTCTAGTGTTATCCTGAGTTTAAAGTAGGAGGCCTTCTGCTTGAAAATTATGAAAAGTAAATCAAAGGATGAGCCCATTTGTTATCATATATAAAAGTTCCGTTTACTTTAGAACTGTATAATTCTTATGACATGCAATCCTGATTAAAAATGCTTGTAAGGACCAGTATTATCAGAATGGCAAATTCTTAAATAGCTCAGTAGTTTTACATCTGGAAAGAACACTCATTTATCATATTGCCCCTTTGGTAATATGCCAAGCTTTAAGTTGATTTTACATTTTATCTATTTATAATTTAATAAGATTATATTATTTAGAGGTCCAGTGTTTCTTTGACCCTCAGATTAAATATACTTATAGTTTTAACCGAGGAAATACTATACAATGATGGTATTAAAAGGAAGCTTAAGGCTTCTAATATTAACTGGATTTTATTAAATGATTTTATTTGTTTTAGAATATATAGAAACAGCTCAAGAAAATGTACTGAATTAGAATGAGTTATGCTTAAATAGCATTTTCACTAAATAATTTCAGTGAAATGGTGGGAAGCGTTGAGGGGGTTGGAAGGAATGAAGTTTTTCTTGCTCAAGCTGTATTAATTACTCTGGTCATTCAGTTGTATAGGCTTTAGACTATTAAATAGTAAAAAACTTCTAAGTAAATATGTGTAATTTAATTTGTTGCTGCTGAGAAACAGCGATCAAAAATGGTGACAAAAGTCACATGATGAAATAAGAATACTAGAAAAATCCAGGGATTTTACTGTGGCCCATTATTCATTCAATTTCTGACAGCCTTCATGATTACAAATCACTTGATTGACTGACTAGACATTATCATAGTGAATTATGAATCAGGTTCATTTTTCCTGGTTGATAGTTGGCACATGCTGTAACTCTTTCACTTTGTGATATATCAAATTCTTGTAACAGTAATAAGAGATATAATCAACTCTTTATTTCAGGAAAAATAAATTGCCTTTTCAAAAAATGAAATGTGGTTGCTAACATTTTAACAGCACAGTGTAATTCTTGCCTTCATGTCCCAGGGTGGAATCCACAATGATGACGTTATTTTTTCAGATTAAAAAAAAAATCTTTGGGATGATTTTCCATCAGGCATAAAACTCCTATTGATATGAGTTCTGTAGGCTGCTGGGCAGTTGCCTGAGCCTAGGTTGCAAAAACAGTTACATTTGCTTTCCTTAGTATTTAAAATATGCATGATGGAGGAATTGTGCATTTTTAGCATTTTTTCTTTGAAAGAATTGTTGTTTTTCCTAAGTACTAGTTTGTAATGAGGTTGTGATGTTGCAAGTTGAAAAATGTGGTGCATTTTAATGCTTATTAATGGGAGGGTCTGTTTTTGAGTAGGGAAAAGGGTCTATGGTGATCTGAATCTTGAGTCTTGCCTTTTGTAAAACTGAATCCATGGGGTCAATTCTGCTTTCAGATGAGTTGTTCTCTTTTAACTTAATAAGAATTCTTCATGCATAACTACACTTGCAATTGAGTGGCAGAAAATTCCTTTAGTACAAAAGCGTTTTCTTTAATCCCATCCACCGAGGTAATTGAAAATAAAATGGGTGCTCTTTAATGTGATATATTAAAAATTTGGGAATCCTGTACAAAATTCAGTCATTGCCTCAGTAAAAGCAAGCCCCCTTTGCTGAAAATTCTCATGCATGGGAATGTAGGACCCAAACTGTTTAACAGTGTTACTGTTACACATGAGAAAGCAATTCTGATGTCCCTATGGAGGTAAAATTCATCAAAGTTAATGGAAGCTTCGCGTATATAAGGACCACAGGATTGGACTACCATACTTTCCCCCTATGTACAAGCAAAGTAATTAGTACCTCAGAATTCCAGAGCATCTTCACTTATTGCTTTCTTTTCCTTCATGAAATATGACTTATTTATATTAGAACTAAAAATTGTTTTATTGCTGTTTCATGTCTTTAAAAAGATATATTTTACAAATTCTTTCAAATCTCCACTGTATTGATTTATGCTACTATGTAGAATAGTAATGTAAAATTAGTAGTGTAAAATTACACAGAATTATATAACACATTTATATGTTTTTTATCTTAGTGTTTATCCTCTTTAAAATTGTCTAAAGTTCTTGAATTTATACTCTGGGCACCTTGGAATTTAATTTTTAATCTTCTAACAATTAATTATGTGCTTAGTAGTTCAGATTGTTTTTAAACACTTTTTATGGAGTTAAATTTTATTCTTGATTAGGATGTGAATCATAAATATATAAGTAAAATCAATTATTACATTTGTTTACAAATTATGACTAAAAGATTAGTCCTCCAAAGATGTTTTTAACAATATAAGCCACTTGGTAGAACTGAAATTAAGGAATTAGAAATGGAGAGCCGAAACAATTTCTTAGTTATAGACAAAGCGTATAACTGGTAGGTTCTTGTGAAATGAGCACAAGCTAAACTGGGGCCATAAAACATTGCCATCTTGGCTCGGTGCTTCTTACCTGTATGACATATCTGTACACTTGGAATCTGGAAGTGTTGTACTTCTTTAGGCATATTGAGGTAATATATGGTAAATTGGACTTTTGTTGCTGTGAACTGGCTAGAAGAGACTACGGAATAAAAGAGGTCTGGGGGAAAGAGACAAAAAGTATTTTTTAGACCACAGAAATTGACTGAATTATTATGGTCGGTGGTTTATGTTGATTAAATAAAATGGAATGCTAAATTGTCTCTGTTTTGCGAAGTATAGCCTGATGCTTAATTGCTTCCACTGAATAATTTAGCATTAGAACAATCTAATGTGAGAGGGAAAGAAGTATCTAAAGCTTTTGGGAAATTTGAAGGAAAATATTCAAGAAGAAATTTCTGGTATTTGCCTTTCTAGATAAGTGGACAAAGGTGACAGGCTGTCCTGCATAAATAAAATCTGCCAAAGACTTGTGTTCCACAATTTACACTATAACCCTTGCCATGCACTCTCTCTACCTTTTCCCATTAAATGTACAAAACCATACACTTTGAATTTTGTTACATGGTCCAAATGCCTCATATTACATAAATATTTATTGCATCTCTTAATATCAGCATTACATTGGTATTTCTATTCTAGTTTTGTAGGTTAAAACTGACATTTTCTATATTGATGATAGAGTGGGTTTTAAAATAGCACCTGGTGGGTTCAATTAATATTTATAGTCCTTTTGAATATTTCTGTTTAAATGCTTCGTTAGCCTGGATCTGAAGAGCTCTTTATTTCTCTTGTTTAGGAATATACTAAAAGTTGGAACTACCGTTTCATAGATAGAGTACACATATATGATATTTTACTCTTTATTACATGAACACTAATATATTGTAATTGCATTCTATATGATTTTAATCTTTGCTATTGATATTATGGATAATCTTTAAAATAAGTATTTCTTTTAGTCTTTTAATTGGATTCAATATTTGGTTTCAATTCTGAGAAATCTACATTATTATGCAAAAAGATTCAAGGGACATGGATGTTAAAAGTGATAGGTGCTGTTTGGAATCAGTAATTTGGGAGTGAGATCAAAGAAGAACATAAAAAGGCATATCATTTTAGTTAAAACTAAGAGTCTAAAGCAACATATAATAGCATTTGGTGCTTTTTATTTTTTTTGTCTACTTAGTACTTTTAAGCCTCAAATAACATCACTCAGTTTTGTTATATTTTAAAAAATATTTGTCAAAAGTAAAAAATATTTGTCAAACTATCAAATTATCACCATGGAACATACTAGTTAATTTCCTTGAAAATGAAAACTATCAGTTCCAGAGATAATAGCCAGTTTTTCAATTTTTTGTTAATAATAATTAAGTGCTCTGTGCCAGTACTGGAAAAGAATGGCATGCAAAACCATCTGTGGACCCTGCTCTCGTGAGTTCACTAATTAGTGTTAATACCTAAGAAAGAGGCAAAAAGTGGTTGTTACTCAAAGACAAACCCATCAGTAAAAGTCTGATTTCCCTTTGGCTTGCTTTATGTGATTGTTCTCATAAATTTTATGATATTCTCAATGTATAGAATCATCAACTTTCTCTTTAAATAAATAAATTATTATTTTGATAGAATTCTTTAGAGATTTCTGAGAACAGTTTTGGAATATTTTCATATTTGAGTTCGTTGATTCTGTGGAACTCAATGTTCTTAAAGCACCATGCCCTTTAATTTTTAAGTAGAAACTCCTGTCTTCCTGTATCAGCTTACATTGCCCTTATGTTTATCATTCCATTGTCACAGTAATAATAAAAACACCTTTTAAAAACTTAAATGCTAGATACTTTAGCAGTCTTCTCTCTAGTTCTTCCAATCATAGTTCCATTTTAGCAATGAGGAAACACATTCAGAGTTTGCCCATTATTACACAATCAGTAAGTGATGGAGCTGGAATTTACTCAGTTCCTTCTGAATCTGAAGTATATGGTCTTTTTTTCCTACCTCACTCAGCTTGTCTTTAAATAAAACTTGGCTAGGCTAATTGATCTCTTGAGACAACCTCTTGTCTGCATGCAGACAGATTCCCAGACTTCTGTGAATGAAGTTTCCACTCCTTTGGGGACTACAGGTGAGCTCCCTTGACTGACTTTCTCTCCTGAGTTGTAACCGCAATGTGAGTTCTTTTGTAAATTCAGTGAGTAGAGTAAAACTTTTAGCAAGTTAGGTTAAGGCAAATTAATGGGACTATCAGCAAAAGGACAAAAGGTTAAGTTTGTGCTAGGAAAGGTGGTATAGTATATCTAGGCTTGGTCCACAAATGGCTCAAGTTTAAAGAAAAGAGTGGGGGCAAAAGTGTGAGAGAGGGAGAAGAGAAAAAGCAGCTTGTCTAATGGGCAAAACTATGGATTTATGCCTACCTACTCCCTTTTATTCTTTTATAGAACTTTAGCATATATTGAAATGAAGTTGGCCCTAATAATAGTGGATGTTTCTTTTTGGTGAGTTTTCCAAAACATTAAGTCATTTTCTGTGAGAGAAGCAGTAATAGATGAGAACAGTTACAGAGATACTGCTCACCAAATAACCATGTACTCCTCTACATTTTTAAGGGGGTTGGGGTGGGGGAGTCATGTTATTAATTCTTGTCAATGGACTATGAGAAGAAATGATATGTATCACTTCCTGGCCAAAGCATTTAAGAACCTCTAGTTTCTCTCTTCTCTGACTGCCGAGGCTTAAGGAAGCCATCTATACTATACGGTTTGGCCACAAAATGGCAGAACTTCTGTTCCTGGGGACTCTAATGGCATCTAATGTAAACTTGGCTGTTTTGAGATATGTTTCTATCCCAGGGTTAAATTATACAATGCCATGACCTGTGTAATTATGCATATACATATAAAGATCCATGTCAGTTTTTATTATAATTTAGGGCTATAAATATAGGACTTTCAGTGTCATCTAATGAATATGCAGTTTTTATCAAATGACTATAATGTGTCATTTCCCTTTTTACATTGGCTGCCTCTAAGCTCATAGTTAAAATTAATACTTACTTTTTGTAAATGCCTGATCTCTGGTTCCTAGTATAATCACTTCTTGCATTTGTTCATTTAATTACTGAGCTCTCACTTATATCTTTATTTTTATTTTTAATTAACCTGTTATAGAAATATGTTTTAAATTATAAATCACACACTCTTTTAAAGAAGGGAGGTATGAATTATAGTTAGAAAAAAATGAATAAAAAACATTCATTTATTACTAATCTGTAGTTTCATTGCCTTGTTTTGTTCATTGACGTGTCCAAGCACCGAAAACAGTGCATTCCACATAGTATGATGTTAGTGAATGAATGGATTGAATTATTATACCTTCTCTCAGACATATAGTTGACTGTTAGTAGGGTTTAAATTTATTTACATTTAATGTAATAACTGATGTGATTGACTTTAAATCTGCCATCTTTGTGCTTTCTGTTTGACATGACTTTTCATTTTTTTCCCTCCCTTTTTGCTTTCTTTGGATTGGTTATTTATTATTCCATTTTCGCTCTAAAAGTTTAGGAGTTACACACTCTATTTCTATTCTTTTAGTGCTTACTTACTTTAGAAATTATGACAAACATAATTATCGAAGTCTAAAGTTAAATAATACCTTGAACATCCTTCTGGTTAATATAAAGACTTTAGAACACTTTAACCCCATTTATCCCCTCTCTTGACTAATTGTTGTTGTGTCGTATTTTTTTTTAACCTCATGAAAATTTATATTACTATTTTTTATATTTGGTATTTATGTATGTATGGCCATATATTTGTCTCTTTCTTTGCTGTTGATTCTTTCTTGCATCTTAGGTCTTGTATCTAGGAACTCATTCCTGCTCTGTGTAGTTTATTCTTTAGCATTTCTTCTAGTGAGTCCTGTTGGTGACTAACTCTTTTTTTACTTTTCCAAAAAGGTATTTATTTTGTGATTACTCTTGAAAGATATTTTAACTGGGTATAAAAATCATGGTTGACATTTATTTTTGTCATCATATTTAAGATCTCATTCCACTGTTTTCTGGTTTTCACTATTGTTTTTGTGATGTCAGTTATTGTCTGGCCTCCATATATAGATATGTAGAACTTTATTGAGGCGTATTTTACATATCATATAATGTACTCATTTCAAGCATAGAATTCAGTGATTTTTTAAAAGTAAATTTAGCAAGTTGTGAGGCCATCATCATTAGTTTTAGAAAATTTCAGTCACCCCAGTAAGATCCCTCATGTCAAGTAACTGTTAATCCTGATCTCACCTTCCTCCACTCCAGACAACCAGTAATCTATTTTCTGTCTCTGTAGATTTTCCTGGGAGTTTTGTGTAAATGGAACCACACAATTATGTGGTCTCTTGTGTTGGACTTCTTTCACTTAGCATAATGTTTTTGAGGTTCTCCTCTCCTCTCTTCTCCTCCCCTCCCTTCTCCCTTAAGTATTGCTATCAAGTATGAAAAATTGAACATTGGTATAAAGCCGACAGTCTTTATTCCGATATTTTCACATGTCTCAGTAATGTCCTTCTGAGCATTTAATTGTCATTGTCTATTTAGTTGCTCTTTTTGTTTTTAATTGTGGAAACGTATATATACATAAAATTTCCCATCTCAACTACTGCCAAGCATACTCTTCAGTGAGATTAATCATATTCACAGTGTTTTGCTAACCTCACCATCATCCATTACCAGAACTTTCCCATCACCCCAAACAGAAGTCCTACACCCATTATGTATTAACTCCCCATTTCCCCTCCCTCCCTGCCCCTGGTATCCTGTTATCTACTTTCTGTCTCTATGAGTTTGCCTATTCTAGCTATTTAATATAAGTAGAATCATACAATATTTGTCCCTTTATGTCTGACTTTGTGGTGGCTTGGAGTTATGTACCCCAGAAAAACATGTTCTTAATCTTAATCCATTCCTGTTGGTGTGAACCCGCTGTAAATAGGACCTTTTGATGAGGTTACTTTACTTAAGGTGTGGGCCAACTAAACCAGGATGGGTCTTAATCTTATTACTGGAGGCCTTATAGAGAAGGCCACAGAGGGAGAAGCCACAGGAGAAACAAGAAGGTGAAAGTCAGCAGAACCTGGAAGATAAAGGAGAAGAAAGATCTAGGAATTTCAGAGATTGCCAGCCAGCCAGAAGATATGGACCCTAGGAGTAATCAAGCCTTCTGGCCTTGGAAATCGTGAGCCAATAAATTCCTGTTATTAACCTGTTGTATGGTGTTTGTTTTAGCAGCAGAAAACTAAAACAGATGTGTTTCTGTCAACATGATGTCTTCACTGTTCATTTGTGTAGTGGCATATTTCAGAACTTCATTCTTTTTTAAGGTTGAGTAATATTCCATTGTAGGAATATACCATATTTTGTTTATCCATTCATCTGTTGGTTGACATTTGGATTGCTTCCACCTTTAGACTATTGTAAAAAATGCTGCTATGAACATTGGTGTACAAATATCTGTTCAAGTCCCTGCTTTTAATTCTTTTGGGTATATGCCTAAAAGTGGGATTGATGGGTCATGTGGTAGCTCTGTGTTTAACTTTTTGAGAAACCAGTAAACTATTTTTGGTGCACCACAGCAGCCGCACCATTTTGCATTCCCACCAACAATGTACAAGGGCTCTTATTTCTTTGCATCCTAGTCAGTACTTATTATTTTCTGTTTTTAAAATAGTAGCCATTCTTGTGAGTGTGAGGTGGTTTCTCATTGTGGATTTGATTTGCATTTCCCTAGTGGCCAATGATGTTGAACATCTTTTCATGTGATTATCAGCCATTTGTATATCTTCTTTGGAGAAATGTCTATTCAAGTCCTTTGCCCATTTTTTAATTGGGTTGTTTGTCTTTTGGTTGTTGAACTGTAGGAGTTCTTTATATATTCTGGATATTAAACTGTTTCCTCATATATGGTTTCCAAATATTTTCTCTCTTTCTGTCAGTTTTCTTTTTACTTTCTTGATAATATCCTTAGATACATGAAAGTTTTAAATTTTCATAAAGTCCAATTTATCTATTTTTTTCCTTGCTGCTCATGCTTTTGGTGTAAAGTTCAAGAATGTATTGCCTGAAATAAGGTCCTGAAGCTATTTCCCTACATTTTCCTCTAAGAGTGTTATAGTTTTAGCTCTTATATGTAGGTCTTCGATTCATTTTGAGTTAATTTTTGTATATCATGTGAGGTATGGGTACACTTTCTTTTGCATTTGGATATCCAGTTTCCCCAGCATCATTTATTAGACTATTCTTTCCCCTTGAGTGGAAACCCTTGGCAAAAACCAATTGGCCATAGTAGTCTGGGTAATTTAATTATATTTTGAGTACAGTAAGGGAATTCAGAAAATAAATCCTAAAAATAAAGCCATTGAAAAATAAAGGATCCTTTGAAAAGTATCCACCAATTTATTCATTCTTAATATAAATTTTCATATTAAAAAAAACTGGCTGCATTTGTACTCCCTCATTATTTTGGGGGATTGCTTAATTAATTTAAAAGGAGTCACCAAAATTGTTATAGAGATAATGGGTTCAATCGAGTAATTTCTTCAGGTAAGTGCCTAGTGTAAGGTAAAGTCTGACTAAAACCAAAACTGGAGTTTTGAAAACAATGAATAGCTAACTAAAAAGGTTGGTGTTTTTTGTTGTGAACTGATAAACTTAGCAAGCTGTAGGACTGCGTAATAGTTGAGATTAACTTGTAATATTTGGGTTAAAAATTTATGCTTTTTCTCCCTTCCATGCAAGATATAACATAACACTTACAGTTCAAGTATGATTGCTTTCACATTTTGTGTGTTAAGACTTTGGTGAAGTGTGCAACATAAAAGTGAATTAAATGATTGATGATTGCTACACAATCCAGCACTGATTTCAGCCAGTCAGAATGTTGCAGTTTGGGCTTAACTATAAGAAGAGTCTGCAGCTCAGTTTCTGTGACTACCCAAGGTCAGGTGGCCTGGATATATCCTGCCAAGTTGTTCCTGTGGAATAAATGGGCTGTTTGTAAACAGGATGGCTAAGCATTCTAGCACAAGATTTCAAGTTCGCAAAGCATGAGGCAGCTGGCTGAAGGGTCAGAGGTGAAAGGTAATAAGTCATTTTGGGCCTGTTCTTTTGTGGAGCCTTTGGCTGCCTCTCAGAAGGAGGTCTTGGAGATAGTTAACACACAGGCCTTCTGCCAATAGACTACTGAGAGTTGCCTCAGGCAGTGTTCTATTACAAAAATCCTCTCTCTTTTTTCTTTTTCCTATGTCCTGGTGTCTGAAACTTATAAACATGCAAGGAATTTTATAAAAACTAAGGATATGAATTAAGAAACCAGGTAATTTCATGTTTTACATAAAATAAATTTAGAATGACTTCTTAGGAGCAGAGGTCAAAAATTGAATTTATTTTGGTAAATACTTGCAAAATTGAGTACGAAGTACATTTTAGAAAAAGTAAATATCTTAAAATAAATAAAGATGAAAAATATTGGCAGAAAAACGTGGGGGCAGTTGTGGGCTTTTTAAGAGACAGTATATCTCTCTTCCAACCAAGTCACCAAGAGGCAGTCTTTAAATAGCTCAGTGAGATATTGTCATTAATGGCTCATCTGCTATTATAAGCTATGCTGTTGAGTGTTAAGATTTGGTGTGTATTATGAAGAAAAAAGGTAAAATTAGGCTTCCTCAAAACTTCTTGTCATCCTTTAGATTTATTGCTATAATTGTTGTTCAGAGTAGGAATTCATTCCAGGAGCCTAAAAAAAGCAAATTTAATATTAGATTTAGCTTCTCTGACACAAGAGCTTGACTTTAAAGAGTCTTCTTCAGTTCCTTGGCTATCATATTTGTTTGCCTTATTATTTTGTTTTCTCCTTCCTGTTTGTACTCTACTATGGCATTACAACTTTTACCTTGGTCAATTTTAGTATATTTTCATCCCTGGATTTGAAATACTTTGTTAATAAAGATTTCACAGACTGGAAACCCTTAAGGTTTAAAAGGGTGAAGAAACGGACAGTGAAAAGAGGGCAAAAGAGCCCTCCCCAAACATGAAGTATGAATTATAGGCCATTTTAATGCTAAATACACTTCTTTGGGATGGTAGCAATTACAAAGAAATTACTTAGCTAAATGGAAAAATAAAAATGTTTCATTAAGAAATTTAGTGTACTTCCTAATAGAAACCAAAGCATGTAGTTTGGATCATAACCAGTTAGAGCTTGTCTTTCATTATTCTATCTGAGGATAGGCCTGGGAAGGATGGGACTTTCCAATATGTTTCACAAAATCTAATCTCTATTCTCCTTGCAGAACAATGTAACAAACCAATTTTGTCTTTTAAAAAGAGTGTTCTGAGAATATCTTAATTCAAAGACGCCATTGTCTTTACTTTCTTTAGGAAACCCTAAAAGAAAAAAATTTCCCCATAGTTTGGGAAGTCATTCGCCATTATTTTTCCTTTAATTTAATTTCTTGAGGTCATGAATGCTGCTGTAGTGTGAGGTATTTTACATATTGATAAACAGGTTTCTCTTCTGTTTTTATTCAGCATAGTGCCAAGTTCCTTTTTCCTTATTTTATTGGCTTCCGACAATACTGTATTGGATGAATTAGAAAATGGAAACCTTTCAAAGAATATATTTTTTAAAAAATTGGGCAGGTCTTTATTTTTCTCTTGCAAAGTTATCAAAGAAAAACTTCAAAAATTTTACTCTTTTTTTTTTTGAAAATTTAAACATAAGAAATGTGGCTTTGTACAAATCACTGAGTCTCTCTGAATCTGTTTTTTTGTATGTAAAATGAAGGCTTGAACTCAGTCTTTAAGGTTTCTCCCAGCTCCAAGCAATCATGCATTTGACTAGTTTCAAGGATTGCAGACTATCTGACTTGCTATCAAATTTGGTATTTCTTTCATTTTTCTGAGTGAATGAAATATTAGGGAGAATGTAAGTCAGGACCCGGAGTTATAAAATGTACCATGAATCCATTTTAAGAGGGCATCTGGTCCTGTATCCCCTTGTTTACATGTTTCCCTTCGCCAGTCTTACTTGTACTGAAGTTACTACCATCATGCCTGCTACTGCTTCTGCCACCTCTGTTGAGAGGCTAAGACTAGGCATGAGGCTGGGAAGTGAAATCTCTCTCTCTCTGGACCCTGAAGGAGAAGAGTGAGCTGATGCATGGTGGAATCAGAGATTCATCTTCCCAGGTGCAGAAATCCCTAAGGAGGCATGATTAAAAAGAACGTTTTAAAACTTCCAAATTGCAGGTGAGAGGGAGGCCATCTAATCTAAATTAAAAGCACAGGTATTAAAATCTGAATTTGAGTCTATCAGTTATGACTTCTGTGATTTCTTTTTGGGCTAATCATTTACATGTTGGAACCAGTTTAATTTGTAAAATGTGAGGATACAATGAGTCAATTAATGTGAAAGCAGTTTTTAAACTATAAAGCTTATTACAGTAGTTACCCACTGTTTTTGCTAAGTGTGAAAAGTTGTATTTGTACAAAATAGTTAAAATAACTTTTTTACTTTTTCTCCTACAGCATAGCAATTTTTTTATATTAACAGATTTACATGAATAAAAGTGGTTAGAGTTTTAATGTAGTATCACTTCTGAATTGGGAGCCAGGAGACCTCAATCTACAACATCCCCATGATAAAAATTCATTTGTGTTATTGAAAATGAGGCACCATGTGATAAAATAATTCACCTATGCTTACATTAGCTTTGACTCCCTAGGGGAAGAGAAGTAGATAATTGCAAGTGAAAAACTATTACAGAGAAAAAAGAGGATTTTTAATGTTTTTGGTCCAATCTTTGGTTCAATTAAGATAATTGCCAAATTTTTCACTATTTCTGTAATCCAAGTCTTATTGTATTAGCAGTAGGTCCTAATAGACTTGAAGCTTCTGGACTCCTTTATCTTCCTTCTAGCATACATTAGTTAGCAATTGGCCCCTTTTAGCAATTTACCAGTAATTTTGGTGCCCCCCCCCCATATTTTTAATATAGGACTGCTTCAGGAAATTTTATTTCCTTATTTCTCTAGCAGTAATAAAAACAGGTTTATCAACTCTCTTACACTATGTGAGAAATAAATAATATTTAACATTACTAATCCATGCTGACCAACATATGTCTAAGAAGACTACACTTACTATATATTTATTTATGTATTTCTTGTTTATTACTTACATCCTGTTTTGAGTTGTGCTAAGCCAAAAATAAAAATTGCTCACCATGCTGTTCATTTTTACTAATAGTTGTATTATTTGGAAAATGAATACTTATTTCCTCACTCTTTAAATTCAGGAATACAGTATAGAACATTGTAAATTCATACTATGACTTGTTCTTTTTGAATGAGTGTTTAGAGGATGCAAAATGTAAAACGTTTTTAAGTATCATTTCATTTGTTTATTGATGAAGTTTTGCAACATTACCAAATGTTCAGTTTTATATTTTACATTCTTATTTTAGTCAAAGAAATATAAAAATCACAGCTTTATTTTTTGACTAGGGATATGTAGAAGCTTTATTATTTTTATATTGTCATGAAAGGGAAGTACTATATTATTTTGGTGTTTTAGCTATGTCTGTCATCTACCTCTTGGTCATTTAAACAATTTGTTTTTGATGGAAGACGGGAACTTATTTGGAACTATTGGAGTCTCTGTCACAAAGGGTTCAAATCCACTTAAGAACTGGCTGTGCTACTCTTGAGAATTTTCTTAGAATTTATAGGATGACAGTCTGGTCCTATATTACATACATTCTAATTTAGATTAAAGCTTTCTTCATTTAATGAGAACATGTATATTTCTTCCTGTTGAATAAAAGGGGGAATACTAATACAATAAAATTAATATTTTGTTTGATTTTATTAAAATTATGGTGATTAGTCTACTCGTCTAGGAACTTTCCTTTAGATACTGGGGCTTTATCATGTGAAGATGGAACTGTGGAGTTATCAGCCTGTTCAAATGGTGTCTATTTCCAAGCTTAAAAGATGCAAAAGTAAACAATTAAACTTGAATGTTAAAAACTAAAATTTTAAACAATCTTTAGTTTTGAGCACAGGAACACTATAATATGTATGTATTAGGTTCTGTTTTTAAATAGGTTGAGCCACATTTTTCTTTTTGAATTACATGAATTACATGAAATTTAGTAGCTCTATACGTTACTATAAGAGAATGGTAAATTTGTCTCTTAAAATTCCTGATTCTTAACAGTGAGACTTTAGACACAGTAATACTCACTTCGTTTTTCCCTAAATAGAGTGGATCTTTGAAAACCTCTGTTAGGAGAAATGTCAGTTTGTACTGAATCATTATAGATGAGTAATATTCTAGAAATTCTTTTTCTTAGTTTAGACTTCTTAAATGTTACTTTAGTCTAAAATTTCAAGCACATTATATTGTATTTTAAGTGTTATATTTAACAGTACTTGTAGTAGCAGTTACTGAAGAATGCTTTCCTATAAAAGGTCACACACATCTTGGATTCAAGTTGAATACTTTCCTTTATGTTAAGCGTTAAGAATTACTGGGCATAGCAACAGGTGTGGGGCTCTAACGTGCATGTCTAAATAAAGAATTGCTTTAGAGGTTCTTCCTTTGGAGATTTTAATATACACTTATGTATATTTTCATGTCCTTTAATGGGGATGATATATAGACTAACAAGTAAGTTATTACCAAAAATGTATAGTGTAGAAATAGAAATTAAGGGTTCTCCCAGCCTCATGTAGTTGTGGGCACAGTTTTTTGAGTACGTCTTAATTTCTACACATGTGAATATTAGTGTGGCTTTTTGTCTTCGTGTTTTCTATTTTAATGACTTATGCAATAGAGCCATACCATGTCCTTTACTTAAATTGCTATATACAAGTTTGGCCAAAAAGAAAGGCAGAGAAATTAAAATATTCCACTTAATGAGTATGTGCCCTGGGGTGAATGTGAGATGTGAATCTGTTGTTGCTCAGTCAGCCTCAGTTCCTTTATGTGTGTCAGACTGAGTGTGGATCCCAGGTTTAAAGAGATGCATTTTTTTTTTTTTTCATACAATATGAAATGCAAGCCAACTAATTCATCTGGTATTCAATTAAAGAGAAAGATAATGGCTATGAGAGAAAGTATGTTCGTCTTCAGTGTGCCATTCTAAGAGATTTTGACCATATATGCTTTTTTCTTGTGTACTGACTTAGATCCTAACCTCTGAGAAACAGGCCACTTAATAGTTGTGCTTTTTCTGTTTAATTAAAAAACTTTAAAACTCTGCTAGATTTTTGTGCCAGCCTGAACATTATGATTCATTTTCACTCATATGTATATTGTAGGGATCTCAAGGAGCATAATCAACTCTGAGGAAAATGATCAACTTTGAAAAGAATCCCTTTAAACCCAGACCAGTTTCTTTACTGCTACCACCCTACATTGGTGTCTGTTTTTTCAAAATACGGTGTCCAAAGTACCTTCACCATGCATATCATTTAATGTTGTCTGTCATGTATTTGATACTTACTAAATATTTGAGGAATAAATGAGTAACCATGTCACATAGGTTTAAGTTTCCCCATTTTAAATATAAAGAAATGGAAGTAACAGATGAAGACAAATACATTGTCTTGTAATTAGAAAATCTTGGCTCATATCCCACTTCTGAAATTATATGATCTTTGGAAAATGTTAGTCTTTTTGAATATCTGTTTTCTCATCTGTAAAATGGAGGTGTTATGCCTTAGAGGGTTATCAGGAAGACTGAATGAAATCATCTATGGGAAAATGCAAAAATTCCAGATAATGAATGTTTCTTTTCTTTTCACCCTAGTTGAAACTTATTCTAGTTTGTAAACCACAAAAAAATGTATGTCTTAGGTCACCCACAGTCTCCTTCTTCCTGCCTTAACCTGGCCCTTCCTGGAATAAGGGATAAAAGTCTTGGAAACCATTTTTTTTTTTTTTTAATTTCATTCTTCTCTTCTGAAATGAAGAATATGAATTAGCTTAGTTATGACAAATAATGCTTCCTAATTATTGCCAGTAACATCCTAAAATCAGGAAGGAAAGTACCTCCTGCTTCATATTTCTTATATTTGTTTCTCTTTCTGATGAAATCTTTAGATACTCTGCAATTATATAGGTAACTTTTTGTCTTAAATACCTAATACATTGAACTTTGTAATAATGGGAAAATAATCTGAAACCTACAACAAACTAACAAAACAGTAAACCACAGGAAAAAACATGGAAATGGAAGTATATAATCAAATAAATGAAAAACAGTTTTGAGGATTGTAGAGGAATAACAGGAGATACCAGTAACCAGTGCATTTCTTACTTGGCAGTTGTTTTCTTTCAGGAAAAGTCTTATCAGCTGGAGAGAGTTGCTCTTTTCTTTGAACTAAGCTCTGGTTTTTCTGAAATCAGATTTTGTATTCCCAAGGCTCCACTCTGCAGTGCCAGCAGAAACACATCAGCAGCTGCACAGCACTTTAAAGAGTTAGCAAGAAGGTATCAAGCAATTACTTATTCCATTTTAGAACCCTAACCATGACTGTTTAAAAACTTCTAGAGTTTTAGAGAGGAGGAAGAATAAAACAGAGTAAATATACTTTGTGAAAAGTATTTATTAAATGATAGCATGGATTAATTAAAAAGATTGCATTCTATCAGTGAGGGGTTCAGGAAAATATCCCCATTATGTACTTCCTTAAACAAAACTACTCAATGGTTTGTATTAACTGTGTAATTCAGTGAATCTGCTACAAGGTTTCTTTTCAGTTAGGTAAGTAGGTACTAGTCTAGTGAATCTATTATTGACTGTGCACTGCACAGTGAAAGAAATGTAAGACTTCTAAATAAAATAATGAGATTTTTTTTTTGGTGATGTGAAGTACTCAGATTTTTTGCCCTAGTTTCTAAACTCCACAGATGTGTACTGCTGGTTAATACTTGGTATTGGTGCTATACAATTCACATAAATCTGACTTGATGTTATTGTTTGTGTTACAGTGTAAAGAAGTGTCAGAACATTTGGGTTACAGTCCTGGCTTTTCTACTTATGACTTTGTGTCTTTGACAGTTTATGTAATTTCTCTGCTCTTAGTGTCCTCATTTGTAAAATAGGACTAATAGTAGTTACTCATATAACTCCCAGGGTTGCTGGGTAGTTTAAATGAGAATTTATGTGAAAATGCCTAGTAAATTGTAAAGTGCTGTTAAATGTAGCACCCAAAATATTTCCTTTGGAATGAGAAGGAATTTTTAAAAAGTACAAATGTAATTATTTACTATTATTTCTCTTTATTAACATTAATATGAGAGCTACTCTGTTAAGGTTCTCCAGAAAAACGGAATTGACAGGATATACACACACACACACATATGTGTGTATGTATGTATGTATATATGTAAGTAAATATTATAAGATTTATTAAAGGAATTGGCTCATGCAACCATGGAGATTGGCAAGTCTGAATTCCCTAGGGCAGGCCGCAAGTTGGGAACTCTGATGAAAGTTTTGATGAATTCCCTGTGAAAAGCTGGCTGGCTAAAGTAGAGATAAAAATCCTCCATTCTGACTGCTGAAATTATCACTTCTTCTTTTAAGGCCTTCAGCTGATTGGATGAGACTTCTTTCATTGCTGAAGGCAGTCTTCTTTGTTGATTGTAGATATAATCAGCTGTACATACAATCAACTGACTAATGATTTAAATCCCTGAAACGCCCTCACTGTAACGATCAGGCTTGCTTGACCAAACAACTGGATAGCATGACTCTAGCCAAGCTGACACATAAACTTAAGCATCACAGACACCAATCATAATCATTATTAATTAGGGTGGGAATACTCTAGAAAAGTCAATTGCTTTGTCTCTTGTCAGTAGAGGATTAGGGAGAGGTTAAATATAGGGCCCAGATTTCATATCCTGTGTGCTCTTGTATATACAAATTATTTCAACTCTAGAAATAGAGGTTACTTTGTGACCTTGTTTATATGTGTACTGCATATGAAAATATGTGTGTATGTGTGTGGTGTATATATGTGTAGTATGTATGTATGTTGTGTTTGGGTATAGAAAACTAATTCAGTAGGCATGGTAAGATATTTACTTTTCAGGAGAAAACTAGCTTGCTTTCTGCCTAAGTTATAAGTGCCAGGTACAAGTTAATTGTCCTTACTCCAATACTTGACCACTTTAAGTATGAAAATTTAGTCCTCAGTTTATTGTTTACATGATTTTTGGTTTTTGTTCTTATGTCTTTACAACAGATCCTTGACATCTTCATTGGATATAGCTATTGCTAGGGATGCACTCTGTTTCCAGTTTATTACCTTAAATTTAACCATAAAGAGAGAAAAATGGTATACATTTATGTCTTTTCTTTCTTGGCTGTACAGTCAGACTTTGAAGAAGGTGTTCTGGTGTTATTCAATTGCCTGTTTAGTAAGGCCCAATTTAAATATAGCGGACAGGTGAAATTTTCTAAAAGTAGAGGAAATGACAACAAAGACGTTTGTTAATATCATTTGTTGATTAACACATTTTAACTGATCATCCACCCTTAACCAGACACTATGCTAGATGCTGAGGATAAAACAGGAGTGAAGAGACACATGGTTCCTGCTCTTGTGGAACCTATAGTCTAGTGGGGGAGATAGACACTAATCAAATAATTTAAAATTGAAAGTTATAAATACCAAAGAAAGGTATGAGGTCTTTGGAGAACATGCATCACTTGGGAGAATAGAAAAAATAATAGCTACATGTTTGACAAAACGAAGTGAGAAACTACCCTTAGTAATCAATAATAACATTATTACATGTATCTTGTATATCACAGAGTTCTATTGGTAAGATTTTGGGTTTTTTAGAAAATTATAATAAAATTATGGATGGAGTAATTTTCCATTGACTAAGTGAACTTAAGCAGTTTTGAAGTAATAAAAAATTATGTGCCACAAGATTATAGAAGTAATGTTAAATGTAAAAACTGGAACATTAAATAAAAAACTCATAATTTTATTTTATATGCTTGGAATAGGTGAAATAAATCCATATGCTAAATTACTATCCTTTACACATCTTACTTTCTTATATACGGTGTATTTTTGTCCTTGAAAAGTAGGGAAATATGACTTTGGGAACTATGAGGCTGACCAAAAGTTTTCCTAAGATATTAACGGAAACATTCAATATTTATATTATTTTTTTCATTGATGTTTTTACTTTTGTTTGAAATTGAACTTGTAAAGGGAAACCATTAATTTCACTTTAGTCAATTTTGCTTTTTTAACATGAACTGTTTATACTGTTCTTTGAATTGCAGTGCTTATAGGAAATTTTTAAAAATTTCAAAAAGATTTTTACTTCTATAAAATAACTACATATTCCTGTCTTCATTGTTTTTTTTTTTTTTAATAAATAGAATCTAAATCTAAGCTTTAAAGTTCTTTAAAATTAATTGTTTAGCGTATCTGATTCCTGGTTATATTGTTAGATAATAATACATCTGTTTCCCCAAGCATTTAATTCGATGAGTTAGCAAGAATTGCCCTAACAAAAATATTTATTTCTCTTGGTTAAGTGTAATAAATGAGATATTTTAATAATATTTAAGTTCTTATTAATTACTGAAGCTGCAAGTAATTTATAAATAATGGCAAAGTTTGTACACTATCAGCCTTTCCTCAGTGTGCAGAGAAAACTGGCATACTATGGCCCACCTCACTTCATCGCTCACAGGGCTCTCTGAATGCATTTCATTTTTTAAATGGGTGCTGGAGGTAAAGATCCTTTAGTGAGTTGGAAGCAGGGGGAAGAAAAATGTATGCTTTTGGGTTGTATATTTTACTTATCGAAATAGTGTAGCTTGCACTCATTTTTCCCCCTTTTATTTGGCTATTTTCAATTTAGATTTAGGAAAGAAGAGTAACAATTTATTTCATGTTAGTATTTGATATGGAATATTCAGTACTAGGTATTACCAGAAATACCAAACTGAAAATATTTTTTTTTCTCTCTTTTCCCTCTCATTCTTTGGACTTAAAAAAAAAAAAAAAGTGTTCCTTTAAAAGTAGCCCTGCATTTAACATCCAGCAGTGTTATGCTGACTTGAATATATAATCAAACATGAAAAAAAGTTGAGTGTTTCAAACTGCATTGTAGTTCTATACTCAAATGTACCGTAATTTTATCTATCAACTCCTGGTTTATGTGGCCTCCATGAGGGTCACCTTCAGTAATTAGGATTAATGGAACATTAAATGCCTTTTTCCCTTTTGGGTAGGGGGCATTTTGTTCCCTAATTCTCAATCCTTGTACTTTACAAGCTAGGATTTTCCCCTATGCTAAAAACAACTTATGTTCAGTAAGTAGAATTGCCCCTTCCCCTCCAGTCAAGGGGGGAGGATAATTAATCACAGGAGGCATTTGTTAACTTAGTTCTATATATTTTATAAAAGGTGATAGAGGTCAGGGATGTCTCAATTTTGCCACAAAGTAAGTTAAAAGGAGATAGATAATTACTGTCATTTCCTGCCATTTGTACCACTATCAACAAATAGCTTAATCCTCAAACCTCACCATTTAATAACAGTCATGCAGGCCAGTCATTATTAAGAAGTTCAGAACATATCATAAACAGCCAAACTGATCTGGTCCTTCCTGCTGCACACAGAGTGATGTAACTAAAAGTTGTGTGGATGAATAGCACAGAGAGACCCAATTTCTCCACATTCTTTGAATGTGTGATAACACAGGGAGTTGAATGAATCAACATGTCTGCTAATGTCATACATGTAAGTAGATGTATTTGCCTTTCTTATTATGATTTTCAATATTTTTATGAAATGAACCATAATATATATTGGAACTATGTATAAGTTTTAGATTTTTGAGGGTTAAAAACATTCATGTGAGCAAAGGTGCAGTTCATGATCACATTTTCTTGCGAGGGTCTTGGAATACCCACAAGGAAATCGCTTGAGGATTTTATATTTTGAACATAAGATCCATTAAAAGTTACAACAACCTAGTGAGAAAGCTTCCATTTTTGTAAAATAAGGTTAATATTAAAGTTCTTAGAGAGCCACAGATCATTGACTAGCTGATCATGGATTTACTCCTGTCTCTCTTTCTATTCTATGGGTAGCCAGAGTGAGGGAAGAGAATTTCGATTTCAGATGTGTAGATTTTTAACACTTTGATGTAAAGGAATGATCATTCTAAATAACTTATTAAGCATATATTTGAAAGAAGAAATGAAATCAGTTAAAAGTTCAGCCCAAACAAATGAGGAGACTGAGGTGACTAGAGTACAGAAAATTAGTATAAATTGGTACAAGTAGTATAAACTGCTCTGACCCTTGGTTCAGTGCTCTTTTAAATATTTTATTTAATATATTTTTGATAGTTGCATTTAGAATAAAAGTAAATTAACATGTTTTCGAAGTATCTTTGTTGGACCTTTGAAAATTAACTGTAAAAATCATGAATGTGTCTTATTTTTTGCTTTGCTTTCTGCTTTTCTCAGACTTGTATGTATTGAGACTGTAAATATGACAGTTAACCCCCTGGGTTTATCTGCAGGTATGATATAGATTTAAATACTGTTTATTTTCAAAAAGTTATTTAAACATTTAAACTAGGAAATATTTCAAAGAAACTAAAATGAAACATTTACGTTAGGAAATATTAAAAAAATTAAATTGGAAAATATTTCAAACAGTTAAAATAAAAACCTAGAGAGTAACTGACTTTAAAAAATATTAGTGTTTTAACATATTTGCTTTGTATCTTTTTGTAGTTATAAAGAAGTGAAAGGTCACAGAGACTGTTGAATCCCTTCATATCCTATTCCAGCCCAATTCTCCTCTACTTCTTCCCCAGAGGTAACAACTCTCTTTCCCAAATTGAAATGTATTTTTCCTTCCTGTTTTTATGTTTCCATGTATTTTGTATTCATAAATTATATATACCTGCTCTATCCAATAGTAACCACTAGCCACATGTGGCTATTTTAATTTAATTTTAAATTAATTAAAAAATAAATTTATTTCCTCAGGAATATTAGCCACATTTCAAGTGCACAGAGCCCACGTATGGTTAGAGGCTACTGTATTGGATAGTGCCGATATAGAACATTTCCACCATTGCAGAAAGATCTGTTGGACAGTGCTGTTATTGCATGTTCTTAAACTTTATATAAATGGTATAGTATATATATTCTGAAGATTGTGTTCTCAGTGTTGTTGTTGTTTCTTTTTTAAATATTCATTTTATTGAGATGTATTCACATACCATGCAGTCATACAAAACAGTTGTACATTTAATTGTTCACAGTACCATTACATAGTTGTGCCTTCATCACCAAAATCAATCCCTGACACCTTCATTACCACACACACAAAAATGACAAGAATAATAATTAAAGTGAAAAAGAGCAATGAAAGTAAAAAAGAACACTGGGTGCCTTTGTTGTTTGTTTGTTTCCTTCCCCCATTTTTCTACTTATCTATCCATAAACTAGACAAAGGGGAGTGTGGTCCTTATGGCTTTCCCAATCCCATTGTCATCCCTCATAAGCTACGTTTCTATACAATCGTCTTCAAGATTCATGGGTTCTGGGTTGTAGTTTGATAGTTTCAGGTATCTACCGCCAGCTACCCCAATTCATTAGAACCTAAAACGGGTTGTCTATATTGTGCATAAGAGTGCCCACCAGAGTGACCTCTCGGCTCCCTTTGGAATCTCTCTGCCACTGAAGCTTATTTCATTTCCTTTCATTTCCCCCTTTTGGTCAAGAAGATGTTCTGCATCCCATGATGCCGGGTCTGCATTCCTCCCCGGGAGTCATATTCCACGTTGCCAGGGAGATTCACTCCCCTGGGTGTCTGACCCCACGTAGTGGGGGAGGGCAGTGACTTCACCCTCCAAGCTGGCTTAGCTAGAGAGAGAAGGCCACATCTGAGCAACAAAGAGGCATTCAGGAGGCACAGTTATAGGGAGGCCTACCCTCTCCTTGGCAGCAACAGTCTTCCTAAGGGCAAGTCCTGTGGTAGAGGGCTCAACCCATGAAACCACCAGTCCCTTATGTCTGTGGGCACATTAGCAACCATCAAGGTGGGGCAGGCCAATACCCCTGCATTCTCCACCAGCTCCTCAAAGGGGCTCTGCATATTTTTTCCTTTTTTTTTTAATTAACACTTTTTTTTAAATCAACTGTATAAAAAAATAAAAAAAATAAAAAATATTTAAAAAAAAACATGCAATAAAAGAACATTTCAAACAGACCATAATAAGGGAGTAAGAAAAAGACAACTAAGCTAAGATTACTTTACTTCCAACATGTTCCTACTCTACCCCAAGAAAGTAACCTAATACAGCAACATTTCTGTGAACTTGTTCCTACTATACCCATCAGAAATTAACAGACCATAGTCATTCCTGGGCATTCCCAGAATGTTAAATTTACCTGCGTTAGCCTATCTGTTCTTATTGGATTATCTTTCCCCCTTCCTTAATTCCTCTCTATTGCTAGTTCCCCTACTTTCTACATTACAAACCTTTTGTTTTACATTTTTCAAAGTTCACATTAGTGGTAGCATATAATATTTCTCTCTTTGTGCCTGGCTTATTTTGCTCAGTATTATGTCTTCAGGGTTCATCCATGCTGTCATATGTTTCACGACATCATTCCTTCCTACTGCCGCATAGCATTCCATAGTGTGTGTATACCACATTTTATTTATCCACTCATCTGTTGAAGGACATTTGGGTTGTTTCCATCTCTTGGCAATTGTGAATAATGCTGCTATGAACATTGGCTTGGAGATATCTGTTCATGTCACTGCTTTCAGATCTTCTGGGTATATACCGAGAAGTGCAATCGCTGGATTGAAGGGTAACTCTATACCTAGTTTTATAAGGAAGTGCCGGACTGACTTCCAGAGTGGTTGAACCATTAAACAGTCCCACCAACAATGAATAAGAGTTCCAATTTCTCCACATCCCCTCCAGCATTTGTAGTTTCCTGTTTGTTTAATGGCAGCCATTCTAATTGGTGTGAGATGGTATCTCATTGTGGTCTTAATTTGCATCTCTCTAATAGCTAGTGAAGCTGACATTTTTTCATGTGTTTCTTGGCCATTTGTGTTTCCTCTTCAGAGAACTGTCTTTTCATATCTTTTGCCCATTTTATAATTGGGCTGTCTGTACTATTGTCACTGAGTTGTAGGATTTCTTTATATACGCAAGATATCAGTCTTTTGTCAGATACATAGTTTCCAAAAATGTTTTCCCATTGAGTTGGCTGCCTCTTTACCTTTTTGACAAATTCCTTTGAGGTACAGAAACTTCTAAGCTTGAGGAGTTCCCATTTATCTCTTTTTTCTTTTGTTGCTTGTGCTTTGGGTGTAAAGTCTAGGAAGTGGCCGCCTAATACAAGGTCTTGAAGATGTTTCCCTACATTATCTTCTAGGAGTTTTATGGTACTTTCTTTTATATTGAGATCTTTGGTCCATTTTGAGTTAATTTTTGTGTAGGGTGTGAGGTAGGGGTCCTCTTTCATTCTTTTGGATATGGATATCCAACTCTCCCAGCCCCATTTGTTGAAAAGACTGTTATGACCCAGTTCAGTGACTTTGGGGGCCTTATCAAAGATCAATCAGCCATAGATCTGGGAGTCTATCTCCGAATTCTCAATTAAATTCCATTGATCAATATGTTTATCTTTGTGCCAGTACCATGCTGTTTTGACTACTGTGGCTTTATAATAAGCTTCAAAGTGAGGGAGTGTAAGTCCTCCCACTTCATTTTTCTTTTTTAGAGTGTCTTTAGCAATTTGAGGCATCTTCCCTTTCCAAATAAATTTGATTGCTAGCTTTTCCTAGTCTGCAAAGTAGGTTGTTGGAATTTTGATTGGGATTGCATTGAATCTGTAGATGAGTTTGGGTAGAATTGACATCTTAATGACTGTTCTAGTTCGCTAATGTTGCTGGAATGCAAAACACCAGAGATGGATTGGCTTTTATAAAAAGGGGTATATTTGGTTACACAGTTACAGTCTTAAGGCCATAAAATGTCCAAGGTAACACATCGGTAATCGGGTACCTTCACTGGAGGATGGCCAGTGGTGTCTGGAAAACCTCTGTTAGCTGGGAAGCCACGTGGCTGGCATCTGTTCCAAAGTTCTGGTTTCAAAATGGCTTTCTCCCAGGACGTTTCTCTCTAGGCTGCAGTTCCTCAAAAACATCACTCTTAGTTGCACTTGGGGTATTTGTCCTCTCTCAGCTTCTCCGGAGCAAAAGTCTGCTTTCAACAGCTGTCTCTCATCTGTAGCTCCTGTGCTTTCTTCAAGTGTCCCTCTTGGCTGTAGCTCCTCTTCAAAACATCACTCACAGCTGCACTGTAGCAAGCTAGCTCCTTCTGTCTGATCTTATATAGTGCACCAGTAATTTAATTCAGACCCACCCAATGGGCGGCCAGCACCTCCATGGAAAATATCCAATCAGAGTTATCACCCACAGTTGAGTGGGGCACATTGCAAAGAAACACTCAAAGAATTACAATCTAATCAACACTGATAATGTCTGCCCACACAAGCTTACATCAAAGATAATGGCATTTGGGGGACACAATATATTCAAACTGGCACAGTGACATTTAGCCTTCCTATCCATGAACATGGAATATTTTTCCATCTTTTAAGGTCCCCTTCTATTTCTTTTAGAAAAGTTATGTAGTTTTCTTTGTAAAGGTCTTTTACATCTTTGGTTAAGTTTATTCCTAGGTACTTGATTTTTTTAGTTGCTATTGAAAAAGATATCTTTTTCTTGAGTGTCTCTTCAGTTTGTTCATTTCTAGCATATAGAAACATTACTGACTTATGTGCATTAATCTTGTATCCCGCTACTTTGCTAAACTTGTTCATTAGCTCTAGTAGCTGTATCATCGATTTCTCAGGGTTTTCCAGATATAAGATCATATCATCTGCAAACAATGACAGTTTTACTTACTCCTTTCTAACCTGGAGGCCTTTTATTTCTTTGTCTTGCCAGATTGCCCTGGCTAGCACTTCCAGCACAATGTTGAATAACAGTGGTGATAGCGGGCATCCTTGTCTCATTCCTGATCTTCTTAGAGGGAAGGCGTTCAGTCTCTCACCATTGAGTACTATGCTGGCTGTGGGTTTTTCATACATGCTCTTTATCATATTGAGGAAGTTTCCTTCAATTCCTACCTTTTGAACTGTTTTTATCAAAAAGGAATGTTGAATTTTGTCAAATGCTTTTTTCAGCATCTATTGAGATGATCATTTGGTTTTTCCCTTTTGATTTGTTAATGTGTTGTAATATATTGATTGATTTTCTTATGCTGAATCATCCTTGCATGCCTGGAATGAACCCCACTTGGTCATGGTGTATGATTTTTTAGTTGTGTCTTTGGATTTGATTTGCAAGTATTTTGTTGAGAATTTTTGCATCTATATTCATTAGGGAGATTGGCCAGTAGCTTTCCTTTTTTGTAGCATCTTTGCCTGGTTTTGGTATTAGATTGATGTTAGCTTCATAAAATAAGTTAGGTAGTGTTCCATTTTCTTTGATGTTTTGAAAGAGTTTAAGTAAGATTGGTGTCAGTTCTTTTTGGAAAGTTTGGTAGAATTCCCCTGTGAAGCCATCTGGCCCTGGCATTTATTTGTGGGAAGCTTTTTGATGACTGATTGGATCTCTTTGCTTATGATTGGTTGGTTGAGGTCTTCTGTTTCTTCTCTGGTCAGTCTAGGTTGTTCATATGTTTCCAGGAAATTGTCCATTTCCTCTACATTATCCAGTTTGTTGGCATACAGTTGTTCATAGTATCGTCTTATAATTTTTTTAATTTCTTCGGGATCTGCAGTAATGTCACCTTTCTCATTCATTATTTTGTTTATATGGGTCTTCTCTCTTTTTGATTTTGTCAGTCTAGCTAGGGGCTTGTCAATCTTGTTGATCTTTTCAAAGAACCAACTTTTGGTGTTGTTTATCCTCTATATTGTTTTTTTTTTGTTCTCTATGTCATTTATTTCTGCTTTAATCCTCGTTATTTCTTTTCTTCTACTTGGTTTAGGATTGGTTTGCTGTTCATTTTCTAGCTTCTTCAGTTGATCCATTAGTTCTTTGATTTTGGCTTTTTCCTCCTTTTTAATATACGTGTTTAGTGCTATAAATTTCCCCCTCAGTACCACTTTTGCTGCATCCCATAGGTTTTGGTATGTTGTGTTCTCATTTTCATTCATCTCTATATATTTAGCAATTTCTCTTGCTATTTCTTCTTTAACACACTGATTGTTTAGGAGCATATTGTTTAACCTCCAGGTATTTGTGAATTTTCTAAGTCTCTGATGGTTATTGACTTCTAATTGTATTCCATTGTGGTCAGAGAAGGTGCTTTGAATAATTTCAATTTTTTTAAATTTGTTGAGGCTTGTTTTATGTCCCAGCATATGATCTATTCTGGAGAAAGTTCCATGAGCACTAGAGAAGTATGTGTATCCTGGTGATTTGGGATGTAATGTTCCACATATGTCTGTTAAATGCAATTCATTTATCAGATTGTTTAGGTTTTCAGTTTCCTTATTGGTCTTCTGTCTGGTTGATCTATCTATAGGAGAGAGTGATGTGTTGAAGTCTCCCACAATTATTGTGGAAACATCAGTTGCTTCCTTTAGTTTTGCCAGTGTTTCTCTCATGTATTTTGTGGCACCTTGATTGGGTGCATAAACATTTATGATTGTTATTTTTTCTTGTTGAATTGCCCCTTTTATTAGTACATAGTGGCCTTCTTTGTCTCTCAAAACATCCTTGCATTTAAAGTCTGTTTTATCTGAGATTAATATTGCTACACCTGCTTTCTTTTGGCTGTAGCTTGCATGAAATATTTTTTTCCATCCTTTCACTTTCAATTTCTTTGTGTCCCTGTGTCTAAGATGAATCTCTTGTAAGCAACATATTGATGGTTCATTTTTTTTGATCCATTCTGCGAATCTATATCTTTTAATTGGGGAGTTTAATCCATTTACATTCAACATTATAACTGTGAAGGCATTTCTTGAATCAGCCGTCTTATCCTTTGGCTTATGTTTGTCATATATATGTTTTCCCCTCTTTCTATTAATGTCCCTTAATGTACCCATACCGAATCTCTTTAGTACTGAACCTTTCTCCATGTCTCTCTCTCCTTTCTTTGTTTCTCTGTCTGTAGGGCTCCCTTTAGTATCTTCAGTAGGGCAGGTCTCTTGTTCGCATATTCTCTCAGCATTTGTTTGTCTGTGAAAAATTTAAGCTCTCCCTCAAATTTGAAGGAGAGTTTTGCTGGGTAAAGTATTCTTGGTTGGAAATTTTTGTCGCTCAGAATTTTAAATATGTCATGCCACTGCCTTGTTGCCTCCATGGTGGCTGCTGAGTAGTCACTGCTTAGTCTTATGCTGTTTCCTTTGTATGTGGTGAGTTTTCTCTTGCTTCTTTCAGAACTTGCTCCTTCTCTTCTGTATTTGACAGTGTGATCAGAATATGTATTGGAGTGGGTTTATTTGGATTTATTCTATTTGGAGTTCACTGGGCATTTATGATTTGTGTATTTATGTTGTTTAGAAGATTTGGGAAGTTTTCCCCAACAATTTCTTTGAATACTCTTCCTAGACCTTTACCTTTCTCTTCCCCTTCTGGAACACTAATGAGTCTTATATTTGGACATTTTATATTTTCTATCATATCCCTGAGGTCCATTTCGATTTTTTCGATGTTTTTCCCCATTCTTTTGTTCTTTCATTTACCGTTCTGTCATCTTTGAGGTCACTGATTCGTTGTTCAACTTCCTCTAGTCTTGTACTATGAGTATCCAGAATCTTTTTAATTTGGTCAATAGTTTCTTTAATTTCCATAAGATTATCTGTTTTATTATTTACCCTTGCAATGTTTTCTTTATGCTCCTCTAGGGTCTTCTTGATGTTCTTTGTATCCTATGTCATGCTCTTCTTCATGTCCTTTATATCCTGTGCCATGGTCTCATCGTTCATCTTTAGTTCTTTGATTAATTGCTCCAGGTACTGTGTCTCCTCTGATCTTTTGATTTGGGTGCTTGGGCTTGGGTTATCCATATTGTCTGGTTTTTTCATATGCTTTAAAATTTTCTGTTGTTTTTGGCCTCTTGGCATTTGCTTAATTTATAGGGTTCTTTTAGGATTTCTAGACAGATTGAAATCCTTATCTCTTAGTTTGTCAGATCTACAGCTTCGTGGAATGCACTTTATCTAACTAACCAGCAGGTGGTGTCCACGAACCACCTATTCCCCTCAAGCCAGTTCTCCCCTGCTTTGTCTTTGTGGTGAGTGGGGGCGTGAGTCTTGTGGGGTCCAATTGGTGTACCAAGCTTGCGTGTGTAGTTGATGTTGCCTGCCCTGTATATGGGGCTTGTGTCTGGGCAGTCGGGGGTGCGGGGCGGTTCTAACAATCACATTTCCCTGGTGTTCCTGGAGATTTAATAGTCTAATCCTTCAGTTCAGTCCTGCCACAATTTGTCTCTGCCGCTGACCCACAAGTCCTTGGTATTGGCATGTGGCCCCTGAGACTTGCGAGTGGGTCGTTCTTCCAGGCCATGCACCCCCAGGTCCTCTGTTGAGGGATGACTGTGCTATGTCACAGATGAGTGCCATCCCACCTTTCAGTGTTTTTTTCTAAAGATTTATCTACAGTGATACATGTAGGTGTAATTCATATTCATTGTATAAATAAACTGTAATTTCTTTATGTATCTACTGATTTAGGGACATTGAGACTGTTTCTGATTTTTAAATGTTAAAATAATGCTGTACTGAACACTCATGTGCATATTCTTTTGCACATATGTGAGAGAGTTTCTTTAGGGTATGTGTTTATTTGTTGTAATCATTGTCAGCTTTACATGATGTGGCCAAATCATTCCCCAAAACAACTGAACCGGTTTATGCTTTACCAGCAGTGCATAAGATTTCCTTTTCCTCATATCCTTGCCAACATTTAGTATTATTAGACAAATGTTCTTTTGTTTTAATTTGTGTTTCCTTAGTATCTAGTAAGAATGAGCAACCTTTCATATGTTTATTGGCCATATGGGTTTCCTTTTCTCTCAGATGCCTGTTCACATTTTTCTTCTTTTTTCCCATTATCTTTTTCTTTTGACTTAGGAGTTCTTCATGTAGTCTGGATAATAATTCATTTTTGTTTATATGCGTTGTCAATTTGTCCCATTTTGGGACTTCTTGTTACTTTGTTAATAGTTGTCTTAATGTATAGAAGTTTTAAAACTTACTGTGTAAATATTTTCAATCTTTCCGTTAAGACCTGTACGTTTTTGGGTCTTGTTTAAGAAAGATTTTCCTATTTTGATGCCATATGGTTAATTTCTTGGAAATTCTTCTAAAACTTATAATTTTGATTTCTAGATTTAGGGTTTTTAATCCACCTGGGATTTATTTTGGGAGTTTGGGCTTTAATTTTTTCTCCAAATGGATAATTTGTTCTCTCAGTACTGTTTTTTGAATAATTTATCCTTTCCTCAATGATTTGTATTACCAATGTTGTCACATACAAGTTGGTATATATACCAAGTTGTCGTATATACACTGGTCTTTTTCTGGGTTTTCTGCTTTGTTGTTGATTTGTTTATCTTTATGCCAGTATACCAAGCTATCTTAATTATCAAAACTTTATAATATGATGATGTTTGTTAGGGTAATATTAGGGTAAGTCTTCTCACATTATTCATCTTATTCAAAATTGTCCTATTTTCAGTCTGTTCTCTTACATGTGAATTCTAGGGTCACCTTGTCAAATTCTGTCAACCACTTTTGTGGGATTTCTGTTGAAATTGTGTTATAAAGTATTTTAGGGAGAATGGACTATTTTTATGGTACTGAGTCTTCCTGGCCAGCAACATGGTATACATCCCCATTCATTTAAGTTTCCTTTTATGCTTGACAATAAAGTTTTAAAATTTCCCCCATAAAGGCCTTACTCAGATTTTGTTAGAGATTATTCTTATGTATCTTATGATTTTGTTTCTATTGTGAATGATATTTTAATTACATTTTTACTTCGTTGTTGATGTATATGAATGCTATTAATTTTTTGTATGTTGATCTTGTATCTAGTAACCTTGTTGAACTGTCTCATTAGTTTTGACAATTTGCAGATTCTCTTGAATCTTCTGTTTAATCATGTTATCTGCAAATGGTGCCCATTTTTTCAATCTTTTTCCTTTTAATATTTTAAAATTGGTTAGAATTTCCTGTACAGGATTGAATAGAAGTAGTAGTAAACAAACATTCTTATCTTGTTCCTGATAAAGGGAATGCTATGAAGTTTTACCATTAAATATAAGGTTAAGGAAATTTCCTTCTATTCTTAGCTTGTTAAGTGATTCTTAATAAAAAATAATTTATTGAAGTTGAGTTTTTCCTTTATTTTTTGAATGATCATATGAGTTTCTTCTTTAATATGTGAATGTGGCAAATTATATTAATCAATTTTCTTAATGTTAGTCCTTCCTTGAATTCCTGGGATAAACCATACTTGATCATGATGTAGTTATATAGATGTATGTATGTATGCTTATATATGTAGACATGTAGATGATGTAGACACACACACACACACTTTGATTAACTTTATGAAATTTACTAATATTTGATGTATAATTTTTTCATCTATGTTAGTAAATGAGATTGACCTATACAGCTCTTGTCATTTTGAGCATCAAGATTATACTAGCCTTATAGTTGGACTATAAGGGACAGCCCCACCTCCCCCTTTTTTTTTTCCTATTCCCTGGAACATCTTGTTTAAAATAGGGGTGGTATGTTTCTTTAAGATTTGGTAATACTGGTCTGTAAGCCACCTTGGCCTAATGCTTTCTTGTGGGTAGATATTTTTGTCTGCTGATTTTTAATTTCTTTGATGGTCATGGGTATATTTAGGTTTCTATATTCTTCTTTTTTTTTTTTTTTTTTTAATCATCATTTTATTGAGATATATTCACATACCACGCAGTCATACAAAACAAATCGTACTTTCGATTGTTTACGGTACCATTACATAGTTGTACATTCATCACCTAAATCAATCCCTGACACCTTCATTAGCACACACACAAAAATAACAAGAATAATAATTAGAGTGAAAAAGAGCAATTGAAGTAAAAAAGAACACTGGGTACCTTTGTCTGTTTGTTTCCTTCCCCTATTTTTCTACTCATCCATCCATAAACTAGACAAAGTGGAGTGTGGTCCTTATGGCTTTCCCAATCCCATTGTCACCCCTCATAAGCTACATTTTTATACAACTGTCTTCGAGATTCATGGGTTCTGGGTTGTAGTTTGATAGTTTCAGGTATCCACCACCAGCTACCCCAATTCTTTGGAACCTAAAAAGGGTTGTCTAAAGTGTGCGTAAGAGTGCCCTCCAGAGTGACCTCTCGGCTCGTTTTGGAATCTCTCTGCCACTGAAGCTTATTTCATTTCCTTCCACATCCCCCTTTTGGTCAAGAAGATGTTCTCCGTCCCACGATGCCGGCTCTACATTCCTCCCCGGGAGTCATATTCTATGTTGCCAGGGAGATTCACTCCCCTGGGTGTCTGATCCCACGTAGGGGGGAGGGCAGTGATTTCACCTTTCAAGTTGGCTTAGCCAGAGAGACAGGGCCACATCTGAGCAACAAAGAGGCATTCAGGAGGAGACTCTTAGGCACAAATATAGGGAGGCCTAGCCTCTCCTTTGCAGCAACCGTCTTCCCAAGGGTAAAACTTATGGTAGAGGGCTCAACCCATCAAACCACCAGTCCCCTATGTCTGTGGTCATGTTAGCAACCATGGAGGTGGGTTAGGCGAATACCCCTGCACTCTCCACAGGCTCCTCAAGGGGGCACTACATCTTTTTTTTTTTTCCTTGTTTTTCTTTCTTTCTTTTTTTTTTTTTAACTTTCCCTTCTTTTTTAAATCAACTGTATGAAAAAAAAAGTTAAAAAGAAAACGAACATACAATAAAAGAACATTTCAAAGAGACCATAACAAGGGAGTAAGAAAAAGACAACTAACCTAAGATAACTGCTTAACTTCCAACATGTTCCTACGTTACCCCAAGAAAGTTACCTACTATAGCAACATTTCTGTGAACTTGTTCCTACTATATCCATCAGAATTTAACAGACCATAGTCATTTCTGGGCATCCCCAGAACGTTAAATAGCTTATCTGTTCTTCTTGGATTATTGTTCCCCCTTCCTTAATAGCTCTCTACTGCTAGTTCCCCTACATTCTACATTATAAACCATTTGTTTTACATTTTTCAAAGTTCACATTAGTGGTAGCATATAATATTTCTCTTTTTGTGCCTGGCTTATTTCGCTCAGCATTATGTCTTCAAGGTTCATCCATGTTGTCATATGTTTCACGAGATCATTCCTTCTTACTGCCGCGTAGTATTCCATCGTGTGTATATACCACATTTTATTTATCCACTCATCTGTTGAAGGACATTTGGGTTGTTTCCATCTCTTGGCAATTGTGAATAATGCTGCTATGAACACTGGCGTGCAGATATCTGTTCGTGTCACTGCTTTCCGACCTTCCGGGTATATACCGAGAAGTGCAATCGCTGGATCGAATGGTAACTCTATATCTAGTTTTCTAAGGAACTGCCAGACTGACTTCCAGAGTGGCTGAACCATTATACAGTCCCACCAACAATGAATAAGAGTTCCAATTTCTCCACATCCCCTCCAGCATTTGTAGTTTCCTGTTTGTTTAATGGCAGCCATTCTAACCGGTGTTAGATGGTATCTCATTGTGGTTTTAATTTGCATCTCTCTAATAGCTAGTGAAGCTGAACATTTTTTCATGTGTTTCTTGGCCATTTGTATTTCCTCTTCAGAGAACTGTCTTTTCTTATCTTTTGCCCATTTTATAATTGGGCTGTCTGTACTATTGTCATTGAGTTGTAGGATTTCTTTATATATGCAAGATATCAGTCTTTTGTCAGATACATGGTTTCCAAAAATTTTTTCCCATTGAGTTGGCTGCCTCTTTACCTTTTTGAGAAATTCCTTTGAGGTGCAGAAGCTGCTAAGCTTGAGGAGTTCCCATTTATCTATTTTCTCTTTTGTTGCTTGTGCTTTGGGTGTAAAGTTTAGGAAGTGGCCGCCTAATACAAGGTCTTGAAGATGTTTTCCTACATTATCTTCTAGGAGTTTTATGGTACTTTCTTTTATATTGAGATCTTTGGTCCATTTTGAGTTAATTTTTGTGTAGGGGGTGAGGTAGGGGTCCTCTTTCATTCTTTTGGATATGGATATCCAACTCTCCCAGCCCCATTTGTTGAAAAGACCATTATGGCTCAGTTCAGTGACTTTGGGGGCCTTATCAAAGATCAGTCGGCCATAGATCTGAGGGTCTATCTCTGAATTCTCAGTTCGATTCCATTGATCTATATGTCTATCTTTGTGCCAGTACCATGCTGTTTTGGCAACTGTGGCTTTATAATAAGCTTGAAAGTCAGGGAGTGTAAGTCCTCCCACTTCGTTTTTCTTTTTTAGAGTGTCTTTAGCAATTCGAGGCATCTTCCCTTTCCAAATAAATTTGATAACTAGCTTTTCCAAGTCTGCAAAGTAGGTTGTTGGAATTTTGATTGGGATTGCATTGAATCTGTAGATGAGTTTGGGTAGAATTGACATCTTAATGACATTTAGCCTTCCTATCCATGAACATGGAATATTTTTCCATCTTTTAAGGTCCCCTTCTATTTCTTTTAGTAGAGTTATGTAGTTTTCTTTGTATAGGTCTTTTACATCTTTGGTTAAGTTTATTCCTAGGTACTTGATTTTTTTAGTTGCTATTGAAAATGGTATCTTTTTCTTGAGTGTCTCTATATTCTTTTTGAGTCAAATTTAAGTTATTTATACAGGATGTCCCAAAAATTTTAGTGCAGTTCAAATAACTTAGTGCAGCTTGAGTAACTTTGCCACAGGCTTATACAATTATTTGAGTTTGTTTATATTCTTTTTATGTTTTGTGATTTTTAATAACAAATTTTTAATTTTTTTGTTTCAGTCAGTGTTTGCCATCTTTAATCAGAGGAAGCGAAATGAAAAATTAAAATTAAACATTTATTATTAAGTTTCTTTGTAGATTTTTCCCTCTTATTTTGTTTCTTGTGAAATTTGTTTGTTAAAGAAACAAGTATATTATTCTGGAAAGTTTCCCACTGTGTTGGGAGTACTCAAGACCACCCCCAAGTTCAGTGATTCGCTAGGAGAACTCATAAGACTCAGCTGATACCTATACTCACAGCGATGATTTATCACAATGAAAGGACACAAAGAAATGTCAACAAAGGGAAAAGGCATATGGGACAAAGTCTGGAGGAAACCAGGCACAAGCTTCCATGAGTCCTGTCCCAGTGGGGTCACACAGGACATGCTTAATCCCCCCAGCAAGGAGTTGTGACGAGTTTGAAATGTTTACCAGGAAAGCTCCTTGGAGATTCTTTTCTGGTCTGGGGGCTGGTCATGTAGGTGCCCTCTGCCTACACGTGGAGGTGTTCAGTATAAACCACATTGTACAAAAAGTTTTTTTCTTTCCTAATCATCTTTTTTCCTAATATTGTCCTGTCTTTCTACACTGGGAGTCCCTAAATAAAGTTGGCTCCTGAGCTTTTGATACTTCATTAACCTTGGATGACATCCCTGTTTTCTGGCACAGAAGATGTTTTCTGGCATAGTAAGACCACAATCTGGATGCTAGGGGTTCTCATTGCTCTGGATTTGTCATTGTTTTTAAGCCTTTTTAGTGGACAGAACTAGGAAATAAGAACTTTTTTTAAAGAGAAAATACTGCATGAGTTCATCATAATATTTCCAATTCAAATTTGAGATTATTGGGTTTTTACTTCTTTTGGTTTTATGTTTGTATTTATTTTCTCTTATGCTGGAAGTGTTAGTTCCTAGCAACACTAAAATTATTTGCTCGATCTGTATTAACATGGGTTTAACAGTGCCAATGCCATTACTAACAATGTGGTAACTGAAAACGGTTCAAATTTTCATTGCAGTTCTTTTGGTCCTTGTGGTATATCTCATTAAGGATTTATAATCTAATTTCTCTATTTGAAGTCACTTGAAAAAATTTCTGTGTGTTTCAGCCACCAACTTGATTCATGGGATAGTTTGTTTTGTTTTGCTTTAAAATTTGGGGGATAGCTTTTTAAATTCTTGATTAAATTTTTTTAAAATAATTATGTTAGAAATTTACGTAGTTTCAAAGTCAAATGTACTTAACAAAAGGTACATTTGGAGAAGTCTAGCTTCTGTCCCTCTCCCCTCTCCCGTTATCTTCTTTTCTGTAGGAAGCAATTCAATTAATTTTTGACTTACCTTTCCTTTGTTGTTGTTATTTTTTAATGGAACCATATATGTATGTTTATATATTTGTATTTTCTTTGTTAGATAAATGCAAACATATTATTTACATTGTTCTGCACCTTGCTTTTTCATTTAAAATATTTCCTGGAGATTATACCAAAGAAGCATTTGGGAATTCCTTATTAGGATCTGAATTGTGTGTGTGTGTTTGTGTGTTTGGCACGATATTGCTATACCATCCAGGTAATGTAAGTTGTGTAAATTTTGTCCCAAACCCATCTTTAGGTTTGGTTCTTTCATGGGAAACGTTTTTCCTCATATCCTGTCCTTACATGTATGGATCTTACAACCTCAGCTACCAACCCCTAGGCCCTGTTTCTACTTTATACTGCCTTAAGTTGTCATGCTGTCAGCTTGAATGCTTGTAACTCTGGTTTTGAGTTCCCTGTTTGTTTCTAGTGCCTGGGTATTTCTAAGCTCTGTGTTAATTTTTTTGTTTGTTTGTATTTTGCCCAGCATTTCTGTGTGTTTGGAGCAGGAACAATTCAGTTTGTCATATCATCAGAAAAAGATTAACTGCATTTACTTTCTCTCACTCATGTCTGTCCATCTTTTTCTATACTTTAGCTAGCTGAAGGAAAACATACACTCTAACACATATTAACCAATTTTGTAAGTTGTAGTATCTTATAATTAAAATTATGACATTTCCTAGCAAACCTTCTCCACTTTCTTTCACTTGAGAAGATTCTGTAATAGTAATTTTAAGATGTTTTTCAGTGTATGCTTTTCTTTTTTCTCCTCTTTGCCTTGCTTATTTTCCTCTTTTTTCTTCTTTCTTTAAATCAAGAAAAATTTATGTGAGGAATTGAGGTCAACTAATCTCAGTGCCTCTTTCAAAAGGACAGTAAAGTCACAAGGCATTTAGGCAATAATGTTATGGTGAATATAAATTATTTTTAATAAAATAGAAAAATTACCTAAGTAAAATTTGTGGACACTACTACAGATTCCTAATTCAGGATATTTTTTGAGTCTTTAAAGAGTTTACCCAGTTGTATTCATTCCTGTTTGATTTTATGTCTTTGTTCTGTCCTCCAGCTTGTCTCTTCCCTGTTGCTTTCTTTTACGCTCCTCCTCTGTTTGCGGTGCAGGTGTTTCATTAAAACTGCATCTGGTATTGGCATGCAACACAGAGGAACTTTGTATTTCATAAATGTCAACTAGATATTTTGTTCTGTGCATTTTTGCGAGTTTAAATATAGATGCAATATTGATAAGAAGTAAATAGCTTAGAAGTGTACAAGTATAGTTAAATCTTCAGCTCCCTCAAAGAGATCTGTAGCTTACAGAAAAATTCTTTGGGGATCACACATTTACTTGAAACCTTTAGCAGAGGTAAACATTTTGCAAAAGTATGAGAAAAATTGTTTCAATCATTTTTGAGTTTCTTAATAGTAATTTATTCAAACTTGTTTTTGTTAGCTTTTCATTTACATAATGTTTTAGCCAGGAAAAAAATCATTTATTCAATCATTTATTAAATCTTTCTTTAGACTACTTTAAGTCTTTCCAAGGAAAGTTAATTTTCAGGGTCCCCCAAAGATGTTCTCACTATGTTTTTTTTAAAAAGACACTTTGAAGCATAATACTTCTTTAGTTTTTTTTTTTTTTAAAGCACACGTAGAAAATCCAATACAAACATGGTATGCCTACTATTTTAAAGCTGTGCATTAAAAGACATCACTAAATGTGAAAGGCAGATGTTTTCTAATAGACCTTTAATTCAACTTATATAGAGTTGATGCAGTGAAGGCATTTCCTGACATGTTTAATGAAAACTTGGATGTGAGAAGCCTAATGAGAACTTTAACTTTGAATTTTCCTGATTTTTCAGGCTATGACATGTGCCGTTATATTTTTCTTCACACATTCCTTATGTCATTAGTATCAAAGTTACGTCAACTTAGATTTATGCATATATATTACACTGAATGTACCTCTGAGTGTAGTCTGTTCACTGAGGTATGAATTTATAGGTGGAGACAAGAAATATACATCAATTAATAAGTAAAAACAAGATTAAAGTTTATGATAATCTCAGGTCCTCTAGTTGTCACTGTTCTACAGTGATGTGGAATTAAGAGAATGAGCTCAATTTTCCATTTAATTGAATTTTCCAAAGCAAGATCTTTCATCCACATGTTGAAAACAGGAGCGTATCTTTTTTTTTTTTTTTTTTTTTTGGAAAATGCAAACAAACTAGTTGAAAGATTGACAGCTAGGTGAAGAGAACACAACCTTAGATTTGCTTTCAGGCAGCCAGAGTTTTTATCACAGCTCTGGTGGTGAGGGGGGTGGAAAGGCTTGCCTTTCACACAGCAACTTAAACACAGCATAATATCTCCACTGCTATCCAGGTCATTTCCTGTTTCACTATTCTTCTTGCACATCCTACACATTGCATTAATAAAAACTCAACCGGAGAGCTGGGCTTTGAGTTATTTTGAATCTATCACAGTCTGTGGGAATGACAAGATAAAGCTGTCATTAATCATGGAAGCACGTGGAAGAATTTCATCTTTAAAAAGTCCTCTATTAAATGAATTACAAAAATTTAAGAAAGGGGAACATTTTAGAACATTTTAGAAGTCCACTCATTTAGACAGAATATTTCAGAATATTGAGTTTTCTCTGTGTGTTGGCTGCCTTTTGATAATTGGCACCATTTAATGCAGATGTCTGTATTCACAGAGAGAAGGCTAACTAAACAAACACTTAGAAAATAACCTATACAGCTGCATATAGAATGTCTTTCTTTTGTCGCAAGGAAGTGACTGTCTCTTTATCATGCACCCAAGGACCATGAGTTCTATAAAATGATCAGAATTAGGAGAAAAGTTTGTTGTGCTTTGAGAAAACAAATAAGCATGTTCAATTAACAAGAACAACACAAGAAAAAAATCACAAAAGTCATGGTGTATAAATTAAGAACGCCTGGGAGCAATTTCTTTATATGACAAAACCAGAAAGACATTAAAAACACCTTGTATTTCTTTGTTTTCAACTCATGAACAAATAAACATAGGGAACATGTTTATCTGTTTAACAGCGAGAACAGCTTTCATAATGCATATATTAAAAGGGGATGCCTAACTATTTCTTAATTCCTTAGGTAGGGAAACATGTTAAAGAGAGAAGATAATAATGACAGAAGTCCTTGAATAAAAGCAATTCTGACAAAGGGGGGAGCCTCTTACAAGGGCGAAGCCATGTCCCACATGCTGATTTTTTGAATAGTCTTCTTACCAAGATGTATTTTCCCTGAACTCTAGAATTTATAGGATGTGCTTAGCTAGCATTAAAAACACAGCAGTTTCTTTTCCCTCACAGACCAGCCTGCTTGAGCAAAGCAGGACATACAAAGTTAGAATGTTTTAACTAATTATTTACATAAAGACAAAGATAAATGCAAGTGGGTTTTGTGTTTATAAGTGGGTTTTGTGTTTATTTCGTATTACTGCCTGGTCTATGAATGAATAAAAAAATTGAGAATTTCTTTTTGTTTGTTTCAATTTGATTTTATTAATTTTCAGGAATACCTAATAGTGGTATTTGGAAAACAGCTGGATACCTAGTCCTGGAGAGGTAATTCATTCATTCATTTATTTTTTTCTTCTACTGTTTCAGCATGGCAGTATTGAGTTTATTCTTTATGCTCAGATCATAGTCATAATATATGGCAATAATGCTGTCTATCTTCTACAGTAGATTTGAGAAATGTACACTATGCTTAGTTTATAGTATTCACAAAACTTTCTTTCCTGTATTGTAAAGTTTTACAATAAATTCAGAACACTTGTTTGAGGAGAACATTTCCAAAATAAGTCATAACTAGTGTTCTGGTTTGCTAATGCTGCTGTTATGCAAAACACCTGAAATAGATTGGCTCTTATAAAGGGGGTTTATTTGGTTATAATGTTACAGTCTTAAGGCCATAAAAGTGTCCAAGCTAAAGCGTCAACAATAGGATACCTTCACTGAAGGATGGCTGATGGCATCCAGAAATCTGTTAGCTGGGAAGGCATGTGGGTGAAATCTGCTGATCCTGGATTGTGTTCCAAAATGGCATTTTCCAAAATGTTGCTGTTGGGTGTTTCGTCCTCTCTTAGATTTTCCGGAGCAAACTCTGTGCTAGCATCTCCAAAGCGTCAGCAGAAGTCTGCTTTCAATGGCCGTCTACAAAACATCTCTGTTAGCTGCAGCACCAATCTCCTGTCTGAGCTCTTATAGGGCTCTAGTAAACTAATCAAGACCCACACTGAATGGGCGGGGCCACACCTCCATGGAAATAATCTAATCAAAGATTTTACCCACAGTTGGATGGGTCACATCTCCATGGAAACAATCTTATCCAATGATTCCAACCTAATCAACACTAATATGTTTGCCCCTACAATATTGCATTAAAGAACATGGCATTTTGGGGGACATAATACATCCAAACTGGCACAACTAGTAATGTTGATTAAGTAGTCTTTTGAAATAGTTATTTTCTCTTACAAATTAGATGTTTACTAATAGCCATATTTGTATATATAAATAGAACCTTACAAAATTTTATATAATATATACTTACATAGTAAAGAAAAGAATGTTTTTTTCCAAATAGGATGAAAAGTAAGTATTGTCTTAGGATTCTTAACTTATGTCCTATTATGGATTGAATCATTCCCCCACAGAGATGTGTTCAAGTCCTAACACCTTGTCCTGTGTATGTGAACCCATTTGTAAATAGGATTTTTGAAGATATTGTTAGTTAAGATGAAGCTAAACTGAATCAGGGTGGGCCTTAATCTGATATGACTGGGGTCCTCATAAGCAGAGGAAGTTTGGACACAGTAGTAGGAGACAAGAGGAGACAGATGGGGAGAGAGACAGCCATGTGACAGAGGCAAAGCTGAGCTATGGATTGCTGCCTAGCCATTACCAGAATGCTTCAGACTTTGGAGAAAGCATGATTCTGATGACATCTTGATTTTGGACTTCCAGTCTCCAAAACTGTGAGATGATAAATTCCTGTTGTTTAAGCCGACCAGTATTGGTACTTTGTTTAGCAGCCCTGACAGACTAAGATACCTCCATTACGTGTCCTTGGCTAAACCTAGGTTTTCTTGTGTCTTGGTGAAAAGTCTGTAAACATTTACATTTCAGTATAGAAATTGTATGATTTTATGACTTGCAGATTACTTTGAATTTTAGTGCTGCTCTCCCTTTATTTTCACTTTTCCCATGTGCTTGGTCTTATTTTCCCACTTTAAAATAGCTGTAGTTTGATGCTAGATTTGGGCATATAATTCTACTTTTATTTTTTGTTAATGAGAAAGGACAAAAATCAAGCATCAGAGAAGAGACTAAGATAGAAGAGACTAAAGTACTGAAAAGAAGAACCATATATAGGCAAACCCTGTGGAGACTGACTTAAATCCACGTAAGTACAGTATCACTATTTGCAAACTGCATGGTGTTTGAAAAGATCAAAGAAACTGCACCAAACCTTATAAGCATTATTTAAGTAGATAGATAATGTATAATACATATATTCACATAGTAAATGCTGATTCTATCTTGGAATTTTTCTTGTTTGGAAGAAAGAAATGATAGTGTGCCACAGCAGAAGAGTGATCTTACAACATCCTGTGTAATATGACCTACTCAGAGATCAGAAAGACTTAGTGAAAGGTTTTCCATGCTCCCTGTTTCCTAATTCTATAGGCTGGAGAGAATTCTGTTCTCTAGTTAGTTAAACTACATGTTTTAAATACCCATTTCATATATTTTACTGTATTTTTTGAAGTAAATTGGGAAATATCTTGGAATATGTATAAAAAGACAAACAAGTACAAATTAATGTATTACAAAGTGAATACAAAGACAACAAAATATGAGAAATAAGAATTGAAAGTGCCAGTGTTTTGATGATATACTCAAAACACAGTTGGGGAAGTTAGTTGATAAATGGAAAGGGAGGGTCCGGTTTTAAAAAGAGTGGTAGTTGAATAAAGCCCATCTGCTCATTTTTTGCTTTTTGGGGAGTTTTCACAGTGATGAATATTTATTATGCTACATAGATCATGCTTACATACTGCCCTAGAGTGATTTAAAAGTTAGATGAGTAACTTTTAAAAGTAGAGTTGGTGGTCATTAAGATATTCAAATATTTTCTTTTACCTTTGTTCAAATTTACTAGTTCTCTCTTCCATTGAAAAGAAAATGAGGTTATATTTAGACAAATTTTATCCCTGATTCCTGTCCTTGCTAGCTTTCAGGTTAGAATTGGAAATGACTAAACTTTACAATGAAAAGTAAAAGTTATGTCTATCCTTCAATTAGTGATATAAATGAAGCAGATCTGGTTAAGACTAGGGCAAACCGGGTCAAGGGGTAAAGGGCAAAACTGACTGTGTTTTACAACTTCAGCTTCCATGTGAGACCAAGGGAAGAGATGTCTATTTGGTGCAGGATCTATATTTTCTAAACAGTAGAACTCTCCATTCGGTTTGTTCAAACACAAGTGCATGGAGCTTTGAATAGGAAGTGAGATATGGTAGGTTAGTATAGGTTAGAGTGAAATAGTGACACATCCCAAAGTAATTTGGTCAGAGAATAAAAAATATATTTACAGTCCCCCTCCTCCCCCGAGGAGCTGGGGGAAGGTGCAGAAGTGTTGGACTTCCTCACCTGGACTGGTGTTGATATTGTCACAAGCATTGGGACTGGCGGTTTGATGTGCCGAGCCCTCTATTGTGGGTCTTGCTTTTATGCAGCTCTTTACTGCAAAGGAGAGGCTAAACTTGCATATAATTGTGCCTAAGAGTCTCCCCCTGAGTACCTCTTTGTTGCTCAGATGTGGCCCTCTCTCTCTAACTGAGCCACCTTGGCAGGTGAACTCACTGCCCTCCCCCCTACGTGGGACCCAACTCCCAGGGGTGTAAATCTCCCTGGCAATGCAGGATATGACTCCCGGGGATGTATCTGGACCTGGCATTGTGGGACTGAGAATATCTTCTTGTCCAAAAGGGGGATGCAAAATGAGATGAAATACTTTCAGTGGCTGAGAGATTTCAAATGGAGTCGAGAGGTCACTCTGGTGGACATTCTTATGCGCTGTATAGCTAACACCTCTTAGGTTTTAATGTATTGGAATAGCTAGAAGTAAATACCTGAAACTACCAAACTCCAACCCAGTAGTCTGGACTCCTGAAGATGATTGTATAGTAATGTAGATTACAAAGGGTGACAGTGTGATTGTGAAAACCTTGTGGATCACACTCCCTTTATCTAGTGTATGGATGGATGAGTAGAAAAATGGGGACAAAAACTAAATGACAAATAGGGTGGGATGGGGGGGATAGTTTGGGTGTTCTTTTTTCACTTTTATTTTTTATTCTGATTCTTTCTGATATAAGGAAAGTGTTCATAAAGAGATCGTGGTGATGAATGCATAACTGTATGATTGTATGTGAACAGTTGATTGTATATCATGGATGATTGTATGGTATGTGAATATATTTCAATAAAACTGAATTAAAAAAAAAGTTATGTCTATCAGTTGTAGTCTCGTAATAGTAAATGATAGAACTCAGCTTAAACTAACTGAATCAAAAAAAGAGAATTTGTTGACTCACACAACTGAAAAGTCTGAGGGAAGGCTTGACAGGAGCCATCACTGAATTCAGGGGCTCCACTGATACCCTCAGGACTCAGACTCTTTCCATCTCTCAACAACTCTTTCCTCTATATTAGTTTCATTTCAGGCTATAAGGAGTGGCCTCTGGCAGTGGCAAATTTACAAAAATACTTATTTACCCAGGATAGTTTCAGTAGAAATTCTAGAATTGAGTGTTATTAAACTAGTTAAATAATATCCGTTCTTGAACCAGTCACTGTGGCCATAGGGCTGGAAAACATTGATTTTCCAGCCTGATTCTGGGCCTATGAGCTGGGCAATAAAAATGTCATGGTACCACATAAACTTAGAATGGGGGGATGCATGGTTTCCCAAGAAAAATTGAGATGTGGTGTCCAGAAAAGGAAACAAAGGAAGGCAAAATGACAGAGGTCAACCAAACCTTGTAAATCAAATAGTAGGTAATTGTAATAGTATGAGTACATAAATACTGTAGCACCTTCAAGTAGCAGTTCCATTTAGATTCTCTTGGTACCATAATGTCTCTGAACCCAAAGTAAATATATTTTCTGTATTTGTTGTAAATTTGCTTTGATATTATAGTGATAAATTAGCAAAGCAGAGGCCAAAATTAAAAATTTTTCTTTCCACATTATCCTGATGTATATAGAACGGAGTTAAATTCTGTATATAGAGCAGAGTTAAAATTAATGGTATAAACTCAACCATTTCCAAATGCCTTATTTTTCTCATATTTAAATGGAAGTGTGAGTCTAGAATTAGATGACTGGACTTCTGCTTTGGTCTTTTAGTAGAGTGATCATATATCCCAGTTTGCTTGAGACAATCTTGTGTTATGGTTATTTTCTTTCTCTTGTCATGTTCATTCTTAAAAGTGTTCCAGTTTGGATAATAAACAGTATGGTTACCCATTGGTAACTGAATGAAAGGGGCAAGAGAATGAGATGAAAAGTTCTTATAAGAAGATATAAACCATGAGGATCATCAACAAATGTTTACTGAATGCTCAAAGAGTATCAGGCATCAGATGATCAGGGCTACAGGATTGCCCTGATTTTGGATTCTGCTCTTCAGGAAGTCTTTGTACTAGTGCAGAAACTGGTACAGTGAAGGCCTTTGGAAGGGCTAATAGATGACGTTGATTTGCATCCTGGGTTTAGATATGGGGTATTGTCTTTCTAAAGGTGACTTGAGGGGTAGTGTCTGTGAAACAGCCTTATCTCTTGTTGCTGACACAGGTGCCTTGTTGTCAGTCTTTCCACTTGCTCCCCCTTCCCAAATCTGGGGGTGGATCATGAACAATTGCTTCATGGCTGTGTGCAGTCTGCAGGCCTTGTGTTGTATAGGACTACTATAGACAGTGCTCTTTAACTGGCCAGAAAGGTTGCTTTATTGGCTTCTCTCCCATTTCAGAAAACTGAGTACATGCTGTTACTGCAGCATTTCCAGTTTATGCCAGCCTGAGGAGCAAGATCCTAGGATTGAAAATCAAACTATGGTCTCCACATAGTGCAGCCATGTTGAGTTTGATTAAATTTATAATTGTAAGAAGGTGCTTTTTTTGAAAGTAAATATGTATTTACCCATTTTGAAAATTCACTAGACTTCACTTCCTTTTTAAGAGTACCACTTAAGCTGATTTTCATTAAAGTTTTTGATAACTACTCAGAAAAGACTAATAGAGTACATTTGGGGAAAATGCTTTCAATGAGAGATCTTTGGTTGGCTAGCTGGCTGTCTCGCCATCTCTCCTACATATGTACTTAGAATGCCACAGGTGATAGCAAATTTTTTCTTTTAAAAATGTAAGTGAATAGAAGTGGAAAAGTGCAAATGGCTTCTTTACCTTTTTTCTTGATTTGTATTAGTTTTGGTGAAATTAAGTAACGTAATTTCCTGATAAAACCACATTTTATCGTTGAATTTTAAATTCTTGAAAAAGAGAGTTTTTATGGAACTTATCAAAATATTAGTTACATCATATGAAAAGACTGGATTTAGTATCTTAATAGTATAAAACTTTCTTTAAAAATGTATTTATTATAATTAAAATGTCTAAGTTATAATCATCCACTAAGAAACATTTTTAATTTCCATAGTTCTCCATATGATGTTAATGTTGTGTAAATTAGTATTGATGCTTGAGTTTAATATTACTTTTTCTAGTATTAAAGTTGTTAACACCATAGCTTTAGTAATGTACATGTGGATATTTAATTATGTTGCTATAAACAGCTTCTTTAAAGCTATATTTTCATTGATGAGCCTTCTTTTAGTGTTGGCTTTTTAAGTAATCCTTTATTCTATTTTTCTGTTGTATACACAATGCAAAATATTCCCACCTGAGAATTCTCCAAAATTTCACTTGGGATGCAGAACATGATATGAAAGCTGTTTTCCATTGTATATTGCTTAAACCATTTTTCCTTTGAATCAAGTCAAAGGATGAAAACATAGTCCAGCCTTCTTTCCTGCAGAATGCAGTTACCTCTAAGGCCTATAGTAAAAAAAACCCAACTAATTGAGAACACTTGTCTTTGTTTTGCTGGCAAAGATTCTTAAGAAATCTTTTTTTTTTTTTAATTCAAAAAGGTGGGTTTTTACTTAACGAGCTAAAAGTTTAAGGGCTCTAAAAATTAAAGCATGTGCAGGTTTTCTTCTTCCTCAATGGGATTCATACTGCTATTGCTATGCTTGTGTGAAGTAATAATGAGATAACATAAGCAAATAGTAGAAGATTCATGTCAGATGGTTCTCCAATAACGTTAGGGGGAAAAAGCAGCTGATGTATGGGATATTGAAGGCAGATTAAGTTGTTAATGTGTATTAGTATATTCTTAATTTCCTTTTAATTGAAAAAGACATATTGACTTTAATTAGAACCATTTCACAGGAACTGTCAATTAGCACATGTCAAACTAGTTAACTCAGAGCAGAATTCTTTTAATTAGGGTCTGCTTTCCTTTAACTATGGGCCAATGAAATCAGCCTTTCCTTATCTAGATTTTAAATGTGTCTAAGACATACAATACAAATGTAGGCTCTTATCTATTATTAGAAGCCCATATGGATAACATTAAAATGATGATGCTGGCATTGTTCATTCAGCACAAATCAGAGTCCCTTTATGACTGTTTGAAAAAAAAAAGGGGCTTTGAACAAAGACTATTTCAAATACCAGATTTATCCTACCTTAAAGAGACTACAAAATTTATGACATGCATATTCACGTTTAAAGTATTATTTAATACGTCTGCTCAAATAAATGGGCCTATTCAAAGGTTTTGCGTTTTCTGTCAGCTGAAGACACATAAAATATTGTCAAACCATACAGCAACATTTTTCCCTTAAATGAACTGTTATCAGAAAGGGAAAACAGATGGAATGAATTTTTTTTGCACAACATAAAAATAACATTAATTTTCATTGTGTCCAAAGATTTAGTACCAATAGTTGATACAGTGACTGAACCACTAGTAGTGAGCTAATGAGATCTCAGTAGTCAGACAGTGTAAAATCTGAAACTTGGCTCTTGCTTAATGTAATGATGTGGAATTATAGCATTTTAGTTACAGTTGGCATGAGGAAGGAATTGTTCTGAAGTTTACTCGTACAGTGAGCTTGATAGGGCAGGGCTTTATGGAATTCACCTATAATATAGATGTATCAAAATTAAAAGAAGAGAATTAAGTGTTACTGGAAAGGGAAAATTAATGTAAAATCCAGCTTGCTTTGTCACAAAGTGTTTAGCCACTATTTTACTGAGCTATAGCAATATTTAATAAACTAAACTCTGAATTCCAAAGAGAATTATCTAGAAAGGTATTTTATGTATCTTCATCCTCATTTATCTTGCTATGGATATATTTAATATAATGATAGCAGTAGTGTTCCTTTCAAAAGTGTGCTGCACTATAACTATCAGTGGCTAAATTTTTGTCAGCCAAATTAAATGAAGAATTTCAGTAACCTGGTATTTTTGGTTAACATAGGCAAAACAAGGGCAACAAACAAAACAATGATAAAACCCAAGAAAAAATTTATTTTCCTTTTAGAGTTGACTTTCCTCTCCTGAACTTGTTCTAGAGGTCCCTCCTCTGTGAGAGGCATAGCCTTATGTTTAGCACATTCCGTATTTTGTCTAGATCTGTGGCTTTTATCATATTTGGTGTCATATAGTCCTTTGAAACTGTGATGAAAGATATTAATCCTCTTCCTAGAAAAACCCATGTATGAATATATGCATGAAAATTTGCAGTATGGGAAATCTTAACTTCTTAAAAAGTAATTTTGGCACAGCCTGCTGAAGGATGTAACCTTAATTGGATAATTATGAGTACTTGTAGTGTTCCATGTAGTATCCTTGGTTCTGGGAAAATGATGAACAAGATGATCAACTTTAGCATCTGAGTAACTGAGACAAGTTATTGACATATTTTCAGAAATTACTATGTGATTATTTTTTTTAAAATTTTAAACCTTTCTTGCCTAGTGAACTGGTTAAAATTTGATCTGTATCAGTGAATCTTGTGCAAGTTGTAAATGACTGGCAATTTTGCATAAAAATTGCCTGAGAAATATAAATTTTGAAACATTAGAGGAGATAAATTTTTTTTACAAGTTTAACTGAACAGATTTTATTAATTCTTTCCATCTTATTTATAATTCTGTTTTGGTTAATTGTCTCAAGTAATATTAACTATTATTACAATATTGATCCATCTTTTCATTCTGTTTATTTAAGTTCTATTATAATTATTTGTAAAGAAGACATAAGGTATATTGGTGTAATTTCTATAGTCTTATTTAACTTCAAAATAGACTGTGCAAATGATCTTGGGGGTGTGCTAATTAATTTCTCAATTATACATGAGTAGGTTTTCCATGCTATTTGCATTTGAACAGTGGCTGAGCAATGTCTGCTTCCTACAAATAAAAACACACCCAGAGTCTTATTTTCTTATTTTACCAGATAGTCTCAATTCCTTTGCATCTTGATTTTTTTTTTTTTTTGGTCTTTAGGAGTATACTATACCATTGTTAAATCTACATATTTAAGCATACTTATATACTTAGGGTATATGTTTAAGAATATTCTATAAAATCTCATATAAATGGAGGATGGGAAAAGGGATACTAACTTCAGTTAATTTAATACTTGAAATCAGATTTAGAACTTGGAGTAGGAAAAAGTGGTTGGAGGAGTGTGACTAAAGAAATAATAGTAATGGCAATAGGAGGATTCCAAGGAAACCTCAGTGTATTTAGCATTTTCCCTTGATTGGCACTGGACATAAAATAGATATGACTTAACTGCAAGTCAGAAAAATATAAAATATTTGAGAGTTAATTTACTCTTTCTGTTAAAGTAAAAAGATCAACAGAATGTGTTTTCTGTGGCAGAAGAGTAATTAATATCTTCATTACTCAGAGAGAAACTCTGGTTTACTTTACATATGGCAGATTTTAGGGCATTTCTCTGATAATACCAACATTTGCATTTCGGTTGGTGGGTCAATGATGTATTTCTTTTAGTCCCAGTTTGCTCCATGATTGTCTGTAGCAGTTTTAATTCCCTTGTCTATTTTAGATTATGAAAAGTTGACCCTTTGGTGCATTTGCCAGCAACAAAAATTTTTGCCCTTTGGAAATTTACAAGATATAGACAGGGACCTTAACTTATTTTAATAGTCTTAATGGTATAGGTGGTACAGGTTTTATGTGTTGGTAAAAATTGGCAAAAATTATTCAGATCATGTTTGTAAATGAAAGCCATAGCAATATAACTCTGACTTGGTTAGCAGCACTTTCATAGATTATTTAAATTATAGGAGCTATGATTTCAAATAGTTTTATCCAAATAATGCTATGTGTAGAAATCCTTGGAAGGCTTTGTTGAAAGGGAAATAACTTTCAGATTTAAATTTTTAATTGTTCGATTTTAAGAGCTAAAATGTAGACTTTAATTATTTCATCCACATCTAGATTTTTAGTCAATATCGTGTTGTTTTGATTAGGATAAATACACCCCTGTGTATGTGGGATTTCTGTTTACTGTGAGTTTATGTGACTATATGCAGACACACATATTTTCTAGCTGATCATCAACAGTGGTATGACATGTTGAATATATATTTCATTATTTAGTAAATTTTGGTAAATTTTACTTTTTATATCTTGAGTGAGAGTGTGTTCATGTAGTTTTTGGACAGTGACAGGGAAATATTTATTTGTCTCTATTTTTATTTTCATCAACCAGCCGCAGGTTAATTTGGCTCAATCCCACATGTATTTACTGAACACTTGCCATTTCTAGACATGATTAATAGTAGGCATTACATTGTTGAACATTAGTTAAACTATTTATCTGCTTTTCTCTTGAATATATTAGGTAGAATCTGTAAAAATGATTGAGGATCAGTAAGTAAGCTACTGTCTTCTTTTTTTTTTTTTTTGAACAGTTCACTGATATCATTAGGGATTTTACACATGGAAAAGCTGGGTTCAAATTCCAGCTTCACTATTTACGAGCTTTGTGAACTTAGATAATTTACATAACCTCTCCAAGCTTCAGTTCCCTCTTCTGAAAGATGGGGATAATAATACCCATCTCTTAGTGTTGTAAGTATTAAATGAAATATGTAAAGGGCTTAGCATCATGCTTGTTACATGCTAAATAAATATTAGTTCCTATCCCTTTTCTAAATAGTTTTATTGAACTAACTGTCCCTAGTGAGAAATGCAGCCATTTATGTAAATCCACCCTTAGATGGAAATAAAAATTGTTAATATGAATGATCTACTAATTTGATGGTTGATAGATATTAACAGGGGAACTGTATCATGTCCTTGGTACTTCAGGAGCCAGTTGATCACAGTTATCTACTTATGACCTGAAGTCCTATCTTCACTGTGCATATGAAATATTTTATGACTATCACTCAGTGAAATGGCTTCTAAAAAAGCTTTATTTCTGTATATAAAAATTCAGTGTAGAAAATTCAGATATTCTTGATCCAGCAGTATTTGCTCCTAGCAATATGAAAAATTACTTACAATTATACCAATCAAATGTAATCAATGTGACTATTTTGGTGTATTTTTATATGTGCTGAGAGCTTTATTAGGTCATTATGTTTTATTCAAATTGTGATTTAAATGACTGCATAGTATTCATTGATTTAACCAAGATTTTTTGATATTTGGGTTGTTTAGTGTTTTTCTTCTGCTCCGATAAATGATGTTGGGATGAACATCTTTATACATAAAAACTTTGTGTGCATTTGTGATTATTTCCTTAGGATAATTCTTAGGAGTGGAATTACTGGTGGAAGAGAATGTAGGTTAACACTTGATATGTATTACCAAATTGCTGTTCAGAAGAGTTGCACTAATTTATACTCTTACCAGCCCCAATTGACAAAAGAGTGAATTGCTTTCTGAATATGTAATTTGGCAAGTTGTTAAATTATTAGTGTACATCTTTTTGCTAATTGATCCTTGTCTATTTGATTCACTTTGGTACTAATTTAGGAAGAGGCCAAATAACATTCTAATGACTCATGTGAGCTCACCTGGGATTTTCAAAAGGATAGATTTTAATTTAAAATAATGTTTAAAATAGTATTTGGTATAAATGGTAGCTTGTATGCCAGTTTGACTTAGTCATATATTAACTTTTTTGTGTTTGGAGGTCTCTTCAGGGCTAATTTCTATAGCAATTTTTGGAGGAAAATGAGATTCTTCTAATGTGCATTAAAGTATTTCCACTATTGGCAGTGTACATTATAGAGAAACTTAGGGGTGAAAATAAACTCGCTTTATTTTGTAGTAAAATCAGAAATAGGAAAATTATGCTAACATGATAATATCTAATGAGGGAAATGTTCCATGCAGATGTCTGTTTTTCTATTAATCCCCTAAAATGACTGTATGCTTTCATTTATATGAGTAACATCACACACAAACATTTTGCTAGGAATACATCCACTTACAGAAAAGAGAAACACAATATGAATGTAGAATTTTAATAAATTCTGTTTTAAAAGTGATTTAAATGCTTGGATAATGTAAGATTAGAGATTTTGACGAAGATGTAGTAATATCTATGTATGCTACTTCTGAGAGTTATTTAGGTATTTTTCTATAGTTTGGCTGCATTTATTATAGCTTCTAACATACGGAAATGAGAACTGGGTCCTGTATGATGGACCTTTTATGGGGTGCAGAGAAATATAATTTTTTTTTAATCTTCATTTTATTGAGATATATTCACATACCACGCAGTCATACAAAACAAATCGTACTTTCGATTGTTTACAGTACCATTACATAGTGGTACATTCATCACCCAAATCAATCCCTGACACCTTCATTAGCACATACACAAAAATAACAAGAATAAAAATTAGAGTGAAAAAGAGCAATTGAAGTAAAAAAGAACACTGGGTACCTTTGTCTGTTTGTTTCCTTCCCCTATTTTTCTACTCATCCATCCATAAACTAGACAAAGTGGAGTGTGGTCCTTATGGCTTTCCCAATCCCATTGTCACCCCTCATAAGCTACATTTTTATACAACTGTCTTCGAGATTCATGGGTTCTGGGTTGTAGTTGATAGTTTCAGGTATCCACCACCAGCTACCCCAATTCTTTAGAACCTAAAAAGGGTTGTCTAAAGTGTGCATAAGAGTGCCCACCAGAGTGACCTCTCGGCTCCTTTTGGAATCTCTCTGCCACTGAAGCTTATTTCATTTCCTTTCACATCCCCCTTTTGGTCAAGAAGATGTTCTCCGTCCCACGATGCTGGGTCTACATTCCTCCCCGGGAGTCATATTCCACGTTGCCAGGGAGATTCACTCCCCTGGGTGTCTGATCCCACGCAGGGGGGAGGGCAGTGATTTCACCTTTCAAGTTGGCTTAGCCAGAGAGACAGGGCCGCATCTGAGCAACAAAGAGGCATTCGGGAGGAGGCTCTTAAGCACAACCATAGGGAGGCCTAGCCTCTCCTTTGCAGCAACTGTCTTCCCAAGGGTAAAACCTGTGGTAGAGGGCTCAACCCAGCAAACCACCAGTCCCCTATGTCTGTGGTCATGTTAGCAACCATGGAGGTGGGGTAGGCCAATACCCCTGCATTCTCCACAGGCTCCTCAAGGGGGTACTACATCTTTTTTTTTTCCTTGTTTTTCTTTTTTTTTTCTTTTTTAACTTTCCCTTCTTTTTTAAATCAACTGTATGAAAAAAAAGTTAAAAAAAAACAAACATACAATAAAAGAACATTTCAAAGAGACCATAACAAGGGAGTAAGAAAAAGACAACTAACCTAAGATAACTGCTTAACTTCCAACATGTTCCTACGTTACCCCAAGAAAGTTACCTAATATAGCAACATTTTTGTGAACTTGCTCCTGCTATATCCATCAGAAATTAACAGACTATAGTCATTCCTGGGCATCCCCAGAACGTTAAATAGCTTATCTGTTCTTCTTGGATTATTGTTCCCCCTTCCTTAATTGCTCTCTATTGCTAGTTCCCCTACATTCTACATTATAAACCATTTGTTTTACATTTTTCAAAGTTCACATTAGTGGTAGCATATAATATTTCTCTTTTTGTGCCTGGCTTATTTTGCTCAGCATTGTGTCTTCAAGGTTCATCCATGTTGTCATATGTTTCACGAGATCGTTCCTTCTTACTGCCGCGTAATATTCCATCGTGTGTATATACCACATTTTATTTATCCACTCATCTGTTGAAGGACATTTGGGTTGTTTCCATCTCTTGGCAATTGTGAATAATGCTTCTATGAGCATTGGCGTGCAGATATCTGTTCGTGTCACTGCTTTCCGACCTTCCGGGTATATACCGAGAAGTGCAATCGCTGGATCGAATGGTAACTCTATATCTAGTTTTCTAAGGAACTGCCAGACTGACTTCCAGAGTGGCTGAACCATTATACAGTCCCACCAACAATGAATAAGAGTTCCAATTTCTCCACATCCCCTCCAGCATTTGTAGTTTCCTGTTTGTTTAATGGCAGCCATTCTAACCGGTGTTAGATGGTATCTCATTGTGGTTTTAATTTGCATCTCTCTAATAGCTAGTGAAGCTGAACATTTTTTCATGTGTTTCTTGGCCATTTGTATTTCCTCTTCAGAGAACTGTCTTTTCATATCTTTTGCCCATTTTATAATTGGGCTGCCTGTACTATTGTCATTGAGTTGTAGGATTTCTTTATATATGCAAGATATCAATCTTTTGTCAGATACATAGTTTCCAAAAATTTTTTCCCATTGAGTTGGCTGCCTCTTTACCTTTTTGAGAAATTCCTTTGAGGTGCAGAAACTTCTAAGCTTGAGGAGTTCCCATTTATTTATTTTCTCTTTTGTTGCTTGTGCTTTGGGTGTAAAGTCTAGGAAGTGGCCGCCTAATACAAGGTCTTGAAGATGTTTTCCTACATTATCTTCTAGGAGTTTTATGGTACTTTCTTTTATATTGAGATCTTTGGTCCATTTTGAGTTAATTTTTGTGTAGGGGGTGAGGTAGGGGTCCTCTTTCATTCTTTTGGATATGGATATCCAACTCTCCCAGCCCCATTTGTTGAAAAGACCATTATGACTCAGTTCAGTGACTTTGGGGGCCTTATCAAAGATCAGTCAGCCATAGATCTGGGGGTCTATCTCTGAATTCTCAATTCGATTCCATTGATCTATATGTCTATGTTTGTGCCAGTACCATGCTGTTTTGGCAACTGTGGCTTTATAATAAGCTTCAAAGTCAGGGAGTGTAAGTCCTCCCACTTCGTTTTTCCTTTTTAGAGTGTCTTTAGCAATTCGAGGCATCTTCCCTTTCCAAATAAATTTGATGATTAGCTTTTCCAAGTCTGCAAAGTAGGTTGTTGGAATTTTGATTGGGATTGCATTGAATCTGTAGATGAGTTTGGGTAGAATTGACATCTTAATGACATTTAGCCTTCCTATCCATGAACATGGAATATTTTTCCATCTTTTAAGGTCCCCTTCTATTTCTTTTAGTAGAGTTATGTAGTTTTCTTTGTATAGGTCTTTTACATCTTTGGTTAAGTTTATTCCTAGGTACTTGATTTTTTTAGTTGCTATTGAAAAAGGTATCTTTTTCTTGAGTGTCTCTTCAGTTTGTTCATTTCTAGCATATAGAAACATTACTGACTTATGTGCATTAATCTTGTATCCCGCTACTTTGCTAAATTTGTTTATTAGCTCTAGTAGCTGTATCGTCGATTTCTCAGGGTTTTCCAGATATAAGATCATATCATCTGCAAACAATGACAGTTTTACTTCTGCTTTTCCAATTTGGATGCCTTTTATTTCTTTGTCTTGCCGGATTGCCCTGGCTAGCACTTCCAGCACAATGTTGAATAACAGTGGTGACAGCGGGCATCCTTGTCTTGTTCCTGATCTTAGAGGGAAGGCTTTCAGTCTCTCACCATTGAGTACTATGCTGGCTGTGGGTTTTTCATATATGCTCTTTATCATGTTGAGGAAGTTTCCTTCAATTCCTACCTTTTGAAGTGTTTTTATCAAAAAGGGATGTTGGATTTTGTCAAATGCTTTTTCAGCATCTATTGAGATGATCAATTGATTTTTCCCTTTTGACTTGTTAATGTGTTGTAATACATTGATTGATTTTCTTATGTTGAACCATCCTTGCATGCCTGGAATAAACCCCACTTGGTCATGGTGTATGATTTTTTTATTGTGTCTTTGGATTCGATTTGCAAGTATTTTGTTGAGGATTTTTGCATCTATATTCATTAGGGAGATTGGCCGGTAGTTTTCCTTTTTTGTAGCATCTTTGCCTGGTTTTGGTATTAGATTGATGTTAGCTTCATAAAATGAGTTAGGTAGTGTTCCATTTTCTTCAGTGTTTTGAAAGAGTTTGAGTAAGATTGGTGTCAGTTCTTTCTGGAAAGTTTGGTAGAATTTCCCTGTGAAGCCATCTGGCCCTGGGCATTTATTTGTGGGAAGATTTTTGATGACTGATTGGATCTCTTTGCTTGTGATGGGTTGGTTGAGGTCTTCTATTTCTTCTCTGGTCAGTCTAGGTTGTTCATATGTTTCCAGGAAATTGTACATTTCTTCTACATTATCCAGTTTGTTGCCATACAGTTGTTCATGGTATCCTCTTATAATTTTTTTAATTTCTTCAGGATCTGCAGTTATGTCACCTTTTTCATTCATTATTTTGTTTATATGGGTCTTCTCTCTTTTTGATTTTGTCAGTCTAGCTAGGGGCTTGTCAATCTTGTTGATCTTCTCAAAGAACCAACTTTTGGTGATATTTATCCTCTCTATTGTTTTCTTGTTCTCTATGTCATTTATTTCTGCTTTAATCCTTGTTATTTCTTTTCTTCTACTTGGTTTAGGATTGGTTTGCTGTTCATTTTGTAGCTTCTTCAGTTGATCCATTAGTTCTTTGATTTTGGCTCTTTCTTCCTTTTTAATATATGCGTTTAGTGCTATAAATTTCCCCCTTAGCACTGCTTTTGCTGCATCCCATAGGTTTTGGTATGTTGTGTTCTCATTTTCATTCGTCTCTATATATTTAGCAATTTCTCTTGCTATTTCTTCTTTAACCCACTGATTGTTTAGGAGTGTGTTGTTTAACCTCCAGGTATTTGTGAATTTTCTAAGTCTCTGATGGTTATTGACTTCTAATTGTGTTCCATTGTGGTCAGAGAATGTGCTTTGAATAATTTCAATCTTTTTAAATTTATTGAGGCTTGTTTTATGTCCCAGCATATGATCTATTCTGGAGAAAGTTCCATGAGCACTAGAAAAGTATGTGTATCCTGGTGATTTGGGATGTAATGTCCTGTAGATGTCTTTTAAATCTAATTCATTTATCAGATTGTTTAGGTTTTCAATTTCCTTATTGGTCTTCTGTCTGGTTGATCTATCTATAGGAGAGAGTGATGTGTTGAAGTCTCCCACAATTATTGTGGAAACATCAATTGCTTCCTTTAGTTTTGCCAGTGTTTCTCTCATGTATTTTGTGGCACCTTGGTTGGGTGCATAGACATTTACGATTGTTATTTCTTCTTGCTGAATTGCCCCTTTTATTAGTACGTAGTGGCCTTCTTTGTCTCTCAAAACATCCCTGCATTTGAAGTCTATTTTATCTGAGATTAATATTGCTACACCTGCTTTCTTTTGGCTGTAGCTTGCATGAAATATTTTTTTCCATCCTTTCACTTTCAGTTTCTTTGTGTCCCTGTGTCTAAGATGAGTCTCTTGTATGCAACATATTGATGGTTCATTTTTTTTGATCCATTCTGCAAATCTATATCTTTTAATTGGTGAGTTTAATCCATTTACATTCAACGTTATAACCGTGAAGGCATTTCTTGAATCAGCCATCTTATCCTTTGGTTTATGTTTGTCATATTTTTCCCCTCTGTCTATTAATATCCTTTGTTGTACCCATACCGAATCTCTTTAGTACTGAACCTTTCTCCATGTCTCTCTGTCCTTTCTTTGTTTCTCTGTCTGTAGGGCTCCCTTGAGTATCTCCAGTAGGGCAGGTCTGTTGTTAGCAAATTCTCTCAGCATTTGTTTGTCTGTGAAAAATTTAAGCTCTCCCTCGAATTTGAAGGAGAGCTTTGCTGGATAAAGTATTCTTGGCTGGAAATTTTTCTCACTCAGAATTTTAAATATATCGTGCCACTGCCTTCTTGCCTCCATGGTGGCTGCTGAGTAGTCAGTACTTAGTCTTATGCTGTTTCCTTTGTATGTGGTGAATTGCTTTTCTCTTGCTGCTTTCAGAACTTGCTCCTTCTCTTCTGTGTTTGACAGTGTGATTAGTATATGTCTCGGAGTGGGTTTATTTGGATTTATTCTATTTGGGGTTCGCTGAGAATTTATGATTTGTGTATTTATGTTGTTTAGAAGATTTGGGAAGTTTTCCCCAACAATTTCTTTGAATACTCTTCCTAGACCTTTACCCTTTTCTTCCCCTTCTGGGACACCAATGAGTCTTATATTTGGATGTTTCATATTATCTATCATATCCCTGAGGTCCATTTGGATTTTTTCAGTTTTTTTCCCCATTCTTTCTTTTATGCTTTCATTTTCCATTCTGTCATCTTCGAGGTCACTGATTCGTTGTTCAACTTCCTCTAGTCTTGTACTATGAGTGTCCAGAATCTTTTTAATTTGGTCAGCAGTTTCTTTAATTTCCATAAGATCATCCATTTTTTTATTTAGTCTTGCAATGTCTTCTTTATGCTCTTCTAGGGTCTTCTTGATTTCCTTTATCTCCCGTACTATGGTCTCATTGTTCATCTTTAGTTCTTTGAGTAGCTGCTCTAGGTGCTGTGTTTCTTCTGATCTTTTGATTTGGGTGCTTGGGCTTGGGTTATCCATATCGTCTGGTTTTTTCATATGCTTTATAATTTTCTGTTGTTTTTGGCCTCGTGGCATTTGCTGAACTTGATAGGGTTCTTTTAGGATTTGTAGACCAATTGAAGTCCTTATCTCTAATTTATCAGATCTACAGCTTCGTGGAGTACACTTTCTCTAACTAACCAGCAGGTGGCGTCCACGAGCCACCTGTTCTCCACAAGCCAGTTCTCCCCTGTTTAGCCTTTTTGGTGAGTGGGGGAGTGAGTCTTGTGGGGTCCAATTGGTGTACCAAGCTTGCGTGTGTAGTTGGTGTTGCCTGCCCTGTATATGGGGCGTGTTTCTGGGCAGTCAGGGAGGGGGGGTGGCTCTAACAATCAAATCTCCCTGGTGATCCTAGAGTTTTAAAGCTGCTGCAATAGTGTAATCCTTCAGTTCAGTCCTGCCACAGTTTGTCTCTGCCACTGACCCACAAGTCCTTGGTATTGGCGTGTGGCTCCTGATACTTGCAAGTGGGCCCCTCTTCCAGGCCGTGCACCCCGGGTCCTCTGTTGAGGGATGACTGTGCTATGTCACAGGTGAGTGCCATCCCCCCAGGGCGGTTCTGGGCTGCTGGGCTGTGTAGGGAGGCTCCCAGTCTGCTGAAATGATGGCTGAATGGGGCTTTGTTAATTCACACTGCTCTACCTTCCCAACTCTGGGACAATCAGCTGAGGTTGCGGGGAAGGCTAATGTCCACGCCAAGTTTTGTGGTGTGTGCCTGTTATTTGAAGCACTTCCGTCACACTGGGTTGTCTGGGGCAGCTCTGGGCTATGGGGCTGGCGATGGGCAGGAGTGTTTCCTGTCCACCAGGATGATGGCTGTGAGTGGACACCCCCCTTTTCTTGGGAAGTTGTGGTGTTTAGTGAATTTTCTCAGCCACTGGATTATTGCCTTTTGTCTCAGAGCTCTCTTAGTTCTGCTCTTGACTTGACCTGCCCAAATTGCAAGTTTTTGAAGCTTTCTGTATTTGGCTTCTTAGAGGAATTGTTTTAGAAAAAGAAAAAAGGATTAAAAAAAAAAAAAAAAAAAGGGCCCTCCTCAGAGATCTAATGGGTTATTGAAATGCTAAGAGACAAAGCAACCAGGGCCATTAAGGAAAGGTCCACAGGGCAGAGAGATCAGCTTTTCTTCGGGATTTACATATGCACCTCAGGGCCTGAGCTCGGGCCTGAGCTCTGCCCTTCCCCTTTCTATGTTCACCAGAACTCCAAAAATCCTCCGCTTTTATTTTGGAGTTTTTCGTGTTGTTTTTTTTCTCTCTGCCTGTCTCCTCTCTGCTGGGCTGGCTGCTCTCAGATTCTCTGGTGTCTGGTCTCAGTCTATCTATGGTTGGAGTTTGGATCAGTAGAATGAGTTTCCGATAAGGGCTGCCACTGCAGTCCTCCCTTCTGCTTCCCGGAGCTGACAGCCCCTCCTCCCAGGGGACTGAGCCTGGTAGGGAGGGGTGCGGGTCCCCTGGCTGCAAAAACTTACAGATTTCACTGATCTCAGCAGTTCCACGTTTTCATGAGTGTTGTATAAAGTATGCCCAAAGTCTGATTGCTCTGTTGTGTCCAGTCCACGCAGTTCCTGGCTTTCTACCTACTTTCCTGGAGGAGTAACTAAAACATACAGCTCACCAGTCTGCCATCTTGCCCCGCCTCGAAATATAATTTTATTTAGTTATTTTTGAAGCCTTCATCTATGTACATTGTCAACCAATTTTATTTGTATTATAGTATATGGATAACAAAGTCATATGCTTAACTAATGCAAAGGGCATAAGAATGGAAAAGAGAAAATATAATTTTTGTTTCCACCATTGTCATTTGGAATTTTCATATTTTCTTTCTACATTGGGCACCATTTCATTTTTGTTGCACTATGCTGATAGTGATGTCACATTTCATTAAGTTAAGTTAGTAAAAAAGAAAAGCAGAATATTTTGGTACTATTTCTATTGTTCAGTATTTTTGTCGTGTAAATACTTGCCTTTTATAGCTTTTTAGAGCTATGAGTTATTTCAGAATGGGAATTCTTTAGGGATTTGTGTTATGTTTTAAGCCAGATCAGGCTGCTAACCCAATTTTGGACCTATCCCTTCACTATTGATACATTTGTTGTCATACTAATACAGACAAATCTTTAAGGCCAGGTGGCTTAAGCAATAAACAGTTGCTATATTCTACACTTGTCACATTTTCTAGTGAATATATGTCAGTGAATGCACAGCATTCTTACCTTTTTGCATTGATATTGGCAGCCTTCAGTCTTGGAACTAAGAAACACTTCAGTAATAAAGTCACATTGTCAGCTATACATATTTTACATTAACCCTATCAGCTTGTACTCTAGAGTTGAATGTACAACAACAGAGATAGGGAGTGTGGGTGTGGTGAATTAGAAAGATAAAATAGAGAAAGAGATAGATTAAGACATCAGAGGTTCTAGTATTCATGAATTCAGCATGTATTTCTTGCATATGTACTATGTGCAAGGCATTATGTTATGTGCTGTAGAGGATTAATAAGATATGGTTTTTGGCCTTAGAGAAACCCTACAAACTAGATCAACTCCAAGGCTTTTTCCACAGCAAAATTCTGTAATACTGTGATTGTTTATTGAGATCCAGTTGTTTTTTCTCATAGCTGGGTTCTACATATATGTATAGCTTAATTTTGTGAAGTAATTTAGAGAGTACTGAAAAAGAGCTTTCCCACAACCATCTCTATTAATGAGACAAAAATATCCCTGCTAATCATTGCTTTGGGTTAAAGAATTATCCACAAGTCGACCTGGTTAATGAGATTATGGTTTAGGAGATATAATAAAGAATTCCACCACAATATTGGATTCATTTATCAGAATAGTTTCAGATGAGGAAACTGAAAGAATAGAACATGAAATAGTTAAGATTTTGATGGTATCTTGATGGAGCTTAGAGGCAAGTCAGCTGGATGCAGTACTGGCCTGATGAGGGCAAGCCTTAGAGAGATGAATTTAGGAGGGAGATAGTCCCTGGGAAGCTAAGTAGAAGCATGAGGGCCCTAGGGAAGGGGTGCTAAAAGAAGAAGAGAATGCCTTGGAAAAGGGAAATGGGATGGCATAGTTTGACTTTACAAGTCTTCTCTGAGCTAAGCTTGGTTGTGCCAACCATCTGCAACAAATCTAGTTAAAGTGGAAGAAACATAAACATAACTGTTTAAAAGCACTTACTGTTTACCCCACTGTATTTCTGAGAGATTTATCTTTAGGGAGAGGGGCATGCTATTATTACCCTAACCAAACTATTCTAAAACTGAAGTGATGGGGAAAGCCCTTGAGTTATATGAGTGAATGATCCAAATGAAGGGTTCCATTTGATCATCTGCTTTGGGCTTTTGAGTTTTAGTTTGTAGAATTCTTTTTCTCTTAACTTACAGTTGCAACTGGAATTAATTTAAGCTTAGTTACCAGAGTAACTGAATAAATCATTTGAGACTGTGCATCTTCTCTATTATTGAGTATATTGATTAGCTCTGTGTAGGTCATCATGTGTTTATAAATCTCAATGCCTTGTCAATTGTTAATATGCCTGATGATATTTTAAAATATAAACCCATTTCTCCTTGCTGTTTTTTCTTCTCTTAAGACTAATGAGTGAGAATGAGAACTTCACTGTGAATTTCTCCTTAAGTTTTGATCTCCTTAATTTTTGATCAACATACCATCAAAATCTTACCTATTTCATGTTCTATTCTTTCAACATGAAAGTTGAAAGTTTTCACATCTGAAACTATTCTGATAAACGAACCAATATTGCGGTGGAATTCTTTATTATGTCTCCAGAACTCATTTTGAATTTCAGGGACCATGTTCTACCTGTAACCTCTTATGAATGGATTTCAAAATGAGTAATTTGATCTCTAGGGGTGTGGTATTTTGGGAGGTACTTGACTGAAATTAATAGCTATTATGTTGGCTGCTGCTAATGTATCAGAGGGCCCAGTTAAATGCCAAGTGAGGTGCCATTTGGTGAGGGATGGGATATATATACATATATACATATACATATATACATATACATATATATATACACATATATATACACATACGCAAACAGTAATTTATAAGCCTGAGGGGGCTGCCTCCAGTTTTCATTTATTTTAATAAGCACTGGGATCAACTTAATAAAAAAATTAGTGTCAGGTTTAAGATTTTAGCAAATGTATTTGCTAAATGTGTTATGATTTTTAAAAAATGGAAGGGAAGATAGAAGTCAAAGATGTTGATTGTGTTTTAAAGAAGTATTCTTGTATCAGTTAGTATTCTTCAGAGAAACAGAACCTACAGGATATGTGTATATACACACCTATTAAGAAATTTATAATAAGGGACTTGCACATGCGATTGTGGGAGCTGGCAAGTCTGAATTCATAGGGCAGGCCAGAGCTGAGGCTGGAGAGCTGAGGAGAATGATGTTGAATTCTTGGATCCATATTCCTTAGACTGTAAACTCAGGAAGGAGGAGAGGGTGTAGTCTTGGAGCAGAAGTCCTTTTGATCTTTTAAACCCTCAGTTCTTGCAGTTAAGACCTGCAACTGATTGGATGAGGCCCACCCATATTATGGCAGGTACTTCACCATTGGAGAAATAAGTTTCAAAAGGCAAGCCTTAAGATTGAGGGCTTGGCTTATTAAATTGGGAGTCCCTCATGCCTGAGAGAGTATTAGGAATTCCGTGGGTGGGGAAGTTTAATAGTTCCACATTTTCCCCCAGTCCCTCAAGAAGACGTTGCAAATACTTTTTATTTTCTGCCCAAAATGCTCTGGAATATATTCGGGTATAACATTAACCTGTACAGAAGAATAGGGTCTCGTTCCCTCTTCTGGGTTCCATGTATTTAACTTGTTTAAATAAACTGGCCTGACAAGTTAAATTAGATAGTGTGCTATAGAAAACTTAAATTTTGGACCAAATACATATCTCTTCTTTGGTCTCACACAGAAGTAGAAATTTTAAATTACCGATAATATCATCCTTTACCCTGTATTCTGATTTACCTTAGTCCTAACCAGGATCATTTCATTCATATCTCTAAGTGGAGTCTGATCTATTATTCAGCTTCTCTAACAGTTGCTGTATGGAGTAAGGCTGATTTTCAGAGCTGCAGAATTCTAAATTTGAGTCTCAGTATCATACAGATACCCAGTGTTCCAGGGAATTTCCAGGTTATTCACAAAGAGCACAGCATCTCAGAATTTAGAAATAACAGTTAAAGCTCAGGAATAGATGTGACTGTGCTAAGAGCTTACAATCTAGGACCCTTTACAGTGAGCCTTATTTGTACATTCTGTGCTCCTTAATGATCATTTGCCCAATCTCTGCCCACTGTCTATCCCCTGATAACCTATGCTCTTGAATTCAATTCTCAGAATTTTGTTCATTATAGTTAGTTTATATTAGTGAGACCATAAATTATTTGTCCTTTTGTTTCTGGCTTATTTCATGCAACATAATGTCCTCAAGGTTCATTCATCTAGTTGCATGCCACATGACTTAATTCCTTCCTGCAGCTGGTCAGTGTTCCAGCTGGTCAATACACCGTGGTTTGCCCTTCTGTTCATCAGTTGACATACCCTTAGGCTACCTCACTCCATTGCAACTAGTGAATAATGCCGCCATGAACACCAGTGTGCAAATGTCTATTCATGTCCCTGCTTTCCATTCTTCCAAGTTCTGTCTAATAACAGGGTTGCGGGATCATATGGCAACCCTATACTTAGTCTCCTTTGGAACCCCCACACTGCCCTCCAGAGGGGCTGCACCAGTTTACTTCCCCACCAACAGTGAATAGGTATATCTCTCTCTTCACATATTCTCCAGCACTTGTATCCCTTTGTTTATTTTTTAAACAGTTTTATTCACATGCCATACAATCCATCCTAAGTGTACAATAAATGGTTCCTAGTATAATAACAGTTATTCATTCAGCACCACAATCTATATGACATTTCCATTTCTTCCACAAAGAGAAGAGGAGAAAAGAAAAAGATAAAGAGAAATGACAACAAGAATCCCATACTCCTCCCTTAAATCCCCCTCTCACAGACATATAGCTTTGGTATATTGCCTTTGTTACAATTAATGTAAGAACACTACAGTGTTACTGTTAACCATAGACCCTAGTTTGCATTAATTTATTTTTTCCATATACCATCCCATTTTTAACACCTTTCAATATTTTCATTCACTTGTTCTCCCTTAAGTAAATACTTTCTTATTTTGTACATTTAATCACCGTCATTATCCACTTTAGGTTTTGCTTTGTTATGCACTCTTAGGTTTTATCCTCTATCTTTCCTTCTGGTGTCATACATGCCCCAGCTGTCCATACTCACATTCAGCTTTGTTCATTGTACTTACAGTAGTGTGCAACCACCACATGGTATTGCGCTGTTTCTGGATCTTTACAATCAATTCTGTTGAATGTTCTGTACTCCTTGGTTTCTTTTTAAAGTTTCTCCCTCTTTACTTAGATTCTCATGTTGTTCATTGATTGTTTTCCTGATATCCTTTAGTTCTTTCTCTGTACTTTCTTTCATCTCCTTGAACATTTTTAAGAACACTGTTTTAAAGGCTTTGTTCAGTATGTCCACATTCCGTAGAAGGGCCACTTCCCAAATATGCATTTGTTGCTCCATGTGGCCAATAGACTTCACACCAAACCAGGCTGAAGAGGAAACGAGGGTTTATTTATGCCTTTGGAAGACAGGGGAAGCTTTCCCAAATCTGCCTCCCTGAAGTGTTTCTTCAGTGGGTTTTTATGCAGGTTCATAGACAAAGAGAGATAATCATTTAATTAACATGTAACAAGAGTGATAGAAAAAAAGCTTCTCTAAATCTGGGAGGTTTTGGGCAATCTCCCCAAAGTGATTCTTTAACTTGGGTAAACCCATTAGAGCTGGATAAAGAGAGTTAATCATTTTAGTTAACATGTGTTCTAGTTTACTAATGCTCCCAGAATGCAAAACACCAGAAATGGATTGGCTTTTATAAAAGGGGGTTTATTTGGTTACACAGTTAGAGTCTTAAGGCCATAAAGTGGCCAAGGTAACGCATCAACAATCGAGTACCTTCACTGGAGGATGCCCAATGATGTCTGGAAAACCTCTGTTAGCTGGAAAGGCACGTGGCTGGCATCTGCTCCAAGTTCTGGTTTCAAAATGGCTTTCTCCCAGGACGTTCCTCTCTGGGCCGCAGCTCCTCATCAAAATGTCACTGTCAGTTGCTCTTGGGGCGTTTGTCCTCTCTTAGCTTCTCTGGAGCAAGAGTCTGCATTCAATGACCGTTTTCAAACTGTCTCTCATCTGCAGCTACTCTCTCAGCTTCTCTGCATTCTTCAAAGTGTCCCTCTTGGCTGTAGCAAGCTAGCTCCTTCTGTCTGAGCTTATATATTGCTCTAGTGAACTAATTCAGACTCACCCTGAATGGGTGGGGTCACACCTCTATGGAAACACTCAAAGAATTACAATCTAATCAACACTGATACATGTGCCCACACAAGATTACATCAAAGATAATGGCGTTTTGGTGGACATAATACATTCAAACCAGCACAACATGTAGCAAAGGTTTGGAGAATTTCAGTAATTTAGTTATTTTCTGTTTCCTTTAGGAACTAACACCTGTGAAGGGTGCCCCTGGGTGTCGAGGGAGGTAGATGAAAAGGCTTTATTCATATCTGGAGGTCTGGAGACCATAGATGGAAGCTTATTCAAATCTTGGTGCAGACTTGACATTTACATACTGCTTCAGACTTTACATTTACATATTGCGTCTCTGTGAGAATAAGAGCTTCCATTATAGCCTGCTTCCAGCTTTGAAGGATACATTTTAAGACTACTTTACAATTTCCTGCTTGCTTACAGTTTTTCTTTTTTAATTTAATAAATTTTATTTTGAAATAAATTCAAACTTACAGGAACAGTTGCAAAAACAATACAAACCCCATACATAGAACTCCAGCATACCCCAACCCCCCTCCCCTGATACCTGATCCACCACCTTTAACATCTGTCACACCACCGTTTCTTTCTTTCTGTCCCTCCCTCCCTATCATCCATCATCTATTGCTCTGTCCTCTGAACATATGAGAGCAAGCTGCACATATCTTTGAACAAACAATATAATTCACATATACCTTTCCCATGGACAAGAACATTCTTTTATGCAATCCCATTAAGCGCAGCTAAGAAGTTCAAGAAATTCAGCATTGATACAAAGCTTACATTCTATATTTCCGTTTTTTTTTTTTTTTCTTATGTCCCATCTGTGTCCCTTTGAGCCTCTTCTCCTCTATCCTCAGATCCCATCCAGGATCATCCTTGGCATTTAATTGTCGTCTATTTAGACTGTCTTTTTTTTTTCAATTGTGGAAACATGTATACAGCCTAAATCTTCCCATTCCACCCCCTCCCTAGCATTCCATTAGTGGGATTAATCACATTTAGAATGTTGCAATGCTATCACCTTCCCACCATCCATTTCTAGAAGTTTCCCTTTACCCCAGACAGAAACCTTACACTCATTTCTTAACTCCCCATTGCCCCTTCCCCCACTTCTCGTAACCCATACTCTACTTTTCATCTCTATGGTCATATTCTCTGATGCTTTCTTTGTGTTTAGTGTTTACTGTGGGTCTTAAATTTAACATCTTAAATCTATAACAATCTTGTTTTTCTTTGATACCAGCTTAACTTCAATATGACACATAATCTCTGTTCCTGTAATCCATCATTCCCCCACCTTTTTGTAGTTCTTGTCAAAAATTACATATTTTACATTGAGTCCCAAACCACTGATTTATCATTACAGTTTATGTATTTTAGATCCTGTAGGAAGTGAATAGTGAAGTTACAAATCAAAAATACACTAGTATTGGTATTTATATTTACCATGTGATCTTTATTGGAAATCTTTATTTCTTCATGTAGTTTCAGTCAGTTGTTTAGTGTCCCTTCCTTTCAGCCTGCTCAACTCCCTTTAGCATTTCTTATAGGAATTCTCCAAGTCTCTGATGATTATTGACTTGTATTTGTATTCCATTGTGGTCAGAGAATGTGCTTTGAACAAATTCATTTTTTTTTTTTATTGAGGCTTGTTTTTATGTCCCAACATACAGTCCATTCTGGAGAAAGATCCGTGATCACTAGAGAAGAATGTGTGTTCTGGTGACCTGCGATGTAATATTCTATATATGTCTGTTAAAATTCTCTATATCTCTCTCCTTTCTTTGTTTCTCTGTCGGTAGGGCTCCCTTTAGTATCTGAAGTGTAGGGCAGGTCTTTTATTAGCAAAATCTCTCAGCATTTGTTTGTCTGTGAAAAATTTAAACTCTCCCTCAAATTTGAAGGAGAGTTTTGCTGGATAAAGTATTTTTGGTTGGAAATTTTTCTCTCTCAGAATTTTAAATATGTCATGCCACTGCCTTCTCGCCTCCATGGTGGCCGCTGAGTAGTCACTACTTAGTCTTATGTTGCTTCCTTTGTATGTAGTGAATTGCTTTTCTCTTGCTGCTTTCAGAACTTGTTCCTTCTCTTCAGTATTTGACAGTCTGATCAGAATATGTCTTGGAGTGGGTTTATTTGGATTTATTCTATTTGGAGTTCGCTGGGCATTTATGCTTTGTGTATTTATATTGTGTAGAAGATTTGGGAAGTTTTCCCCAACAATTTCTTCGAGTACTCTTTCTAGACCTTTACCTTTCTCTTCCCCTTCTGGGACACCAATGAGTCTTAAATTTGGACTTTTTATTTTATCTATCATATCTCTGAGATCCATTTCTATTTTTTCGATTTTTTTCCCCATTCTTTCTTTTGTTCTTTCATTTTCTGTTTTGTGGTCCTCGAGGAGGCTGAGTTGTTGTTCAACTTCCTCTAATCTTGTATTATGAGTACCCAGAGTCTTTTTAATTTGGCCTACAGTTTCTTTAATTTCCATAAGATCTTCTACTTTTTTATTTACTCTTGCAATTTCTTCTTTATGCTCTTCTAGGATCTTCTTTATGTCCTTTATATCCTGTACCATGCTCTTCTTCATGTCCTTTATATCCTGTGCCATGCTCTCATTGCCTATCTGTAGTTCTTTGATTAACTGCGCCAAGTACTGTGTGTCTTCTGATCTTTTGATTTGGGTGTTTGGGTTTGGGTTCTCCATATTGTCTGGTTTTATCATATGCTTTAAGATTTTCTGTTGTTTTTGGCCTCTTGGCATTTGCTTTACTTGATCCCTAATTTGTCAGAACTGCAGCTTGGTGGCATACACTTTCCCTAACTAATCAGCAGGTGGCTTCAGTGAGTCACCTATTCTCCTCAAGTCAGTTCTCCCCAGCTTTGTCTTTGTGATGTGTGGGGATCTGATTCTCGTGGGGTTCAGTTGGCGCACTAAATTTGGGTGTGTGTCGGTCCTGTCTGCCCTGAATGAGGGGCATGTGTCTGAGCAGTTAGGGAGGGAGAGCAGCTTTAATAATCAAACCTCCCAGGTGTTCCCAGAGATTTAAGGCTATTGCAAGAGTCTAAGCCTTCATTTCGGTCTTGCCACAGATTGTCTTTCCTGGTGACCCACAAGTCTTTGGTATTGGTGTAGGTTCCCTGGGATTTCTGAGCGGGTCCCCCTTCCCTGCTGTACTCTTCCAGGACCTCTGCTGAGGGAGGGCCACACCATGTTACAGGTGTGCACCAGCCTCCAGGGAAGCCCTGGGATGCTGAGCCATACAGGGGCGTTCCCAGCCTGCTACAAAGATGGTTGAATGGGATGCATTAACTTCCCCCTTTTCGCATAGCTCTGCCCTCCCAGCTCTGGGACAATCAGCCATGGGTGTATTAGAGGCCACTGTCCATGGCCGATATTGTGGCATGTGCGTGGTGCTGCGGGAAAGACTCCCCATCACACTGGGTTTCTTGGTGTGGCTCTGGGCTGTGGGTCTGGCTCTGGGCAGGAGTGTCCCCAGCCTGCCGGGGAGATGGCTGCAAGTGGTGCAGTTTTTTCTCCTTTTGGCTCCCCTTTGCTCCCCTGGCCCCGAGACAATCAGCAACGGGTGTAGGAAGGGGTATCCTCCATGCCAGACACCGAGGCATTAGCACAGCCCGCTCCCGCCGTGCTTCACTGCGCGGCTCTCCCCATCATATCTGCAGCTGCTCCCAGGCTTTTTCTTTTTTTAAAGAACTAGTCCATTTCCAAACGCCAGCCCACCGTGTCCCCACACCGCAGCACAGCCGAGGGACTTTCTGCCGATTCACTCACTTGTTTCAGAATGCAGACTCCTGGTTCCACCAAATGCACAGTCCCTGTAGATTTAGCAGACCTTGTCTGGCTGGTGCTATGCTGGAACTGGTGTTCTGGGTCACTTTCTGGTTTTTATCTAGTATTTTTCACGAAGGTGTTTTGTTGCCCTGTCTCACCTAGCCGCCATCTTAGGTTCTCCGCTTGCTTACAGTTTTAAGATTATATTTAAAAAGTCACTGTTGCAATTCTTATCTTTCTTCTTGGTGTTTTCTGTATTGTTATTCTCTTCCTTTGGATGGACAATCATTTTCTGTTTCTTTGTCTTTTATTCTTTGGTTGTACACTGTACATTTTAATATTTTAAAATGTTAACACTGGAATTTACTCCCTGGGATGTCTGTTTTTTGGTTTTGTAACTAGCTTGTTAAGGCAGAGATTTTCTTGAACCTCAACCCTCCTATTAAGAAGGTCTGTCCAAAGTGAAAGCAGTGTGCAGAGTTTTCGCTGTCTTTTTGGGCCTCTGTCATGTCCTGCACTTTTGCTTGTTAGTTGTTTTGGAGTTCCCCTGTTTACAAGAGTTTGGTTGTTCCTTCTGCTTCCCAAATACCTCTCTCAGATATTTGAAGCTGGCAGGTCTTTGTCCCAGACTGTCTTACATTGCTTTTGCCTGTTGGGTAAATTCTGGGAGGAGTGTCAACCCAGAGAGGATTTTTCCAAGTCCAGCTTTCCCAGCCGCATCAGGGTCAGGGACCACAAAGGGGGTCACAGACTGGCTCCACAGTGCCCTGGGGAGAGGATCAGGAAGGGTGCCAAAATCTTCTCTGACTGCTCTCCAAAGCTGAGTTTTCCTGGCCTGCCCAACAAATGCAGCCCTTCAGCTAACTGTCCCCTGCAGCCCTAAGGGGTTGTCTTTAACTTCGCTGCATTTGCCCCTGTCCCCTGCCACTGCCTTTTTTGGGAGTGGGTTGAAACAATAGCTGTCCTTAGAGCCCGGGCCCAGCAATCTGAATTTGCTAATCAAAAGCCATAATCAGTGATTGGCCATGCCCACCCTTGTTCTTGGGGAAGAGGATTTTTAGGTCCCTTTCAGTCAGCAGCAGCTAGCCAGGGACTGGACCAGATGGTGCCTGGCCTTTAAAGTGGGGTTTGAATGCTGGTAGCTGTGTGGAGAAAGCAATTTACAGTTCTTTCCCATAATTTTTCAGTCTCTTCTTCCCCCTTTTTCTTGGATGCTGTTGAGTGTTCTTCTGGGGTCTCTGGAGTTTCAAAATAGTTGTATCAGACAGTTCCTATCTATTTAATAGTTGCTTTGGTAGAGGGACCAAGTCCTGGAGCTCCCTACTCTGCCATCTTCCCCGGTATTCCCTGATTATTTGGTTATTATGATTCATTCCTTTTTTGTCTTACCCAAGAAATCTAACCGAAGGTCACAAACATTTTCTTCTGCATTCTCCTCTTCTTTTTTCAATTAGATAAGTTGTGAGTTTACAGAACAAGCATTCATAAAATACAGTATTCCCATATACCACCTTATTATTAACGCCTTGCATTGGTGTGATACATATGTTACAACTGATGAAAAATACATGGTTTAACTTAACTTAGGGTTCAATGTGTAATGCAGTTTCATGGATTTTTTTTTTTAATTTATAACCATATATACAACCCATTTACCCTTTTAACCAAATTCAGATACATATTTCAGTGGTGTTAATTCTATTCACAATCACCATAATATCACCACTGTCCATTACAAAAACATTTCCATCATCCCAAATAGGAACTCTACATTTTAAGCCTTAGCTCTCTAGTCTCTATCACCACCTTGTCCTCTGGTAGCCAGTATTCTAGATTCTGTCTCTAGACGTTTTATAACTTTTGCTCTTATCCTTAAGACTATGATCCATTTTGAGTTCGTCTTTATATAAAGTATGAGGTGAGGTTTGAGTTTCTTTGTTTTACATGTGGATATCCAGTTGTTCTACTTCTTTAAATGCATTAAATTGGTGCATTTGTTGAAAAGCAGTTGATCATATATGTGTAGGTATATTCTAGACTCTATTCTGTACCATTGATATATATTTGTCTGTCTTTAAGCCAGTATCACACTGTCTTGGTTATATAGCTTTATAGTAAGTCTCAAAATCAGATAGCATAAGTCTTCTGTGTTTGTTTCACTCAAAATTACTTCTGAAATTTTCAAAAATTGTTTTTCAGAATTGTTTTGGTTGTATTAGGTGTTTTATATTTTAATATAAATTTTAGAGTATGTCAGTTTCTACCAAATTCCCTGCTAGGAATTTGATAGGGATTACATAGAATATATATATTAATGTAGGGAGAATTGACGTGTTAAACAGTATTGAATCTTCTGATCCATAAACATAGTATATCTCTTTATGTATATATGTCGTTTTATATTTTTATCAGCCGTGTTTGACAGTTTTCATTATACAGATTTTACATGCATTTTGTTAAATTTTTTCCTCAGTATTTCCATCTTTTTGATGCTATTTTAAATGTGTTTGCTCTTTGAATTTCAATTTCTAGTTGTTTATTGCTGGTACAGAGAAATAAAATTGACTTTTGTGTATTAACCTTGAATCCTATGACCTTGCTAAATTCATTTATTGCTTCTGGTAGGTATTTATATATATATATATATATTTTTTTTTCCTTAGGATTTTCTACATAAATAATCATGCCATCTATCCAAAAGACAGTTTACTTCTTTCTTTTCAATCTGCATGCCTGGTATTATCTTTTCCCTTATTGCACTGGCTAGACTCTCCAGTATAATGTTGAATAGAAGAGGTTAGTGCTTTGTTCCCATTTTAGGGGGAAAGCATTTGATCTTTTTCTCATGAATATGACATTAGTTATAGGTCTTTTGTAAATGTCATTTATCAGGTTGAGGAGGTTTCATTCTAGTCTTAGTTTCTATTGTATTATGAATGGTGTTGAATTTTGTCCAATACCTTTTCTGCACCTTTTGATGTATATATGTATTTATATTAACATGGTGAATTATATTGATTGCTTTTTCAAAAGTTAAACTTTCCATTTCTGGGAAAAATGTTTTTTTCTTCATCTTTTGAGGTGATCCCTTTTTTTTTTTTTTTTTTTTTTTATTTGTGTACGTTTGCTTGTTAGCTAAGATTGTGAATTACATTGATTGATTTTTTTTAAATCTTCATTTTATTGAGATATATTCGCATACCACGCAGTCATACAAAACAAATCGTACATTCGATTGTTCACAGTACCATTACATAGTTGTACATTCATCACCTAAACCAATCCCTGACACCTTCATTAGCACACACACAAAAATAACAAGAATAATAATTAAAGTGAAAAAGAGCAATTAAAGTAAAAAAGAACACTGGGTGCCTTTGTTTGTTTGTTTGTTTCCTTCCCGTATTTTTCTACTCGTCCATCCCATTGATTGATTTTTGAATATTACACCAACCTTACATTTCTGGGATAAATCCCACTTAATCATGATGTATTATCCTTTTTTATGTTGTGGATTTGATTTTCTAAAATTATGTTATGGATTTTTTATGTCTCTATTCATGATGGATATTGGTTTGTAATTTCTTTCTCATATTATCATTGTCTGATTTTGGTATTGGGGTAATACTTTCTTCTTAGAGTGAGTTGGTAAGTATTTCCTCCACATTTGTTTTCTGGAAGAGTTTGTAAAGAGATGATAATTCTTCCTTTAATGTTTGTAGAATTCATCAGTAAACCCATCTGGACCTGAAATTTTTTTTGTGTGTTTGTGCATGTGTGTGGCAAGATTTTCATAAGCTATATTGCTATTGAGCTTTGCTAATTTATATCTTTCAGGCTATTCATCCATTTCTTCTAAGCTGTTGAATTTACCAGAATAAAGTAATTTGTGATTTTCTCTTATTATACTTTAATGTCTCAAATATCTATACTGATGTCTCCTCTTTCATTCTTTTTTTTTTTCAAAGTGAAATGAATATTTATTTAATCTCCAGACTGGGGAGGGATTTCCACATTTAACAGGAAAAGACAGGAAGAAAAATCACATGAGAAAACATCAGTTCGCTTGATTAGTTTAAAAATTGAAACCCATAACCAAAATTCAAGGGCAGGTTCACACAACTGGAAATACAAAGGACAAACAAACATCCAGAGGGAAGAGTGCAAAGAGTTAGAAAGCTAAATAGGATATCATTTTCACCTATTGTAGGTGTTGGTTGGTTGGTTGCTTGCTTTTATGCATTTTATTTGCATGCTTGTTTGCTTTATTTTTTAGTTTGATTACCCAAAGCAGCAAGAAATTGGGGAAAGGAGCAAAATGGAGATGCTTTTGACAACTTGGCACTGAGAGTCTATCCTAAGGAAATAATTTGAAATACATAAAAACATTTTATTCACAAAGTTGTCCATTACAGCATTATTTATAATACTGACAAGCCAGCCAAAAATCTAAATTTCCAATAGAGTAAGGTTAAGCAAATTAACCTAAAACTACACAATGAAATCTATTACTACCAGTATAAAGTATCATTGCAGAAGTCTGTAATAACTACACATAACACTTTGGTTACTGTGGAAAAAAAGAATATAAAATTGAAAACTGCATGATAGAGAACATAGTATGATCACAACCATGTAAAAATTTCACACCCCAAAAAGAGACAAGATATTAAGTGATTATCTCTGGGTAACTGGGTAGAATATTTATGCTTTTTTTTCTTTACCTTTTACTACTTTTCTGTTTTCTAATTTTTCTAAAATTAACATATCAATTTTATAATCGGAAAAAGTCTCCCCCTTTTTTTAAACTAAGGTGAACACAAGATCCTTCAGCAGTGCTCATCTCATCCCATGATACAGCCCAGGGTGTCACAAAAACCTCAGCCTCTCGGTGATGTGGTCACTGGCTCTGAAGAATGGTTATGAATGGATCGGTAAAGAGAGGAGGGCGGAGAGAATCTAAGAGTGGACGGGGGGGTAGGGACAGGCACGGAATGGTGAGGGACCAGCTGTGAAGCTGGTCAGCCGAGGAAAGGGGATCTGTGGAATCAGGGAAGACTCTGACTGCTCAGCGGAGGTCTGACTAGACCCTGTAGTAGGCACTGACGGTGTTCTCAAAGGGCAGGATCAAAGTGGGATTTCAGGAAGACACGTGGATTCCTTCAGGAACAAGGGCAGAAAAAGGAGAAGGAAGGCGACTACTTGGGAAGGAGGTGGGAAGGGCTGCGGCAATGGCAGTGGCAATGGGAGTGAAGGGGAAGAGGCCGGTTGCCCCCCATGACACTCCCCTACTCTCCGCTCAAGCCGAATATGCTTCGCTCACCTCCAGACAAGGCTTTGCGGGCAAACACAGGGTCGGTACAGCTCACAAGAGGGACCTGCCCACAGCCAGGTGGATCTGAGCTCAAATTCAGAGAATCGAGAGCAGTTCTGTTCAACAGAGCTTTCTGCCATAATGGGAAGGTTCTAGATCTGTGCTGCCCAACACGGTAGCTGCCAGAAGTAGCTACTAAGCACTTCAAAAGCGGGGAAAGCCACTAAGGATCTGCTGTTCAAATTTTGATTTCATTTTAATCAACTTAAATTTCATGCAAGCTTTCTGGGATCACTAGTTCTGCTGGCAACGAAACCAACTGAATAAACCCCATTCAAGTGAAAAGGGGATTTCTACAAATAAAGTGACTGGCAAGCCATTCATAAAATACCTGTCATGGGATGAGAGAAGCAACAAAGACAGGGTCAAGATAAGGAATGTGGCCAGCTTTGATATCTGAAAACCAGAAAGTGGCCATTCATCCCAGCATGTGCTGGAGACGTGCAAAGGGAAAGGAAAAGCAGCTCAAAATTGCATTCCAAGTCAACAACACAAAAAGGAAGTGTAACTCGTAAGATCGTTTAGAAGAACATGCCACAGGATGTGAAGTGCAGCCTTTGCTTCTAAGAGGAGAGCTATGTAAAGGAAGGCCAAGAAAACCTAAAACTAAAGGAGGGGAAGCATTCCAGGGCTATGCCCTCAGGTAGAAGAGATGAGACAGAAGAACTTCTAGAAGACACAGATCAACATGCAGCTGGAGGAAAGGGTCACAGATTTATAGCTAAACCGGCAGCTGTGCATGACAGGTGCATGTCACGTCGTGTCACTCTCTTCCAGCCCGGTACAGCTTACAACTTCATCGAGAACAGAATGTGGACAGTTTTGATCCTAAAACTGTGCTTCAAGAAACGAAGTGAGAAGAAAGGATGACGTTTATAGATGGTAGCCAAACTGGAGCAACAAATGGATGTGGCATTTACAGATGGCCTGTGTTAAAGCTTACGATGACAATGTCGGAGGAGGAGATAAAAACATGTCACGAGGAAGTCACAGACTGTATTGTAAAAGTCACAGTGGAGGTGATAAGAGCGATAAAGAAGAGGGAGAAAGAAAAAGCCAAAGGAAACCGATCACAAAAGCCAAGGCTTCCGGAAGAGAGACAAGCTTCAGGATCGGGAGAGAAACTGCTGTTGCCAGAACAGTTAGTCACTTAACTTCTGAGAGGGTCATTGTGTCACCATATACCTATCTCTACTGTTGGCCAGTGAGTAAAACTCCTATCTGTCTTTGAAATTTTACTGAGTTGAAGTAATCTTTTAATATAATATCTTGCCTATTTGGGTTACAATGTAATAAATACACTGCAACAGCTTTAATCCAACTTGCGGTATTATGTTTCACAAACATTTACCTGTAAACTGTGAAGCATTTGTAAAGAGAGATTTACCAAAAATTACTTGTATTTCAAAACAGGACCACATGAGATGTTTAGAAAGGTACAGACTCTTCCAATAAGTACTGATAATTTAGTTGCCTAATCACCTTCAACACATCATGTAAATGTTAGCTATAAATATTCCATCCCTCTTGTAGAAGATGACATAGACTAAAGCTCATTATTACTACCACCTGCCTTTCTGGTTTTTTTTATATTTAGGGAAAACAGAACTACATTCTGGGGAATTGAAAATTACCTAATGATATAGTAATGCAGTTTTCACAATACTCAGAACAATTTAGAACTTAATAAAATTAATGTTTTCTTTAATTAGCAGTCAGAAGTAGAATATTTTTTGCTTCCTGGGTAAACGGATATCTGCACCCAACCATCCCTAAAAAAGGAAATCATTAATAGGGTTTTGAGTGATTAAATCCAAGGATATGTTACATCTTGAAATGGTTTTCATTGTGAACAGCAGTGCCTTTTAATGGAGTGCCTTTGAGTTTAAGTGTCGTAATGTTTGCTAACAAATTATCATTTGGGCCTGAAAGTGTATGAAGAATTTTCACCGAATTTCTCAGACATCTCATGTCTCAGGTTCACTGAGCATCATAATAAATGATAATTAATTTAATGTAGAAATTCCACATTAATCACCTCATGCACACTTTGTCTTCAGATTTTGAAATCTTGTGGTCTTAGACACAAACACTGAAGAGAGATTTTTAATCCAAGGCTTTGGCTTTTTAGCAGTATTATTTAACTTGACACTTTAGAAAGAGACACGGATTATGTGCTGACATGATAATATTTGGAATATATTGTGGAATTTGGTGCATTTCAATTTAATGATTAAATTAAAAGCAAAAGTCATGAAACTTAATTTGATACATGGTTACTGGTTGAAATGCACTGAATTCCACAACTTTGTATTTCTTGAGTATCATATGCTTGGTTATGATAGTCTTGGTATCTAAAAAAGGTATAACCTAATTTTAGTTTGCTGGTTCACTTTGCACTTATTCCTTCAATAAATGAGTTATGACTGTTTAAGGAAAAAAATAAAAAAGAAAAGTTCAGCCCAGCCTCAGTCCAAATTACTACCAATTGTAAATTCACAAAGACTAAATTCAAAGGTTTGGCTGTTACATTTTCTTTAGGCCAAACTGTTAATGCATGTTTTGACTGCCTACTCCTTGGGTTGGCTCCGATATGGGAAATCACAAAATAACCAGCTCCGACTCATTTTCTCACCAGCTTGCCCTTTGTGGTGGGCAAAACTTAAGGCATCAATGATCGGGGAAGTTCTTCAACTTGGGTGTCATTATATACATTATGATCCTGCAGTGGGTCAGAATCTACAAAATACAGTTCCCCTGCGTGGATGTCTGAAAAGTTAGCCAGAAATTTATCAGGATTGAAGCCAACCCACACAGTGTACCTATAATCTATCGTGCGTATGGAATAGCCCATGACCTTTATATCTTTTAAACTCGGCTTATCAGAATTCCACTGAGGGGCATCTGCAGGCCGAGGGTACTGGCTATAGGCAATCGACTCACGGGGAGTCCCACGGAGGGAGGGAGCCTCTCTCAAGTCAGGGAATCGAAAATGCTTCAGAAGATTGTGGCCTTCTCTGCACAGCTCAACATGAAACGAGGGGACGGGGCAGCGTGGTGGAACTCGCAATCCTGCCAGTCCGGCAAGTGTGGGGAAGAGAGAGACAAGTTCCACAAGGGCTGTGGCTTGCCTGCCTGGCTCCATCGGTTCTGGGATGGAACTGAAAGGATCCACATAGGGGAAAAGCTTCTCGCCTGCCTCTGGAAGCGAAGCCGTTCTTCCAGGAACATAAAACATCAGGGGTACACGAGTGGTGACGTCAAAATTGCTGTATTTGGCCCATTCTCCGTGCTCACCTAGAGCCCAGCCGTGATCCGAGGTGAACACAATGATCGTGCTGTTGGCCAGCTGAAGGTCATCCAGAGTACTCAAAAGATGGCCGATCTGGGTATCCAAATATGACACGGAGGCGAAGTAGCTCTGGCGGATTTTCCGCTGAAAGTCCATAGGAATTGGGCCGTAGGGCACACTGAGGTTTAAGGCCTGGACGTCCTCCCGCTCCCTGATGTCCATCCAGGGGTTGTAGGCCACTGGGGGTAGGCCAGCTGGGACCTGGGGGTCAGGAGCCAGGGTGATGTTCTCCAAGGGATACAGCTTCTGAAATTCCTTGGGATATCTGAAGGGGATGTGCGGCTTATGATACCCGACGGCAAGGAAGAAAGGACTGGCCGACGTCTTCATCTTCTCTAACAAGCGTATGGCTTCCTTGGTGCTCTGTTTGTCAGGCAAGGTGCCCTCAGGCACATCCGCCACGTCCACGGGGCAAAGCAGGTTGGCATGGAGTTCTCCATCGGGCCCCCTACATGTCTTGGTGTTTTCATACTTCTCAGAAGAGGGATGATAAGGTGGAATAGACCAGCTATATGGAGAATCATCGCTGTGGTTGGAAGATATTCCCGGGTGAAAGACTTTTCCAACCGACATGGTCACATAGCCATTCTCCTTGAAGTACTGGGGGATGGTGAAGTAATTCCCAGAGTGCACCCTCCAGTAGGAGTTGAAGTCATACAGGCGGGTGGTGTCTGGTCTCCTCCCGGTGAGGAAGGACACTCGACTGGGGGCGCACACGGCTTGCTGGGCAAAAGCATTCCGGAAGAGGAGACTGTGGGATGCCAGCTGGTCGATGTTTGGGGACTTCACGAGCTTGTCCCCGTAACAGCCCAGAGTGGGGCGCAGGTCATCCACGACTATGAAGAGGACGTTCAGGGCCTCTCACGTCCAGCATTCCTGTTTCCTCGAGCTTCTCCAAGGAGAGAGCAGGTGCATCTTACCTCCGCAGCCGCGGGCCTCCAGGTCTCGGGTCTCAACAGCACTTCCTCTCCTCTTTCATTCTTAATACTAGTAATTTGTATCCTCTTTTTTCATCAATTTTATCTGTCTTTTCAAAGAGCCAGCTCTCTGTTTCACTGGATTTTCTCTATTGGTAGTTCTTTTTCTGTTTCACTGTTTATTTCCTTCCTTCTGCTAATTTAGGATTTAATTGACCCATTTTTCTTGTCTCTTATGGTGGAATTTTACATTGTTGTGTAATCTTTTCTAATATAAGCACTTAAAGCTATAAATTTTCCTCTAAGACCACATTTTCTGTGTCCCACCAATATTGATATGATGTGTTTTCATTCTCATTCCATTAAAAATATTTTCTAATTTCTTTGTGATTTCTTCTTGGTCCATAAGTTATTTAGAGGTGTATTTGCTTAATTTCCAAATATTTGGGAGTTCCACAGATTTTACTGTACTGATTTCTAGTTTTACTTCCATTGTAGTGAGAGAACTTACTTTATGTATCAGTCCTTTCAAATTTATTGAGACTTTTTTATGGCCCAGAGTATGGTCTATGTTGATGTCTGTTTCACGTGCATTTGAAAAGAATGTGTGTTTTGCTGTTGTTGGTTGGAGTGTTATACACTATAAATATCAGTTAGATCAAGTTGCTTCATAGTGTTGGTAACCTTACTGATATTTTGTGTATTTGTTTTATCCAGTTACTGAGAGAAGACCATTGAAATCTCTAGTTACAATTTCCTAGTTGTCTATTTCTTCTTTTAGTTCTATCAATTTTACTTTGTATTTTAGCAGCTATTTTATTAGGTGCACACACATTTAAGATTGTCTTGTGTACTTGATGCAGTAACTCGTTTATCATTATGAATATTCATCTTTTTCTCTGGTAATATTTTTTGATCCGAAGTGTGTGCCTAATATTAATAGAGTCTCCAACTTTCTTTTCATTAGTCTGTTTGGATGGTACATCTTTTTGCAATCTTTTACTTTTAACCTCCCTGTGTTTTTATATCTAAAGTGGGTTTCTTTGTTTTTTTGTTTTTTTCACGTTCAATTCAGTAATCTCTACTTTTCAATTGGATTGTTTCAGCCATTCACATTTAATGTACTTGTCAATATGATTAAGTTTAAACCTGTCATCCTGCTTTTTTTCCCTGTTCCATCTGTTCTTTTTTTTAATTGTTTTCTTCTTTTGGAGTCTTCTTTTTGGATTAGTTGAGTATTTAAAAAATTTTTATTATTCCATTTTATTTCTTCTGTTGGCTTATTAGTTATATACCTCTTTGTTTTAGTTTTTTAGTGATTGCTCTGGAGTTTACAATACACATCTTTAACTTATCATAGTCATGTATAGAATAAGAACCTTTCAACAGTAAATTTCTGTTTCCTATGTCGGGTTTTTTTTTTGCTATTGTTGTGATACATTTTGCTTTTTCATATTTTATAAACCCTATACTACATTGCAATTGTTTTGTCTTACATAAGCAGATGTATTTTAAGGAGACTAAAAAAATGAGAAAAATTATTTATATTTTTACTCACACATTTACCATATCTGGCCCGTTTCACTCATTTGTATAGATTTGCTTTTACCTCTGGTATCATTTTCTACTTTCTACATGAAGATCTTACTTTAGCATTTCTTGTAATGCCATTCTCCCAGCAGTGATGTCTCAGCATTTTGCTGTCTGGAAAGGACCTTTATTTTGCCTTCATTTGATTTTTCACTCTTGTCTTTATTTTATTATCATCTACTCATCTAACCATATACCAGATAAAGGGGGTATCAGTCACAAGATTTTTACAGTCATACAGTCATAAGATAAAAGCTACGTAGTCATACAATCATTATCAGAGATAAGGGCTACTGGGTTACAGTTCAACAATTTCAGTTATTTCTTTCTGTCTATTCTAATATACTAGAAACTAAAAGGAAATATATATATAATGATTCAATAGTCATAATCATTTGTTAAATCCTAGCTTCTCTACTACAACTACTCCATCTCCTTTGATCATTCCCTCAATCTTCAGGGATATCTGGGCAATCACCATTCTAACTTCTTCATGGCGATAAAAGGTGTCAGCATTATGGAATAGAGAGATGAAACTGGTTGATGTTCTTGGAGAGATTAGTAGCTCTAGGTTTCAGGGCTTATCTAGCATAGGAACAACCTGGAGGCTTTAAGTTTCTGAAAAAAATAAACTTGATAAGTAAGACTTTTATAGAGTCTTAGATAAATCCCAGGGTATTCTTTAGGGTTTTCAAGAATACTGTTGGTTGGGGCTTGGCATACTATGGCAATATGCATTATCTGGCTGAAGCTTGCATAAGAGTAACCTCCAGAATGACCTTTCAGCCACTGAAACTTATTTTGTTCCATTTCTTTTTCCACTTTTGGTCCAGAAGGCATTCTCAATCCCATGATACCATGGCCAGACTCATCCCTGGGAGTCATGTCCCATTTTGCCAGGGAGACTTATACCCCTGGCAGTCATGTCCCACAAAAGGAAGAGGGTAGTGGGTTTATTTGTAGAGTTTGTATTTTCCCTTAATTTTTAAAAATATATAATCTGGGTATGGAATGCTTTTTTTGGGTTTATTTTCTTTCTGTACATTAAAGATGTTGCTCCATTGTTACATGGTTTGCCTAGTTTTTTTTTTTTTTTGATGAGATGTCTTCTGTTATCCTTGTTCTTATTCTCCTACACAAAATGTGTCTTTTTCTTTCTGGATACTTTTTCTTTCTGGATGCTTCTTTCTGGATACTTTGTTTTCGGCAGTTGATTATTCCTTGAACTTCTTGAATCTGTGCATTTATAGTTTTCATCATATTTGGAAAGTTTGGGGGCATGATATTTTCAGATATTTTTTCTGTCTTCTCCCCTTCCTTATGGGACTCCAATTACATGTATAGTAGGCTGCTTGATACTGATTTTCCCATAGGTAACTGATGGAGGCCCTTTACATTTTTTTTTTTTTGGTCTTTTTTCTATTTGTGCTTCATCTTCTATATTTTCTATTGCTGTGTCTTCAAGGTCACTAATCTTGCCTCTGTCATCTTATTCTGTTGTTTTTCCCATCCAGTATATTTTTAATTTTCAAATTTTATAATTTTAATCTCTAGAAATTGGGTCTTTAAAAAAAAACCTTCCTTTTATTTCTGCAATATTTTTGTTTTGCTGTATAATTTTGAACATATGGACCATATTTATAATAGTTGTTTCAATGTCTCCTCTTGTGAATTCCATCTGTCATTCTTCATTCCTTTTTCTACAGATTGCATTTTCTCTAGGTTATGGGTCATATGTTTCTGCTTCTTTGCATGCTGCTAATTTTTTTTTTTAAATACGTAGATTGGAGAAAGGGGTTTGATTTTAATAGGATGTCAATCAGTCTGATTTATTTATAGGTTTTTTTAAAATTTAATTTTACTGAGATTGTTCACATACCATGCAATTATCCAGAGATTGAAAATGCGCAGTTGCCCACGGTACCATCATACAGCTGTGCATCCATCACTACAATTAATTTTTTTCCAATTTTTAGAACATTTTCATTACTCCAGAAAAGAAATAAAGATAAAAAAAGAAAAAATTCCTCTCATACCCCTAACCACTGCCCTCCATTATTGACTCATAGTATTAGTATAGTACATTTGATTCTGTTGATGAAAGAATGTTAAAACGCTGTTAACTGTAGTACATAGTTTGCAATAGGTATATATTTTTTCCCTATATACCCTTCTATATTAGCTTCTAATTATAGTGTCATAGATTTGTTCTAGTTCATGATGAGATTTCTTTTATTTGTACAGTTAATCATGGACATTGTCCACCATAAGATTCACTGTTTTATAAATTCCCATCTTTTACCTCCAACTTTCCTTCTGGTGACATACGTGACTCTAGGCTTGCCCTTTCCACCACATTCACACACCATTCAGCACTGTTAGTTATTCTCACAATAATGTGCTACCGTCACTTCTGTCCACTTCCAAATACTTAGGTTCAACCTAGTTGAACATTCTGCTCATAAAAAGCAACTGCTCCCCATTATTTAGCCTTGTTCTACATCCTGTTAACTTATATTTCATGTCTGTATGTTTAAATATTATAATTAGTTCATATCAGTAAGACCATGCAATATTTGTCCTTATGTGTCTGACTTATTTCACTCAATGTGTGCCCTTAAGGTTTCTTCATCAACCTGCTTTTTTTTTTAAGACTGTTTTGTTCACCCAGTGTACTTTCTGTCCTAAGTAAACAATAAATGGTTCCCTGTATAGTCGCGTATTTATGTATTCAGCACTATCACCACTATCTATATAAGGACATCTCCATTTCTTCCACAAAGAAGGAGGAAGAGTCAAAGAAGATAGAGACAAAAAAAGAAAAAGAAAGGAAAGAAAACGTTAGCTAAAAAAAGTAACAAAAGGAAAGATAGAATTAAACTAAAGTAGAATAAAAGAGTCAGACAACATCATCAATGCCAAGAGTCCTATACCCCTCCCTTATGTCCCCTGCTTATAGGCATTTAGCTTTGGCATATTGCCTTTGTTACATTAAAGGAAACATAATACATAGTTTCTGCTGACAATAGTCTCTAGTTTGCATTGATTGTATTTATTCCCCAATAACACCCTATTTTTAACACCTTGCAAGGTTAACATTCATTTGTTCTCCCTCATTTAAACATATTTGTATATTTTATCACAATTGTTGAGCACTCAAGGTTTCACTGAGTTGTATAGTACCAGTCTTTATCTTTCCTCTTTCCTTCTGGTGTCCCACATGCCCCTAACCTTCCTCTTTCAACTATACTCACAGTCATCTTTGTTCAGTTTACTTACATTGCTGTGCTACCATTACCCAAAATTGTGTTCCCAACTTCTCACCCTGTCTTTTCCTATCTATCTATAATGCTTCCTTTAGTATTTCCTGTAGAGCAGGTATGTTGTTCATATACTCTGTCATTGTCTGTTTGTCAGAGAACTTTTTAAACTCTCCCTCATAATTGAAGGACAATTTTGCTGGATAGAGGATTCTTGGTTGACGGTTTTTCTCTTTCAGTATCTTAAATATATCACCCCACTTCCTTCTTGACTTCATGGTTTCTACTGAGAAATCCACACATAGTCTTATCAAGCTTCCTTTATATGTGATGGATCGCTTTTTTCTTGCTGTTTTTAGTATTCTGTCTTTGTCTTTGATGTTTGATAATCTTACTATTAAGTATCTTGGCATAGGTCTATTCAGATCTATTCTGTTTGGGGGTACACTGTGCTTCTTGGATCTGTAATTTTATGTCTTTCATAAGAGATGGGAAATTTTCATTGATTATTTTCTCTATTATTGCTTCTGCCCCTTTTCCCTTCTCTTCTCCTTTTGGGAGACTTATGACAAGTACATTCATGTGCTTCATGTTGTTATTCAGTTTCTTGAGATGTTGCTCATATTTTTCCATTCTTTTCCCTATCTGTTCTTTTGTGTGTAGGATTTCAGGTGCCTTGTTCTCCAGTTCCTGAGTGTATTCTCCTGCCTCTTGAAATCTGCTGTTGTATGTCTCCATTGTGTTTTTCATCTCTTGTGTTGTCCTTTCATTTCCATGGATTCTGCCAGTTGTTTTTTCAGACTTTGGATTTCTATCTTATGTTTGCCTAGTGTTTTCTTTATTGCCTTCTTCTCTTTTGTTATATCTTCCCTGAACTCATTGATTTGATTTTTGATTTGATTTAGCATATTTCTTTGAAAGTCTTTAATATATTGTTTTCATTAAAGTGAAACCATATGTCAACTGTATCTTGATTGAGGTGTAATTTTGTTTCTTTGACTGAGCCATATATTTGTTTTTCCTAGTGTAGATGGTAGTTTTCTGTTGTCTAGGCATCTGGTTTCCTTGATTACCCCAATCAGATTTTCCCAGACCAGCATGGATTTAGGTCTCAGAATGGGGTTATATTCAGGGTGTATCTTAGGAGAATGACAGGCTTTCCTGTTAGGTCTCTAGTTGCTGTGCTTTTCCACTACCCCTGCCCCTACCCCCCCACCCCCCCCCTCCAACAGGTGGTGCCTGTCAGCCTGTGGCTCCAACTGGTGTAAGGAACTATGGCCTCCTTGGTTTCTGTTTCGGTTGTTTTCCCCCAGGCTCTGGGATCTGGTTCTGAAGGGAAAGCTGGACCCCACTCCTTACTCTTAGGGAAGATATACCCCCTAGGCAGTTATCATCTGCATTTAAATTCTCTCTCTCTGGCTCTGTTATCTCTATCCCTCTCTATCAGAGTGCTGCGAACTGAGAATGTCTGCGGCTTTCTCCTCTGAGCCCCTCAGGTTGAGAGACAGAAAAAGGGGCAGAAAGCCCCCTTTTGGAGCCAGTACACAGCCTCCCAGTTTCACTTATTGGCCAGAGGTAACACCTGGTCTTGTGGGCTCCCCCTATCCCCCACCCCCGGGACATATGGGTCTTCTGGTTCAAGTTCAATCATCACTAAAAGCCTCTGTCTGCTTGATGGGGTTTGTAGCTTTTATTCAGCAGTCCATGTTTGTTAACTAAAACCTTAGTTGGAGCTGGGCTGAGCTATATTTGCTTGCTTGGAGAGCACTGCTCTCTATCACAGCAAGGCTTTGCAGTTTGGGCTGCCATGGGGGAAGGGGGCTCTTGGCATGGTTCCATAGCTTTTACTTATAGATTCTATGCTGGGATCTCAGGCATTCCTCCCAATCCAGGTTGGTGTATGGTGTGTGGACAGTCATGGTTTCCCCCCAGCAGTTATTCCAAATTATTTACTAGTTGTTACTGATTGTTACTAGTTGTTCCAGGGGACTGACTAAATTCCACTCCTCTCTATGCTGCCATCTTCTCCCTCTGGAAAGTGGGGCCATGAACTCTTCATAGCCCTGTGTGAACTATGGAAATTGTTTGTAGTATTGCTTTCTGATGTTCCTTTCCTTAGCCTCTAGGGGTTGCACTTCATGGTTATGGTGATCCATCTTCAGTCACAGATTTGAGGAGACCCTCTGTAGATCTTTGGAGCTCTCTTTCTGTTCAACTATCTCTTATCTGATAATCTGCCCTACAAATTCTATCTGTGTTAGCTTACCCAAATGCTGGTCTCTGTCTCTTCAACTCACTGTGACTGCCTGAGTCTGGTTTCTCCATCCCTGCCCTGAGGCCTGCAAACTGCTTCCAGGCAGTAAGCTCTGACCTCTGACCGTCAGAGGACTCATCTGGTTTATTCCCCTTCTTCAGTACTCACAGCTCTGTGCTGACTGATATCCAGTGTTTGAAAACTTGTTTCATTTATTTTATCTAGTTTTCTAGTGTTTACAACAAGAGGGCAATTCTCATATCAGTTAATCATTCAGGGGTAGAAGTGGAAGTCCTTGACAAATTCTTTTCAGAGCTTTGTTAATGTTCTTTAAGAGTAACTGTATTGTTATTTTGTGTGTGTGTTTGCTTTTGCTAGAAATACCTATAATGTTAACAAAATTACCTTATATTTTATACTGTCTTGGTTTGCTAAAGATGCTATCACAAATACCACACAATGTGTTGGCTTAAACAAGAATTTATTGCTCACAGTTTGAGACTAGAAGTTTTGAGTCTTAATATCCAAAATCAAGTGATTAGCAAGACTTGCTTTCTCTGAGAGTCTGTATGTTCTGCTGGATGCTGGCAGTCCTTGAGGTTTCTTGTTTTCTATTTCTCCCATCACATAGTGATGTCCTGTCCTGTCTTGCTTCTGTGGCTTCCAGGTTCTCTTTATAAGACTGCCAGTTACCCAGATTAAGACCTAGACTGGTTCAATTAACCATAATTTAACTAAAAATAGCATCTTCAAAAGGTCCATTTTATAATGGCTTCACATCCACAGGAATGCAGATTAACATTAAAAACATGTCTAAATTAGGCTACATAATTCAACCTACCACACATTCTATCATATAATTTATTGTTTTATAAATAGTTTGTTCCTTAGTAGAGACAGTTCTCACTTATCTTTACAATTTAAGACAAGAAATGGTATGCATTATATAAAACATTAGGTAATTCTGAAATAATTTCCAGTGGTCTTTGGAATGCATTATGTGATTTTGGGGCATAGTAGAATTCCTTTACAATTATGTAAATACATGTCGGTGGAGTCTTTCCCTTTAGAAGTTTTAGCTACCAGCAAAGTAGAGAGCCCACTACCCTCAAGGATGCTTAACCATGTCCAAAATTATATCTTTTTAAAAAAATGTTTATTAGAGAAGTTGTGGGTTTACCGAGCAATCATGCATAAAACACAGGATTCCCACACACCACCCCACCAACACCTTGCATTGGTGTGGAACATTTGTTACAATTGATGATAGCACTTTTTTGTAATTGTACTATTTTTTTTTAACAATAGTTACCTTTGTTACAATTGATGAAATATTAAAATAATACTATTAACTATTGTCCATAGTTTACATTAGGTGTATTTTTCCCAATATATTACCCTTGTATCAACTTCTTGTATTAATGCCATACTGTTATTAGAATTTGTGAAGGAACATTCTTATTCTTGTGCTATTAACTATAGTCCATCATCTACAATAGGATTCACTGTTTTATACAGTCCTATGTTTTATCTTTTAATTTTTATTCTAGTAACATATATGACATAGTTTCCTCTTTTAACTACGTTTGCCTTTATAATTCATTGCTGTTAATATTGCACCCGAAATAATGTGCTGCCATCAGCATCATCCATTTCCAAACCTTTACAATCCACCTGAATAGAAATTCTGCACAAATTAAGCATCCACTCCCCTTTCTCTAACCCCAGTCTATCACCTGGTAACCTGTACTCTAGATTCTTACTCTGTGAGTTTACTTACTCCAATTAGTTTATATCAGTGAGATCATACAATATTTGTTGTTTTGGATCTGGCTTATTTCACTCAGCATAATGTTCTCAAGATTCATCCGTGTTGTCACATGCATCAGGACTTCATTCCTATTTAAGTCTGAATAATATTTCATTGTTTGTGTGTGTATATATATGTATATATACATATATACCACATTTTGTTTATCTGTTCATCAGTTGATGGATACTTGGGTTGTTTCCAGCTTTTGGCAATTGTGAATAATGCTGCTATGAATATTGGTATACAAATATCTGTTCGAATCCCTGCTTTCAGTTCTTCTGGGTATATACCTAGTAGCAGGACTGCTGGGTCATATGGTAATTTTATATTTAGTTTCCTGAGGAACTTCCAAAGTGTTGTCTACAGTGGCTGCACCATTTTACATGCCCACCAGCAATGTGTAAGTGTTCCTGTATTTCCTTAACCTCTCCAACACTTACAGTTTTCTGTTTTTTTTTGTTAATAGTGGCTATTCTAGTAGGTGTGAAATGATATCTCTTTGTTATTTTGATTTGCATTTCTCTAACAGCTGGTGATGTTGAGCATCTTTTCATATGCTTTTTAGCCATTTGTATATCCTCTATGGATAAATGTCTATTCAAGTCTTTTGCCCATTTTTAAATTGGGTTTTTTGTCTTTTCATTGTTATGTTGAAGGATTTCTTTATATATTCTTGATATTAAACCCTTATCAGATATGTGCTTTCCAAATATTTTTTCCTGTTGACTATGTTGTCTTTTCACTTTCATGAGAAAGTCTTTTGATGTACAAAAGTTTTTAATTTTGAGATGGTCCCATTTATGTTTTTTTCTTTCATTGCTTGTGCTTTCTGTATAAATCCTAAGAAACCATTACCTAATAGAAGATCTTGAAGATGCTTCCCTCATTTTCTTCTAGATTTTATAGTCCTGTTTCTTATATTTAAATGAAGTCTTTGATCCATTTTGAGTTAATTTTTGTTTGTGGTGTGAGAAAGGAGTCCTCGTTCATTCTTTTGTATATAGAGATCCAGTTTTCCCAGCACCATTTGTTGAAGAGACTATTCTTTCCAAATTGAGTGGCCTTGACAGCCTTGTCAAAAATCACTTGGCCAAGGTAGAGGTCTATTTCTGAATTCTCAGTTGGATTCCATTGATAAATATATCTATCTTCCAATACCATGCTGTTTTGTAATAGGCTTTAAAGCCAGAAAGTGTATGTCCTCCAACTTCGTTCTTCTTTTTCAAGACATTTTTGGCTATTTGGGGCCCCTTACCCCTCCAAATAAATTTGAAAATTGCCTTTCCACTTCTGCAAAGTAGGGTGTTGAAATTTTGATTGGAAGTGTGTTGAGTCTGTAAGTCATTTTGGGGGTAGAATTGACTTCTTGATGATAGTCTTCCAATCCATGAACATGGATTGTCCTTCCATTTATTTAGGTTTTTGAGTTCTTTTAGTAATGTTTTCTAGTTTTCTGTGTACAAGTCCTTTACATCATTGGTTAAATTATTCCTAGGTATTTGATTCTTTTAGATGCTGTTGTAAATGGATTTTTTTCCCTAGATTTCTTCTTCTGATTGTTCATTGCTTGTGTATAGAAACATTACTGATTTTTGGGTGTTGATCTGGTACCCTTTTGCTTTGTTGAATTTGTTTATTGGCTCTAGTAGCTTTGTTGTAGATTTTTGGGATTTTCTATATATAGGATAATATCGTTTGCAAATAGTGAAAGTTTTACTTCCTTCTTTCCAATTTGCATGCCTTTTATTTCTTTTTCTTGCCTAACTGCTTTAGCTAGAACTTCCAGTACAATGTTGAATAACATGGTGACAGTGGGTGTCCTTGTTTTGTTGTAGATCTTAGTAGGAAAGCTTTCAGTATTTCACCATTGTGTATGATGTTAGCTGTGGGTTTTTCGTATATGCCCTTGATCATGTTGAGGAAGTTTCCTTCTCTTCCTATTTTTCTAAGTGTTTTAATCAAGAAAGTATGCTGAATTTTGTCAGATGCCTTTTTGGCATCAATGAGATGATCATGTGTTTTCTTTCCCCCTTCATTTTGTTAATGTGTTGTATTACGTTAATTGATTATCTTATGTTGAACCACTCTTACGTACCTGGATAAAACCCACTTTATCATGGTGTATAATTCTTTTAAAGTGTTGTTGGGTTCAATTTGCAGGTATTTTGTTGAGGATTTTTTCATCTATGTTCATAAGAGAATTTGGTCTGTAATTTTTTTTCTTGTAGTATCTGGTTTTGGTATGAGGGTGATGGTAGCCTCATAGAATAGGTTATGTAGTATTCCCTCCTGTTCAATTTTTTTGGAAGAGTTTTCTCTTTCAGTACCTTAAATATATCGTATCACTGCCTTCTCACCTCTGGTTTCTGATGAGAAATTAGCACTTAGTCTTATTGAGGATCCCTTGGGTGTGACAAATCACTCTTCTCTTACTCCTTCCAGAATTTTCTCTTTATTTTGTCATTTGACATTGTGTTTAGTATGTGTCACAGGGTACGTGTATTAGTATTTATTCTGTTTGGAGTATGTTGCATTTCTTGGACATGTATATTTATGTCTTTCATAAGAGTTGGGAAATTTTGGGCCATTATTTCATCAGATATTCCTTCTGCCCCTTTTCCTTCTTTTCTTCTTCCAGGAAACCCATGATATGTATGTTTGTACACTTGGTGCTGTCACTTAAATCCCTGAGACACTGTCTCAATTTTTTCTATTTTTTTCTCTATCTGTTCTTCTGTCTGTACAATTTTGGATACCCTGTGTTCCAATTCACTGATTCTTCTTCTGCCTTTTCAATCCTGCTGTTGTATGCCTCTAGTGTATTTTAATTTTTAGTGGTGTGACTTTCATCCCCATAATTTCTGTTATGTTTCTTTTAATACTTTCAAATTCTCTTTAGGCTCACACATTGCCTTCTTAATATCCTTTATCTCTTTATGCATGTTTTCCTTCATCTCCTTGAATTGATTTAGATGATTTGTTTACACTTCTTTGATTAGTTCCAAATTTTGTGTCTCCTCTGAAATTTTAATTTGTTCCCTTGACTTAGCCATATCATCCTGTTTCTTGGTATGGCTTGTAACATTTTGCTGATATCTGGGCATCTGTATATCTTGATGCGTTAACTCTGAAGGTCAATTTCTCCCTCTTGTCTGGGGTTTTATTGTTGATAGGCTTTGTGTTTAGTCTCTTCTTTGATGCTTGGTCCAATTTATTGTAGCCTATGTTTAACTGATCACATTTTCTCAGCTCTTCATCTGCTTCTTGCCATGGATATGCAGTATAATTTTTAAGATTGTCCTTTTTGTGTAATTTTTTCATCTTCAGGAGAAAGCTTCTTTTCTTCTCTGGTAATCTTCATCTGTTCTCTTTGTTTTTGTGCAGAATTTTCTCCCCAGCTCCTATGATTTGTTTAAATTCTCTCCCTCCGTCATTTGTTCTGATTTCCTTACACTTTTTCATTCTGGGACCTTCCTGTCTTATGGTATTTCAGTTTAGCCCCCTGTTTTTTTTTTTCCTCTGTGAGGCTTTTCTGCCTCTGGTTTTTTCCCTGTTAAGGTATTCCACCCTGGGGCATCAGATGAGGTCATTCAGGAAAGGTGGATATCTCCAGAAAAGTCAGTTTTGTGTTTAGGTGGTCCAGCCAACAGAAACTGGATTGATTGAGCATACCACTTGCCAGCTGCAGATCTACTGCAGTCTCTCTTTCTCCTTCCAGTGCCCCGCCCCACCCTGGTGGAGTCCCTTTTGTATGCAGCACTCCTCAGTGGCTTTTGTTTCACCCTGGGTCTCTGTGGACCTGGGTCCCTGTGCCTGGATATGGGTGGGATTCCAGCTCACTGCTGTGAATGGCTCTAGAGTTTGTGTCCCCTGTGTGAGGTCAGAGGGATCTAAACCGCTGCCTCTGAGCAACTCTCCAGGTCTGTGGGTCCAAGTGAGGGGGAGGGAAGAGCACCAGTGTGTCTGGAGTGATGGTCTCCTAACTCGTGTTTTTCTTTTTCTTCAATTTAGCATTTGTGGAGTCCTTTTCCAGTCTCTACTGTCCTCCAGAGTTATAAGCAAGTGGAATTTATCCTTCTATTTGCTGCATCTGTGGGGAGTTTTTTTTTTTTTTTTTTTTTTTTTTTGCAGGGAATGTCTTACATTGCCATGTTGATGACCTCACCCCAAAATTATATCTTGATTAAGTTAATATTTAAATTACTTTGTGCTCTCTGCATATACCCCAGATGCTTCATAGGGGAAAGGAGGGCTGGTTCTGAAATGTGTTCAGTGGTAAGAGAAGCCAATTTAGAATTACAATTTGCTGTAGTCATGATCAAGATATGACTATATATTATATTTTTAATCCACCAAGAATTTTATCGCTGTAGTTTTCTTAAAAAATTTTCCTGTAGAAAACCCATGTGCATTAGGTGTAGTGACTCCTTTCAGTATGTTTTACAGGTTGTCATTATTATAGTAATCAAACTCAGATGGGAGTTTTTTTTTTAAATAACTGGACTATCATTTCCATGAAAATGTTTGCTACATTATCACATTTACTGTGACAGACACAGGAGGAAAATAAAATGTAATCACTCCTTAGTGTTTGAGACACATATCAGTTTTCCAGATTGTTTTACAGGATACTAATGTCCTACAACATGTGAAAAAAATTTGTTAAAAGAATTTCATTGTTACGTAAGTTCAAGAATAATTACTTCCTATATCCTTCTCTTGAATATTTATTATGAGCTTAACGACTCTGAGAAATCTTTCAGTAAAGAAACCTATTTGGTTTATTTAACTTAGCATTTTTCAGACTTCTTTGACTACCATCCTTTCCTCCTTCCTGCCGGTGAATGCCTTTTAACATCTCTTAAGGCACTAGTTTTCCACAGAACACAAATTGAGAAGGGCTCTCTAGTTGATGGTTATGCCATTTAGTTACACTGTAAGTATATCTGGATTGATACAGATGTAAGAAATATTAAAGAAAAGATAGTTGAGAGTTTGGAAGTATTTTGCCAATTATAGATGCCATTTGAACTAAATTGGTAGTGTTGGGGTACAAGTTTTTGGAATAACTTTCTATCTTCAAAGTAAGATTGTTTCTTAAGTGTTGTAAAACCAAACCTCACAAGGCATCTTGGACAAAAAGTAACTCTTAAAAAATAAATTTTTGATGAGCAAAGTGTAAATGAATCAGACAAACATGAAATAAATTGCTTTTGAAATATGCCTGTGTCTAAAATTTTTTAAATGTCTTAAGGAAGAGTTTGGCCAAATGTTTTGGATTTGGCTAAATTCATTCATTAAAAAAGTTCAGGATGTACATGATGATCAAGAAGTCATCACGAATTCTTAACTTAAAATTCCAGAAAAGAGTTAGAGAATGAACATTTGAGTTTAGAAGGTACATCACAGATTTTGCATGTTGCAAAAGTTCTTTGCGGTCATTAATGTCTACCCACAGCCCTTCCCAATTGTTAATCAGTTAATTGTTGGAACAATAATATCCCAGAACTGTAGACATGATATTTAGTCTTTTATTCCTTTTTGGTGATGAACAGAGATAAGGCAAAGGGTCTTTAAAAAGTTATTGTTTCCATTAGGTACCTTCGACCACAGCTATTTGATACTTGGTCTTAGTACACAGCTCTAATAAGTATTTCCTTGTTTATGCAAAACAATAATCAGTGATGTCATCAGGCTCTGGAAATAGAATTTCTTAACTTACATTTACTCTGCTGGATTTGAAGCAGTAGAGCAGAACACATTGTAATTTGTAAAATACTTGCTCTTGCTTTTTATAAAGTAGTGAGGTTACAGTAGAATTAAAAAATAAAGTGGTAAAGTTTACAATAAATTATCCACAGTGATTAATTTCTATAATCTTAGCACCTTTCTATTGTCTCTAAAGTTGTCAAAGGTGAAGTAATATTAGTTTTACTTCATTTTGGAGGGTGAACATTAGGAAAATGTTATTGGCATTTTACAACGTTAAAACATGTTTTCCTACTGTGCTTTTGGAGTAAAGAAGAAGTAAGAAAGATGATCCATATTTGAAGTGTTAATTGAGAGAAAAAGAATATTTTGGCAAATGTAGACTCCACTCAAATCTAGTGAAAATTTTTGGGATGCTCTGCTTTATGATACCTCCAAGAAATAGGTGTAATCTAGCATAAACCCCACAGTTTTCAAGAAGACTTGGATAAATTTTTCCCTTGGTCATAAACATGTCTTATTTACATTATATTTGTGGGTTCAGGAGGTACTAATTCTAACATTGAATACTAGATTTCTAGTGTACAGAATTGTTCCTTTAGACATTTTGCATGAATAATTTTTAAAATCCTAATTTTTATATCCATCCATGCAGCAGCAGTAAGAAAATATTTACAGATTACTCATGTATGTGTGAATCCTTTACTTTCTACTTGATAGAAATGTTTGATTCTCAGCTGCCTGCCTGCCTTCTTGCCTTTCTATTTTTTTTTTTTTTTATTAATCCTGGAATAGACCTATGAAATATGGCTATCAGGTTTTACAGAGTTGGGTTTGCATATTATTTTGTAGAGAAATCCCCAGCACTCTTTTTCAGCTACTTCCTAGTCACTGTTGGGGCTCGAGGCAGAGAAAAGAGCCATGAGAGCAGCCATTGTCTTGTGTGACTGAATACTTTGCATTTAGTGACAAAGGTCTGAGTGCCCTAAAGACCATTAAGTTGTCTTTCAATTTTTGTCACATTTTCAATTTTGGTCTTTCTTGTCAGATGATTTAAGATCCCATGAACAAAGCAGGAAAGTTTACTTGGTTTATTAATGGCTTAAAATGAGATAATATTATTTTAGAAGTTATGGTGAAATCTGTGTTATAAGCAAGAGTCAATAAACTTTTTCTGTAAAGGGCCAGATATTAAATATTTTAGGTTTTGCAGGCCATACGTTCTTTGTTGCAACTACTCTACTGTTAATGTAGCATAAAAGTAGTCATGGACAATACATAATTGAGTGAGTGTGGTTGTGTTACAATAAAACTTGATTTTCAAAAACAGGCAGTGCGCAGATTTGGCTTACAGGCTTATAGACATTACCGGATCCCAATTTATCTCCAAAGTGATGATGTACTTACTCTTACTCTGAAGGACATGCTCTGTTATTTTAAGAACTTTGCTTTAATGGAGTCGAGAGTTCATTCTGGAGGTTATTCTTATGCGTTATATAGATACCCCTTTTTAGTTTTAGTGTATTGGGCTAGCTAGAAGGAAATGCCTGAAACTACTGAACTGCAACCGGGTAGCCTTGATTCTTGAAGATGCTTATATAACTTTATAGCCTACACAGTGTGACCGTGTGATTGTGAAAACCTTGTGGCGCACACTCCCTTTATCCAGTGTATGAAAAGATGAGTAGAAAAATGGGGACAAAAAATTAAGTGAATAATAGGGGAGGAGGCGGGAGATTGGGTGCTTTGGGTGTTTTTTTTTAACTTTTATTTTTATTTTTTGAGTAATGGAAATGTTCAAAAATTGATTGTGGTGATGAATGCACAACTATATGATGGTACTGTGAACAACTGATTGTACACTGTGGATTATTGTATGGTATGTGAATATATCTCAATAAAACTGAATGAAAAAAACAACTTTGTTGTTTATACTCTAAAAGAATCAGGTCATAAAATGTAAAGTTGAGCTACAGTGATCTTAGTAAAAATTATTTCATAGCTAGTAGTTCAGATAGTGGCAACAGAGAACTCCAATGATTCAAATTGGGATAACTAACTAGTGACCTCCAGAGCATCAGTTTCCATCCCCTATCTCTACTACTAGGATTACAGGCATTCTTGAAACCTACCATGGTGCTCCTGTTGCCTTAAAGGTCTCTCTGACTTTGTTGAGGGGCTATGTTGGCTCTTCTAGGTAAGGGCTTGGAAGAAAGCTCAACAGCATTCTCAGCTCCTCTTCCCCAAATCCAGAACCATCCAGAAATATCTAGGTCCTTTGGAGAGGACAGTAGGCAGAGATGGGGATCCTTGATCTAAAAATGCTGATGAAGAAGTTGTCCAGTTCAGCTTCATCTTCCCTTTACTATCCTGGCCTGAAAGAAAACTGGAAGGATTTATTCAGAGATTAAACTCTGGCTTCCATGGAGAAGTTGTTGAAGAAAAATGTATTTTCTTTTTCCCTGTGAAAGCTTCTGATAGCCTTGAAATTCTAAATCTAGGAGTTGGAGGGCTGCTGAAATTAAGAAAAGCACCAGTGATGTGGGATGGCAGTGTGTATTTTTATGTGTATGTGTGTGGTAGGAGATGAGAAAAGTTCCTCAACCTAAATCCTATTCCTCTGTATTTCTTTAGGATTACAGTTTCCTTGCTGATTCTCCAAACACTGGTCAAATTATTTGTTTATATGAAATAATTATTAGGTTTATACTGTGTGCCAGACATGATGCTAGCATTGAGGGAGCAATGATGAGTTAGATACACAGTCCTCCCATCTTGTTGGGGATATAAACAAATATAAATATAATTTTAATACTGTGCATTAAATGTCAAAACAAGGGCAAGCATAAAATGCTAAGAGAGTCCATGAGGAAGACATCTCCCTATCTTGGGAGTCAGAGAAGGCTTCCATGAGGAGACAGAATCTAAGCTAAGTCATAAGGAAGAGGAGTTAAGACAAAAAGCTTAGGTAGAGGAAACATGGTTGAGAGAAGAGGATGGAAGGTAGGCAGACTAATTCATCTGAATTTTCCCCAGCCTATCTACATGATTTAGCTGAATTAGGCATGCCCAATCCTGACCATTTAAAAAGAAAAGGGGCTTCTTTATTGGGTGCCATGAACCAAAAGGAAATGATAGATGGTGGTGCCAGTCACTCACTCCATGTCTAATCACAGGAAGCAAGATTTATTCACAGCCCGGACATTATCTTCATCAAAATAAATGTGCCTGGCAATGAGTAAAATAATACTGGCCCTTTTTGGCTGTGTTGGGTCTTTGGTTACTAGTTCTACAGAGGATGTCATTGAAGTCAGTTGGACTCATATCTTCATGTGAATAACCAGGAGAGACACTATGGCAAACACACTAAAGCCCGGCTCTCTTGGGGTATCCTTCCTGGTCACCCCACAGAACTCTGTCCTTTGTTCCAAAGGTCTTTTATGTGGACCCTGATTTCTCTTTCCTTTTGCACTCTTTGGTGAGATAATCAGAAAAGGAATTTCAGGAAACATTCCATGTAAGTCTTAACCTTGAGATACTTGTCATTCAAGTCTTAACCTTGAGATACTTGTCACTTTAACCCTAGGGCAAATTTGTGACATAATCAGATCATTCCAGTGTGAATGGAAAGAAGTATCTAACCCTGGAGGTAGTGACATAAACTTACACATCTGGGTGAGAGAGAATAATGACATGACCTAAAGTAAACAGTAGGAATGGACAGAGTTATATGATTTGTGAGAAATTAAGGAGATAGAATAAATAGAACTTGGTGATTGACTAAATATGGTAGGACTGGTGAACTAGGGGCAGAAATCAAGGTTAATGGTCAGGTTTTCTGACTTGGGCAATGGGGTAGATCGTGGTGCTTGAACAAAGATTGAGCATGTAAAAGGAGGAGTGAGTGTCAAGCAGTTCCTTAGCAGTTCTTAAGCAGCAATCAGTTGCTAGTTCACCTTGCCATACTTCCATAGATTCGGCTGGTAAAGAAACCATGAGCCCAGATGGATTTAGACAGTTTATTACTGAGGGCAAAGTATGTAATGTGATCTTCATGTTGCTATCCATTCCCCAAGTCCCATGGAAGTGATACAGAATGAGGTCCAGGTAGATGTTGTGCACACTGCAGATCTGTGTCCTCCCAGTCTTATAAGGGGCTATTAGCAAACCTGCCTAAACTTTGCCCCAGAGGGTAACATTATCTTTATTATCCTGGTCAGGAAACAAATGTGCCCTTTAACTCAGTAGGGTACACTGTCTCTAGCATCCATCCTTGAAAAGATAGTCTAAGACATATAGAAATATTTTGGAGACTTGCCTCCCCACAATGAGATACTGATTTCAGTTTTGGACGTATTGAATTTGAAAAGTCTGTGACATTTAAATAAACATGTTCAGAAGACCTTTCTCATTTAGAGGAATACTCAATATGGTGTTTATAGAGATGAGATAATAGAAAAAGAAAATCTACGAACTTTGTGTCAGTATTTATAGTCATTTGTAAGACAGTCATAACAAGTGGTTACCATGTTGCCTAGTTAACTGTTACGATATCATTAATATGTGTAAGGTTTATTATTTTATTCATTACAAATTAAATTCAACTAGGCTTACCCTTTTGTTGTTCATGAGGTTTGAAGTTCTGCTAACAATCTTGAACTATTAGAAAGTAGTGTTGTGGCATGATATGTATGACACACTATGTAACTGGCCTCTTAACTGATTTTCTTTTGCCCACTTTAGTCTAGACTGGCCCATATTTGTGAGCCACAGATATGAGCCATGTATGTAGTTTAAAATTTTCTAGTAGCCACTTAAAAAAAATAAAAAGAGACAGGTGAACTTAATTTTAATAATGTATTTTATTTATCACAGTATATCAGGCATATTATTTCAATATGTAATCAATATGATAGTGAGATATTTTACACTTTTTCATGCTAAATCTTTGAAATCTGATGTCTATCTTACACTTAGGGCACATCTCAATTTTAACTGGACATATTACAAGTGCTCAGTAGCCATGTGGCTCACTAGCTACCACACTGGATGGTACAGATCTAGACCCTAAGACTACAAATGTGATAGTTTGGGAATGTAGTTGTTTTTATGTTAGAAGACTGATACTATGGTATACTTTTTATATTAGAATATTGAGTATTATAGGAACTAACATTATAATGAACAAATGACCACTGAATTTACGTGGTATTTCTCTTTTTTTAAGATCATGGGTTTAACTTAAAATCAGCTAGATCTTGCAGTGCCTAAAATGATAGTTACCTTGGGAGGTAAGTTAGGCCTTTAGGGTGTAACATTGCTAAACCACTGAAGAATTTCACCAAATGAACTAGATGTTGTGGAGATTTAAAGCATAGTTCCATGTACATCACTTACCCTTGGGGATTAAGTTGTGTGTTGTAGAATTTGTTCTACTATCTTATATTATGAGGTGCCTCATCATTCTGTGGCTTGTAAACATTTACTTATTTACCATGGTGACAAATATATTGGTTCTGGAGTGCAGAAGCATCTCTGGAACACAGCATCAAAACCTAAAAGATTTCTGTTAAGTCATTTTACAAACATCAGACATTGAAGGAGAGAAGTCAGCCACCCTATGTGTTCTCAGTATAGCAGTTGGAAATAATATTTTTTTGAAGGTCTGAAGTGTATTAGTGGTTTTAGAAAAAGACATGCCCTAAAAAACTGATAATACAAGGTAATGACTAACTGGGTCTTCTTTGGGCAAGTTCAGTAAGTCACAGAACTTGCCATATATTTCAGTGAGGATATCTTTAACTCTAATCAATGAAATGTAGTTACACTGAATTGTACATTGAAGGAATGTGCTTGGAAAAAAGTGAGTTTCTTTGTTGACTGAATGAATGCACTTGATTACTCATAAACCTTGGATATCTCTCTGAGATTGTCAAGTGAGGGTCTTTTGTCATTTGTCTTTTGAAAACTGTTAACTTGGGAAAAGCAAATGGTGAGTGTTATATAGTTAAGATTTTCTTTTAGAGAGTGTTCATAGGAAAATGCAAATAGTTCTACATTACTCTTTCTGATTGATGATTTTATTTATGGACAAAGAGCTTTAAAAATTAGATTGATTTTATAGTAAAACGACAGAAAAGTAGTTGTGCTGTGGGGAATATAATTGAATAAGGAAGTTAGAAACAGCAGGGTGGGGAACATCTGTTTTGTTTCCATGATCCAGAGAGACTATGTCTACATCATCATACGTTTAGAAAGTTTGTCAGTCCACTATGATGAAATAAATCCGTAAGGGCTAATGCCATGTTTGTGATGTAAGGTTCATGGATTAAACGTATTGTCATTTTATATCTTGCTTTAAATGAAGCTTTGGGAATGAAGGGGTTAGCATCAAAGGGGTTTTCAAGTAGTGCTTTAAAAAGTGAAAACCATTGTTCTATTGAAAGTGGTCAGGGAAGTCCTCCTAGAGAAGGGGGCATTTGAGGGATCACTTAAAGTAGGTGGGAAGTGATCCTGCAGGTGCATGGGGAGGAGGGTTACAAGCAGAAGGGACGGTGGATGCCAAGCACCTAATGTGGGAGCACAACCTGGCAGGTAGGAGGGACAGCATGGTAGCCTGGGCCTGTCTCCTCCATGTTCTATGTACTATTTATACAAACCTGACTTGAAATGAGGAGTATTAGGGAAAATTATTATAGTAGAATAATGGTTTTCAGACTTTTAAAAGCATTGTTGCAGGTCAAAATCTGATGGGATATGTCAAAAAGCCTTGGGAGTCAGCTCGGAGTGGCTCCACTGGCCAAATTTGGAACAATTTGAGCTTCAAAATTATGGGAGTAGTAGATCTCAATCCATTAAATAAAAAACAAACCCACAAGTCCATACTTCTAATAAATAAATAAACAAACAAATGAGGGAGTAGGATACCAACTAATAAATATAGGAGGAATGATGGTGTTAGAAAATCACCATTTTGTTACCTTCATAAAATAGTTGATTCATACAGGAATCATCAGAGGATGCTAAAATCAGTGAGTAAAAATTTGATGAGGATCAGGATATTTACAAAATCCATAAATTACTTTTTAATTGCAATGGAAAAAATAGGACCTTTACAACGGAATAACCTGGTAGACACTGCCTTAACAAAGTAATCAAAGTTAACGTAACCAATAATTGGACAAAACAATCTCATGTGCTTCCTGATGTAATACATTGAGAAAACATAGCATCATTTATATAGTGTACCTGCCAAAGATGCATAACTATCTAAGTCTAATTTTGAGGAAATATTAGACAAACTCAAATTGAGGGATATCTTACAAAGAAGTTATGTGTACTATTCACAAATGTCAATACTGTGAAAGAGAATGGAAGGCTGATTCTGGGCCAGGAAAACAAACATTGCTATAAAGGATGTTTTTTGGGATAATTGGCATAATTTAAATAAATCTGATAGAGTAGATGATGGCATTGTATAGGTATTAAATTTCCTGATTTTGATTTTTGTACTGTGATTATTTAATTGGATGTCCTTGTTCTTGGGAAATGACACACTGAAGTATTTAGAGGTAATGGAGTATGGTGTCTGCAACTTACTTTCAAGCAATTCAGAAAGAAAAGTTATATATAAACTGAGTACAGTTTGAAAATCACTGCAGTAAAGCGATTATTCCTTCCAGCAATGAAAGGAGAGAAAGTAAGTAGTTTTACGTGTATTAATGATCTCATATAAGAAAGGGGACAACTAATATTTCACCAGCTCTAAGAAAAGATTACTTGTCCTTTTAGATATTGGTAACTGTGCAGATATTGTTGGTAAATATTGATAGACACTTATAAAAAAGCATATGGAAATCTTATTAGGCATAAGGAAAAATCTGTATGTGGCCCAAGGGCTCAGGGAATTGTAAGAGAGATTGTCCTTAGGTGGTCAGGGAGAAACTTACTCAGGTAGCCACAATAAATTTAATTTAGGTTTATATGTACAACTGAAGTGAAGCATGGGAAGGAGTGAAGTATGGGAATTCTAGCCAGTAAAATTATATGTTTATAATCATGGTAAGAGTGGCTGCTATTACTAGAATAATGAAATCATACTGAACCTTAAAATTTAGAGTATATATGAGAAAAATGATTCAGCATATACAAGAGAGCAGTCAAATGATCAATATTAAAAGCATCATACCTGAGGCCACTTCGACGGGTGAGTCTATATTGTCTATGTACTTGGAAATAGCAATCACAATGTCAAAAAGAGAAGAACCCTACCTGAGTAAGGTGTCATTCTCCTTAGGTTTCTTAGGGTTAACCACATAATCTCTATTCATAGTACTTTAAGAAGAGCAGAATTTATAAGATATGGAAAACTGTGTGGAACTGTTGTAACTATGGAATTATTATATGCATGTAAATAACATACAGATTGTTTAAGGTTGGCTGCAAGAGAATTTTGGTTCCTTTAAAGGAAAAAAGGCCAGCAAAGCAAACAAAAAATCATCTTCTTTTGACAATTTCTCTAAATACGAAAACCTTCAAGAGATGAGCTGTAACAAAAGTAGGGAAATTAGTATATAAGACCTGAAGAACATTGTTGCCAAAACTGCCACAATGTATTAGAAATTATAAGGGGTAGTCATGGAAAATTTTAAAAGAATGAAAATAAACTACATTAAAAGTTGAGTAATGCATATATCAAAATGAACAAGAAGAGCAGTAATGCTTACAAGGCACCAATGATTGCATGTGCAAAACCTTTGGTTTCTTGGCAGTTCGGAAAATAATATAATGAAAAATGGTTCTTCTGGCACAAAGGTGATAAAGTAATACAAAGCACTCTTGTTATAAAAATGAGCCTTTCTTAGAGATTAGGAAAAATAAAAGAGAGATGTTAAATGAGAATTTGTCATTTTAATCATTGTAGGCACTGCATGAAAGTAGGTAGTACCAAATTGAGGAAGAAAGCATGTTAACAAAAAGAATTATAATAGTAGGCAGGGTACAGACAGGTTGCTTTGTAAGGTTCTGTCCCAGAGTAGCAATGAAGCATCAATGGTAGTTGGAGTAAAGGAATACAATGGATAATTCAATGACCTCATAATAGTTATTACTGTCTAAGATATAAGAAAGGCAACCAAACCTAGTACCCCCCGACAGTCTGGTTGACTAAAGGGGTCAGGAAGAAGTGTTATCCTAGTCTGTGTAACTGTTCAGTGGCTCAGGTACCTCTATTTGCTTCTTCTGCAGCACCAGGTATTGTTTACCACTATTTACAAACCCAGACATGGAGGGCTCAATGGCCCTTTGGTCTTTGGAACATCCTGTGTTTTCTTTTTCTTTAATTTTTATTGTGGTAACATATATATAACACAGAATTTCTTATTTTAACCATTTTTAAATGTACAATTCAGTATTATTAATTGCATTCATGGTGGTGTGCTACCACCACCACCATCTGTTACCAAAACCTTTTCATCACTAAAAACAAACTGTATCCTTTAAGTAGTAACTCCTCATTCCTCCCTCCACACAGCCCCTGGTAACCTCTAATCTACTTTTTGTCTCTATGAATTTGCTTATTCTAGATATTTTGTATAAGGAGAATCATACATTTGTCCTTTTGTGTCTGGCTTATACACTCAACATAATGTATTTAAGGTTCATCCATGCTGTAGCGTGCATCAGAATTCCATTCATTTTTACTGCTGAATAATATTCCTTTGTATGAATATACCATAGTTTGTTTATCCATTCATCTGTTGATGGACACAGCTTGCTTCCACCTTTTGTCTATTGTGAATAATGCTGCTGTGAACTTTGGTGTACAAATATCTGCGGAATGTTGTGTATTTTGATGATTGTGTTCAATGCTTGGAAAAAATGCAGCAAAAGTAAAGATGTTGGTGTGTTAGTAGAATTAATGACCATATCTGTCTTTTGATTAGTGTTTTCATTTAAGTCATCAGACCTAGTGATGATTTTCTAGTCACAGATTTTATTAAAAAGATTGTCTATATTTAACATCTGACATTTTTGGTTTTTATAATGGACTAGGTTTTTGAACACTGGAACCACAGTTCTGCCCAATGAAAAGCACAGGTGTTCTGACAAGCAATAATAAGATGTGGTATTTTTGATTTTGTAAAATAGTATGCAGGCATAGAGTGCATGCAAGGATCCAGAATACAAGGCTGATTTAATGGCAATCAGATTTTAGTGGAATTTACTTGATTATAACATCTTCCTTTTAGGCTGGAATATGGTATCTTAAAGAAGATCCCACAAATTACTCATTCTGGGAACAAAGACTTTTGAAATCTGTCAGCTTGCTGACAGTTATGATGAACATTTATTTCAGGCTTATAAAACATATTAATCAAACATGTTCTAAGTGAGAAGGTCCAAAGAGGGTTATTTTCTTTTTTGAGAAATACTTTGAGTAAGTGAAGAACACTGGTAACACACACTCTTTGAATACAAAACTGCAGTATTTTTTACTTCTTCAAAATGAGTAAATACTTTTATTAAGCTTACAGAATGAAGCATGCTGCAGGGATCTGTTTATTACAAGACCTAACACCATTCATTGAACCTTGAAAAGCACTTGAAAATATGGGTTGCATTTGCAAACTTCAGTGTATGACATGGAAAACTGGCAAGCTGCCTGGCTTCTACTTAAAGGATTGTCATTCTGGGAAAAATAAATTTCTCTAACTAGACAAAAGTCAATGTTTTCATGTTTTACTGCAATCAGACTGATAGAGCTGACAATTTAATGTCTCAACACTTAAAATATCTGGATAATCAGTTACCTCAATCAATCATAAACAGAAATCCTTCTATTTTCAAAGCCTGTATGTCTGTTACTAAGATATGAAACAGTTTGGTGAGACCCTTCCCCCACAACATTCTACATCATTTTCTTAATATTCCTGATTTGTCCTTAGCTATGCAGATATTTATACACATTATGCATCTGGAAATAACTTTTAACTACTCAAGTGTGATCAAATTTAGAAACTTATTTCGGTGTCCTGTTTTATTTAATTTTTATGGGTAGTTTATAGCCTATATGTCAGAAAAATGTAGAAGTGTGCTGGCATTCCAGCTGAAGACATCATTATGAGTGAAAAAATGCTCAAGGCTTTTTCAAAGTGGATACTGAAACATATATTTCCTTTCTCTGACTCCAGGGGATGCTGGTAGCGACCCCAAGCAGATAGGTATTTTGAGGTCAAATGGCGTAGTGCTGGTCCCTTAGGATTTCTTGGCAAGCACACTGAATGGCTACTGGCTTCTAGAAACTAATCATAATGATGCTGATGATAAAGCACAGGAGGCAGTGACAACAACACAAAAAGGCGCCTGAGGAATTGGATTCCAGGTTGCACTAGATTTGGCAGAGCTGACAGGTTCAATTTGCTAAGCTTTGGTATTGATAATGACGGGAAACTTCAGAAAGTTTTAGAAATCTGTTTCTATTAAGATATGCCATGGTGTTTCTGCAGCTTAAGAACAAGTTTACTGGGGCACACCATTCTTTGGCATGATGAGTTGATGTGAATGGTTTTACATTCCTAACAGAAAACTCTTAATAAGTGAAATTCCTTGTTTGGAATATTCTTTTATATAGTTTTTTTATGTATGGTGCCTATATAAATGTATCTATAGACATACACATTCACCACCACTGCCTCTTTTTTGTTTCTTTGATTATTCGGGGTTTTGCAATCAAACCAAACATACTTTTAGGACCCTTGGGGCAGCATCTTTTAGTTCCCTGTCAGGCTACGTTGCAAAACAATCAATCTTGCTCTTCCACTAACTTGGCGGAAGTGCCACGACACGAAGAGTGTAGTGCTTTGCTCTTGCCATGAAGCCTGGGTGACAAAAGTTTTTACAAGAAGCTGACTGTATTTGGGGTTATGAATATGCAATGACTCTCATTAGTATTGAAGCACCAGAGCAGGGGCTGACATACCCCGCCACTTTGAGTTGCTGCAGTATCGGCTAATGAATTGTCTTGCTCTTTCACTTGCACAGTTGGCTGTTGTGGCTCCTAAGTTCCATGGGGAGTTGCCCAGTTTGAGAAGACCATTGACTACAGACATTAATTGTCAAGAACTACTCTTGATTTTATGAAACAATGTTTAGACAGTGCTTAGGTTGTCAAACCAGAAAAGCACTAAACTTTGCATAAGATAATATCACGAATAGGAGAATTTAGAAAGAGATTTGAGACTGTGTGTATATATATATTCATCTCTCTATATAGATATGCTTCCATCTTGGATAATTGTATGATATATGTATCTATATATAGATGAAATCGAGTCATAGAAATCTGACATTCTGCTGGTTTGTCTATTATCCTTCCAAATAGAACAAACAGAGATGATAGAAAATTTTCGAAATGAATAGGGCTGAAATACAAAGCTATTTCATCAACTCTTTACTGTATTTTTTCTTTCTTTTTTATTCCTGGGTCTCTGCCAAACATTTTGCAGCTCATACACACCATCTTTCATGAATATGTTACTGATAAGGATATGTTTCTAGCCACTGATTAAGATATTTGAGCTGATTTGCAGTGTGTAAAAAATGCAGAAGTGCTCAGAAGCCGTTTAGAATGGTCCCTTTTCAATAGGATAAATTAAATGTGTTTCTCCACAACCCCCCTTCCTTGAAATTTCCTTTCAACTAGAAGAGAGCTTCTGTGGCTTGCTGCAGATTGTAAAGGATGGATTGAATTGCAATTGATAATATATGCTGAAAGATAAGGAATATTTTGTAAGCTGTGCAAATATGGTAAGGAATAAAGAGTAAGTCCTTATATTTAAGGTACTCACTTCTACAATCATTTATTTATTTAATCTATAATGGAAAGGCATCCCTTCCAAGGAAGCAGGTGTTTGTTATTTTTATAGGGGTTCAGAGGGTAGTGTTATTTTAATTGCCACATCATTTTGACCCATCACTGGAAACAAAAAAAAATAAAGCACAAAATCATATACATGTAAGAGTACCAAGTATGAATGAGTATAGCTTAAAATATATGCAGCTCTGACAAAAATGGCTCAAGTATCATACTTCAAACACTTGTTACCTCTGCTGCCCTCAGTGACAGCACATGACTAAGAACAAATCAGTGATAAAATCTCAAGAAAGATGAAACCAGTCTTGGTCTTTGCAAAGATCATCAGTCTTTCTCAGAGCCATAATATTATTTGTTCAAGTAATCCTTGGTCTCCTATTTAATGGACATAATAGACCCTCTACCTCTAGACCAAAGCTTCCAAGGGATACTTTTTTTCAATTGGATACAGGACCAATCAGATCTGATTCTGTAGCAAGCTACTAAATTACTCAATTTCATTCCTAAATTTGCATTCTTGCGGTACTTCAATGTATTTTTAAGAAAAAAATTGAAAGGCTATTTTTTTTAGAGAAATTTTAGATTTGCAGAAAAATTGAGCAGTAATTACAGAGAATTCCCATATTTTTCTTCTCTACACGCCCCCTTTCCCCCCTATTTTCTCTACTATTAATGTCTTGTATTAGTTTGGTACATTTGCTAAAATTGATGAGCCAATACTGATCTCTTATTATTAACTGGAGTTCATAGTTTACATTAGGGATCACTCTGTCTTGTACAGTTTTATGGGTTTTGACAAATGTGTAATGTCATGTATCCACCATTACAGTATAATATACAGAATAGTTTCACTGCCCTAAAAATCCAATATATGGTTTTGCAAACTTACTGTTTTAAGTGCCTGTGCTTATAGATATGAAGCAGTAAACAACTACAAGAATTTACTGAATTCTCTATGCTTTTTTTCCTAGACATCCAAATATTTTCTACTGTAAGACAAAGGTCTACCTGGGTACATCACAATGAAGTATTCAACTTATATGGAGCACATACACAGTTTAAAAATATAAAAGAGGAATCAGATCAGTTGAAACAATTATATCCAAACATAAACTATTCACCTTTAAAGGGAATGTTAACTAACAGCTGTTACTATGAATATGGCGATCCCCTTATAAATTGAAAATATTTTACTTTTTATTACAAGTATGGTGGTTTTGATTTGGGTCTGTAATTAGCAACTACCTTCTAGACTTTGTGGCTGCTGTGAAAACCTTATTTATGGAAGGTTTATACAAATATAACTTGTTACTTGTTGCTTTATCAAATACTGGAGTCTAATGAAACAAAACACAAATATGCACGTCTCACATATTCATGAGTGCTTTGCTGACAATCATTTACTGCACCTCTTTTTCTGTATACAACAAAGTACAGTTGTAACAGCAGGTGAAGAATATGTTACATTGCTTTTATTTATATTATGTTACACTGTCCTACCACATACCTACAATAGAATTTGGACCTAGCAAGAGAGGAGAAAATAAATATTATGGATTTAGGCAATCATTTGATTCACCTTTCTTCACTCTGTAGCATATATACTCATAATTAGTATTCTGATATAGTTTTATGAAGTGGACCCAGAGTTGGAGTACTCTATAGGAAATCAGGGACACATGCTTCCTTCTTTCCTCTCTCCGTCTTTTTCTCTCTCTCATACACACAAAAGCATGTACTCACAGTAGGGAGGGGAAAGCATGAGAGAGAAGTGGAGCCTTTGATGAGCGTCCCTAAAATTTTGCAAGCAGAAGCTGTTTTAATTTTAGAACAAATGTTAGGTTTAGTGCGTATGGTTTAGTGTTGTTTTTTTTTTTTGAGTTACATATATGGGGGCACTATAATCTTTTCAGTCTTTGGGGTCTCTAGAGGTCTTGATCTGATTAAATGGACCAAGGAATTTACCTTGTGCTTACATTTCCTTGTCAGATGTATTAACATTTATTGAGTACAGTCTGGGTGAGGGGTGCTGGGGGAAGTGGATTAAGAAAATACAAAAAGCAGAATCCCAGGTGCCAGGAAGCATACACTGTGGTTGTACACTATGTGCAGAAGTGTTTCAGGGCTGCCATTGAGATGTGAGACCAGCCTCAGGAGGAGCAGTTATAGAAGACTTCCCAAAGGAAGCCAATTTCTACTTGGATTTTGGAAGTTTAAAGATTTTATTAGAACTTGGTTCTACTTTGAAATAGTACTACAGTGTATGTAAAACTCACTTTATGTTGATTTCAGTTGTAACATTGATATAATTTGAAGTTTAGAAGTGTGTGTATTATTCTTTTCATTTTTTCTCATCTGAGAATTGTATCCTTACGTATGTAGAGAGAGAGAGAGAGAGAAAAACTGTTTTCTCCAACAACCGCCTTTAAATGTAAGAGGGACAAGAATGAGGGAATATGAGGGAATGTAATTATAAACATTACAGTAACATCATTTTAAGCTACCTCGTTTCTCCCTTAACTGCTTTCTTTTCTTCCCCAGTAGTCTTGTCTAAACATATATAAATGTTGATTCCACATTGATACCCAATAAAATTATGCAGAGATCCCCAAGTACTGTGTCACCAGAAATATTGTCACCATATGCACTCAGGAAAAAACAACTGTATTCCTTGATTGGGTCGCTGAAAACTGATATAACTGCTTAATTACTAACCCCAGGCCTGGCTTCCCAAACTGTGAAGTTGTTTACCTACTACCCTTTAATTTCTCAGGCTCTTATTCTTCCCCTTCCCCTGCACTCTTCAGATGATGATGATAAAGGCTTGGGGTTATATGTCCCTTGGGGGCATTTTCTTTTCTAACAGGAGACTGAGATTTGGGGTGAGTGTGTTTCATATATGCAGGTCTTGTGCTAGATGATTTACATGTTATTGCAACCCAGATAACTTTGTATGGATGAAAAAAAGAGTGGTGCAGAGGAATGTATTAAGTAAATTGTTAGGACCCAGAAGAATCTATGCTGGAAGTTTAGACTTCATGCCAGTCCCACAGGTGGAAAGCTTTTGGCTGGGAGCATTGCCTTGGGGCCCTTCAAATAAGATGAGATAGATCTGGTTAGTTCTACTAACTTTCATAAGGCCAGCTTTGTATAGTTGCACCTTGAGTCTTTAAAATGTAGGCTTATCAGGGAGACTTTAATGTTTGTTTTGAATTTATTCAATTAAATTCAGTTTAGTGAAAATTTATTGAACGCCTCCTCTTTGCCAGGCACCATGCTAGATGCTGGTGGTACAAAAAGACAATCTATTTAGGGAGAGAGACATTATAAGACATTATACAGAACTAAAAACGATCCAGAGTGCTATAATAGAGACATATGCAAGGAATCATGGGACTATATGAAGGAATGATTAATTCTGCCTTGGGAAGATGTCAGGGAATACTATATTTGAGAAGAACCTTGAAGGGCAGAAAACAAGAATTCGCCAGAAGGACAGGAGGAGAGTGAGAGTTCATTTTGGATGATGGGAACAGTATGGGCATGTGTATGAATACTCCTGGCATGTTTGGTATGTTAAGAACCGTAGATTGTAAAACTGCCCACAGTTTCTTCCCTTTCCTGCATCCAACTCCTGGCAATGTGACATTTCCGACCCTCCCATTAAGCAGTGGAGTCTGTATCCCCATCCCTAAATCTGGGCTGACCATGTGATCTGCTTGGACCAGTGGACATTAGCAGATGTGAAACCAGCAGAGACTTGAAAGCACTTCAGCATTAGGGCTTGAGCTCACTCTCTTACTGTGCTTGGAACCCTGAGACCACCTTGTGAGTGAGTGCAGGTTAGCCTGCTGGAAGGTGAGTGGCATGAGGGGCACTGAGGCCCTGGCTGACAGTCTGATCACCACTAGATTTGTGAGTAAGATCACTGTGGATCATCTGTTTGCCAGCTGATTATTTGACCACAGGCACATGGAAGAGCCTAGGGGAAAGCAGTTCTTATCAGCCTAGACAGAAGAACCACCCAGCGGGTTCACAGAATTACAAACTAAATAAAATATTGTTTTAGCCATTAAATTTGAGGTGTTTTGTTATGCAGCAAAAGCTAACCGATAAACCGAGGATGTGAGTATAAGGAATGTGGAAAGAGGTTGTGACTGAAGATGAAGCTTAATGTTTCAGATAACATGGTAAGGAGTTCAGATCCATTTTGTAGGACTGAGTTTCCCACCAAACTTCACTGAGTCCTTTACCACTGTTATCTTTTAAAAAATATCTGCATACTCCTTATTTAAATTACTTTTTCTTAAAATTATCAGATTTTTATACTGAAATTTATTTTAAAAGCAAACAGTATTAACTTGCTATCCCAGTTTGTTGTATTGGTTCTGCTTTTCTAACTAAATGATTAACATATATAAATATTCTTTAAAAAGTTGGTCTGTGTACTACCTGAAATCATCTTGTATCCCATGAGTGGTGCATTCTGGGATTTCCTGCTTTAATCAGTAGGAATCCAGGAGTAGGTGGAGAATAGTTTGAAGTGGAGGGGAGGCACAATTGCAGGGGCCTGGATGGGAGGTGGTTCATGGTAGATAGACTTAAGATTCATTCCTGAGAAAGAAGTGAAAGGATCTGGTGGCAGATTTGATCTATATGAGGATGGAAATGGGGAGTGTAAAGTAGGAGAAGGAGTAAAAATATGGTTGAGGTAACTAGCTTGGGCCATTGAGTGGATAGTGATACTATTAAGAAAGGGAAGGGGAAAAAGATACTAGATCAGATCTGATGTGGCATTTGTTGAGTTTGAGATAGTAAGCTATTTGAAAAAGAGGTCCAGTAGGTATTTGTTGATGTGTTCTGGACTTAAAACATTATTTTTGAAGGCACAAGCTTATAGGTGGTAGATAGTTGAAGTTATGGGAGTAGATGATATCACCTAGAGAGGAAGTGTTTAGTATAGAGATCCTCTGGTTTTTGTTGTTGTTGTAGTTGTGTCACACCAAAACACCTGAGGGTTTCCAGCTAGAAACAAATGTGAGTGGAGGGTATCTGTGTGGTTTGAAGAAAAGCCCCCCATTTTGATTTTGATATACTGCCCCTCACCTCTTGATTTAGAGTGAAATGAGGACAGGGCTGAGATAGAGGAATTAGTAAGTATAAATAGAGTGGTCTGAGAGGTAGACCTCTTTAAGAGGGAGAGAACCTTTATAGCAGTATAGGAACTTTAAGATACAGGGCAAGTCATAGTGCTAAATTCTGCAAAGAAATCCAGTAGTATGAGGATTATTGTTTAATCAAAACTGGCTCATCAACATAGGGTACCTGGCACAAAAAAACAGTAAATGTTTGGTGAATGATTTAACTAGACTGTTTTGTGTTTGAAACACCCCATAAGCCTTGTACTCTCCCTTAAATATTCAAGTCAGACAGAATTTGTAATTGTACTACTCTGGGCTCCTAAGTCAATGTTGGTTCTTACAATTTTCTTACTTTGTCTGTGGTCACTGTCTTAGAAGAGTGCCTACTGGGCACCATAGTCCTAATCTCATGGAAAGCAGTGTTTGAGCCTATCTTCAGGAAATAATGCTAGGGTAAGGATGTCAGTCTTTTTTTTTAGGGCCACTCGTGGTTCCTGGAAGTAACTTACTTGACTTATAATGATTTGGGATGATAGAATGAATGTGCTTTCTGGCAGAACTGGAATGCCATTGGCCTATCTGGTTCTCAGGTAATTTTTACACTTATATTAGCAGCTTTTATTATTATTATTTTTAAAATGGAATGAATTTCCTCCTGGCTTTGCCTGCAGCTAAGGAAAGGTCCAAGATAAGGACAGCAGAGTTTCCTCAGACCATCCTGCTCATAGAATGCTCAGCAGCACACACTTGTTTGACATCTGGCATTCACAACTCCTGTGAGATTGGCTTCCCCTAAATGTGCCCTGAAAGCATTCCTGCTGTGCTCCTTCTGTCTAAGTGTAAACACATCATAGGAAATAAACAAAGCATAGATTTAAGATTTCAGGAAGAATCAAGAAACCCCTCACCCAGTTGGATACCTGGGTTTTGATGTTCAGCTTTGTGAAATTTGACCGGTTACTTGGATAGAGCTGTTGTCTTATACCCTTGGCACCTTAGTCTCTTTCTCCTTCTAAATGCCCCCAGAGTCATCCACAACCTCTGTTTAAATTCACCCTGCTAATGAAGATTGCTTCAGGACCTTTAAAATGTGAAATAAGGGTGGTCTTTCATTATACATTCATTAGTACAGCTGCATTTCGTTATTTATAGTTGTAAATGTGGCACTGTGTTTACTGAGGTAGGGGGCACATTTTAAGAAAATTGAAGCAGTCTAAAGCTAGACCTATACATAATTAAATACATTTGTTTCCAATTGTTTTAATTTAAAAATAATAAAATGATAAAGGAAAATGGACATATAACAAGGAATTTAGGACACCAAAATGAAAGTAAAAAGGAAAGAAAGCCTATTCACTTTTCCTTTGCTATTGTGTCTCTAATTCCATTTTTGCTCCAGCCTAATGAATGCATTTTAAGTAAAACTCATTCTCTCTTTGCTCTCTGTCTTCCTACTACTACAGATATCAGCTTGACCCCTCCTTTAGATCATTTCTTAGGAAACACAGACTTGAAGACTCTCCTCCATTTTTTTGTCTGACCTGGCTGCCATCCTGTAGCACACACTGGATCCAATTGCCCGAGTGGGGAAACAGCAGAGACCAGCAAGCGAGAGCTAACACTTAACTGAGTCAGGTGGATCTGTGTTAAAGGCTGTAGGTGAAACAGAAGCTAATGGGAAAAATAGGGGTTCCTTGCTAATTTTGATGCAGTCCTTGCTAATTTTAATATGAAAGTTTCTTCTGTATGCCAGGGTATTTGAATATTTGGCAAACAGCTGGCTGTGCTCTAGGAGAGTGCCTCTTGATTCGCTTCGTCAGATGTTTGAAAGATAAAACGAGGCAGCCGGCACGCCAACACATAGCTCATAGCTTTGCAGTCAGTTTTGAATTTAGATTTGAATTGTGATATCAATGTCATGGTGGCACATGCTTTGAGAAAGTACTTACAGAGAATAATTGAAAGATTCAGTGTGAAGCTTCTGAAAGCCGTAATTTAAGTTCCAGAAACCTCCATATTACTCTCACTATTAAAGTTTAAAGTGACAGAGGCCCAATTACGTATAGTTATTTTCTTAAATAAAATCATATTTCTACCCCAAGTGAAAGATTCATTGCTGCCCACTAATCTCTGTCAGGAGAAGCAATCTCTGTTGCTTCCAGTGGCAGCAAAGATGGTTAGCTTTATCCTGGGGACAGTGGAAGAGCCTGACTTGCGAGGCTGATTTGCATGATAATCTCCATTATGGAGCCTCTTCAGTGCCAGCCTCCACCCTTAACCAAATGCAGGATAACTTGAATAGCAGCTGAGAAGTCGAGAAGGGGCTATAGCACACATTTACAATACCTGAATGATGTAAAAAACTGCCACTTAGAGGGGACACTGGTTATAAAGCTAAATCACACCAAGGAATGGAAACTTGGAACATAACCTTAAAACCTGATAAAGGATGTAACTTTGAGGACTGTTGAAAGATAAGCTTCTCCTTCTTCTTTCAATTCAAGAAATCAGTTTACCAGGGGCCTGTCTTATTAGGACATCTGTGGCCATTGAAACCATGACATGAAAACAGATCAGTGGAAATACAGAAACATTTTAAGTGCAGAAATTTTAGTCCTTGGTTAGAAGTATGGAGCCAGACTTTAGACTATGCATCTTTCTACCAATTTCTTTGGTCTGTTTGATTTTACTTTGAACCATGTTGCGACTTGGGGGAATATGGTGTGCCAGAATTTCAGTGAAAAAAGTTGCACAGGGCCAATCAAGCTTAAACCACTTTTAATTATGAAAAACTTTATTCCTTAGATTTCCCAGGGATAAAGGAGCATGTGAATCAATTAATATTGTGTTGTATCATGTTGAGTGATATATAGTATATGTACAGAAATACTAATCTAAGCAACGTCTTATAAATAAATAATAAAATTGCTCAAAAGTTTCACATTTACAAGTAGGTCTTGGTTCTGTTGAGTTTTGTCATGACTTTGGCATAGCCAGCCCTTTGGCAGTTTGCAAGTTTAATTTTTGTTTTCTGGATTTAGCCCTAGGATCGATCCACATTTTTTTATGTTATATTTTCCATGACATGAACTTAACTTTCCTTACTTCCTCTCAGCCTCAAATCACTGTGGCTTTTCCTCTTCCTTCCTTTTTGTTCATGTCTCAGTAAGAGGTGTCCCTCCTCTGCTTGTGGCCATGATTCCATCACTGAACTTACACTCTAGCCATAAATTATTTTGTGTTTCCCGTTTTTCTACCTTTGACATTTTATTGGTTTCTTCAAAAAAAAAAAAAAAAAAATTCTTCCCTGAAATTCCTGTTTTTCAGTCTCCTTTCTTTGAATATATATATATATATTTTTACTTATCTACTTTTTTGCCTTTGCCTCCTCACCATTCACTCTTTTTTTTTATCTTCATTTTATTGAGATATATTCACATACCACGCAGTCATACAAAACAAATCGTACTTTCGATTGTTTACAGTACCATTACATAGTTGTACATTGATCACCTAAATCAATCCCTGACACCTTCATTAGCACACACACAAAAATAACAAGAATAATAATTAGAGTGAAAAAGAGCAATTGAAGTAAAAAAGAACACTGGGTACCTTTGTCTGTTTGTTTCCTTCCCCTATTTTTCTACTCATCCATCCATAAACTAGACAAAGTGGAGTGTGGTCCTTATGGCTTTCCCAATCCCATTGTCACCCCTCATAAGCTACATTTATATACAACTGTCTTCGAGATTCATGGGTTCTGGGTTGTAGTTTGACAGTTTCAGGTATCCACCACCAGCTACCCCAATTCTTTGGAACCTAAAAAGGGTTGTCTAAAGTGTGCCTAAGAGTGCCCACCAGAGTGACCTCTTGGCTCCTTTTGGAATCTCTCTGCCACTGAAGCTTATTTCATTTCCTTTCACATCCCCCCTTTTGGTCAAGAAGATGTTCTCTGTCCCACGATGCCAGGTCTACATTCCTCCCCGGGAGTCATATTCCACGTTGCCAGGGAGATTCACTCCCCTGGGTGTCTGATCCCACGTAGGGGGGGAGGGCAGTGATTTCACCTTTCAAGTTGGCTTAGCCAGAGAGACAGGGCCACATCTGAGCAACAAAGAGGCATTCGGGAGGAGGCTCTTAGGCACAACCATAGGGAGGCCTAGCCTCTCCTTTGCAGCAACCGTCTTCCCAAGGGTAAAACTTATGGTAGAGGGCTCAACCCATCAAACCACCAGTCCCCTATGTCTGTGGTCATGTTAGCAACCATGGAGGTGGGGTAGGCGAATACCCCTGCACTCTCCACAGGCTCCTCAAGGGGGCACTACATCTTTTTCTTTTTTTTCCTTGTTTTTCTTTTTTTTTTTTTTTTTTTTAACTTTCCCTTCTTTTTTAAACCAACTGTATGAAAAAAAAAAGTTAAAAAGAAAACAAACATACAATAAAAGAACATTTCAAAGAGACCATAACAAGGCGGTAAGAAAAAGACAACTAACCTAAGATAACTGCTTAACTTCCAACATGTTCCTACTTTACCCCAAGAAAGTTACATAATATAGCAACATTTCTGTGAACTTGTTCCTACTATATCCATCAGAAATTAACAGACCATAGTCATTTCTGGGCATCCCCAGAACGTCAAATAGCCTATCTGTTCTTCCCGGATCACTGTTCCCCCTTCCCCAATTGCTCTCTACTGCTAGTTCCCCTACATTCTACATTATAAACCATTTGTTTTACATTTTTCAAAGTTCACATTAGTGGTAGCATATAATATTTCTCTTTTTGTGCCTGGCTTATTTCGCTCAGCATTATGTCTTCAAGGTTCATCCATGTTGTCATATGTTTCACCAGATCGTTCCTTCTTACTGCCGCGTAGTATTCCATCGTGTGTATATACCACATTTTATTTATCCACTCATCTGTTGAAGGACATTTGGGTTGTTTCCATCTCTTGGCAATTGTGAATAATGCTGCTATGAACATTGGCGTGCAGATATCTGTTCGTGTCACTGCTTTCCGATCTTCCGGGTATATACCGAGAAGTGCAATCGCTGGATCGAATGGTAGCTCTATATCTAGTTTTCTAAGGAACTGCCAGACTGACTTCCAGAGTGGCTGAACCAGTATACAGTCCCACCAACAATGAATAAGAGTTCCAATTTCTCCACATCCCCTCCAGCATTTGTAGTTTCCTGTTTGTTTAATGGCAGCCATTCTAACCGGTGTTAGATGGTATCTCATTGTGGTCTTAATTTGCATCTCTCTAATAGCTAGTGAAGCTGAACATTTTTTCATGTGTTTCTTGGCCATTTGTATTTCCTCTTCAGAGAACTGTCTTTTCATATCTTTTGCCCATTTTATAATTGGGCTGTCTGTACTATTGTCATTGAGTTGTAGGATTTCTTTGTATATGCAAGATATCAGTCTTTTGTCAGATACATGGTTTCCAAAAATTTTTTCCCATTGAGTTGGCTGCCTCTTTACCTTTTTTTTTTTCTTTTTTAAATCTTCATTTTATTGAGATATATTCATATACCACGCAGTCATACAAAACAAATCGTACTTTCAATTGTTCACAGTACCATTACATAGTTGTACATTCATCACCCAAAATCAATCCCTGACACCTTCATTAGCACACACACAAGAATAACAAGAATAATAATTAGAGTGAAAAAGAGCAATTGAAGTAAAAAAGAACACTGGGTACCTTTGTCTGTTTGTTTCCTTCCCCTATTTTTCTACTCATCCATCCATAAACTAGACAAAGTGGAGTGTGGTCCTTATGGCTTTCCCAATCCCATTGTCACCCCTCATAAGCTACATTTTTATACAACTGTCTTCGAGATTCATGGGTTCTGGGTTGTAGTTTGATAGTTTCAGGTATCCACCACCAGCTACCCCAATTCTTTAGAACCTAAAAAGGGTTGTCTAAAGTGTCCGTAAGAGTGCCCACCAGAGTGACCTCTCGGCTCCTTTTGGATTCTCTCTGCCACTGAAGCTTATGTCATTTCCTTTCACATCCCCCTTTTGGTCAAGAAGATGTTCTCCGTCCCACGATGCTAGGTCTACATTCCTCCCCGGGAGTCATATTCCATGTTGCCAGGGAGATTCACTCCCCTGGGTGTCTGATCCCACGTAGGGGGGAGGGCAGTGATTTCACCTTTCAAGTTGGCTTAGCTAGAGAGACAGGGCCACATCTGAGCAACAAAGAGGCATTCGGGAGGAGGCTCTTAGGCACAACCATAGGGAGGCCTAGCCTCTCCTTTGCAGCAACCGTCTTCCCAAGGGTAAAACCTGTGGTAGAGAGCTCAACCCATCAAACCACCAGTCCCCTATGTCTGTGGTCATGTTAGCAACCATGGAGGTGGGGTAGGCGAATACCCCTGCACTCTCCACAGGCTCCTCAAGGGGGCACTATATCTTTTTTTTTCCCTTGTTTTTCTTTCTTTTTTTTTTTTTTTAACTTTCCCTTCTTTTTTAAATCAACTGTATGAAAAAAAAAGTTAAAAAGAAAACAAACATACAATAAAAGAACATTTCAAAGAGACCATAACAAGGGACTAAGAAAAAGACAACTAACCTAAGATAACTGCTTAACTTCCAACATGTTCCTACTTTACCCCAAGAAAGTTACATAATATAGCAACATTTCTGTGAACTTGCTCCTACTATATCCATCAGAAATTAACAGACCATAGTCATTTCTGGGCATCCCCAGAACGTTAAATAGCTTATCTGTTCTTCTTGGATTATTGTTCCCCCTTCCTTAATTGCTCTCTACTGCTAGTTCCCCTACATTCTACATTATAAACCATTTGTTTTACATTTTTCAAAGTTCACATTAGTGGTAGCATGTAATATTTCTCTTTTTGTGCCTGGCTTATTTCGCTCAGCATTATGTCTTCAAGGTTCATCCATGTTGTCATATGTTTCACGAGATCGTTCTTTCTTACTGCCGCGTAGTATTCCGTCATATGTGTATACCATATTTTATTTATCCACTCATCTGTTGAAGGACATTTGGGTTGTTTCCATCTCTTGGCAATTGGGAATAATGCTGCTATGAACATTGGCGTGCAGATATCTGTTCGTGTCACTGCTTTCCGATCTTCCGGGTATATACCGAGAAGTGCAATCGCTGGATCGAATGGTAACTCTATATCTAGTTTTCTAAGGAACTGCCAGACTGACTTCCAGAGTGGCTGAACCATTATACAGTCCCACCAACAATGAATGAGAGTTCCAATTTCTCCACATCCCCTCCAGCATTTGTAGTTTCCTGTTTGTTTAATGGCAGCCATTCTAACCGGTGTTAGATGGTATCTCATTGTGGTCTTAATTTGCATCTCTCTAATAGCTAGTGAAGCTGAACATTTTTTCATGTGTTTCTTGGCCATTTGTATTTCCTCTTCAGAGAACTGTCTTTTCATATCTTTTGCCCATTTTATAATTGGGCTGTCTGTACTATTGTCATTGAGTTGTAGGATTTCTTTGTATATGCAAGATATCAGTCTTTTGTCAGATACATGGTTTCCAAAAATTTTTTCCCATTGAGTTGGCTGCCTCTTTACCTTTTTTTTTTTTCTTTTTTAAATCTTCATTTTATTGAGATATATTCATATACCACGCAGTCATACAAAACAAATCGTACTTTCAATTGTTCACAGTACCATTACATAGTTGTACATTCATCACCCAAAATCAATCCCTGACACCTTCATTAGCACACACACAAGAATAACAAGAATAATAATTAGAGTGAAAAAGAGCAATTGAAGTAAAAAAGAACACTGGGTACCTTTGTCTGTTTGTTTCCTTCCCCTATTTTTCTACTCATCCATCCATAAACTAGACAAAGTGGAGTGTGGTCCTTATGGCTTTCCCAATCCCATTGTCACCCCTCATAAGCTACATTTTTATACAACTGTCTTCGAGATTCATGGGTTCTGGGTTGTAGTTTGATAGTTTCAGGTATCCACCACCAGCTACCCCAATTCTTTAGAACCTAAAAAGGGTTGTCTAAAGTGTCCGTAAGAGTGCCCACCAGAGTGACCTCTCGGCTCCTTTTGGATTCTCTCTGCCACTGAAGCTTATGTCATTTCCTTTCACATCCCCCTTTTGGTCAAGAAGATGTTCTCCGTCCCACGATGCTAGGTCTACATTCCTCCCCGGGAGTCATATTCCATGTTGCCAGGGAGATTCACTCCCCTGGGTGTCTGATCCCACGTAGGGGGGAGGGCAGTGATTTCACCTTTCAAGTTGGCTTAGCTAGAGAGACAGGGCCACATCTGAGCAACAAAGAGGCATTCGGGAGGAGGCTCTTAGGCACAACCATAGGGAGGCCTAGCCTCTCCTTTGCAGCAACCGTCTTCCCAAGGGTAAAACCTGTGGTAGAGAGCTCAACCCATCAAACCACCAGTCCCCTATGTCTGTGGTCATGTTAGCAACCATGGAGGTGGGGTAGGCGAATACCCCTGCACTCTCCACAGGCTCCTCAAGGGGGCACTATATCTTTTTTTTTTCCCTTGTTTTTCTTTCTTTTTTTTTTTTTTTTAACTTTCCCTTCTTTTTTAAATCAACTGTATGAAAAAAAAAGTTAAAAAGAAAACAAACATACAATAAAAGAACATTTCAAAGAGACCATAACAAGGGACTAAGAAAAAGACAACTAACCTAAGATAACTGCTTAACTTCCAACATGTTCCTACTTTACCCCAAGAAAGTTACATAATATAGCAACATTTCTGTGAACTTGCTCCTACTATATCCATCAGAAATTAACAGACCATAGTCATTTCTGGGCATCCCCAGAACGTTAAATAGCTTATCTGTTCTTCTTGGATTATTGTTCCCCCTTCCTTAATTGCTCTCTACTGCTAGTTCCCCTACATTCTACATTATAAACCATTTGTTTTACATTTTTCAAAGTTCACATTAGTGGTAGCATATAATATTTCTCTTTTTGTGCCTGGCTTATTTCGCTCAGCATTATGTCTTCAAGGTTCATCCATGTTGTCATATGTTTCACGAGATCGTTCTTTCTTACTGCCGCGTAGTATTCCGTCATATGTGTATACCATATTTTATTTATCCACTCATCTGTTGAAGGACATTTGGGTTGTTTCCATCTCTTGGCAATTGGGAATAATGCTGCTATGAACATTGGCGTGCAGATATCTGTTCGTGTCACTGCTTTCCGATCTTCCGGGTATATACCGAGAAGTGCAATCGCTGGATCGAATGGTAACTCTATATCTAGTTTTCTAAGGAACTGCCAGACTGACTTCCAGAGTGGCTGAACCATTATACAGTCCCACCAACAATGAATGAGAGTTCCAATTTCTCCACATCCCCTCCAGCATTTGTAGTTTCCTGTTTGTTTAATGGCAGCCATTCTAACCGGTGTTAGATGGTATCTCATTGTGGTCTTAATTTGCATCTCTCTAATAGCTAGTGAAGCTGAACATTTTTTCATGTGTTTCTTGGCCATTTGTATTTCCTCTTCAGAGAACTGTCTTTTCATATCTTTTGCCCATTTTATAATTGGGCCGTCTGTACTATTGTCATTGAGTTGTAGGATTTCTTTATATATGCAAGATATCAGTCTTCTGTCAGATACATGGTTTCCAAAAATTTTTTCCCATTGAGTTGGCTGCCTCTTTAACCTTTTTGAGAAATTCCTTTGAGGTGCAGAAACTTCTAAGCTTGAGGAGTTCCCATTTATCTATTTTCTCTTTTGTTGCTTGTGCTTTGGGTGTAAAGCCTAGGAAGTGGCCGCCTAATACAAGGTCTTGAAGATGTTTCCCTACATTATCTTCTAGGAGTTTTATGGTACTTTCTTTTATATTGAGATCTTTGGTCCATTTTGAGTTAATTTTTGTGTAGGGGGTGAGGTAGGGGTCCTCTTTCATTCTTTTGGATATGGATATCCAACTCTCCCAGCCCCATTTGTTGAAAAGACCATTATGACTCAGTTCAGTGACTTTGGGGGCCTTATCAAAGATCAGTCGGCCATAGATCTGAGGGTCTATCTCTGAATTCTCAATTCGATTCCATTGATCTATATGTCTATCTTTGTGCCAGTACCATGCTGTTTTGGCAACTGTGGCTTTATAATAAGCTTCAAAGTGAGGGAATGTAAGTCCTTCCACTTCATTTTTCTTTTTTAGAGTGTCTTTAGCAATTCAAGGCATCTTCCCTTTCCAAATAAATTTGATAACTAGCTTTTCCAAGTCTGCAAAGTAGGTTGTTGGAATTTTGATTGGGATTGCATTGAATCTGTAGATGAGTTTGGGTAGAATTGACATCTTAATGACATTTAGCCTTCCTATCCATGAACATGCAATATTTTTCCATCTTTTAAGGTCCCCTTCTATTTCTTTTAGTAGAGTTATGTAGTTTTCTTTGTATAGGTCTTTTACATCTTTGGTTAAGTTTATTCCTAGGTACTTGATTTTTTTAGTGCTATTGAAAATGGTATCTTTTTCTTGAGTGTCTCTTCAGTTTGTTCATTTCTAGCATATAGAAACATTACTGACTTATGTGCATTAATCTTGTATCCCGCTACTTTGCTAGATTTGTTTATTAGCTCTAGTAGCTGAATCGTCGATTTCTCAGGGTTTTCTAGATATAAGATCATATCATCTGCAAACAATGACAGTTTTACTTCTTCTTTTCCAATTTGGATGCCTTTTATTTCTTTGTCTTGCCGGATTGCCCTGGCTAGCACTTCCAGCACAATGTTGAATAACAGTGGTGACAGCGGGCATCCTTGTCTTGTTCCTGATCTTAGAGGGAAGGCTTTCAGTCTCTCACCATTGAGTACTGTGCTGGCTGTGGGTTTTTCATATATGCTCTTTATCATGTTGAGGAAGTTTCCTTCAATTCCTACCTTTTGAAGTGTTTTTATCAAAAAGGGATGTTGGATTTTGTCAAATGCTTTTTCAGCATCTATTGAGATGATCAATTGATTTTTCCCTTTTGACTTGTTAATGTGTTGTAATACATTGATTGATTTTCTTATGTTGAACCATCCTTGCATGCCTGGAATGAACCCCACTTGGTCATGGTGTATGATTTTTTTAATGTGTCTTTGGATTCGATTTGCAAGTATTTTGTTGAGGATTTTTGCATCTATATTCATTAGGGAGATTGGCCGGTAGTTTTCCTTTTTTGTAGCATCTTTGCCTGGTTTTGGTATTAGATTGATGTTAGCTTCGTAAAATGAGTTAGGTAGTGTTCCATTTTCTTCAATGTTTTGAAAGAGTTTGAGTAAGATTGGTGTCAGTTCTTTCTGGAAAGTTTGGTAGAATTCCCCTGTGAAGCCATCTGGTCCTGGGCATTTATTTGTGGGAAGATTTTTGATGACTGATTGGATCTCTTTGCTTGTGATGGGTTGGTTGAGGTCTTCTATTTCTTCTCTGGTCAGTCTAGGTTGTTCGTATGTTTCCAGGAAATTGTCCATTTCCTCTACATTATCCAGTTTGTTGCCATACAGTTGTTCATAATATCCTCTTATAATTTTTTAAATTTCTTCAGGATCTGCAGTTATGTCACCTTTTTCATTCATTATTTTGTTTATATGGGTCTTCTCTCTTTTTGATTTTGTCAGTCTAGCTAGGGGCTTGTCAATCTTGTTGATCTTCTCAAAGAACCAACTTTTGGTGATATTTATCCTCTCTATTGTTTTTTTGTTCTCTGTGTCATTTATTTCTGCTTTAATCCTTGTTATTTCTTTTCTTCTACTTGGTTTAGGATTGGTTTGCTGTTCATTTTGTAGCTTCTTCAGTTGATCCATTAGTTCTTTGATTTTGGCTCTTTCTTCCTTTTTAATATATGCGTTTAGTGCTATAAATTTCCCCCTTAGCACTGCTTTTGCTGCATCCCATAGGTTTTGGTATGTTGTGTTCTCATTTTCATTCGTCTCTATATATTTAGCAATTTCTCTTGCTATTTCTTCGTTAACCCACTGATTGTTTAGGAGTGTGTTGTTTAACCTCCAGGTATTTGTGAATTTTCTAAGTCTCTGATGGTTATTGACTTCTAATTGTATTCCATTGTGGTCAGAGAATGTGCTTTGAATAATTTCAATCTTTTTAAATTTATTGAGGCTTGTTTTATGTCCCAGCATATGATCTATTCTGGAGAAAGTTCCATGAGCACTAGAAAAGTATGTGTATCCTGGTGATTTGGGATGTAATGTCCTGTATATGTCTGTTAAATCGAATTCATTTATCAGATTGTTTACATTTTCAGTTTCCTTATTGGTCTTCTGTCTGGTTGATCTATCTATAGGAGAGAGTGATGTGTTGAAGTCTCCCACAATTATTGTGGAAACATCAATTGCTTCCTTTAGTTTTGCCAGTGTTTCTCTCATGTATTTTGTGGCACCTTGATTGGGTGCATAGACATTTACGATTGTTATTTCTTCTTGTTGAATTGCCCCTTTTATTAGTATGTAGTGGCCTTCTTTGTCTCTCAAAACATCCCTGCATTTGAAGTCTATTTTATCTGAGATTAATACTGCTACACCTGCTTTCTTTTGGCTGTAGCTTGCATGAAATATTTTTTTCCATCCTTTCACTTTCAGTTTCTTTGTGTCCCTGTGTCTAAGATGAGTCTCTTGTATGCAACATATTGATGGTTCATTTTTTTTGATCCATTCTGCGAATCTATATCTTTTAATTGGGGAGTTTAATCCATTTACATTCAACGTTATAACCGTGAAGGCATTTCTTGAATCAGCCATCTTATCCTTTGGTTTATGTTTGTCATATTTTTCCCCTCTGACTATTAGTATCCTTTATTGTACCCATACCTAATCTGTTTAGTACTGAACCTTTCTCCAAGTCTCTCTGTCCTTTCTTTGTTTCTCTGTCTGTAGGGCTCCCTTGAGTATCTCCAGTAGGGCAGGTCTCTTGTTAGCAAATTCTCTCAGCATTTGTTTGTGTGTGAAAAATTTAAGCTCTCCCTCAAATTTGAAGGAGAGCTTTGCTGGATAAAGTATTCTTGGCTGGAAATTTTTGTCACTCAGAATTTTAAATATATCGTGCCACTGCCTTCTTGCCTCCATGGTGGCTGCTGAGTAGTCAGTACTTAGTCTTATGCTGTTTCCTTTGTATGTGGTGAATTGCTTTTGTCTTGCTGCTTTCAGAACTTGCTCCTTCTCTTCTGTGTTTGACAGTGTGATCAGTATATGTCTCGGAGTGGGTTTATTTGGATTTATTCTATTTGGAGTTCGCCGAGCATTTATGATTTGTGTATTTATGTTGTTTAGAAGATTTGGGAAGTTTTCCCCAACAATTTCTTTGAATACTCTTCCTAGACCTTTACCCTTTTCTTCCCCTTCTGGGACACCAATGAGTCTTATATTTGGACGTTTCATATTATCTATCATCTCCCTGAGGTCCATTTCGATTTTTTCGATTTTTTTCCCCATTCTTTCTTTTATGCTTTCATTTTCCATTCTGTCATCTTCCAGGTCACTGATTCGTTGTTCAACTTCCTCTAGTCTTGTACTATGAGTGTCCAAAATCTTTTTAATTTGGTCAACAGTTTCTTTAATTTCCATAAGATCATCCATTTTTTTATTTAGTCTTGCAATGTCTTCTTTATGCTCTTCTAGGGTCTTCTTGATTTCCTTTATCTCCCGTACTATGGTCTCATTGTTCACCTTTAGTTCTTTGAGTAGCTGCTCTAGGTGCTGTGTTTCTTCTGATCTTTTGATTTGGGTGCTTGGTCTTGGGTTATCCATATCGTCTGGTTTTTTCATATGCTTTATAATTTTCTGTTGTTTTTGGCCTCGTGGCATTTGCTGAACTTGATAGGGTTCTTTTAGGATTTGTAGACCAATTGAAGTCCTTATCTCTAATTTATCAGATCTACAGCTTCGTGGAGTACACTTTCTCTAACTAACCAGCAGGTGGCGTCCACGAGCCACCTGTTCTCCACAAGCCAGTTCTCCCCTGTTTAGCCTTTTTGGTGAGTGGGGGAGTGAGTCTTGTGGGGTCCAATTGGTGTACCAAGCTTGCGTGTGTAGTTGGTGTTGCCTGCCCTGTATATAGGGTGTGTTTCTGGGCAGTCAGGGAGGGGGGTGGCTCTAACAATCAAATCTCCCTGGTGATCCTAGAGTTTTAAAGCTGCTGCAATAGTCTAATCCTTCAGTTCAGTCCTGCCACAGTTTGTCTCTGCCACTGACCCACAAGTCGTTGGTATTGGCGTATGCCTCCGGAGACTTGCAAGTGGGCCTCTCTTCCAGGCTGTGCACCCCGGGTCCTCTGTTGAGGGATGACTGTGCTATGTGACAGGTGAGTGCCATCCCCCCAGGGCAGTTCTGGGCTGCTGGGCTGTGTAGGGAGGCTCCCAGTCTGCTGAAATGATGGCTGAATGGGGCTTTGTTAATTCACACTGCTCTACCTTCCCAACTCTGGGACAATCAGCCGAGGTTGCAGGGAGGGCTAATGTCCACGCCCAGTTTTGTGGTGTGTGCCTGTTATTTGAAGCACTTCTGTCACACTGGGTTGTCTGGGGCAGCTCTGGGCTATGGGGCTGGTGATGGGCAGGAGTGTTTCCTGTCCACCAGGATGATGGCTGTGAGCGGACACCCCCCTTTTCTTGGGAAGTTGTGGTGTTTAGTGAATTTTCTCAGCCACTGGATTATTGCCTTTTGTCTCAGAGCTCTCTTAGTTCTGCTCTTGACTGCCCAAATTGCAAGTCTTTGAAGCTTTCTGTATTGGGCTTCTTAGAGTAATTGTTTTAGAAAAAGAAAAAATGATTAAAAAAAAAAAAAGGGCCCTCCTCAGAGATCTAATGGGTTATTGAAATGCTAAGAGACAAAGCAACCAGGGCCATTAAGGAAAGGTCCACAGGGCAGAGAGATCAGCTTTTCTTTGGGATTTGCATATGTGCCTCAGGGCCTGAGCTCTGCCCTTCCCCTTTCTATGTTCACCAGAACTTCAAAAATCCTCCACTTTTATTTTGGAGTTTTTCATGTTGTTTTTTTTCTATGCCTGTCTCCTCTCTGCTGGGCTGGCTGCTCTCAGATTCTCTGGTGTCTGGTCTCAGTCTATCTATGGTTGGAGTTTGGATCAGTAGAATGAGTTTCCGATAAGGGCTGCCACTGCAGTTCTCCCTTCTCCTTCCCGGAGCTGACAGCCCCTCCTCCCACGGGACTGAGCCTGGCAGGGAGGGGCGCGGGTCCCCTGGCTGCAAAAACTTACAGATTTCGCTGATCTCAGCAGTTTCATGTTTTCTTGAGTGTTGTATGAAGTATGCCCAAAGTCAGATTGCTCTGTGGTGTCCAGTCTACGCAGTTCCTGGCTTTCTACCTACTTTCCTGGAGGAGTAACTAAAACATACAGCTCACCAGTCCGCCATCTTGCCCCGCCTCCCACCATTCACTCTTTAATCTTTTGCAGTCTGGATTCAGCCACCACAGATAAGCTGAAACTATGTTCTCAGACAAAGATGTTGGGAATTGAATCATGTCCCCAACAAAAGGCATGTTTAAGTCCTAACCCCCAGTCCTGTGGGTTTAAACCCATTTGTAAATGTTATTATTAGTTAAGGTATGGACTCTTTTGTGAGTAGGACCTTGGAAGATCTTATTTAGATGAGGCCAAATTGAACCAAGGTGCGTCTTAATCCATACGGCTGAAATCCTTATAAGCAGAGGAAATTCGGAAGCAGTCAGTAGAAGCCAGAAGTCAGTGGAAACCAGATGAAAAGACACAAGAAGAGAGAGATCACCATGTGATGGAGGCTTGCTGGAATGCTATACTTTCCTAGAAAAAGCAAGGTCACTAATACCTTGGTTTTGGGCTTCTAGCTTCCAAAACCATGACACTGTAAAGTCCTGTTTAAGTCACCCAGTGTGTGGTACTTGTCATAGCAGCCCTGGAAAACTAGGACAAAGACTATAGTCCTACCTGACAGACCTAAACAAATATGATAGTGTGTCCAATAAAAAGTTAAAGTCTTCCCTTCTCAATCTCACTTTCCAGAAGTAACCACTATTAATATGCATCCTTTCTTATTTTTCTATGTATGAACAAATATATATATAAATAAATAGTGATATTTTTTGCCTGAATATTACATTATAATAGAAATATTTTAGCATGCCTTTATACCTAACACTTATATCTCTAAGATAGATATATGTTTGTTTTCATATGATTTCTCTTTATATACCTATATTAACATACACATACAGAGTTGTATTTTTTTCCAAAAATGTTATCACATTATACATTTTATTCTGCAGCTTTCTTTTTTGCACTGAATACATTTTCTTGTCATAAATGGAGAGCTATCTTATTATTTTATTTATTTATTTTAAATTAAAGAATTATATTTTACGGTATTATTTTTAATGGTTGCAAAGTGTTCTATGGCATGGCTGGTCTGTAATTAACCATTCTTCAACTGCTGGTCATTTATATCATTTTACATTTTTGCTATCATGAACAGTGCTGCAGTGGACATAGTAGTATATTTATTTTTATGAACATGTGCTAGTATTTCTGTAGGATAGATTCCTAGAAGTGAAATTGCTGAGTCTCTCATAAGATTTAACTGATTAATAACAATGAGAGACTCATAGGTTGGGAATAATTCTGAGAGAGCTCAGAGTTTATCCTACACTCCTGTTACAGTTTTGCTAATGGTGCCATTTTGCAAAACACCAGAAATGGATTGGCTTTTATAAGGGGGTTTATTTGGTTACACAGTTTAGTCTTAAGGCCATAAAGTGTCCGTCAACAGTAGGATACCTTCACTGGAGAAAGGCCATTGGCATCTGGAAAACTTCTGTTAGCTGGGAAGGCAGGTGGCTGGCATCTGCTCCAGAGTTCTGGTTTCACATGGCATTCTCCAGAATGTCTCTGTGTCAGCTCCTCAGGGTAAACTCTGGGCTAGTACTTCCAAAGCGCCAGCAAAACTCTGCTTTCAACAGCCGTCTTCAAAATGTCTCTGTAAGTTGCAGCTCCTCTCTCTGCTCCTGTGCGTTCTTCAAAGTGTCCCTCTTGGCTGTAGTGAGCTCACTCCTTCTGTCTGAGCTTATATAGTGCTCCAGTAAACTAACCAAGGCCCATGCTGAATGGGTGGGGCCACACTTCCATGGAAATTTTCCAATCAGAGCTATCACCTACAGTTGGGTGGGTCACTTCTCCATGGAAACACTCAGTCAAAGAATTACAATCAAAACAACACCAATACATCTGCCCACACAAGATTGCATTAAAGAATATGGCTTTTTCTGGGGGATATAATGTATATACAAACAGGTACAACACCCAAGAAGGATATTATCTTTTTGCTCTGACCTTTAAAGTCCAGAATGAGACTCCATTTTCTTTTTCAGTAATGCCTTCCAACAGTAGTCATGAAGCTCTGGTCAAGGAAGTTAGAGGTGAAAGTGTGGAACTTAAGATAATGCTTTGGAAGCGTGATCAACAAACCAACCAAGCTACAAAATATAATGGGTTTATCAGAGTTATGGCTGCCTCAGATGTTTGGACTGATTTACGTTTATATAAAAGGGAAGTACTTTTGTACTTCATGTAAAGTAGCTATGGGTGATTAGGTTCATTCTTGGAGTCCAAAATTGATTTAACCCAATTCCTTAGAATGGCCCTCAGAAAGTGAGTCTTTCTTTCAGCCTTGCCTCTCTCATCTCTAGGAAGCAGGTGGCCTATTGAGAGTCCAGCCAGACTATAAAGAGCTTACATCTAGATCTACCGCCTACTGCAGAGTGCATCAGTCCAGAAAGAATAGGTGGGCTACTCTTGACCTGGATTGCTTTGCTTGTGTGCCAAGGGTGCTGCCCTTGGAGAGAGGCAAGTTGCAGCTCTTTTACAGGATGACCTAAGGAAAATAAAAAATAGGATGCAAAATGACAGATCTGTGGGCTCATGACTGCTTCATGTTGCCCCCTCCAAAGCAGGTAGGATTTATTTAGAATATTTGCAACACTGTGATGACCTACATGGGAACACCCTGTGTGTTATGGATCTGACTGTAGGAGCAGTGGAAACAGTGCTGCAGACAGGAGCTTAATTGTAACATCTTGTGCATTTTCCCTGCTCATGGTGCACATGGAAGCATGTCTTCATTAGGAACAAGTGCGGCACGAGTAGCAGAGATGGCCATGTTAAACAGCCAGAAAACATCACATAATGTGCACATTTATACAATACTGCAGAAAGAACCAGGCAGCCTGGCTGTGTTAGATCATTTCACTGCTCACCAAAGAGATTTGAAATGGGCTTTTAATTATGATTGCCAATTTGCTATGGTTATATTCCTTAATATGAGCATCTGATTAGGATTAATTTTCTTTAATTGATGAACAGAGCATGTAAACTTGTAGGGTCAAATTTGTTGTCATGCATTTGCAACTTTATATTTTCACTTTTTGCTGGAGTATAAATTACAGGTATTCCTTATCTCTTTTTAGTTTTGAGGTCTCTGTTCTTCTTCCTTCACCTTTATGTGGCTTCTTAGATTTGTCAATAGAGATAAAGCTGAGCTAAGTGACTATTAAACTGTTTTTTTACATACAGTAAAACCCATTAACATGGACCTCACTAAATTGGGAATTTATGATAATTACGGCAGGGCCTGGGTTAAAGTTTACTTCCGCATTGTGTCTGAACTAAAGCTTTGCTGATCTATTACATAGTATAAATAAAATTCAAGGGAATAGTGCCATTACTTTAAAAGGCAGACTTCAAGCCCTTTAGAGAAAGGCTTTGCAAGAGAGGTGACATGGTGTGGCAGAATGGTATAGTGAAAAGACTATGCCATGTACTAACTATGTGACCTTGGAGAAATTACTTAGCTTCTCTAAGTATCTTTTCCCCCATGCGTAAAATGGAGATAGTTTTATCTACTTTATAGGGTTATTGTGAGGGTTAGATTTAATATACAGAAAGTACCTAGCGCACAGCAGGTGCTTCATAAATGGCAGGTAATTATTACCTACCTAAGATAATTGGTGAGCCAATTTCAAATGCCTCTCATATTTTCACTAAAATGAGTAACTTGGTTCTTTAGAATTTTTTAACCTAATCTGAGGTATTGCTTTATTATTATTATTGATTGAAAGAAAAACCTAGCACTTTGGTGTGGTCGTTAAGAACATGGGCTTTGGAGGCAGATGAACACCTGTTTGAAAGTAGTTCTACCATGTATTAGTGACATGGCCATGGGCAAGTTACCGTCTCTCAAATTTTGTTTTCTAATATGTAAAAAGGGGATGGTATTACCTACTCTAGGGCTGTGGTGAGGACTAAATGAGGTAATGCACATAAGGTTTTCAGCCCATTGGTTTTCATGTAGTAAACGCTCAAGCTGTTGCTGTTATGATCTTTTTGACAATAGTACATAATTCAGACTTTTCACTAATTCAGACTTGTCTTCAATTCGTTAATGAATTTTACCTTGTCTTTTGCAATTCTTTAATGTTTTGCTATAGATATAATCTCTATTCTAGATGAGAACTTTACATAAATAAGTAAAAATTGTTTTTCTCTAAAAAATTATAGAGAAGCCCAAATAGCTATATAAATAGGTAAGGTGGAATAGGAAAGAATAGTATTTTAAAAGTGGAGGCATAAGACCTCAAGTTAGACTTAAATTACTGAATAGTGAATTTTATGCATAAGCTTTGTGTCCTTTAGGAAAGGTCTTCATATTAGCTGAAGCCAAATTGGAACTTTGTATGTGAGTAGTAAAAAGTGTGGACTGGTGACCAGATCCTAGCATTCATTGGGGGAGAGAGAAGCAGTAAGTCCATGTTTATCTTTATTTCCATCTTCTTGCTTTCCTCTTATGTTTCATAGGCCATATGGGTGAGAAGTGTAAGCACTATAATGCCCTGCATGGAGACTATAATCTATCCTCCCCTTAATGACAGCCTTACACAGTTTGTCAGAATCCATCACCTCAAACAGATCAGACTGATTTATTTACTTCAGTGCCTGGCAAATGGGTGTCACTTGTGGTGAAATGAAAACATCCAGGTGTGTTTATTAAGTGCTCTTCAATGGGAGAAATATGTTCCACTGAAAACTCATTCATGCTACTTTGTAGAAGCAAGAAGTGCCCATCTTTCTTTGGCAAAACAGAAGAATTATTTTCCTAACCTATTACAATACAAATTCACAGTGATAAATGTGTTCTAAAAATCAGGTTTTTTTTTGTATCATATGCATATGCAGTGGAACCTAAAAAAATAACTAGTGGAGACACACCATGTCTGGGGACTAGGTGTCTCTGACTTTCAGGACTGCCTGACTTAAGGGGATGGTTTTTAAAAAGCAAAATTAGTTCTTTAAGTTGATAAGTAATGGTTTAATATGTAGGAATTTTCATATAAATGAATTTACAAGTGAGAAAAAATATCTTTTGTCTGACCATGTTTTCTAAGATTTGAGTCAGAAAATGTGATTGCTCTAAGGCACAACATGAATTATATCAGATGTTTATTAGAAGTACCTAATGGTTATTTAAGGTATGACACTATTTGGCTAGCTCTGGCATATCAATAGCAACAGTAATAATAACTAGTCTTTATTGAATGTTTACTATCTGCAGGTACTATGCTAGAAGCTGGGGATATAATGGGAACCAGGAAAAAAAAAAAAGAAAAGATGGTCTCATGTTGCTAACAGCAACATTATGAAGTAGGTCCAGGCAAAGAAACAAGTATAGAGTTTAAATAATTTGTTGGAGGTCAGACAACTAGTTAAGTGGCAGAATTGGAATTATAGTGCTGTATTTGTTATAGCAGCTTAACCTGTATCCTGGTTAAGAGATGCCAAAATATAGCTTAAACCAGATAGGGGGAGATCCCTGACACAGAATAGCTGCCATATCAGCTCAGGACTACTTATGCTTAGATTTTTGTTAAGGGAGAAATAAGCTTCTACCTTATTACCCTGCTATCCCTGGGTGTTGGCCTCATTTATATGGCTGAAGGTGCACACCATTCTTTTTAAGGGCACTCCCTGGAAGTCACACTCCTAACTTGTACTCAGATTTCACTAGCCATAACTAGCTGCCAGGAAAGCCTGGAAATACTGTCTTTGTGACCTTATACCCTTTAAAATTCAAGGATTCAATTAATAAGGGAAGACGGGGAGAATGGGTATTAGGGAATAATTAGCAGTCTTTGCTTCACATGCTAATCAATGTGGAGTTGTGGCTATAGAATTGACCAAGTGACAGATGATCTCATGACTTTGGGATATACGTAAATTCCTTATCTATTTCTTTTCAAATAATGTTGTATCAGGTCTGTATGTTATGTATATATGTATGTAGTGTGCATATGATATACTTACTTAAAATATGTGAGATATCATGAATATTACATGGTTCTACAGTGAACTCTGGTCATCCACATGTGCTTCAACAAAATTTCACAATAGAAGCCCACTGGCTTTAATCTCTGGCATAAAGTCTTGCAAAACCTCCAGGAATTTTCTTGCTTACATTCTCATTCTCAAAAAGACCTCTAACTCCTAGATCTATGTTGTAGAGGTATGTTTTTAGAGAAATGGCTTTATGGAAACAAAATTGTTCTAAGTTTTTGAGTGAGGCATGTACTTAATTCATGCCTCTGTTGTGAGGCAAAGTTTCTTAGAAAATTGGTCTATTCTGATAAAGTTTAGACATTTACTATGTAAAAGTCAACTAATAAGAATTTATGGAGAATATTCTTAGATATTAGTTGTCTTAAGATGGACCCACAGATCCTTGCCCAGCTGTCTTCTGGGGCCCTCGGTACTTGGAGATAAGCGCAGGATAGCTCTCTAGTATATACACATATGTTCTTACTTGCTACCTGGGCCCTGGATCTCCCAACCCTAATGCAGTCTTTGAGCTCAGCTATTCACGTGGATCTGCTTGGACATATTGAGTCCAACTCCTCAGATTGTATTTCACTAGTGGCAAGATGATGCAGGAAAAACACAACAGAAAAAAGATAAGGGTTTAAGGTAGAGCTGGTCTAATGAGTCCAGACTTATCTGGGTAAGTGGGTGGTGGTTCAGGGTGTATCTTCAAAGTGGAAGGCAGTTTCAGGCCTGTTTTACCATACTGGCTACCTGGAAGCAGAGAGAATCCAAAAGGAGTGAGAACTCCAGGAGATGAACTCCAAAGAGACTGTAGCCTACAGAATTCAAAGCTTTAATACTTTTCTCTCAATACACCAAAAGCTTCACCCTTTTGCAAGAGGTCTGATTAACATCCAGTAACTTGATTCAGGCACATGGTCTCTTTTTCTCCTTGGGGGTGGTATTAGGGGAGGTGGGAGGAGGGAGAAGTGGGTGTGGAACTTTGCTTTCCCTCTGGAGGTCTGCACTAGGCAGTTTGGAGTCACAGGAGCTAGTATAGGACATGGCCTTTATCCCAGATCTCAAAGAACTAACAGTTTATCTGGGGAGCTAATGTACATGAAACATTTAGAGAAGATCAAGTCCAAACTGCGGAATATTGGTAATTCCAGATGAATCCAGACGAGGGATTTATTTGGGGGGAAGGCTTCTTGGAATGTGTCACAAGGGGGGCACCAAAGGATGAAAGGAAGTAATTAAGAAGAAGACAGAAAAGAGTGTGTGAACAAAGATTCAGAATGAATTTAGATGTCAAAAGACCTCTGCCCGAAGCAGAAGCTTAATGTTGGAGACCAGGAAATGAAATAGAATAGGAATAGTGGAAGACCTCAAAAATCAGGCAGAAGAATTTGAACTCAGTGGGTTATGCCATAGGTAGCCATTTAAGACTTCTTTAAAACAAAGGTTAATACTAGCTACTTCACTACTTTTTTTCTTTTTGTGCAGTGAGGAAGTAAGGCTAAATTAGTAAATGACTGAATAGTTGACTCACTGAATAAAAGGCATATGTTATAAAAATATCATAGTTTTATAATTTGTCTAGACTGGCAAAAGGGGGTTCCTATGCAGAATATCAGCAACAAAGGTTGGCCAGGAACAGAAGGAAACAAGGAGTAGGTGTATCAGGGACTGCAAAACTGGCTAGAGTTAGCAGTCTAGTCCTCAGTGACCAAGAGGATGTGCTGTTCTTGGGATTGGTTCAGGAAGGAGTTGGTTTCTAAGTAGATCCAGTTCAGCAGAAGGGTTGGGGCAACTGAAACATAAATACCAGGTGAGATTTAGAATCAGGTGTGGTGACATTGTGGTAGTGGGCAGCCGTCTCTTCACAGCTGGATTCTAGCCAGCAGCTGGAGTTCTGGAATAGAATCTGGGAAAGGGTTGTATCAGAGCCCTGGTCAAGTAGGTTGGGTTTCAGAGCAAAGCACAAGGCATTGTAGGGAACTGGAAAGCTAGCCAAGGGTAGAAGTCAGTTCAAAGGATTGGATCATTGAGTCTTCAGTTAGTGGGCAGGTGGGGAGTGGGAAGGATGATGAGGAAGCAAGATAGAGGAAACTAAGTGAAACTCAGCACATTTATGGATGAAAATGGAATTTCAGTTCCGCCATTTGGTGGGCTGAGGTTGCTTCTGTCTTGTCTGCCCTCATGAAGGTGGGCTGAGGATCCCAGTAGTGCTGACCCTATTAAGTGGGAACTTTAGTGGTCCCAGCTAAGAGGGACCTTGGAGTGAATGGCTGAAGTGGAAGCCCAGTGAAGGCAGCAGTGGATTTGACACTACAGTAGAGGAAATTTAGTCATAGCTAGGAGGCCATCATATCCCAAGCTGAGAAGGACAGGGCTAAACCAAGGGGGATAGTAGAAATTCAGAAGAAAAGGGGGACTGCAAAAGATACTTCAAATTAAGAAGTAATGGACTTTCAGTGAAAAGTTTGGTATAATGGATAAAGGGGGAAGAGTCTAAAATGATTTCAGGTGTTTTTTTAAATGCTCATGTTGTATGACATTTTCTCTCATGAGCTGAAGGTATTTTAAACACAAATATAATCACTTTTGGCCTATTTTTAAAAACCCAAATAAATAAGTAAATTAGTAAATAAATGGTGTTAAGACTAAGCTTACTTGTGTGTTTGCTCAATTTACATCTCTTTGCAATGGGTCTGTGATGGGATACTGCAGAGAGACAATAGCCCCTGAGTATGTGAATGATTATAGAAATATTTCTTGTAAAGATATCACTGTCTTTCCTTGCCCATGATAGTGTTACAAATAGACATGTGCATGGGTATGGCTGAAAAGCCCAGGGTCGGACCCACTTGGACCCTTCCCTCTGCTCCCATGGGCCTTTACTGCTGTAGCTGATGTTCAAAATGTTCATGGTGAGCCTCTGTCTTCTACCTACCTGGTTAATTCAGAGCCTTTGCTGAAGAAAGTGTGCTCCTGCTTGGCTGGCTTCTTCCAGGCAGGTTTAACGGCTATCTGTACTGTTGTTTCCCAGCCATCCACTTTAGTGTCACAAAATGGGGCTCAGGCAGACATTACTGTTCATAGGGGTAGGGCTTGGGCCCAAAGGAGGGGTTTATTTCTGTTTATCAAGTTGAGGAGAGAAAATATAGATCCTTATCATAGAGATGGATAGGGAAGCTATCTTTTCAAAATGTACAGATATGTGGTATTTCTGTTTTTATTGGGCTTGCATCTGTGCTTGGAGGTGGGATGGATTTCAAAGTCATTATTTAAACTTGGGGAAGAAAACCTTAAAACTGCATTATCGCCATGAAAATCCTGGTTGTTCTTTTGAAATGTTGAGCTAAATCAATTTTAGTGATCAGTGAAAGGCCAACCTTTGTACTTGTGAAAATTTGTTCTTTGAAAGGCTTGGATTAATAATCGATTCCCATTTTGTTCACAGGTGTAGTGCCTCTAGGACTGGGGCAGACAGCTGCCATTGAAAACCTGCTTCAAATCATCTTTCACATTTTTTTTTGTTGGAAAGAGAACTGTTGGATAATCATCTTGTTAACCTTCACCAAAAATGGAAGCAAATCAAGACATTAAGGATGCCACGCTGGCCAGCAGTTCATAATGCCAGTCTTGTGCAAGCTTCAGGAGAGAAAATCTTCAAGACATTGCACCTCACTAGTCAGAAATCAGAAGAGATTTGAACCTATCTTGTTTGTCTCAGCTGCTCCTTAAATCAATACACCCTTCCAAATTAATGTGAATTGAAGCATGCATGGCCTTTTCAACTGATTTGAGTAACTCTACTATATGTGGATCACTGTACAAAATAGGGGAGGGAAATGAAGGAGACAAATACGATGTGGTCCCTGCCTTCAGTAAATTTACAGGTTGTTTCTGGGCACATTTATTTTTCTTCTGTTCTTAATTGGATGTGTTCCTAAGGCAAGAAAGAAAAAGAATTGAAAAGTATATTCTATAATTATTTTCAGTCCCTTCTCTTTAATTAAAAACAAACAACAACAAAAAAACAATAACAAGAAAAAAAAACGCAGCTCCTAATGTGGCAACTCAGGACATCTTAATTCCATTTTTTGTTGGACTTTTGATAGATGAGATCCATTTTATTGATCCCATAAATATTCAGTGGACCTTAGAGATTTTAACACATTATAGTTTGGGTTGATTTGAGTGAAAGTCTATTTTTTCCCCTTAGGTGTGGATTGTCCATGGAACAATATTGTGAGATCTCACATATGTTTGTATATTTCTTGGGTAGTGGGGAGGTAAATTACACATTTTGTCCCTGACAGTTCTCTACTTTCTTGACCAAGGAGCCTGCCTGTCTGAGTGAGCTATTAGCGTGAAGAAGGGGAGAGTCTGGACGCAGTTTGAGGTAGGGGAGTTTGTCCATGAACCCAAGATAGGTAGGGAAGGAATAAAATAGACGTGGGCTGCCATGGCTCTGTATGAAAATATGGCTAAGTGATTTTTTCATTAGTCATTGCATTGTTCTTTATGTTCCATTTGTAGGTTAACTATAAAATTTTTCCAAAAAGTTATTTCTGACTTGTGAATAAAAATGTTGTCATTTTTTCCACTGTGAAGATGCTATGACTATAGGTACTAGAAATTTATATGTAGTGTCTATGACAGATTTTAGTATGTATGATTCAACAGTAGGCATGTCTGTCTTGAATAGTGTCCATCTGATTGGAAATGTGCCAGTTTCTTTTAAACATCAACAGATTTCTTAATTAAGCTGCCAATATATACTGTCAATAGTAGTGTTGTTTGAAAAATGGATTGTGTAAGTCCTGTTTCTTCTTAATAAATAACATTGCCTCATATAAAATGGATTTAAAGTGTCCTTTGAATGGGATAGTGTATTGCTTCCTTAAGAATTTGATGAGAATTCTTGTACTAGTACTTTTTATTTTGTTAAAACTTTTACTTTGCTCCCCAGTAAGGAATAGCTCTAATCTGACCAATGGCTTTAGTAATACCATTCATCCTTATTAGTGAGCATATTGGAACTCATCACCCCTCAACCCCAAACTCCTGGTTGTGATATTGGGTATTTGTTATATCACTTTCTGTTAGCCTTAAGTGACTTCCAGGAGATCTGTGTGAAATTCATTTTTGCCCTGCTCTACTTGGATATTTTAATATTTTAAGCGCTTTATACCTGAGTTATACTCACCAGAATCTGTTTCTGAGCCAACTTTTACAGGTCTGGTTCCAAAAGGAGTCTGCTTTCAAAACAGTCAAAGCAGTCATCAAAATTTTCCAATTCTGGTGAAGAAGGAAGAGTTTGAGCCCATCTATGGGGAGTCTCCCATTCTTGAAGGACCTCAATTTTGGGTTTCTGGTATTCTCTTCAAATGAGGTTGGATGTTCAGTTATAGATGTATACAGACAGGGTTGAAAGAAGAAAACATTGACCAGCTTAGAATTTGTACCCCACTACTGGAGAACACTGCCATAGGTACTGGCAAATTAATACTTATAATAAATCTAGTAATTAGCTTATGGACAGCACAATTACTAGCATATTGCACTGTCCTTTTTTGCAGTAAAGATGTGAATTTGTTAAATGTATGCATTAAAAATACACTACAGTTTTGTAACATTTATCTGGAAAGTCTTCATTTTTAAGAAATTGAAGCAGCCTGGCTTCTCTTGGTCCCTGAGTACTCTGAAGAAAGCCCTAGACAGTATGTCAGAAGACCTAGGTTGAGTTCTAGATTTGGCTTTTATTAGCTACAATGCCTTAGAAAAGAAGTCTGAGATTTTTTTTTCATCTGCAAAATTGGCTGGCATAATACCGAACTTCAGAGGGCTATAGGGAGTATCAAATGAAGCAATATGGAAAACTGAGTTGTGTGCTATGCAAACGTTTAGCATTATTATCTTTACATTAAAACACGTAAAGACCACTTAAAGAATGATTTCTTCAGGAGATCAGAAGATTGATCTTTCAGGAAATTCAAATAGACGTTCATTAAGCTTAGTACGCTGAAGACTCTTGACTTCTCTAGTCTGCACTATTGTAATAGTTCCAACGTGGCTTCTCGGCCTCTGGTCTTTCCTTGCTTCAATCTGTCTTCAAAGATGCCAGCAGAGACAAATAGGACATAACAACCTGCTTAAAAACTGTAGTGGCTTCCTATTGCCCACAGGAGCAAGTCCAGACTCCTTAGAGTAAGGTTAAGGTCTTCCCCCATCTGGCCACAACCCCCTCCCCACGGTCATCCCTAGCCACTCAATTGCATATGCCGTGCCCTTGGATGGCGCACGCTGCACCCTCTACCTAGAATGCCCTTCCCGCTTGCTCACCTTTTATCTTTCTCTGCCTCCTCAGTTAAGCTCTCCCACCCAGCCCCTTTGCCCCTAGCATTATTTAGTGGCTCCCTCCTCTATGATTCCATGGCACCCTCTCCATAGCTTTATTAACTTGTATTATACGAAATAGTTGATATTTAGTTCCCATTCTGGGAGACTTTTCAGGGGGCCATCTCTATATTTCTAGCGCCTAGCCCAGTGCCTGATGCATGCTAGGGTATGTGTAAATGTCTGGTGATCAAGGAATATGAAGTAGCTTTTTTCACCTACAACTCTTAAGGCTTTATAAAAGACAAAAAGCACCTTTATTGGTTTGTGTTTTATACTCAGTCTGTTTAGAATGAGTCCAGATTAATTGGATACTTCATATAGAACTAGTCCACTGGGCCTTTTAATTGGTGTCTTGTGTTCAGCCCTGTTATTTGTACCAGTGTCCACTCTGTTTCCATTGGCCCTTGCTCCACTTGTAATCTCTACACAGGGGTGGGGCCTTCTGAGGGGCTCCTCCCTTCTTTTTTGGCTTTTCCATTAATAGAATGGCAATAGCTCAGCTCACTGGCAACTCCCAATATGCCAGGCACTGAGCTAGGTGCTTTATACCATTTTCTCCCTTGGTTATCTCATTTTAAACCTCACAACAACCATATAGTATCCACAGCAGAGGTTATGTATTTTGCTTAGGTCATGGGGGGTCAAATCCAGACCTCTTGGATTCCAAAACCTGGACTACTAACTCCCACCCTCTGCTGCATCTCAGCAGAAATTCCCAGTGCCTCGTGTGTGTGTGTGTGTGTGTGTGTGTGTGTGTGTGTGTGTGTATACTGGGGCCGGGGGCATGGGGGAGGGAGGTTTCAAATCAGATCTGGACATGGTCCAGATTCATTGCATTTACTATTCCTTTACAGCAAGCTGTCTCACAGATAAAACCCAGCAAATCACAGTTGTTTTGAGAATGGGGGAAGGACAGAGAAATTGGGAGAAAGCAAAGTTGGAAAGAAACCAATTTGAGTCAAACCTTTAGCCTCTACCTTTTTTTTTTAAACTTTCTTTTTTAACATAGCCTGACACCATGTGATAAATCAAAGCCTGACGTAATTGACCCAGAATTGATCCCCCAATGTCTTTTGGGGGAACATGCTTTAACTCTGGTTGTTGATTCTGAGGAATAATTGCCACCCTAGAAAGGTAATTACATATGCCATTGTTTATACACATAATAGGCTTAGAATGCATGTTCTGTGCAGAGGAGAACAGAATCCTGCTTGCACATTAGGGGTGTGTGCTATGTATTGTGTCAGAATGCCACAAATAGCATTGGAACTGCTCCCTATTAGTGCTGATTTCTCCATGGTGTGTGTGTGTGTGTGTGTGTGTGTGTGTGTGTAAAGGAGAGGTTAGGGGTGAGCGAGGGGATGGGCCATGGAAGGCTGTGAGCTGAAATGGCAGTGATTTACTTTTTCTTATCTTTCTGGTTCCCCAAAACATCTTCTGGATCTGATTTATTTAGGTTGGGCTGGTTAAAAGAGTGTTTTCTCCTTGCTTGGCATATGCTTATTAATGCCTTCTCATACTTCTTTCCATCAAGCGCTGTTTACTTTGTGGAAATATATAGCAAGAACCCTTCCCTGCAAACATCCTCCTAAATGCCCTGGTTTTGACCACCTCTTTAAGTACACCAGACAAGTCAGTTAAAATGGTAGCACATGCTTTTCCTCTTAGTGTGCTTTCTGGTAAAACATAATGGAATTTAAACCACAAATGACCAATTAAAGCACTTCATGCCTTTTTCCTTTAGCCATAAGACAGTAGTTATCTTAAGCAAATACAACAAAAAGGCTCTTCTGTTGTAGTCTAACCCCCAGCAACCTCTTTTTTTTTTTTTTTTTTTTTTTTTTAATAAAGCCTTAACAAAACAAAATGTCATGACTTTTTGTAGTGCTGCACAATGAAAGGAATACCTATGTATTCCAATATGGAACGGAGCATTGTTTGAGGCCAAAGCAATTCATCGTGGGCTATTCTCTGCTGCAGTGTCCAGCAAATTGCATGACCTGCTTGTTAGGCTTGGCAACAGCGTTTTACCTAACAAAGGCCTCTGCAGCGCCGAGCAGCCGTGGAATGTCAGAATGAGCACATTTCACACACAGATGTGCAGCCATAATAGCCTATAAGAAGATGCATGTGGCAGGGAGCAAAGGGTGGGGGTTGGGTGCTGGGAGAGGTGTGTTGTGTGAGTGTGTAGGTTGGGGGAGGGACGGAGAGGCCAACAGTTAGCAGTAGGGACATGGCCCCTCTGACCACATTTAATCAGCCCTTCGGTAAACAATTCAACATTTCCATTGTTCTCTAAAAACTAATAAAGAGAAACAAGCACTTTTCATTCATCTTGAAGTAATTTTCTGTCAGGTTGGAGCCCCTTGTGGCCTCCAGCCTTGCGCAATGCTAGCTGTGTGATACAACAACTATTGCAATTTATTTTACAAACTCTGGTCATTCACATGTCAGTTAGTGTTCACCAAGCCGGCATCTGAAATTGTGCAGTTAACGAGTTTTACAACGTTTCTATCAAGAGAAACTGTTTAGCATAACTGACTCTTAAGGAGTTATTATACCTCTAAAAATCCATTTTAAGGGGCATTATTTAAATAAAATAGAAAAACGGTTCACTGCCTTTTAAAGGGGCTACAAAAAAAGTCCATCAGCTCCAGTGCAGTAATCCCCAGCTTAAAGGACTCTTGAGAGTACTTCTGGGAATTGTCAGCATAATGAAATGTTTTGTGAAATGTCCAGATAGATTCCTCTACTCAACAATTTTACTGCACCATATGTATTTTCCTTCCAGTTTTTAAAGAAGTGAATTACTTTTTGAGAGGATGACTCTGTGTTGGGTAGATTAACTGAGCACGTTATTACCAAGGTTGTAGCAGAAAGTGATGGTTCTTTGCAGTGTCGTCTACCTGTATCTGCAGAGAATGGGAAAAGAAAGGCAGCTTTTTTTGCTCCTTTAACATCCTAGCTCCAAAAGGGTTAAATCACAATCAGGCTTATACAGATTTGCATTTTCCCTGTACCACATTGTTTTTCTCAAACTGTTAAACAACTTTGTTACACAATGGCACCTGCAAATAATTCTTAAAACTTTACAAAATGGACTCTCTTTTCTTACCCTAAATAAATTAATGCAGGGAAACCCATACACAAGTACACTGGTACATGCATAATGAAGCATATCGTTTGAACCTGGTCCATTTCAATAGGAGATACTATTGAACATTTAACTTAAAGAAGAATAGATTCCTCCCATGAACTGGAATGGCCAGTGACCCCAAACCAATTAATGGCTCGGGTCCATAAAGACAGCACTCTATAGCATAGCAGCAAGCTCATTTGGCATATTATATTACCTAACAGGAGTAGAAGCCACCACTTGTAATGTTAATGGCTTAATGGTTTGTTCTACAGTGAGCAAGAGTAGGAGAAAAATTATATTCTGCTGTAACAAGAGATATTCCATACCCTTAGGAGGGGTATCTATAGTGCTGAACATTTTCATTTTGCCACAAATGGTCCCCTAATTTCTTAGACTGATGTTTGTGCACATGACTTTAATTTTCTGAGGGAGAGACAGGCAGGTGTTCATGTGCCTGTTAGCTGTATCTGTCCATAAGAAGCGCAGTAACATCCGTGAACCAAATACAATTTGACATAATTCATGCCTTTATTACCTCCTACAGAATGATGTTATTTCATGCTGGCACATTAATGTTTCCAGCATGAGACTGTCATTCCTGGAAATTTTACCTTCTGAAGTTCAAATGTTGAGGAATGAGTTTTAAAATTCTCCAAGTGCCTTAGATTTGGAGAAAATGCAACTTATTCCAAGGTCAACTTTTTGGCTCCTTTTTGATATTTTGTGATGATGTAGAGAATGTTGAGATAATGGGCAAAGATCATGTCTGAAAACTCTTACCTTTTTTTGACCAAAGAACTGTTCCTACTCTATTTTCATCTTTGCAAATAATATTTAGTCAACGCATCATGTTTGCTATTTGTTCCTCTAAGTGATGTCAAATCAGATGTCAACCTGAAGATATTCAAATGATTACAACGTGAGTTCAGTTGGTGCTGTACTTAGATCTGTATTAATACATCAGCATTCAGGATTATTCAGGGCAGATGGAGTGCAGTAGTTTTCTGTTGCTGCTATAACAATTTACCACAAACTTAGGGGCTTAAAACAACATAAATTTATTATCTTACAGTTTTCTGTAGTTCATTGGTCTCATTGGGCTAAAATTGGTTGTTGGCAGAGCTGCATTCCTTTCTGGGACCTCAAGGAAAAATTGTTTTCCTTTCTTTTTCCAACTTCTAGCAGCTACCCTCCTTCCTTGGCTCATGGCCCCCTTCCCTAGAAATTTTTTTTTTAAATTATTATATAAAAAATATATAAATAATATAAAATATTTTATTAAAGTATATAATTTGTTATAAAGCACAGTATATACAAATGTTATCATTTTGATATGAAAGCATATAAAAAATCACTTACATGTAAATAAATAATCATTAAAAAACAAACCAAAAAACCAAAACTAGCAATGGTATGTCGAATCCTCACATTGCGTCTATCTGACCCTGTTTGTTGTCGCATCTCTCTGACCACAGATGGGAAATGTTCACCGCTTTTAAGGATTTGTGTGATTACTTTGGGCCCACCCAGATAATGGTCTCTCCACCTGAAGGTCCGTATTCTTAATCACATCTGCAAATACCCTTTTGCAGTGTCAGGTAACAGATTTACAGGCTTTGGGTGTTAGGTCGTGGATATATTTGGGGGAATGGTGTCATTATTCTGCCTAATATATGGAGCTTCTGAGAGTTCTTTCTTATATCAGTATTTGAAGGATTAACGTATCCACCAGCCCAGTAGTCTCCAAGTTTTTAAAATCCTGCATGACAGTAGTTAAAAAAATTTAATTATGTATCCCTATGTATGTACATTTCTTTATAAATTACATACACTGTTTGTTTTCTATATATTTACTATTAGTAGAGCTTAATTCCTTTTTAATATATAAATAAATAAAAGCAGATATTCTAATGTTTTCTTTTTTGCTCCCGAGTGCACTATCATGTGTGCCCCTTAGGCTATGTGGCCTCATTTTGGAGAGGAAGGGGAAAGGATGAAGTTTGGGTTAACCAGTGTAAATATGGCTTTTTATTCTTCTTTCAGACACATAAGGCTTCAAGGTGACGAAGGGACTCAGATGCTCTTTGGTAGTCTGTGACAGTTTGTAGTTACGGAGGGCAACATACCCAAAACTTTCCTGAAAGTTGAGTGGGAGCTGCAAATTATAGGATTATAAGACAAATGCCATTTTATAGAAAGTTTAGAAAGAGATTGTTTACCAGAAAGCCCCAAGTCATGAGTTAGTTACTTGTCCAGAACAAGGCTATATCTCATCAGAACGACTTCTCATGTCAGTGCACTTGAAAATCCCAGGAAACAAATTGCTCACTGACCATTTTAAAAACTAGAAGCTAGGTCTGTGTGAAACTGAACTGAGAGAAAAGGTGATCCACTTTTAATCATATTTTCAACTCTTTGGAAATATCTATATTACATCAGTCCCACTTTTCCTCTGTGGCATGTAGGTTTACTACAGCGAAGGAAAACCAGAAATTGTAGCACAGGCCTACTCTAAAGTTCCCTTGTGTTAAAATTTGAGATGTTTTCAGAGCAGTCACCCTCAAAAACAGGATCTTGCTAAGGCATGCTGACATACCTTTGAAATCAAAAGGAGCTTCTGCTGGGCGAATAAAAGTAGGTTGCCACAAAAATGTACAATTACGAAACAAGTCAATGAGTGTTTGCCAACTGCCATAAGTGTCCTGGAGGCACAGTCTGGGCAGTATATTTTTGTTCAATTTGCCCCAGGTCACTTCCATTCACTTCCTGAAAGGTGGACAGGTAGTCATCTTAAAGCCTTCGCTGATAGTTTCCGTCAATGATCTCAAAATGTAACTGAAGACATGTCAATGATTGCTGTACAAAGAAGTTAAACATTGCAGCTAATTTCCCCACTGAAACCCAATCCAGGGATTAGCAACAATGGGGAATCTGTTTTATTTGCATTTAATTTGTACCTTCACACTATCATCTCCCATGTTTTAGTTTCAGGAAATGTGGTCTCAGGCTATTATAACCACATTTCATGCTGCTGTAGCACTGTTATTTGATCTCTATGGTTGGAAATGACTTACTGAAAAAATAAAGCTAGCATACTTTATTTTAATTATACCAGTGCAGTGTCTAAATAAAAAAATGTACTTTATATTTAATGTGGAGCACAGATTAACAGTTTTATGGGACATAAAATCTATCTATATCATTTTCTATTTACACATCAGTTATATATCTTTCTCTCAGCAAAACAAATGCCTATGGTGTGAAAATGAGGAAGGAGAGCATCGAAGTTACAATCACATGGGCAGTAAATAACGTCTTAATTGGTCTGGAATGCCGGAGTTTGATTTTTTTTCCTCCTGGCTTTTATTTATTGATCTCTATAGCTTATTTATCTTTCCAGTGGTTTGTACAAGTCTATCTCCTTTCTTCAATAAGCCAATCCATGGTGGTTTTATACAGCAAATCCCACCTGGGGGAATGGTCTAGTGAGAGTAGTGCAGTTGCTTCTGGAGAAGCCATCATTTAAAAGGTTTTGTAGAGGTAAGGGGAACTTCGCAGTTTTTATACTTTGTCTTCTGGAAAAAAAGAAAGAAGAGATGCAGCTATTATGAAGTTGCCACGCAATGTACATTCAACAATTCTTTACTGTCTGCTTGTTTGGCAGCAACACAAAAACAAAAAAGGATTTAGTGTATGCAGGGAATATCTTTTAAATGTCCCTGTATATGATTTAGCTCCTAGAGAGGATAGCAGACAGGAATGGATTGTGTATGTCTAATACATCATATGCAAACCTTGGGTTTCCTTTTTCTCTATGCATTTCTACAGTTCTGTTCCTAATATCTTTTAAAAATAGCACTTTAAAATAAACTACACTTCAAATGACACATTATGCTCCATAGTGCAGTTGAGAACCGGCAACTGTAACCATTCTCAGGAAAGCCAGTTGGCAGAAAATCCAACACTCTTTCTAGTACGTAGATACCCACAACTGAAGTCAACCCTGGAAAATTAGTGAATTTTTTTCCCCTCCCAAATTAATCAACCCCCCATTCTTCATCAAATCGGCACTTCCAGTGTTTGTTGTGATTCTATCCGGTTGTCTTGATCTCAAAGAATATTAGAAGATTGCTCTGAAAGATTTCCCCTGTTGATAGCTGAGGGGAAAGCAAGTTTACAGATGGCAATGCTATACTTAAGCTATGCAAGTGATGCTTTGCAAAGCGATTCTATAAACATGTTCCAAAGAAGAGACTCGGATATCCCACCATCACCATAATGTAACCTTAACTGCCTTGAAATGAGCTAATAAAAATTTTGGGCAGATCTTTTAGAGAACACATTTGCATTTGACATAATTAGTGGTAGGCATATCTCGCTACATCCAGGGGGAATCTGGAGACAACTGCTTTGTCGACTATTAGTGCTTAATTTCTGAGTGTCAAACCCTGCACATCTTAATTTCTGGAGAATAAGCTCAATTGAACTTGCTCCCCAGTTATGCAAAAACTGCTCAGATAAAACCAAGTGGACACCAATGTAATGAATGTGGTTATTAAATTGTTTCAATTGAAAGAACCCTATTCTTACACCATCATAATGGGAACAATTTATCCCCACTGATCGGCCTGTCTCTCGCTCGCTCGCTTGGTCTCTCTTTTTCTGAGCTCTCTTTGATCTTGAAGCATATTGCGGTGGTGTGTCCTATTGAAAAGTGAAACTGGGGCAATTTTAATGCTTTTGTACCTTACCAGTGCTCTATTTTTTCACTGTTTAAAAATAGCTGTTAATTATAAGTGCAGTTTAAATGTCTCAAGTGACCCAGAAATGCAGGTTGGAATGAGACAGATTGTGTGTCTCATATAAAACAGATGTACTTTCACAGAGCATTCTGAATTCAGCCTTCACTCTGTATCCTCCTCTCGGGTTATTTCAATCAGGTAGAGAGTTGGTCTAGCACGGTTCTATAAACTCCCTTTGAAAAGGAGACAAGAAAAGCTGTGGCTTTTTTTTGGGGGGAGGGGCGGGGCACAAAGAAAAAGCCTCTTTTGTATATCATATCGGTCCCTACTATGTGGGTGAATATGCTGCTCTTGGAGTTAGGTACGGGGACGAGGGCCAGTTTTCCAGGTACCAACCCCTGCGCACCCCCAGCTCCACTCTGCTCGTCTCTTGGGGCAGGCGAGCTCTGCGGTTAAAAGCACACCGGAGTGGTGATCAACTCACTCCTCGGAGCCCTTCTTCAGCTCGATTCAATAGTCCCTGAGGACAAATTAACCTCCTGCTGAATTTCAAATATCTTTTGACTGTTCACTTGTTTCAAAAACTTGAGATTTTGTCTCCTTTCTTATACTTAGACCCTGGAGATGGTGACACTTCTGAAGATATTTCAGAGACCAACGCTTTAATAAGCCAGGTGCTAACTCAGTAAAATCATAGTACTGATTTAGTCTCTAGTCTGAACAAATATTGTACTTACTTAATTATATATGTGTTTGTATTCAGCAGGTTTTGAGGATGCTACTAGTTAATTCAGTTCCAAGAAGGGATTTCAAAGTTGAGTTTAGAATGGAGTGCATTCCAGTGGTTTGATGATCTTTTCCCAGTTCCTTAAGGTCTTTGATACACATCCCAAAGCCTCCGGACTTCACAAATTCACACAGTTGGACAGTGAGGGAATTCAAGACTAATTTCCTTCCTTCACTTGGATTCATATCCTGTGGTCCTATCTCCCTCCCTGGAGGGATGGAAACATGTCTCAGAAGGAAGAGGACAGTTTATGTACCTTGTTTCCCTGTCTTGCTTCTAAACAGAAATACCCAACAGTGTAGTTCTTCATTGCAACAGTACCGGCATTGGATATAGAAAGGTGTGCACTAGGGCCTGATTTTTCAAGTTCCTTCTAGAAAATCTGTAAGACATTTTAGTGAAGTCTAAGTGCAGGCACTGATTTGAACATTTTTCATAGCTAGTTTTCCATTTTAATCAGTATTTTTAACTTGATCAATTTGATCCAACTGTTCTAATTTGTCCAATGAGATTTATTCTAGTTAGTGTTTATAATCATACAAGTGACAGCCCAAGTCAGTGGTTTATTCTCAGGAGGAGGGAAAGATATGGCCCCAGGTAAGTTTAAGGGAATCTATGGCACTAGAGTTGGTGCTGAAAACTAATTCAGAAAAACATTCCTTGCAACCACATCTTCTAAACTTAATCCATCTACTGAGATGAATTCCTATTGCTATTGGAAGAGGAATGATAAACACAAGTAATACTCTTTCTAAGTAGAGTAACCTTGAAAGTAGAACAAATTACTGCATAAGATACATGGGATTGGAAATGTCTTAGGGCTTTATTTCCCAACCAGACTATGGCAGAAATGAAAGAGACTGACATCAAACTGGGGATATAGATGGCAACTGGTTGTGTACATTGAGTGGGCATTGGGACTATGAAATTCAGTCCTGGAGAAGGGTCTAGATAGACAATAGGTGGGGGATGGGTAAAATCTGATTTTGAGCAGGTCAGAGGGCTGAAGTAGGAGAGCCCTGGTTCTGAGAACCAGATGTTAGAATTATCTGTGGAAGCAACAAAAGAACGAGGGTCAGAGCAAGCAGTGAGCTGGAAGCCAGGTAGACATTTAAGAAAGAGGGCGTCTCCAATTCCAGATGTCCATATAAGGAACTAGTCCCAAAGCAGGCAATTGCCAGGAGCCAGGTGCCTGGGGAGCTTAACAGGCATGACCAAACCAGCAGGAGCACAGGTAGGAGATCTTGGAAACAAGAAAGTACTGTGATGGATGAAGCAGTTTTCCTGCTTCAGGTTCCAGAGGGAGGGACGGCATCAGACACCCAGGTGGCAAGAGCAGAGAAGGGAATCAGATGCGCTTTGCTGATGTGACAGCTGACTTCTGGCAGGCAGATGTTGAGGATCGGTGTGTCTCAGGAGTCTGCAGGAATGACTTACTATCTTCATTCTCTGGGCTCTGGGCTCTGGGTCCTGTGTCTCTGACAGTCCTTGTCCTCCAACCCCCTCAGAAACTTCCCAGTCATAACCCGGTTGGAGCTTTTCCTCAGACCATCTAATATGAAGGCAGGAAGGCTCTACACTAAGATAGATACAAAGGCTATGGGTCCTTATGGATACTCCTAATTTTCTTCTCTTTACTTATTTGTATTTTCTACAGTAACTGTTTTATTACTTTTCAAGAATTAAAAAATATAAATTAATTTCTTAAGTGACTTAGTGGAAAGAAGATATCTGAATCAGATTGACTTGGATTCACCTTCAGAATTCTCTTTTTAATTCCAGCTCTATGGCTTGGGGAAGTTACTTACACTCCAGAACCACAGTCTATAAAATGTGGATAAGAAGACCAAAATGATTATTATTGCTAGGGGGCAACATTTACTCCCAGTCCTTTGTACAAGGGAGGGAATTTGCCTTTGTCTACTCCATAAGGAAAAAAAATAAAGGAGACATATTTCCATCCTCTTCCTTATTCACTTTCCCCATTGGGATGAGAAGTCACATTGTTCAGTCTTTCTCTTTTTCTCTTCTGCAGAATGCTTATATTCTTATTATTTTTTGTCTGCTCTGAAAGAAGCTTACAGGAGTAGGTCTTGTACTTGTGGAGAAACCTTCCCTTTTGAGGAGATGCGTTAGGAAGCCCGTTTGACTGCAAGTCCAAGCCACATTTTTAAGTTCTGCTTTTTTTCAGGATTAAGTCCAACATCTTAATCTCCTGTGATTCTTGAGTCTTATTCCTTAATTGGTTCTGCCTTGGGATGCCAATAAACAATGCCAATCAATAATGTCACCCATTTTCCCTTCTGGCACTCCTCATGGCTGTGAGGTTTGGGAATCATATGTGAATTGCCTGGCACCATGCCTGGCACATAGTAGTAATTCAATAAATGGAAGTCATTGATAATGATCATTGTAATGGTAGCTTTCTCATTAGAAGTATTAAGAATGGTTTGGGGGTACCTTAGTTCCTTCTGGACTGGCAAGTCTTTTTCTTTCCTCAGTGGTCATCTATTGTGGACCAGCATGTTTTCTCCGAGGAGCCATCCTTTTTGCAGCAGCCACTACCACAGCTGTTTCCTTCCCTTGTAGCAACTGCAGTCTTTCACCTGCAGAGGCAGAGCACCTTTTCTGGTCTTGCCAGGGCTCTATGACTGTTTTAGAACATTTATGGATAAGGAAGAGCAAATTACTAAGAAACCCTACCTTGAACTCAGAAACGGGAGAGGAGGTGTGTAATGAACCCTCAGTTTTCAGCCTCCCTCCGTTCCCCACCTGTCTGGTCCCTGCTCCAGCTAGCAGGATGGAGCCCAGCCCTGGCTGGAAGGAATTTAAGGGTTTGGCTGACTCAGCATTATTTCCCTCCCAGGCTGCCAGCCTTGCTCTGCCTGTGAGCTTTCTTCTGGGCAGTAGACTTTTTCTTTCTCCTACAGCCAAGCCCTCACTTTGTTTGAGGGTTCCGCAGTGCTGTGTCTATTCCTTCTCTCTTCCCCACCATTCCCTCCCCCTCTCTGCCTGTGCTGCCGCCCTCCTGGATTGCCCAGAGCCTGTTTGGAGACTCAGTGAGGCCTCCCTGATAGCCTGGTGGCTCCTGGCCAGCCTCATTTGATTACTTGCCTGGCTCTCACCTCTCCCCCATTGTTTCGGTTTGCTAATGCTGCCATTACGCGAAATACGAGAAATGGATTGCCTTTTATAAAGGGGATTTATTAGGTTACAAATAACCTAAGTTCTAAGGCCATAAAAGTGTCCAGATTAAGGCATCAACAAGATGATACCTTCACTGAAGTATGGCCGATGGCATCTGGAACACCTCTGTCAGCTGGGAAGGCAGGTGGCTGGCGTCTGCTGGTCCTTTGCTCCCGGGTTGTGTTTCAAAATGGCTTTCTCCAAAATGTCTTTGGGTATCTGTTCTGGTCCTTTTCTCTCAGCTCCTGTGCATCCTTGCTTCTTTCTCCCAGGATGTTTGTCTCTAAGTGTCTGGGAGTTCTCTCTTAGCTTCTCCAGGGCAAACTCTGGGTTTCATCTCTTAGCTTAGCATCTCCAAGCATCCTTCTATCTGCATCTCCAAGCATCTCTACACATCAGCAAGTATCTGGGTCTGTGTTGGCTCTTAGCTTCTCTCTTATATACTCCAGTGAACTAATCAAGACCCTCCCTGAATGGACAGGGTCACACCTTCATGGAAATGACCCAATCAAAAGCATCACCCACAGTTGGGTGAGTCACATGTCCAAGGAAACTCTCTATTAAAAGTTTCCACCCTAATCAAAAGACTAATAGATCTGCCCCCACAAGAGAACATGGCTTTTTGAGGGACATTATATATCCAAACCAGCACACCCATGATCGTCTGGCTGCTTGTCCTCTGTCACTTGCAGGCAAGGACAGCCTTACTCCATCACTTGCCCCATTCTAGGAGTCCTGTCCAGATCCCATGCCTTTCTCTCTGACCTCACTTCCTATGTCTCTTCTTGTCCCTCAGGGCATTCCCGCCATCCTGGCTTCCTTGTTCTTTCTCAACACACCAAGCAGCAATCCCTGGACCCCACTTTGCTTTTGCTGTTCCCTCAGCCTGGAATAATCTTCCTCCAGAAATTCACAAGGCTCACTCCTTCATGCCCTTCAAAATTCTGTTCAACTTCTAGCCCCGCCCTCCCAGAGCCTTTCTTTGACTACCCTGTCCCCCCATCACTCTGTATGCTCTTTCTCAGTTTTCTTTTTTTCATTGCACTGTTAACTACCTGAATTTGCTTATTTGTTTATTATGCCTCCAACCCCTCCCCACAGAATGTAAGCCCATGAAAGCAGAGTGTTTGTCTGTTTTCTTTTGTTCACCATGTATAGAACTTAGAATAGTGCCTGGTCCAGAGTGGGTAGGTGTTCAGTGAATCAGCCATCACTGTGACAACACGAGTCTGTCATTCTTAATAACCTTGGTTGACTAATGGTGAAGTCAAGTGTGATAGGAAGAAAATAAAAAATTTAATTTAGAAGTACAGGCTTATCATCTCTTTTCTGTAATTTTGAAACACCCAAACGTCTGAAACAAGAAAAATTCTCTTCTTTGCTGACAAATTCATTTGATATAAAACGTGACCTGAGCTCATATAAGTTATGTGTACTATTTATTTCTCATTTAATATAAATATTCATGTTTCACTGCAGAAATATTAATGTGCTTGATTCCAGGGTGCTTCTCCAGACCCTGAATATAATATATGGGTATTTGTTTTAGTTTCCTTGTCTGCTCAAGTAAATACCATGCAATGGGTTGGCCTCAACAATGGACCTTATTTGCTCATGGTTTTGGAAAGTCCAAATCAAGGCTTTTTCAAGGCAATGCTTTTTTGGGACTTGCTGCCAGTGAACCTTGGCCCTTGGATCTTCTGTCATATGGCAATGCACATGGTAGCCCTTCCTGGCCTCTCCTTTCTCTTCCAAGTTCTGTTGACCTTTAGCTTCTGCTTCCCTCAGCCTTCTCTTTCTCTGTCTAATTTTCACAATTAAAGTTCTAATTTTCACAACAGGGCTCAGAGGTGCAAGTTATCATGTTAATTTTACGGATGTGGACATTGAGGCTTAGAGAGGTTAAGGAAGGTGCTCAAGTCACTCAGATTCAGGATTTTAACATTGTTCTGTCAGACTGTCAAAGCCTTCCGCACCTTCCATTATATTATGTTGCCTTCTCACTCCATGCAAACGATGATAGCTCTTAAGAAGCATTAATGTATCGAGTGTGTTCCAGGACAAAAAAAAGTATAAATCCAGATGCAGAAAATGACAACCTATAAAATGTTCCAAGAACTTGTAAAATATGGGTGATGTTGGAAAAGCTTCACAACAGTTAGAATGACTGACAGATACCTTGCAAAAGTTGAGATGTGATTTCTAAGATTTAATTATTTTTAAGCTAAAGAAGTTTACATATTTCTTTTAGTACCTTAATTGGGCTTCTTTTAGACCGTGCTTATTCTCTGAGAGTGAACCATACTGGAACTCTGATATTTGGTCAATGAGGATATTTCTTTTCTGTAAAAACCAGCAGTGTTTCAGAATAGGTACTGGAGCCAGTGGTTTTTCAACAAGAAGTGAGTAGGGGCTTGCTATTGCCCTTTACCACCATTTCCAATTTCATAATGAGGACAGGGTACTATGTGGTTGAAAAGAAAGCATCACTTTGTTCTATTGCTTTGATCCAATTAAACAAAAACATTTTTTTTATGGTGGCAACCTATATACAACACAAAATTTCCCATTTTAACCACTTTCATATATACAATTCAGTGATATTAACTACATTTGCAATATTGTGCTACTGTCTATATCATCCATTGCAAAACCTTTTTCATCACCCCAAATAGAAACTCTGAGCTCATTAAGCATTAACTTCCTATTTCCCCACCTCCTGAGCCCCTGGTAACCTATAATCCTCTTTCTCTCTCCAAATTTGCTTATTTTAATGCTCTTTCATGTAAGTAAGGTGATATAATATTTGCCCTTTTGCATCTGATTTATTTCACTCAACATGATGTCTTCAAGGTTCATCCATCTGGTAGCATGTATCACAACTTCATTCCTTTTTATAACTCAATAATAGTTCATTGTATGTGTAAACTACATTTTGCTTGGCTATTCATCTGCTGATGGAGATTTGGGTTATTTCCACCTTTTGGCTATTGTGAATAATGCTGCTATAAATATTGGTGTACAAATATCTGTCCACATCTCTGTTTTCAATTCTTTTGGGTATATTCCTAGAAGTGGGATGGCCACATAATATGGTAATTCTATATTTAACTTTCTGAGGAAGTGTCAAACTATTTTCCACAGTGATTGCACCATTTAACATTCCCACCAACGAAGTAGTAAGGTTCCTTTTTCCCCACATCTTGCTAATACTTGTTCTTTCCTTTTTTTCAAACAATAGTCATTCTAGTAGGTATGGAGTGGTGTTACATTGGCATTTCTCTAATGGCTGATGATGTTAAGCATCTTTTAATGTGCTTAGAGATCACTTGTTTATTTTCTTTGGAGAATTGTCTATTCAAGTCCTTTGCCCATTTTGTGTGTGTGTGTATGTGTGTGTGTGTGTGTGTGTGTTTATTTTTTGGTCTTTTTGTTGTTGAGTTGTAGGAGTTCCTTATATAATCTGGATATTAAGCCCTTATTAGGTTTATGATTTCCAAATATTTTCTCCCATTCTGTAGGTTGCTTTTTTTTCACATTTTAATTTCAATGAAATCTAATTTATCTACTGTTTCTTTTGGTGTTCATGCTTAATTCATTTTTTAAAAAATTTAATTTTACTGAGGTTGTTCACATGCCATAAAATTATCCAACGATCCAAAGTGCACAATCAATTGCCCATGGTACCATCATACAGCTGTGACTCCATCACCACAACATTTTTTTTTCAATTTTTAGAACATTTTCATTACTCCAGAAAAGAAATAAAGACCAAAAAAGAAAACTCAAATCCTCTCATACCCCTAAATACCCCCACCTCCATTATTGACTCATCATAGTATTGATATAGTACAGTTGTTACTGTTGATGAAAGAATGTTAAAATACTACTAACTGTAGTACATAGTTTGCAATAGGTATATTTTTTCCCCTATATACCCCTCTATTATTAACTTCTAGTTATAGTGTCATACATTTGTTCTAGTTCATAAAGAGATTTCTAATATTTGTACAGTTAATCATAGACATTGTCCACCACAAGATTCACTGTTTTATATATTCCCGTCTTTTACCTCCAACTTTCCTTCTGATGACATACGTGATTCTGAGCTTCCCCTTTCTACCACAGTCATCCCCATTCAGCACTGTTAGTTATTCTCACAACATGCTACCATCATCTCTGTCCATTTCCAAACACTTAAGTTCAACCTAGTTGAACATTCTGCTCATAATAAGCAACTGCTCTCCATTCTTTAGACTCATTCTATATCCCGGTAACTTATATTTCATGTCTATGAGTTTACATATTACAATTAGTTCATATCAGTGAGACCCTGCAATATGTGTCCTTATGTATCTGACTTATTTCACTCAATGTAGTGCCCTAAGGTTTCTTCATCAATTCATTTTTTTTAAAAAAGACAGCTTTGTTCACCCAACATACTTTCCATCCTAAGTAAACAATCGATGGTTCCCTGTAGAGTCATATATTTATGTATTCACAACCATCACCAATACCTTTATAAGGCCATCTCGATTTCTTCCACAAACAAGGAGGAAGAGTCAAAGAAGGTAGAGAGAGACAAAAGAAAAAGAAAAAGAAAGGAAAAAAAAAACCATGACAGCTAAAAAGCAGCAAAAGGAAAGATAGAGTTAACCGAAAGTAGAATAAAGGAGTCAGACAATATCACCAATGCCATGAGTCCATACCCTCCCTTATGTCCCCCTCTTAAAGGCATTTAGCTTTGGTATATTGCCTTTGTTATGTTAAAGGAAGCACGATACAATATTTCTGCTAACTATAGCCTCTAGTTTGCTTTGATTGTATTTTTTTCCCCAATACCACCCTATTTTTAAAACCTTGCAAAGTTGATATTCATTTGTTCTCCCTCATGTAAAAGCATATTTATACATTTTATCACAATTGTTGAGCACTCTAGGTTACACTGAGTTATACAGTCCCAATCTTTATCTTTCCTCTTTCCTTCTGGTATCCCACATGCTCCTAACCTTCTTCTTTCAACGATACTCACAGTCATCTTTGTTCAATGTACTTACATTGCTGTGCTACCATCACCCAAAATTGTGTTGCAAACCTCTCACTCCTGTCTTTTCCTAACTGTCTGTAGTGCTCCCTTTAGTATTTCCTGTAGAGCAGGTATCTTGTTCACAAACTCTCTCATTGTCTGTCAGAGAATATTTTAAATTCTCCCTTATATTTGAAGGACAATTTTGCTGAATATAGGATTCTTGGTTGGTGGTTTTTCTCTTTCAGTATCTTAAATATATCACCCCACTTCCTTCTTGCCTCCATGGTTTCTACTGAGAAATCTGCACATAGTCTTATCAAGCTTCCTTTGTGTGTGATGGATCACTTTTCTCTTGCTGCTTTCAGGATTCACTCTTTGTCTTTGATGTTTGATAATCTGATTATTAAGTATCTTGGTGTAGGCCTATTCAGATCTATTCTGTTTGGGGTATTCTGTGCTTCTTGGATCTGTAATTTTATGTCTTTCATAAGAGATGGGAAATTTTTATTGATTATTTCCTCTTTTCTTGCTTCTGCCCCTTTTCCTTTCTCTTCTCCTTTTGGAATACTCATGACACTTACATTCATGTGCTTTATGTTGTCATTCAGTTCCCTGAGATGTTGCTCATATTTTACCATTCTTTTCCCTATCTGTTCTTTTGTGTGTAGGATTTCAGGTGTCTTGTTCTCCAGTTCCTGGGTGTTTTCTTCTGCCTCTTGAGATCTGCTGTTGTATGTCTCCATTGTGTCTTTCATCTCTTGTGTTGTGCCTTTCATTTCCATAGATTCTGCCAGTTGATTTTTCAACTTCTGAGTTCTACTTTATGTTCACCCAGTGTTTTCTTTCTAGCCTTTGTCTCTTTTATTATGTCTTCCCTGAATTTGTTTATTTGGTTTTTGATTTGATTTAGCATATCTCTTTGAAAATCTTTAATAGATTGTTTCATTAAAGTGAAACAATATCTCAACTGTGTCTTGATTGAGGTGTAAGTTTGTTCCTTTGACTGGGCCACATCTTCATTTTTCCTAGTATAGATTGTAGTTTTCTGTTGTCCAAGCATCTGGTTTCCTTGGTTACCCCAATCAGATTTTCCCAGACCAGCACGAGTTCAGTTCTCAGAATGGGGTTATATTCAGGGTGTATCTTAGAGCAATGACAGACTTTCTTGTGAGGTTTCCAGTCGCTGTGCTTTTCCTAACCTGCCCAGCAGGTGGCGCCTGTCAGCTTGTGGCTCCCGACTGGTGTAAGAAGATGTGGCCTCCTTAGTTTCTGTTTTGGCTGTTTTCTCCCAGACTCTGGGGTCTGGTTCTGAAGGGAAAGGCTGGGCCCCACATCCTTACTCTTAGGAAGATACACCTCCTAGGGATTTATCATCTGCATTTGAATAATTCTCAACTCTGTTATCTCCACCCCTGTCAGGGTCAGAGTGCTGTGAACTGAAAATGGCTGCAGCTCTCTCTTCTGAGCCCCTCAAGTGAGAGAGAGTAAAAGGGGCCTAAAGCCCCCTTTTAGAGCCAGTACACAGCCCCCTGGTTTCAGTTGTTGGCCAGAGGTAACACCCAGTCTTCTGGGCTCCCCCTCCCAGGACAGATGAGTCTTCTGGTTCTTTAAGGTCAGCCCTCACTAAAAGCCTCTATTTGTTGGGGATTTGTAGCTTGTATTCAGTAGTCCATATTTGTTAATTAAGACCCCAGTTGGATTTTGGTTTAGCTATATTCACTTGCTGGGAGAGTGCTGCTTTCTACCACATCAAGGTTTTGCAGCTAAGCCTGCCATGGGGGGAGGGGGCTCCTGGCACAGTTCCAGTTTTTACTTACAGATTTTATGCTGTGATCTCAGGCTTTCCTCCCAATCCAGGTTGGTGTATGATGTGTGGACAGTCATGGTTGTCCCCCAGCAGTTATTCCAAATTACTTACTAGTTATTCCTGGTTGTTCATTAATTGTTCCAGGGGACTAACTAAATTCCACTCCTCTCTATGCCACCATCTTGCCCCCTCCTTCTTAATTCAATTTTTTTTTTTTCAGACATAAAGTTTTATTCAAGCAGCAGGGTGGAGGTTGGAAAGAAAAGTGCCATCAGCATGGTGGGGGTCTGAAGTAAAGCTTCAGCCCCTCTTAATTTAATTTTAATAAAAATATTTAGTTTGTTCTGTATTTTATAGAACATTAAAAAAAGCCTTGGATTTTGATACCTATCAAAGGAAGGCATGAGTTTCAAAAAGTTTGAGAAACACTTTGCTAGAAAGGACTTCTTATTCCTTGCCAATATTTTTTCCTTCTACTCATTCCTGAGGGCATAGGCATAAAGGTTAGACTTGCTGCTAGTATGGATTATTGAGAAAACCAGAGTGATTCACTTATTTCAGTGACACTTTAAAAAATCTATAATTTTAAAAGAAATTAACAAATAAGTTAGTAATTTTCTTCATAACAGGGGAGTCCATTTTGAAACTTCTTAGTACAAGTAATGCACATTCTGACAAATTGTTATCTAAAACTTCTCTAATCATTGGTCCATTTTTACCTTCCTGTAAGCACATCTGGGTCATTTTCATATCTGTTGGTCTGTTCAGCATTTTCTAATGAGCTACTGGTTATAGTGCAGGGTAGTTAAGGCATTTGGCATCTTCAAACGATTCATGGTTTCTTCCAGCACAAGGCTATTTCATGATAGTCAGGTTGCAAATTTCTACATTAGCTCTCAGATCTTTTCTGCTATCTTGCTTTAAGTCTTGATGTGTCCTTACTTTCTTTTTCTCTTCACTTTGATAAAGTGAAGACACTTGATAAATATGTCCACGTCTGTCCTGTCACTCCTAACTCCAATCTATTTCCTTCACGCTAGGCTATAACCTGGCTTTCTGAAGGTGCCATGCCTTTCCACTCTCCAATTCAAAAGCAAAATGAAATACATGAGAAACACCTGGTTAAGGAGGGAGGCAAAGGAAAGAAGCAACATTTGTTGAGTCCCTCTGATATATGGCTGGGCCTTCCATATGTTTTGATCTAGGTGAACCCTGGACCCATTAAATCCACTGCATTTATATTTTGGTAATGATAGCATCAGTGCAGTTTCAGGCTTTTCTGTGTTACCTTCTGATGAAAATTATTATGATCTGGTCTGTGTGTAATTAGAGAGAGAGGATGCTCCATGTTGATAGATCATGGTTGGTTAGTACAATTGGTAGTTCGGGTCAGACTGTCTCCAGAACTGCCTTGTTGCTGGCTGTTGATATGGGGAGGGCCATGTTGATGGCTCATGGAAGCCTTGAGGCAGCCTAAGTCAGCTATCCCAGGGGTGGGTTATGCCTGGTGACTCATGACACATTGGAGCAGACAAGAAACAAATTAGAGGTTTTAACCACCTGGTTAACTGGATATTATCTTAATATTGCTTAATGCCTTTCCCAATATTGACTACAGTCTCTTTTGAAGTCTGTTTGCCACAGCAAAGCAAGTTAACCCAATTTCAGGACCCCAGACACAATATTCAGTATAGTGGCAGTATAGTACAGTATAGTGGCTCAGTGTGCTGACCCTGAGGGAAGCTGCCTGGGAACCAAACCTGGACCTGCCGCAGACTGGCTTTGTGACCTTGGGTAAGTCATTTAATCTCTCTCAAGGACTGTGTTGTTCTCAACTATAAAATGGGTATAATAATAGTAGCTATAATATGTAAATCATGAAGCCCAGTGCCTGGTGCATTATTAGTGCTCAACTTTCATTGCTGCTATAAAAACAACAGCAACAATTATTATTACAGCAGGAGCCCCAATAAGAATAAATCAACTGTATGGCTTGAAGGAAGCAAGCTCTATTAACATTGTGTCCTCTTAATTTTCCATATAATGTTAATCTATGCATTTAATAATCTAATTGTCAGAAAACTTTTTCTCATGTCTAGTCCAAACATGAATGCTATAGATAGGTTCTCATTCCTCTTAAACTACCCATGGAGATCATTTTCCTCAGTCTTCATATTCTATAAAATGTTCTCCAACCTTCCCTCAAGGCCCAAATTTCATTAGAGTTTTGGAGGACATGGAATGCAAGTTTAACCCTAGCAATAGCTCATTTTTGTTTAATTTGTCATTGCAAATTTGTTCTTTCAAAAAAATCTGTTTGTTCTTTCCTCTCATTTTTCATGGCTATTTTATAATGAAATGAGCCAAATGGATTTAAGCATATTACCAAACCTTTCTTTGACAAGGGCGGTTTGCCTGAAAGACAAATTTAAATCTCTTAAATGGGATATTTCAGAAAAGAGAAAAATATCTTATGGGTCCAAAATTTTGTTTTGGGCAAAGTTGGGGGACAAAGTTATTTTATGGGAGCTGGTTTTGTTTTCATTATTCTTGCCTTAAAGGGGCTGCATAATTCATGCTCATGTTAAGTGTTATTAAAATAAATGTAACTACTTTAAATTTGATCAGTACATAAATTCTTCTCTCAGTGGATTCATATATAGCATGAAAAATTTCACTGTTGGAGAATTCAAATCATTTGAGATAGTTTTCATAAGATGTCTTCTTATCTCAGTTACAAATCAGAAAGGCTTCTTGCTGTATTGCAGGGAAGACATGTACATGCATTATAAATTCTCTTTCACATTCCAGAAATTACAACCAGGAACTTCAGGTAGTTTTGAAAGCCCTTTCAAATTATCAAATGCCATAGACAGGGAGCTTTTCAAGCATTAATATGTGGAGGACTCACCCGGAGTGTCTTGTTAATATGCAGATTGTGATTCAATAGGTCCTGGTAAGGCCTGAGACTCTGCATTTCTAACAGGGTCTCAGGTAATCATGATGCTACTGCCCTGGAGCATACATTGAATAGCAAGTCTATAGATTTCCTCTCTTTCTTGTGACTTCCTCTAACCTAAGAAACTACAGGGTTTCCTGTATCCAAAAAGTGGAATGTAAGTGATGTCAGTTAAAAGGGATGATGGATAAAATGACCTCACAGGCAAATGTGAGTCTCTGAATAAACATTGGGGTCACTGATTTATGATATCTCCAGAGAGTAGGTAGGTTTGAGTCAGCTCTTCTAGTGGTTGTTCCTTTCTCCCATGGCCCATTAATAATAACAACAACAATAACAATAATTATTATTATTATTTGCTCTTACCATTTGTGTCTTGTTTCTTTTTTTTTTTTTTTTTGAATTCTCCCTAATCTTTATTTTTTTTTTCATCATTTTATTGAGATATATTCACATACCACGCAGTCATACAAAACAAATTGTACTTTCGATTGTTTACAGTACCATTACATAGTTGTACATTCATCACCTAAATCAATCCCTGACACCTTCATTAGCACACACACAAAAATAACAAGAATAATAATTAGAGTGAAAAAGAGCAATTGAAGTAAAAAAGAACACTAGGTACCTTTGTCTGTTTGTTTGCTTCCCCTACTTTTCTACACATCCATCCATAAACTAGACAAAGTGGAGTTTGGTCCTTATGGCATTCCCAATCCCACTGTCACCCCTCATAAGCTACATTTTTATACAACTGTCTTCGAGATTCATGGGTTCTGGGTTGTAGTTTAATAGTTTCAGGTATCCACCACCAGCTACCCCAATTCTTTAGAACCTAAAAAAGGTTGTCTAAAGTGTGCGTAAGAGTGCCCACCAGAGTGATCTCTCGGCTCGTTTTGGAATCTCTCTGCCACTGAAGCTTATTTCATTTCCTTTCACATCCCCCTTTTGGTCAAGAAGATGTTCTCCATCCCACAATGCGGGGTCTACATTCCTCCCCGGGAGTCATATTCCACGTTGCCAGGGAGATTCACTTCCCTGGGTGTCTTATCCCACGTAGGGGGGAGGGCAGTGATTTCACCTTTCAAGTTGGCTTAGCCAGAGAGAGAGGGCCACATCTGAGCAACAAAGAGGCATTCAGGAGGAGACTCTTAGGCACAAATACAGGGAGGCCTAGCCTCTCCTTTGCAGCAACCGTCTTCCCAAGGGTAAAACTTATGGTAGAGGGCTCAACCCAACAAACCACCAGTCCCCTATGTCTGTGGTCATGTTAGCAACCATGGAGGTGGGGTAGACGAATACCCCTGCATTCTCCACAGGCTCCTCAAGGGGGCACTACATCTTTTTTTTTTTTTTTTCCTTGTTTGTCTTTTTTCTTTTTTTTTTTTTTTTTAACTTTCCCTTCTTTTTTCAAATCAACTGTATGAAAAAAAAAGTTAAAAAGAAAACAAACATACAATAAAAGAACATTTCAAAGAGACCATAGCAAGGGAGTAAGAAAAAGACAACTAACCTAAGATAACTGCTTAACTTCCAACATGTTCCTACTTTACCCCAAGAAAGTTACATAATATAGCAACATTTCAGTGAACTTGTTCCTACTACATCCATCAGAAATTAACAGACCATAGTCATTTCTGGGCATCCCCAGAACGTTAAATAGCTTATCTGTTCTTCTTGGATTATTGTTCCCCCTTCCTTAATTGCTCTCTACTGCTAGTTCCCCTACATTCTACATTATAAACCATTTGTTTTACATTTTTCAAAGTTCACATTAGTGGTAGTATATAATATTTCTCTTTTTGTGCCTGGCTTATTTCGCTCAGCATTATGTCTTCAAGGTTCATCCATGTTGTCATATGTTTCACCAGATCGTTCCTTCTTACTGCCGCGTAGTATTCCATCGTGTGTATATACCACATTTTATTTATCCACTCATCTGTTGAAGGACATTTGGGTTGTTTCCATCTCTTGGCAATTGTGAATAATGCTTCTATGAACATTGGCGTGCAGATATCTGTTCGTGTCACTGCTTTCCGATCTTCCGGGTATATACCGAGAAGTGCAATCGCTGGATCGAATGGTAGCTCTATATCTAGTTTTCTAAGGAACTGCCAGACTGACTTCCAGAGTGGCTGAACCATTATACAGTCCCACCAACAATGAATAAGAGTTCCAATTTCTCCACATCCCCTCCAGCATTTGTAGTTTCCTGTTTGTTTAATGGCAGCCATTCTAACCGGTGTTAGATGGTATCTCATTGTGGTCTTAATTTGCATCTCTCTAATAGCTAGTGAAGCTGAACATTTTTTCATGTGTTTCTTGGCCATTTGTATTTCCTCTTCAGAGAACTGTCTTTTCATATCTTTTGCCCATTTTATAATTGGGCTGTCTGTACTATTGTCATTGAGTTGTAGGATTTCTTTGTATATGCAAGATATCAGTCTTTTGTCAGATACATGGTTTCCAAAAATTTTTTCCCATTGAGTTGGCTGCCTCTTTACCTTTTTGAGAAATTCCTTTGAGGTGCAGAAACTTCTAAGCTTGAGGAGTTCCCATTTATCTATTTTCTCTTTTGTTGCTTGTGCTTTGGGTGTAAAGTCTAGGAAGTGGCCTCCTAATACAAGGTCTTGAAGATGTTTTCCTACATTATCTTCTAGGAGTTTTATGGTACATTCTTTTATATTGAGATCTTTGGTCCATTTTGAGTTAATTTTTGTGTAGGGGGTGAGGTAGGGGTCCTCTTTCATTCTTTTGGATATGGATATCCAACTCTCCCAGCCCCATTTGTTGAAAAGACCCTTATGGCTCAGTTCGGTGACTTTGGGGGCCTTATCAAAGATCAGTCGGCCATAGATCTGAGGGTCTATCTCTGAATTCTCAATTCGATTCCATTGATCTATATGTCTATCTTTGTGCCAGTACCATGCTGTTTTGGCAACTGTGGCTTTATAATAAGCTTCAAAGTCAGGGAGTTTAAGTCCTCCCACTTCGTTTTTCTTTTTTAGAGTGTCTTTAGCAATTCGAGGCATCTTCCCTTTCCAAATAAATTTGATAACTAGCTTTTCCAAGTCTGCAAAGTAGGTTGTTGGAATTTTGATTGGGATTGCATTGAATCTGTAGATGAGTTTGGGTAGAATTGACATCTTAATGACATTTAGCCTTCCTATCCATGAACATGGAATATTTTTCCATCTTTTAAGGTCCCCTTCTATTTCTTTAAGTAGAGTTATGTAGTTTTCTTTGTATAGGTCTTTACATCTTTGGTTAAGTTTATTCCTAGGTACTTGATTTTTTTTAGTTGCTATTGAAAATGGTATCTTTTTCTTGAGTGTCTCTTCAGTTTGTTCATTTCTAGCATATAGAAACATTACTGACTTATGTGCATTAATCTTGTATCCCGCTACTTTGCTAAATTTGTTTATTAGCTCTAGTAGGTGTATCGTCGATTTCTCAGGGTTTTCTAGATATAAGATCATATCATCTGCAAACAATGACAGTTTTACTTCTTCTTTTCCAATTTGGATGCCTTTTATTTCTTTGTCTTGCCGGATTGCCCTGGCTAGCACTTCCAGCACAATGTTGAATAACAGTGGTGACAGCGGGCATCCTTGTCTTGTTCCTGATCTTAGAGGGAAGGCTTTCAGTCTCTCTCCATTGAGTACTATGCTGGCTGTGGGTTTTTCATATATGCTCTTTATCATGTTGAGGAAGTTTCCTTCAATTCCTACCTTTTGAAGTGTTTTTATCAAAAACGGATGTTGGATTTTGTCAAATGCTTTTTCAGCATCTATTGAGATGATCAATTGATTTTTCCCTTTCGAGTTTTTAATGTGTTGTAATACATTGATTGATTTTCTTATGTTGAACCATCCTTGCATGCCTGGAATGAACCCCACTTGGTCATGGTGTATGATTTTTTTAATGTGTCTTTGGATTCGATTTGCAAGTATTTTGTTGAGGATTTTTGCATCTATATTCATTAGGGAGATTGGCCGGTAGTTTTCCTTTTTTGTAGCATCTTTGCCTGGTTTTGGTATTAGATTGATGTTAGCTTCATAAAATGAGTTAGGTAGTGTTCCATTTTTTTCAATGTTTTGAAAGAGTTTGAGTAAGATTGGTGTCAGTTCTTTCTGGAAAGTTTGGTAGAATTCCCCTGTGAAGCCATCTGGCCCTGGGCATTTATTTGTGGGAAGATTTTTGATGACTGATTGGATCTCTTTGCTTGTGATGGGTTGGTTGAGGTCTTCTATTTCTTCTCTGGTCAGTCTAGGTTGTTCATATGTTTCCAGGAAATTGTCCATTTCTTCTACATTATCCAGTTTGTTGCCATACAGTTGTTCATAATATCCTCTTATAATTTTTTTAATTTCTTCAGGATCTGCAGTTATGTCACCTTTTTCATTCATTATTTTGTTTATATGGGTCTTCTCTCTTTTTGATTTTGTCAGTCTAGCTAGGGGCTTGTCAATCTTGTTGATCTTCTCAAAGAACCAACTTTTGGTGATATTTATCCTCTCTATTGTTTTTTTGTTCTCTATGTCATTTATTTCTGCTTTAATCCCTGTTATTTCTTTTCTTGTACTTGGTTTAGGATTGGTTTGCTGTTCATTTTCTAGCTTCTTCAGTTGATCCATTAGTTCTTTGATTTTGGCTCTTTCTTCCTTTTTAATATATGCGTTTAGTGCTATAAATTTCCCCCTTAGCACTGCTTTTGCTGCATCCCATAGGTTTTGGTATGTTGTGTTCTCATTTTCATTCGTCTCTATATATTTAGCAATTTCTCTTGCTATTTCTTCTTTAACCCACTGATTGTTTAGGAGTGTGTTGTTTAACCTCCAGGTATTTGTGAATTTTCTAAGTCTCTGATGGTTATTGACTTCTAATTGTATTCCATTGTGGTCAGAGAATGTGCTTTGAATAATTTCAATCTTTTTAAATTTATTGAGGCTTGTTTTATGTCCCAGCATATGATCTATTCTGGAGAAAGTTCCGTGAGCACTAGAAAAGTATGTGTATCCTGGTGATTTGGGATGTAATGTCCTGTAGATGTCTGTTAAATCTAATTCATTTATCAGATTGTTTAGGTTTTCAATTTCCTTATTGGTCTTCTGTCTGGTTGATCTATCTATAGGAGAGAGTGATGTGTTGAAGTCTCCCACAATTATTGTGGAAACATCAATTGCTTCCTTTAGTTTTGCCAATGTTTCTCTCATGTATTTTGTGGCACCTTGATTGGGTGCATAGACATTTACGATTGTTATTTCTTCTTGCTGAATTGCCCCTTTTATTAGTATGTAGTGGCCTTCTTTGTCTCTCAAAACATCCCTGCATTTGAAGTCTATTTTATCTGAGATTAATATTGCTACACCTGCTTTCTTTTGGCTGTAGCTTGCATGAAGTATTTTTTTCCATCCTTTCACTTTCAGTTTCTTTGTGTCCCTGTGTCTAAGATGAGTCTCTTGTATGCAACATATTGATGGTTCATTTTTTTTGATCCATTCTGCGAATCTATATCTTTTAATTGGGGAGTTTAATCCATTTACATTCAACGTTATAACCGTGAAGGCATTTCTTGAATCGGCCATCTTATCCTTTGGATTATGTTTGCCATATTTTTCCCTCTCTCTATTAATATCCTTTATTGTACCCATACCGAATCTCTTTAGTACTGAACCTTTCTCCAAGTCTCTCTGTCCTGTCTTTGTTTCTCTGTCTGTAGGGCTCCCTTGAGTATCTCCAGTAGGGCAGGTCTCTTGTTAGCAAATTCTCTCAGCATTTGTTTGTCTGTGAAAAATTTAAGCTCTCCCTCAAATTTGAAGGAGAGCTTTGCTGGATAAAGTATTCTTGGCTGGAAATTCCTCTCACTCAGAATTTTAAATATATCGTGCCACTGCCTTCTCGCCTCCATGGTGGCTGCTGAGTAGTCACTACTTAGTCTTATGCTGTTTCCTTTGTATGTGGTGAATTGCTTTTCTCTTGCTGCTTTCAGAACTTGCTCCTTCTCTTCTATGTTTGACAGTGTGATCAGTATATGTCTCGGAGTGGGTTTTTTTTGGATTTATTCTGTTTGGAGTTCGCTGAGCATTTATGATTTGTGTATTTATGTTGTTTAGAAGATTTGGGAAGTTTTCCCCAACAATTTCTTTGAATACTCTTCCTAGACCTTTACCCTTTTCTTCCCCTTCTGGGACACCAATGAGTCTTATATTCGGACGTTTCATATTATCTATCATATCCCTGAGGTCCATTTCGAGTTTTTCAATTTTTTTCCCCATTCTTTCTTTTATGCTTTCATTTTCCATTCTGTCATCTTCCAGGTCACTGATTCGTTGTTCAACTTCCTCTAGTCTTGTACTATGAGTGTCCAGAATCTTTTTAATTTGGTCAACAGTTTCTTTAATTTCCATAAGATCATCCATTTTTTATTTAGTCTTGCAATGTCTTCTTTATGCTCTTCTAGGGTCTTCTTGATTTCCTTCATATCCCGTACTAGGGTCTCATTGTTCATCTTTAGTTCTTTGAGTAGCTGCTCTAGGTGTGTCTCTTCTGGTCTTTTGATTTGGGTGCTTGGGCTTGGGTTATCCATATCGTCTGGTTTTTTCATATGCTTTATAATTTTCTGTTGTTTTTGGCCTCGTGGCATTTGCTGACCTTGATAGGGTTCTTTTAGGGTTTGTAGACCAGTTGAAGTCCTTATCTCTAATTTATCAGATCTACAGCTTCGTGGAGTACACTTTCTCTAACTAACCAGCAGGTGGCATCCACGAGCCACCTGTTCTCCACAAGCCAGATCTCCCCTGCTTAGCCTTTTTGGTGAGTGGGGGAGTGAGTCTTGTGGGGCCCAATTGGTGTCCCAAGCTTGCGTGTATAGTTGGTGTTGCCTGCCCTGTATGTGGGGCGTGTTTCTGGGCAGTCGGGGAGGGGGGGTGGCCCTAACAATCAAATCTCCCTGATGATCCTAGAGTTTTAAAGCTACTGCAATAGTTTAATCCTTCAGTTCAGTCCTGCCACATTTTGTCTCTGCCACTGACCCACAAGTCTTTGGTATTGGCGTATGGCTCCTGAGACTTGCAAGTGGGCCCCTCTTCCAGGCTGTGCACCCCGGGTCCTCTGTTGAGGGATGACTGTGCTATGTCACAGGTGAGTGCCGTCCCCCCAGGGCAGTTCTGGGCTGCTGGGCTGTGTTGGGAGGCTCCCAGTCTGCTCAAATGATGGCTGAATGGGGCTCTGTTAATTCACACTGCTCCCCCTTCCCAGCTCTGGGACATTCAGCTGAGGTTGCAGGGAAGGCTAATGTCCACGCCCAGTTTTGTGGTGTGTGCCTGTTATTTGAAGCACTTCCGTCACACTGGGTTGTCTGGGGCAGCTCTGGGCTATGGGGCTGGCGATGGGCAGGAGTGTTTCCTGTCCACCAGGATGGTGGCTGTGAGCGGACACCCCCCTTTTCTTGGGAAGTTGTGTTGGTTAGTGAATTTTCTCAGCCACTGGATTATTGCCTTTTGTCTCAGAGCTCTCTTAGTTCTGCTCTTGACTTGACGTGCCCAAATTTCAATTCTTTGAAGCTTTCTGTATTGAGCTTCTTAGAGTAATTGTTTTAGAAAAAGCAAAAAGGATTAAAAAAAAAACGGCCCTCCTCAGAGATCTAATGGGTTATTGAAATGCTAATAGACAAAGCAACCAGGGCCATTAAGGAAAGGTGCACAGGGCAGAGAGATCAGCCTTGCTTCGGGATTTGCATATGCGCCTCAAGGCCCGATCTCCGCCCTTCCCCCTTCCGTGTTCACCAGAACTCCAAAAATCCTCCGCTTTTATTTTGGAGTTTTTCGTGTTGTTTTTTTTCTATGCCTGTCTCCTCTCTGCTGGGCTGGCTGCTCTCAGAGTCTCTGGTGTCTGGCCTCAGTCTATCTATGGTTGGAGTTTGAATCAGTAGAATGAGTTTCCGATAAGAGCAGCCACTGCAATTCTCCCTTCTCCTTCCTGGAGCTGACAGCCCCTCCTCCCCCGGGACTGAGCCTGGCAGGGAGGGGCGCGGGTCCCCTGGCCGCAAAAACTTACAGATTTCGCTGATCTCAGCAGTTCTACGTTTTCATGAGTGTTGTATGAAGTATGCCCAAAGACAGATTGCTCTGTGGTGTCCAGTCCACGCAGTTCCTGGCTTTTTACCTACTTTCCTGGAGGAGTAACTAAAACATACAGCTCACCAGTCTGCCATCTTGCCCCGCCTCCTGTGTCTTGTTTCTTTTACACGGAATGGGAAGACAAAGCATCTGCAAAAGCTGGTGATCCAAGAAGGTTCTGAGCTCAGCAAATGATGTAGTCTGAGCAGGAAAACAGACATCAGCCTTGAAATTTGGTGGGATCACTGTAATGTTTGTAAGCAAAACTACTTTCTACTATTTTCATATGCACCAGAGTGCCTAAAGTGTCAGGAATAGAGGAGGTGTTACTATGGATTTGCAGTTGAAGTCCAAACTGGTGTAGGAATGATCATGTTTACTAGAACAATTCTGAGCAAGGGTCTGAAGTCTGCGTGTTAAGGAGAGAGTGTGTTATGTCTGTCAGGAAAGAGGTAGGTTGGCTCACTTCACTTCTTTCTACTCAATGGGGCTTGCAGTTTGTTGTAGTTTAAAAAGCAAGTTAAACACTGGGCCACACTGTCCTTAATGTTGAAGAGAAGTTTAAGAACCGAGCCCGAGAGTTCTTAAATATCAAGCTTAGTTACCAAAGGGAGTAACCTTAGAAAATGTGAGAAAACGACCACATAACTCCTGAAACAAACAAACAAATATATAAAAAACACTTTTGCTTGATTTAATTTTGATTAAATCTCAGAAAAAAGGAATAGCTCCTTTAAAAAGTTTCAAAGAAGTTTATAGGGAAGTTAATTAGTAATCTTTACTATTACGTGCAAAGTAACTTTTATAGCTACAAAGGGAGCTGGAATGAATGATTAAAAACTTATTGTTCAGGGATCCTCTTGCAGTTTGAAAGAGAGGCTGCTCTGGTATTTCACAGCAGGCTGAAATGTTCACAGCGGGTTAGTGGAAAGAGATATCTCACAACACACTTTGGCCAATTGAAAGGCAGCTGCTGGTAGTCAAGCTATGTGAAAGAGAAGAAGTGGTGTGTCTGTGCAAAAAAAATGCACTGAGGGACATCTGTCCAGGAAGCTAAGGAAAGACTCAGGGGGCTCTCAAGTTCTCCTTTCCTTTATAAGAGTAAGTGGAGTTAAAAACTGTTGTGGTAGCCATTCAGACCACGATGATTGAACAAGCTGAGGTGATCTATGAATCTCTAGACAAGTAGTGTTTAAAAATCTTTTTTTAGTGTGGAGAAAAAAACTTGTGCTTTTCTTAATAAGGCCTAATTTTAGATTAAGAAATATTGGTAACATTTAAAGACCAGAAAGTGACAAACTCTATCTTTAGAAATTGATATCATGGCTTAAATGTGTTAAACAAAATGTTTGTTTTTAATAAACTTTTGCATTTATACACATTTATATGAATATGTGTTTATTTCCTGTTTCTCCCTAATTTCCATGCTTGGTTGACCTGTGAAGCAGACACTATAACCTCTTTCTTCTCTTGGCAGATTCCCTATGAAAAACAAACAAAAATTCAGATAAGGAGAAACTTTTTTCAAAAAGCAACATTGTTACAGGGAGACTGCTCCAACCTCAGGATCTGCAGGTATCTCAAAACCAAACTGAGAAAGGCTTTTCTTTTACAGGGAGGGGTAAATAGGGTTAGCAGGAACCCTGAAGGGAAATTGGGCAAGGGGATGGGGGTGAGCAGACAACATGATTATGGTGATCTGGTGGTAAATTTTTTTCACCATGGTTAGCCGAATCTCAGGATGAGCTGAAAAGGGGGGATATTCTGCATTTTAGGGCTTGCTTAGACTTGGGTACAAGCCAAAGTTCAGGGGCCTGTGAGAGGAGAGAAGACTGACTAAAATTTGGTCAAGTCAAGTCAAGTCAGAGGATATGTAATGAGCAATTCTGAATGCTTAGTCAACACTATTTGAGGCATGGAGCTCAGGAGGAAGTAAACCCACAAAGATGCCGTTTTTTCACCTGAGGCAGTTTTAAGTAGGGTCTAGGCTGAAGGCAACTGTGAGCTAGTTTATGATCTAGGGTTCTTTGGTTGCAAGCAACAGAACTGACTCCCGCTAACTTGATCAATAGCGGACTTCATAAGAAAGATGTGGGAGAAGGCACAGGCTCAACAGGAAGTCTGGAAATCCATGCTTGGAAAGGGACAAGACCAGGACAACACTAGGGTGTTGGGTAGTAGTTGCAGGACATCACTTCTGGAACAAATGAGTTCCAGTTGCTTTCCTTCCTTGAATCATCTTGATCAAGACTAAATTCATGAAAAAGAGAGCATCTGAGCATCCTTAGCTAAAGAAGGAGGGAGATGGTTTGTTCACTGAAGGCTCCATTCATGCCTTGAGGGTGCTGAAGTGACCTATAGCAAAATAGAGGCACTGTCATCTGAAGAAGGGATAGAGAGGTCAAGCTGGCAAGAAACACAGAGGTACAAAGTTGGGAGGAATAAACAGGGACTGAGAAGATGGTTTTTCCCTGATTTCTTCCACTGCAGGATTGATTTGAATCTATGATTTAGTTCTGGGCTTGCTCTTACTCAGAGCCTGTTTAACTATGTCACTCATTGTGTTGAGCTTCAATAAGTATTACTTTTCTCAGTGGGTGCAATTGCCAAGAAAATTAGGTTTTGTTTTGCATGGTGTCTAGAAGATTTGCCATGATTGTAATGAAAAGTAGATGAAGCTTGTTTAATGTGTCTATAAATAGTATCTGATTCAGTCATTTCAAAACTGTTTCTCCTTGCCTCAATCCTCTGTATATACATACACATGTGCATATATGCATACAGCTATTGGGTGGTTCCAGACACACTGTGCAAACCACAGAAAGGCAATGACAGGTGTGATGGTGTCCCAGGTCTCAAGGTGTTATTAATCTTCAAAGAGTATAAGGGAACATTTTGAACTTTTGTGAATCTTGACCCTTCACTCTAAATCCATTAGGTCACATGCAACGAGCAAGATTGGTCCTGCCGGCAGCCTTCCCAAGATTTGACTCTATTGATGATCAGGGAAAAATGAATTTTACCGCAGTTCATTTACTTCGTTATGCCTATCCTAGACCACAGGATGCAAGTAGGTGTAATCACATGAAGTTCTTTTTAAAAAACAAAAAATCCTCTTCATTTAATTTTGTGTAAAGAAAATTTTAAGCAAAGTTTGGCTCTTTAGTTTAAAAGAGAACTGTAAGAAGTGTCTTTTTGCAAACCTTGTGGCAATCACAACCCAGTTGAGAATGAGTGACATAATTCTAAGTGTTTTGGGATATGTAGGTCCAAAAATTTGAGTGACCACCTGTCTTAGTTTGCCAGGGCTGCTATGACAAATACCACACAATGGGGTGGCTTAAACAAAGAAATTTATTGTCTCATGGTTTTGGAGGCCAGAAGTCCAAAATCAAGTCTCAGCTGGCCATGCTTTCTTCTGAAGTCTATAGCATTCTGGTGCTGACTTGCTGAAATCCTTGGTGTTCCTTGGCTTGCGTCTCTGCCTCCATGGCATGGCGACATTCTCTCTCTCTCTCTCTTTTTCTATCTCTCTCTCCTTTTTTCTCTCTCTCTCTCTCCTCTTTCTCTTCCTACTTCTGGCTTCTACTGACTTACTATTTCCGAATTTTCTCTTCCTTGAAAGGACTTCAGCCCTATAAATTAAGGCCTACCCTGATTCAATTTGGCCTCATCTACATAGGACCTTTGAAGATCCTATTCACAAATGAGTCCATACCTTAACTAATAATAGCATCTTCAAAGGGTTACAATGGGTTCATACCCATAGGAAAGCAGATTAAGACTTGAACACCAGTATCATCTTCCACTGGTGCCTGTTTCCCTTGGTAACAAGGGTTAACATTTATTGAGCTGTTTCTGTTTGCCGGGCACAATGCAAAATGCTTTTCACAAAAAAGTGCGTTTAATTTCCACAAAAACCTTAAGAGGTCTGCTTCGTTATTATCTCAGTTTTACAGATGAAGAAACTGAGGTTCAAAAAGGTGAAGTAATAATTTTGAAACCGTGTAGTTATTTAGGATTAGAGCCAGTGTTTAAACTCAGGAAGTGAATAGACATTGGTTTAAGCGAATAACTATTGCATCACACTTTGTTTCTTGTTCCCTTGCTGTGGAATTAAATTTAGAAAACATATTACCTTATGTGTTTCCTTCCATTTTTTTAATTCCATGGCCCTTCTCTCATTCAACCTGGGATCTTGCAGCATCTCCTACTTTGGGAAATAGTCATTGTGTAGAACTTCTCTTCGTAGCCATGGGAAATGAGTTTCAGAAGTGAGGTGGCTTTTGCTTTTCAGAAAGATCCAGGCATGAGATAAAATGATTTGGAGGTGTTAAAGATACTTCAGTATCAAAGTTGGTATCTCCCCTACTCTTGTAATGTTTGCCAGCGGGAGAGGGACAGCCTACAAAAGAGGAGAGAATCAGGCTGAAGCTGGTTTTGGACTGAGTCCTGGTACAGGGGTGGGGACTGATAACAGAATTCCAAGATTGGGTTGGGTAGCTGTGCCGGTTTGGATGTATTATGTCCCCCAAAATGCCATGTTCTTTGACGCAGTGTTGTTGGGGCTGATGTATTAGTATTGGTTAGGTTGGAACCTATTGGTTCAGTGTTTCCACGGAGATGTGACTCTATCAACTGTTGGCGAGAACTTTCATTGGATTATTTCCATGGAACTGTTGTCCCACTTATTCAGGGTGGGTCATTATTGGATCACTGGAGTAATTGAAAAAGAGCCACACAGGCCCAGACGCAGAGAAACTGAGAGTAACATTTTGAAGAGCAGCTGCAGCTAAGAGAGGATAAAATGCCCCGAGAGCAATGCTTTGGAGAACGCCATTTTGAAATGTAACCAGGGAGCAAGCAGACGCCAGCCATGTGCCTTCCCAGCAAACAGAGGTTTTTCCGGATGCCAATGGCCTTTCTCCAGTGAAGGTACCCTATTGTTGATGCCTTACCTTGGACACTTTAAGACCTTAAGACTGTCACTTTGTAACCAAATAACCCGCCTTTAAAAAAGGCAATCCATTTCTGGTATTTTGCAAAAGGGCAGCATTAGCAAACTGGTACAGTAGCCAAGAAGAAACTTGTGCCTCATTTCCATGAAGAGGTCAGAAAAGCAGCAAGATACCAGACTTTTTCCATGATGGGGAGGGAACAGAGGAACGCTTGAATGGGGCCTGAGGTGTTGAGCATCTCTGCCTTGCTTGGTGAGCCACAAAATATTTTTCTAGGTCACACAGAGCTGCTAGATTTGTCCAGAGAGCCAGGGGACCTCCAGAGCTATGCAATCAAGATAAGGAGGGGAAGACATGATCTCTATGAAGAGCAATTCAAGTCCAGTCAGGAAGATGATAGTGACCATTTCACTGTGCGCTGGTGTTGGGAGATGCTGATGACTGAAGATCAGAAATCCCCTCCCTCCAACCTCACCTACCTTCTGGAATCATATAAGCCTCTGGAACTCAGACACAAGCTCCAGACAAGTATATTTTAGGGGGGATCCCGAAGTGGCTGTTTTTAATTTTTGCCGCTTGGTGAAATAAGAGTTTTAATTATAAATTAAGCTCTATAAAACAATTCTATTTCCTATACACCAGAGTTTTAATGGAGATTTGTTCTCACTACATTCCAAGGAGCTCATCAAGCTCCTTGCTTAGAAGTTTTATAAAATCAAATAAAGCAGCAAGGAAGTACCCAATGGCTAAATTTAGGTCAAATCAAGTCAATGGGAAAACCAATTCTCTAAATTCTGGCAGCCCTCACTTTGCACTGTTGAGATATGCATGAAAAAAAATTTCAGTTACCATACTTTAGTTAAATAACACCAGTTGCTCAAAACATGGTTTACGTTTAAATTAAGAGGGTATATTAACTGTGAGTAATTGTCCAAGTACAAACTTTGCTGCTAGCTCTTCAGTCAAGATATCACTATGTAAAAGTGATCAATCAGTGGTTATCATGATCAGTGACCAATTGCATCCCTTTATGCAAAGTCTGTGAATGGTCACTGTGCATCTGTTATTCAGTTCATACATAGCAACACGCGTAGTTTTGTTGGCTCCTCATCTCCCAATGACAAACCCATGTGACATATCACAAAAATGGATAATTGAAAGAAGGAATTGGCCAACAGATGAAAGTGCAGCAGAGAAATGGAATGTGATGACTCTGGAAGTGAAATTGGTGAGTCCTGTGACACAAAGGATAAAGATGTTTTAGAGGAAGCAACAATGTCAAAAAACTTCATGTGAAAGGATCTCTTGCAGATATTACACAACATTTAAAGCACAAAGAAGAAAATGCTGGAAGTTGATCCAAACTTGAAAGGAGTATGACAATTCACTAAGACATAGAAAAGATATTTGCTCCATATCCTATATGATGAGAAGGCAAGACTGTTCAGACTATTCTTGATAAGATTATTATCAAAAAAAACCCCAAAAAACAATCCCACTTTAATTCTTGATGTTTCTAATGTTTTAAGTTACAGTGTATGAAATAAATACTAATTTTCCTATTGTTTTTATTTGTAATTGACATTTATAATTTGCATGAACGAGTTTGTTTTGACAAAATTTTTTAAAGTCACAGAACAATGGTAACTTTTCCCATTGATTATTAAGAATACTTAATCTTGCATATCATTTTTACAATGTGAGGACTGTCAGTATACAGAAATGTTCCTCTACCTGAATATTTAAAATCAACTTTGAAATATTTCTATTTCAAAAGCTGCACCCCTAAAAAGGGAGCTCAGTCTATTAGGCAAACTTTCTGGCTCTCTTGGCTCTCCTGCTGCTCTCTCCCTGACATGGGTTTTCTGGCTCTGCAGAGAGAGAAAGGGGGCAGTGCTCTGTGAACTGTGCGTGCCCTGAGGTCTTGGGTCCTAGGAACAGGGTTAGTAAATGCCTTGTCTCTAACAAGCCCCCAGTGTCCTGGGGTCCCTTTCTGTTGTGTGGTTGTCATTGTTCATTTTTGGTATTGTTAGCACATCATCCCCTAAGTGGACACAGACCCAGATATTGTACCCCAGTCACTCCTGCTCATTCTCCCTGTCATGTTTTACGTGGGAATATGCCTTTTGGGACATTGGGTGATAACACTTGAAACAATCAGACACTTATATTAAGAGAGGGTAACAGATGTGCTCTTCTTTTATTGTCTCTGGGGTTCTTTTAGATCATCTGAAATGACTACATGAAGTTTAAAAATATTTCACCCAAAATGCTTAATGTAAGGAAAAATTGTGTTTTCCACATATGATGTTTATCAAGACAACCTTCAAGTGTGTTTTGATAAAGGTTAACACTTTTAAACAAAGGTTTTATAGGAGCTAACTGTTCTAGCCTACAGTCCCTTAAACCTAATTTTTTGGTGTATATTTCAGTGTCTATAAGGAAAGTAGGAAAAGACAAAAAGGGAAATTGGGGAAATGGATATTTTTTATATAGCTTATCAATCCTAGTCTTTTGCAAAACTAGTAAGTTCATTCTGCCATTTCATGAAAGGAAGATTTGTTTCTGTGGGTATGTATGTTCTTGGAACATTTTAAAGTATGCCTGATGATTGAATATTTTCAAGATTTTTTTCATATTTTCTCTTCATTCTACCCTGTACATATATATGGGTATTAAAGTTTTTAAGTATGAAAAATTCTCTTTTATATTTATACAGACCTTCTCATTCAAGAAAACTTCAGACACATTCCCAATATTTTAGTCATTAATCCATATAATTCTCTATTAAATGAGAAAATTGGGACCATTTTTATTATTACCCCAGTAGAATGGGGTAGTAGCTTTATAAGAATGTTTTTAAATCTGATGCCTTTAAGGAGACCCTGATTATTTATTTATTTATTTTTTTTATTCATTAGCTTTCAGAAAGTCACACCACACCTAAGCTGACTGAAAAAGGTCAAGTTGGCAGTCCTAATGCTGGCATTAAATAAATCCATTTATGGATTTATAAGGAACAAGGCTGTGACCAAGGAGACTCTGTAACTTCTGAGGCAAGAAATGGTGAAGGTTTGGATCCTAAAGGAGGTAGATGCCTACAGACAATCTATAATTTTACAAGATGGAAAACTGAGGCTGAAGGAGTATATTCCTGCACAAAATCATAAACTGGTGATTGTCAGTTGATTGGAATTCTTTTTCTGGGTATTTCAGAGTAACTGGTATTAGAGCTAACTTCCTGCTATAAATAATTATAAAACTGGACAAACTATATGAAGTTATAGTATTTCAAACACTGGAAATGGGTAGTGTTGGGGTGTGATCTGTGGAAGGAAAGATGTGAGGTAAGCTTCATGTTTACGCCTGCTTTCTGATTGGTGGCACTTTCCAACTGTGGTTCTGGAGGGTAAAACCCAAGTGGAAAGTGTCAGCCTTGCTGAGCTGAGAAGGCAGAGATCAGAGTTCAGGTCTGCTAAGGAGGAATATGCAGTTCAGGGTTCGAGATAGAATGACTCTGCAGGGATTGAGGGGAAATAATCAGGGTGGTAGTGGAAGTGGTCCCCTTTGTGTCCTTGGTCAGGGTTGGGCTACGCATGTGTAGGGTAAGACTCTGTAGGTTCTAGCAGAGGGAGGCTACTGGGGTGAGAAAGCTGAATGGAGATTCTGTAAGTTTCTAGCTCAGCCAAAGTGGGCAGACCACACTGAGTACCTGAAATTCAATTAAAAACTTAGAGAGGCCATACTTTAGGATAAGGACCACACCTTAGAGCAAGAGCCATCTTCTCAATTAGGCAAAACACTGAAAGTGAATGACTCTAACAAGGTCTAAAACTAAATCTTTTTGTATCAAAAAGATCTGCTAATAAACTATCCAACTGCCAGAATACCACTCAATATTCTTCAAAGGAATACAATATAATCCAAATTCTCTAAATGTATTATTAACAATATACAACAATATCCAGTCTTTAGAAATATTAAATATGTGAAAAAGCAGCAAACTAAAATCCAAAACCAAAAGCAAAAGCAGTCAGCTGAAACAAACCCTGAAATGACCAAGTTGCTGGAATTAGCAAGCAAGGATTTTATAATAGTTGTTGTGAACATGTTCACATATTTATATCTGCAATAAAAATCACTGAATGGAAGAGTCAGAAGAAAGAATCGGTGAACTTCAATAAAAGTCATTAAAATTACTCAAACTGAAGAACAGAGAGAAAAAAAGATGGGTAGGGAGAGAACAGAGCCTCAGGAAGATGTGGGGGCAATATAAAGTAGTTTAATATACATAGAATTAGAGTAACAGAAGACAAGGGGAATGGGTCATAAAAAATATTCAAAGAAATAATAGTCCCAAATTTCCCAAACTAGGTGAAAAATAACCATCTACAGATCCAATTCAAGCAGGATAAATACCAAGCAAACTATACCTAGGTATGTCATAGTCAACTTGCTAGAACCCAAACAAAGAGAGAATCTTTAAGGCACCCAAAGGAGGAAAATTTTAAAAATAATAAGGAAACAAAAAATCACATACATGATGGGGAACAAAGCTCAATGACTGACTTCTCAACAGAAAGAATGGAGGTCAGAAGACAGTGAAATGATATCTTTAAAGTTCAGAAAAGAAGGAAGAAACACCCATTGACCTTGAATCCAGTATGTAGTGAAAATATATTAAAAAATAATAAGGATCTTTTCAGATAAATTAGGACTGAGAGACTTCATTGCCAGCAAACTTATTGTGCCAGTTTGAGTGTATTGTGTTCCCCAAATGCCATTATCTTTGTGGTCTTGTGTGGGACAGACATTTTTGGTGCTGGTTGGATTTGCTTGGAATGTGCCCCACCCAGCTGTGGAAGATGATTCTGATGAGATGTTCCCATGGAGGCGTGGCCCCGCCCATTTGGGGTGGGCCTTGATCGGTGGAGCTATATAAATGAGCTGACTTAGGGGGAGAAAACGGAGTGCAGCTGGGAGTGATGTTTTGAAGAGGAGCAAGCTTGCTAGAGAGGCAGGTCCTGGGAGAAAGCCGTTTTGAGGCCGGAGCTTTGGAGCAGATGCCAGCTGCCTTCTTAGCCAACAGAGGTTTTCCAGACACCGTTGGCCATCCTCCGGTGAAGGTACCCGATTGCTGAGGTGTTACCTTGGACGCTTTGTGGCCTTAAGACTGTAACTGTGTAGTGAAATAAACCCCTGTTTTATAAAAGCCTATCCATCTCTGGTGTTTTGCATTCTGCAGCATTAGCAAACTAGAACACTTATACTAGAAGAAATGAGAAAGGAATAGAAGAAAATTTACTCATTGTGATAAACAGCATCTTAAAAAAACAAACCATAGCCAACATCACACTTAATAGCAGAAACTGAACACATTTACCCTAAGATGAGGAACAAGGCAAGGATGTCCATTCTGGTAAGATGTACAGTTTTACAAGTTCTACTCAACATTGTTTTGGAAGTCCTAGCTAGTGAAGTAAGGTTGAAAAAAAAAAGTAATGAAATGAAAATAAAAGAACTAAAAATAAACTGAATACATAAAGATTGGAAAGAAAAAAGTCAATTGCATTTATTTGCAGGTAATAATATGTGCAGAAAATTGTAAGGAAATTACATTAAAACTACTAGAACTAATAAGTGATTTAGTAAAGTCATAGGAGACAAGGCCAGTACATAAAATTATTTGTATTTCTATATTATAGCAACAAATAATTTGAAAATGAAATGTAAGGAAACAATAGCATTTTTAATGGCAACAAAACCTATAAAGTAAATAGGAATACATTTAATGAATGTTTTCAAGGCCTCTGTGCTGAAAACTTCAAAACAATGCTGACAGTGATTAAACCAAACCTACTAAAGGAAAGTTATACCTTGTTCACAGATGGAAGACTCAATATTGTTGAGGTGTTATTCTTCCCCAATTGATCTATAGATAGAGTCAACATAATTCCAGTCAAAATTACCCCCTACTTTTTGGAGATAATGGAAACTTGTACGGAAGTGAAAGGGTCTAGAAGAGTCATGACAATTTTGAAAAAAAGCAAAGTTGGACTTCAACCACCTGATTTCTAAACTTACTATAAAACTGCATTTGGGGACCCAGGGCCTGGGCCTCCTCCCCTCCATGGTGATTTCATGTAAAAAGTCATCAGACCTCCCCAGGGGAGGAAAAATGTATTGTTAACAAAGCATCAAAACTCCCCTCCCCTGATCACTGTCGATAACAATCTCCACACCCTTGTGTCACGAGACCCTGCCAAGACTCTGTTCTCACACCCTCCTTGTCCTAACCCTTATAAACCACCCCCTGGCATCCCCTGCTTTTGCGGAGTGCTAACTTCCATCTTTCCTGGACTGCCACAGCTGTAGAACACGCCATCTCCTGTAAGTAACTCCTATTAAACTCATGTCTAACTCTGTGCCTGGCATTTTCTTGGTCCTAGGGCTAAGCTGGGTTGTGACACTACAGTAATCAAGACACGGATTATTGGTAAAAGGTTGGAAGAATATATGTTAATGAGGGTGAATTTAAAGGTATGGGAATGGCTAGGGGTGATGATTGTTAACAGGATTATAAGAATCAGGGCTGCACTGAAGTCGAACAAGATTGAAAGGGGTTGTTTAAAGGCATGTATCCCACAGATCAGCACCACAAATATAAATAGGTGCTTGCATGACATACTTTAAGGTATGACACTGGTACAGAGTTGACAACAGAGTGGTATATGGGAAAAATCTATCTATTGCATACTAGGGAATATAATTAATAGGAATACCTTACTAATACCACACAAATACTAGGGACAAATAATCAAGGGCTGAAAAGAGCTATGGAGTGTTTGGGATCATGAGAATTGTTTAAAATGGAGAGTGATGAGGATTATACAACTAAGTGATGATAGTGTGAGATATTGATTGATTATTGTGGATGGAACATACTCTATGTGAAATTAGGAACCCTGTACTTAATAAGTCAAGCCCTCAATTTTGAGGCTTGTTCTTGTGAAACTTATGGTTGTAAAGGGGAGGCTAAGCCCACCTCTAATTATGCCTAGGAGTCACCTCCAGACAATCTCTTTTGTTGCTCAAATGTTGACTTTCTCTAAGCCCAACTCTGCAGATAAATTCATCACTTTCCCCTCAATGTGGGACAAGACCCCCCCAGGTGAATGAGTCTCCCTGGTGACATGGGACATGAATTCCAGAATTCCCTGGCATCAAGGGGTTGAGAATGCCTTTTTGACCAAAAGGGGGAAAATAAAGTCAACAAATTAAGGTTTCAGTGGCAAATAGAATTCAAAAACAGTCAAGAGGATGTCTTGGAAGTTACATCCATGTAAGCTTCAGCTAGATATCCCAAATGACCACAGTATGATAAGCCCAAGGCAACAGTAGTCCTGAAAACCCTTAAGAATACACAGGTTCCTATCTGAGACTCTATAAATGTTTCACTTACTAACTTTATTCTTCAGAAACTTCAGTCCTCCAGAGAGGTCCTATGCCAGCTAAGTCCCAAAACCCAGAGGCAATAGTCTCTTCAAGAACATCAACCAGTCTTGTTTCCTTTTCCCACAATGTCGACACCCCTTTTTAACATGAGCAAGTTAGGGTGGTCACTGCCTAGACATCCCTGAAGATTGAGAAAGTGATTAAACTAGAGGAAGGGGTAGCAACAGACAAGATAGAATTAAAAAAAGGATTATGAATACTGTATCTCTATATAATTTTCTTTTTTTTAGTTGCTAGGGTATTAGAATCACTAGAAGGAAAGATCTGAAATGGTAGAACTGTAATCCACAGCACTCTTTGAAATTTGCTTCTAACTGCTTGTTAAATTGCACTTGGAAAGTTATTGCTTCTATGTAAATATGTTATATTCCACAAAAAATGATGCTGGAACAACTGCATAAATGTATGAGTAAAGATGAATCTTGATCCCTTCCTTACATTTTCTTCAAAAATTAATTTAACAAAAAGTAAAAGTATAAAGCTTGTAGAAGAAAACAGACTATCACTGTGAACTTGGGATAGGCAAAAATTTCTGAGAGAATGTACAAAGCACGAATCATAAAATTTTAATGATAATTAAATTAGACTTCATCAAAATTTAAAACTTCTGATAATCAAAAAATGTTTAAGAAAAGGAAAGGCAAGCAACATGTTGATATAAAATATTTGCAAAAATATGTCTGTCAAAGGATTTTATCAAGAATATATAAAGAACTCCTACATATCAATAACCAAAAGACCAGCAACTCTATAAAAAATGAGCAAAAGATGTTTCACAAAGAAGACAGAAAAATGGCCAATAAGCACACAAAAAGGCTCAGTGTCATTAGGGAAATGCAAATTAAAACCACAATGAAATACCACTTCAGAATAACTAGAATGGCTTTTGTTAAGAAAAACTCACATCATCAAATATTTGTGAAGATACGTAGAAACCAGATCTCTTGTGTGTTCCTGGTGGGAGTATAAAATGACGCAAGCTTGGGAAACTGCGTGGTACTTTATGATGCTAAGTAAACCCTACACTGTACAATTCCACTCCTGTACTTGTTACCCAAGAGAAATGACAATACATGTACACAAAAGACTTGTACAAGAATGTTCATATCAGCTTTATTCATAATAGCTCCAAATTGGAAACAACTCAAAAATCCACTAAAGAAGAATGGATAAATAAACTGTGGTATATTCACACAATGAAATACTGCTTAGCAAAAGAAAAAATGAACTACTTATAACCCAGCAATATGAATGAATTTCAAAAACTAAGTTGAGCAAAAGAAGCCAGACTCAAAAGAGTACATACTGTATGATTCCATTTATATGAAATTCAAGAAATGATAAATGGAAATCTACAGTGAGAGTTGTCTTGGGGTTAGGGGGATTGAATGGGATGGTACATGAGAAAACTTTCTGGGGAGGTGGCAATTTTCTGTTTTATGAGCACCATAGAGTAGAATCATTTTCTTTCATAGTAAAGGAAAGACTGGTTGAAGGCTGGGTAGGTAGTGCTGCAAAGAAAATCAACCACTAGGTAATTTTTTCCCTTATAAGCCAGCGGCTTATAAGACACTTATAAGTCCCTACATGATCTGGCTTCTTACCTCTCATAACTCTTCCCCTTGGCCACTCTGCTTCAGCCACATTGGCTTCCCTGTGGCTCCTCAAGATGCAGTGTGCCCGTCCCTCAGGGCCTTTGCACTTGCTCTGCCTTTTGTCTTGAATTCCTTTCCTCCAGATAACCACAGGGCTTGCTCCTTCACCTCTTTCAAGTCTTTGCTCAAATATCATCTCTTCAGTGAGGCATTCCTTGACCCCTGTAGTTAAAATTGAACATCTCCCTTTTATCTGACACTCCTTATTCCCCTTCTCTCTTTAATGTTTTCTCCATAGAACTATCACTCTCTCATATTCTATATTGATTGCTTATTTGTTTTGTTTATTGTCTGTCTTCTCACACTAAAATACAAGCGTCATAAGGGCAAGGTACTACTCTGGTGCTTAGAACAGATCTTGGCACAAAGTAGGTTCTCAGTATTTATTGAATGATAGAATGATGGAATACAGAGGAAAGATACCCTGTGGGTAAGAGTATGGGCTCTGGAACCAGACTGTCCAGGTTTGAAAGATGGCTCTGCTAGTTTCTGGCTGTGTGACCTTTAGCAAATTACCTAAACTCTCTGTGCCTCAGTAAACCAGGCACCCACCTCATACAATTGTTGTGAGGATTAAACGAGTTAATACTGTAAAGCATTTAGTATGATGTCTGGCATATTTAAGAGCTTGATAAATATCAGTTATTTTTGGTATGAAGTCATCTGTGGATTACTTTTCTTGTTGAAGCACTGTTCAAGGCCCTCTGTGCTATATTACAAGTGAATTTATAACTAGGGTCCTAACCATCAAAGAATTAGTAATTGAATTTTATGCAGTTCCCGTTTCCCAGAAGGCCACTCTACCTATCAAACTTCTACTTATTCTTTAAGACCCAGCTCAACTGTTATCCCTTTGGCAAAGCCATCCCTTCTTCTCTAGGAGTAAGGTGTCTTTGCCAAAAGACATTTGCCAAAGCATTCATTCATTCATTCTGTGAAAATGTATGGAACATGAAATCATGGGCCAATGAGGAGTCAGGGATATGGAGAAGGCTAAGATATGGGCCTTGATTTAGAGGGGCTTGTAGTCTGGTAGCAAATGTGGACATACACAGAAATAAGGGCAAAATAGCATCATGTGTTTACTAGTAGGTAGAGTACTTATGTTCATATCTCTATCCCATTTCCTCGGTTGTGAGCTCCTGTAGCCAGAATCCACATTCAGTCATTCTTTGTGTCACTAGTCGCTCTTACAGTGCTTACCTGGCACATGGTATGTGTTTGTTGAAATGATTAAAATTATATGGGGAAAAGGAGAAATGTAAAATAGAGGGAAGTAAAAGAAATGATGATGATGACGATATTAACCACTAGACTTATTGAGTACTTACTATGGGTCGTAACCATTCTAAGCACTCCGCCTGTTTTATCTTAATTTAATTCATATAGCAACAGAAATAGCAAGGTGTTATCTTATATTTTATGAATGAGGAAACAGGCCTAGAGAAACTAGACAACTTGTCAAGGGATGGAGACATGATTACAACTCAGTACTGTTTGCTTCTGAAGACTATTTTTGCCCACTATTCTACACAGCAGGCAGATGCTGGCTGTATCTTTCTGGGCACTTTTTGTGGTCAAGTACTTGCATTGGAGTATTTGGTGTTTTTTCTCTTGGTCTTTTTCTTTTTCCAAACTCTTCAGATGCAATTATAGACATAAGAGTTGAGGACTGAAGGCTCCAGGAAATCATTTTGCTATTAGCAAAGTTGAAGCCAATGTGGTCAGCCGTCTGGATTTTGACGTACCTACTCTCTTCTTTTTTCTTTTTTCATTGTAGTTAAAATGTGCTGATAGAGAATTGGACTGCTGATGGTAGCACCAACCTACCCATCCAAAGGAAGGAAGCAGTGGGGAACAGTTAGGAAGAACATATTCCTTTCCATTTTAAAAAGCCTTTACTGGTGGAGAGAGAGTGAGAAAGACGGGCGATGTCCAAAGGGATCTTGCATTCCATGATTTTAAAAGTGCTTAGTGTGGGGAAAGTGAGTCTTCTTTTTTTGGCGTTTCTAATTAAGGGTAGACAGATTATCTTAGAAAACAAAGGACGATTCTACTTCAGCATCTGATTCAGGCTTGGAAATTGTTATATACTCTGATATGTTTCAATGGATATCCGTTTAGTCAGCACACTTGGGAGGATGGAAAAATATGTAGTTTCAGTGTTCACAACTTTAGGTAAAATCCTTCTCCCACTCTTCTCCCCTTTCTATTTCTATTAGTACATGAGAATTTTTTCTGTCAAATGAGCTAGTCAAGAGGAGATCCCATTTTTATTTTAGCAGTGTTTTCTCAAGAATACTTTTGATGGCAAGATGCCAGTACAGTTTACTAGGTCAGCTACCTGCTTGAGAAGTCAGTAAACAAAGAACAAAATAAGCAGATTAAAGGATTTTTAGGGGAAACAAATCAGCTAGTCTGTTAAGTTAGGCAGGAAGCAGAAATGGCAGCATTTGACATGTTAAGCAACTTCAATAAGGGATTGACTTTGAGGCAAATGCACAATCATCTTAGGACAACATATTTTTTTCAGCTCTGACACAGGGGCAAAAAAAAAATTAATCAATTTAAACCGTATCCCAAAAGTTTATTTAAAAATTGTGTTCTCATTGTGACTTCCCCAAGAAAATCTACGTGTATCAATATTAACAGAATTGTTTAAAAAGGACAAATTTGATAATATTCAATGAAATGGCAAAAGACCCGTAACAGAAAAATTATAGTAATAAGTGGGAAAAGATAGATAAAGGATTTCTGATATCATCTATTAGAACGTAAGAATTACTATTAACTTAGAATTGATATTACTATTAACTAAAGAATTGATGCTTTACTTTTTTATAGCAACTCTTAATGAATTAAATTCCTTTAGTTTTCTGTATTCTACTTTAAGCAATTTATATGATATCTGTGTTCAAAGACTATTGCACTTATACTATTTTTTACTTTTGGGTACAATAGTACTTATGTTCTTAAATACTGAATGTAAAAGTCTAATTACATAAGCTTACATTAAATACTGTTTGTGACAAAGTTTGACTGATTTTACTCTGAATTTGAGATTTACATGACCTCCTTTCTCCCAGAAACCAATTGATAATATTACCATAATATTACCATATTATCAATCGAGTTTACAATTCAAAGCTGGACTATTCTGATTATGATACTTCCATACAAGCAGCATGATAATAAAAAGGCAATATGTCTATTTTAATGCCAGAATACAATAGTCATTCAATAGTATTTGCTGAGTGAATGAATGATAGCTTGACAGTACATTTTAATATCTGGTAGTCAAAATATTAATTATACTAACCAACATTCATTGTATGCTTACCATATCTTAGGTAAAACATTTTTTGTCTTTTATATATTATTTAATTCTCACAACTCCCATTTAAGTGAAGAAACTGAAGATTCGAAAGTTTTAAGTACCTTGCCCAAGTTCAAGCAAACCCAGATCACTCTTTCTCTGTGCCTTCCAGAAGCTGCTCCTTTTCCCTTGTTCTGCAGTATTTTTCCATCCCTCTTTGCTCAGCTTCAAACAAGGAACAAGCTCTCCGACTGGACTTTGTCGGTGGAGAGGGCGAGTGGCTTGTCTTGGCCATTATGTGGGGTCTGATGGTCTCTTCAGATCCAGAGCCTGGAGGTGGGTTGGTGGGAAGTGGGGTGCCCCTCACTTCTGACAAGTGCTCACTAGTGAGGCAGCACTCTATATGCGTTTTCCTCCTCCTTCCCCACCGCAGGCTTGCTAGTGTGCTGAACTGATGGGTTACAAGCAATGTGGTGGGAAATTTGCCTTTCTCTGGGCCCTCATCCATTTTTTCATCAGACTGCAGGCAGAAACTATATTAGAGTTGCTAGGCAAATGCCATTTTGAACTGGAAGTCTCTTTGACTTTGTGTTTTTAAATGCATTAACTGCAATGTGTTGGAGTAACTTGTCCAGTTGATGGACCTATTTACTGAAGAATTTTTTGTTTTAATTAGGAAAAATTCACAAATTCACAGCCTTTTCTTTCTTCTTTCTCTTCTGTCTCTTACTTTTGGCGTTTGAAGCAAATCAAACCAAGCCAATAAAACTATTACCAAAAAAAAAGATCAAGTTTGGATTTTGAATCTAGAATGTTTTGAATCTAAGGAAATCACATTTTTATCCACTTTTAGTGTCTCTGCTTATGAGCACCAGATTTCAAGGTCATTAGTTTGGATGTGTGCTTTTATACATATTTACTAACTTGGTTGACAGGACACTGGATATCAAATGTGGAGTAGACTGCTTAGAGTTACATGACACAAGATGCTGTCATTACTTCTTGCCTTCGTGTATCAGCACAAAAGAAAAACATCTCAAGACAATCTTCTAGCTCTTAAACATATTTTATTTGTAATAAATAAGAGCAAAGTGTGCAATGAAACTGTTCACTTCAACACAAGATAAAATAATGAATGGTAAACTTTTTAGTCTGTTTTGTATAATTACGACAGGTAATAGTACACCTGTCCTCATTAAAATACAAATGAATATGAATTCTCCCTATCCCCAATCTTTTTTATTTTTTTTACCCTAAAATAGAAAATATTTAATTCTAATCAGATTTCTTTGTTTAACATGTTTTTTTTTCCCTCCAGTTTGGATGAAACTGTCAAACTTACTTCTGGGTGACTTACAACATATGAAACGTAATTAGATAATACACTTAGTTCATCCACTGAGAAACATGTTGCAGCTGGGCAAATATTGCTGAGTCAGCACTCCCTTCTTTCATCCGATCACCTTTTTTGCTTGCAATAAAAAAGGAAGCCCAGGTTTTCATACCTCAAGCAGACTTCTTGAAACAGATTTGAAAACAAGAGTCTGTTGCCAGAGAGAGCAAGACCCACCAGTCCTGTTAGCACAGCCTCCGCTCTCCTGGAAAGCTGCTCTGCAATGGACATGATTGGCAGAGCCAGGCCTGACTTGGTGCGAAGGCCAAGGGCTCCAGGCTGATGAAACGCCTCTGGAAAGGTGCCCAATGGAAACACGGAATGCTAGGGGTACAGTTTCATGCCAAAGATTTTCGGGAAGCAGTCCAAAAACATCTTCTGTAAGAGGAAATGAAAGAGGAAATAACTTGTTATTCCAAAGTGGTGAGAGGGTTGGGGTGAGAGGTGAAAGAAGGGTTGAAAAAGAGAGAAAGAGAAGTGAGCTGTGAAGGTGAGGATGTGCTGAAGAGAGGAAGTGCACAGTTGGAGCTGGAAATTTTAATAAGTTCACAAAGATAAGGAGGAAGTAGAGACTGTTTGGAAGGTAAACACAGCATAATGGAAGGGGCAGCCTTGCCAAGAATAACAGCATCAAGATAATGAAAGGAAAAGGCTAACATAAATGTGAGGAAAAAGAGAAAATGCTGAACAGCTCTTAAATATGAGAACATTCCACCTCAGCATTTTGTAACTGACAACATAAACAGGAAAGGGAAAAGAAAGGCATTCGGAGTCAGGCAGACAGCTGCCCCACCCTGTGATAGCAGTGTTATCACTCAGTTTTCTGTTGACTCAGGTAGAGAGGGGTGGGGTGAGAATTATAACCTCAATTGTTTATCTTTCTAGTTCCGGTATGTTTTGTATATTTGTCAGAAGGCCATGATGCCAGGATATTTTATTAATTTCCTGAATTCTGTTATTTTTCAGTATTAAGGTCTGTAATTTAGTAGGCTGTAAAACCAAGTCATACATCTTCTTTATGTATAAAATCAGCTTAAGCTCTTTTTGTGATAACCAACGGAGGGCCGGAAAAAGCAATTTTAAAAGACGACCAAGCTTACTAAGTAGTATACTAATCCACACAAACATCGCATTGCTTGACACCCTACCCCATTCTATTATGTAAGCAGTTAATGTCAAGCTCTAATTTGTGTTCTCTTTTAGTTCTTTAGCATTCCACAACCTACTATCTAGGCTAAAACTGTGCAGAAGACTGAGCATATAAAGAGAGTTATAAAAACAGCATACAAAAAAAGTAACATGTACCTTTTAGTACACAGATCCCATTTAAATTTCTAATTTGGTCACATAGAAATAGAAGAGGCATAGAGGAGGCAATGTTGTGGCCTCTTTCCCAAATTACTACCATTCGTGTGTGGGTTTGTGTGTGTGTAATTTCATTTACTGGGAGAGAAAATAAAAAATGACCAGTAAACATATTTTCTATGTTATAAAATCCACCAAATCTAATTTTACTTTAATGCTTCTCTTTAACAAAATTCTCCCAAAGGTCGTTTTATGTGTATCTAGATTTACAACACTAGATACATGCCACCCTGAAAATGCGCATCAATATATAAAACCCTAGAATTGATATATGACTAACCAAACTCAGCATTGTCTTATTTCCTGTCCTTGGGTTAACTTAATGATAAGTTTAATTTCAGTTGGTCCTTTAAAATATTTTCATAAGTTGTTTCTTTTCTTGTACACAGAATTACTTACATAGCAGTTCAGAAAAATCATGAAAGGTTGATATGTCTCTCTTCTTTTTGCCAAGAGCAATTGGTGACAAAACAAAATAGAAATCGTAACTTTGGCTTGTTCACCGCCACAGGAACCTGAGGACTTATCAATATTATCTGTGTGTTCTCAAAATTTAAATTACCAAGAATGACTACATTTGAATGGAAACCTTTTTTAAAGGCAGGCTATCTATTTGGCTATCAGACATGAAGGTGCATTGGTACCCAGAGGCCAAACTAGATCTGATTTTGTCACAAACTAACTGTATGACAAAAGGTGGGAGCCAAGTAAGGAGGAAGAAAAAGACAAGCTGCTTCTAGTGAGGCTGGGGAGATGAGCATGGGGCAAAAAGAGGGAGAACAAACCCCAGGAGGAGATTTGGAGTTGAGGAACAGGTTATTCAATCCAGCAGGAGAAAGGAATACTGAAGAAAATATGGAATCCAGTTTAATATGAACACAACAAAACTGCTGCCTTTCTGTTTCTAGCTGTCTGAGGAAGGTAGCCTAGTTGAAGCTTTTCACAGAGGCTCTTAGTGGAACTGTTGACCGATTTTGGAATTAAGAATGTTCTCAACCACTTGGCCAGACTGATACTACTGAAGTTGGACTCACCAGGTCATCAGTGCTATCTGGAAAGGGATGTTTACTCTAATTCTTTTTTATTTTTAAAGAAGGACTTTGCTCTTAGGGTTGTTCTTATTGCATTTAAGGAGAACATTTATGTACAGGATATATATTTCTTGACATGTTGAACTTCTGGACCATGATCTCAAAGAATTTAAACCTCCTTTCCAATGCACCTCAAAAATATAGCCTCACCCTCAATTAGATATGGTATTGGAACACAGTGAGTATGGAATAATTCAAATCTGAGAATACCTGGAGCCTCAGATCTAGGAGGAATCTGAACAATGGAGTCTTCTGAATTGTTATTACAACTGAGATGGAGAAAGAATAAGACACCCCTGAGGGTGAGCAGTTGAGAGAGATGGACACCTACCACTGGTTTATCTGGCAGGTTCTTCTTTAAGGTATGGTCAGATGGAGAGAGTAAATAATATTCATCTCTAAATGTGTCTAAAAAGTACAGGAAATATGCTAACCCTGTATCAGGTAGCTTTTGCTGCCTGACAAACCACCCAAAACCTATTGCCTTAAAACAAGAACCAGTTAGTTAGTTCATGGTTCTGTGGGTCAGAAATTTGAGTTGGGTCAAGTTGGGCAGCTTTTCTGGTCTTGGCTGGGCTCATTTATGTATCTGTGCTCAGTTGTCAGGTATTTGGAGGGCTAACTGGTCTGGGGAGGTGGCTCAGCTGGGTGGTTCCTCATGTCTGTCTTTCTTCAGCAGGCTAATCTAGGTTTGTTAAAGAGGCATTCAAAGCTTCTTAAGACCTGGGCTTGGATTTCACATGGTGTCACATCTGACATAAACTATTGACCAAAGTCAGTCACAAAGTCAGCCCAAAATCAAGGCGTAGAGAAACAGACTCCACCTCTTGATGGGAGAAGCTGCAGAAAATCATGGCCATATTTGCAATCCATGACTCCCCTCCCAAGCATTTCTCAACCTCTAGCCCAATTTCCTGCTGTCATTTTCCTCCACATTTTAAATCAGATGCACTTCTTGAGTAGGGACTGTGTTGGTTTCCCACATGACCCTGAGTAATTGGAAATACCTTGACATAGGGGGTTTTAGGGAGAGCGTTTTTGAGCCTCAGAGAGGAAGGGCTTCAGATTGTAGGAAAGACATTTTTTGTAGAAAGGACTACACAGTGAACATTGTCTTATACTGGGCCAACTTTCTAGTTCTGAAGAGGAGGTTAAATTATATAGGAAAGCAGTGGAGGGAAAATATATAATGGTAGTGGTGTTTCTGAGTACCTCTTAAAAATATGTATCTTTCCCTAAAGCATTTTTATATGGCTTCTATTTTTCCTAGTCCCAGCACTAATCATATTGTTAACAGGTAACATTTTGCAAAGGAGACTGTCCACAACTCCTGTATTTGTGAAGCATCCTTTGGTTGTAAATGATAGAAATGCAGAATTTACTGGCCAAAATAGCTGAAAAATAATCATAGGGCTGAATTCAGAAATGCCTGGGTACAATAGTTAAATTAAGTCATCCATTAGGCTATGTCCCTTGGTTCTGTTTTACTGCTTTGAATTTATCCTTAACTTGGATTGTGTAGCTCACCTCGGAGCTGCTGAGGTTGGGGATTGAGGCAAACATCACAGAACCTGTACTGAGATAGGAGAGAAGAGTCTCTAGAGGAAAATCAAGCTACTGTTACTAGAAAAGGGGGAATAGAGGCTAAGGTAAGGTTAACAACAGATACAAGACAACCCCATATTGTACCCATGGCAAATTGAAGTTTGGATTGAATATTCTTAGCTACACCATTCTGTCCATATTTTAGAAGATGTTCATTTTAAGCTTACTCAAGGCAGGTACTATAACTCATTTATCATTGAGTTTCATCCCTAAAATTCAGCATCTATCTTATTTTCTTGCCTAGAGTAGGGACTCCATTTTTGTTTGATATGTCATTCAGTTGTTTCTTATAAGTCACATCTCCCTGTTGGTTTTGGAGCGAATTATATAAGTAGTGTTTAAGATGAATTTCCACAGAAAATTTCTGGGATGCTGAAGTAAGGATATATTAAATCCAGGTTGTATCTCTCTTCCAAGTGGGAGCAGGGAAAAACAGAAATAGGCATTTATCTGGGTACATGAACTGACGTTTATGATAATCCAGAAAATGCCATTTGCTTATTGCCAAAGATGAAGATGGGATGTAAAGACAGAAATCACCAGATTGTTGTGCTCTGGCCCAGCTTTTGGCATCCGGAGAATCTCCTGGAAGAGGTACATATTTTCATTAATTCACTTAGGATCATCTGACAAAATTTAAATGATTTTTTTTTTCTTTTTGGGAGCAGGTTTTTCTTGATGTATGATCTTATTGTTCACCAAAATGTCCTAAGAAAAAGTCTACTCAAAACCAGTTCTTCTTGCTTCACAGTGTTATCGGCTGCCAGAATGCAGCAATGAGGGGAAGTTGTGGGAATGGCAATTATCTAATAACAGCATTTTAAATGCATCCATATTTTATGGGTCATTTTTGGAACCCACTTCCTTATACTGTCAGTTTTATTAGTACTTAAGGATAAGATTTAATTTCCCTGCTTCTTGGGCAAGTAAAGAGTGGAATCTTAACTTAGCCTGATTATTATTATTTTTTATCATTTTAAGCATTTGAAGTGAGTATTTCAATTTAATGTTTTTTTAAAAAATCATAAAACCATTCTCCCTAGCAGATGTGAATCTCTTCTTTGGCTCTCTTTTAGAGAAGGATGGACAATCTTGTATTGCAGAGTCTGAGTTGCTGATCTTGTTTGGGGTATACCATTGGCAGATCCTCTCAGAAGATGCTTTTCTATTGTTCAGAAATAAAAGGGCAGTGGCTTGATTCCTGCTTCCTCCTCCCCTTGCAGGTAGAGGGCATGATAACGTGTCTTCCAAGTGTCAGAAAGAGAAAATCAATTGTATTTGTTTCTTATTGCTGCTTGTGGTGGTTTGGAGTTAAGTATCCCAGAAAAATATGCTCTTAATCTTAATCCCTTCATGTGGGTGTTAACCCATTGTATATAGGACTTTGATGAGATTACTTCACTTAAGGTGAATTAGGATGGGTCTTAATACTATTACTAGAGGGCTTATAGAGAAGGTGACAGAGAAGAAAGCCACGGAAGAAGCAAGAAACTGGAAATCAATGGGACCCAGAAGGGAAAGAAGACACCACTACATACATTGCCATATAATGGGACAGCCAAGGACCAAGGATTCCTAGCAGCCAGCCCCAGAATGCCACAGACTTCAGGGAGAAAGCAGTACCTTGCAAACACCTTGATTTTGGACTTTTCCTTGCCTCAAAACTATGAGTTAATAAATTCCCATTGTCTAAGCCAACCCGTGGCATGGCATTTGTTTTAGTATCTGGGAAACTAAGATACCACTGTAACAAATTACCACAAACTTAGTGGGCAAAAACAATACAAATTCATTCTCATTGTTCTGGAGGTCAGAAGTCCAAAATGAGTTTCTCTAGGCTCAAGTCAAGGTGTCAGCAGGGCTGTGCTGCCTCAGGATGCTCTAGAGGAGAATCTAACTACTTCCCTTTTCCATCTTCAGCTGCATTCCTTGTATTCCTTGGCTCATGGCCCCTTCCTGTATCTTCAAAGCTGGCTGTGCAGCACCTTCTCTCTCTGCCCGGCTTCCCTCTACTTGGTCTGCTTCTGTCACATGGTCTTTGTCCCTTCTGTGACCAACCCTTCCTCTTACTCCTTCTTATCAAGACACTAGTGGTTACAATTTGGGCCACCTGGATAATGCAGGATGGTTTTCCCATTTCATTTAATTTAATCACATCTGCAAAGTCCCTTTTACTCCATAAGGTAGAGTTTGCAGGTTCCAGGGATCGGGACCTGGGTATCTTTGGGGACCCAGATTTAGCCTCCCACAACAATCTTTCAGCCTTTCCTAGGAATGGAGTAAGGCATGAGTTGTATGGTATCTAGAGGGTTCTCTCCATTTCTTAGCTTATTCAAAAACTTAGAATATAAAAACAATGGTTTCAATGGGGAAAAGGGTAGTTTTCAAATCACATATAGTAGTTTTTCCTGAAGGAATTTAAAAAATAAATGTGTTTTTATAGTTATAAGTGGATTGCTATAGAAACTAAACATCATTAAGGTAATCCAACTTTGAGGCATTAAAGCATCTCTGTTTTACAGATAAAGAAACTGAGGAACAGTGAGATTACATAACAGGTCCATAATCACACAAGGTGTTAGTGATGGACCTTGGGTTTAGGGTTTTGCCTACTTGGTATGAAGAGGAGAGCGCAGGGTTTAGTGGTAAGGTGATGTGCAATGCTAAGAAGACATCAGTATAGATAAGGGAAACTGTTGGATTCTAAAGCCAGAGTCGTAGTTTCATAGAGTTTTAAGGCAACTAGACTTTCCCCATTTCCTGGGGGAGGGGGCATTTCTCAACTTGGTGGGTTGAGCACCCAGGATACAACCTAGGTTAGTTTTTTGTTGTTATTATTATGAATAGAAGTTGGTCTAAAAGAAGAACTTTGGAACACAAGGCTAGTGTCAACAGACATGGAGGTCAAGTGGGGTCCTGACACCCCATCCACTTCCACCCACTTCACATCTTCTTCCACCATGTCCTTTTTCCTACTATCATCTACCCCTCACTCTAATCTGGTTCCTTGTGCTCAGTCTACAAACTTGTCTTAAATCTGCCCCTATCTTTAGCTGTTTTTGTCTTTCGCTCAACCTCTGCATCATGCAATTCCCTCCTTTAAGTTACCACCAAATTTCCTGAAAAAGTAGTTTAGTCTTGCCAAATTTATTTCCTTCATTCCCACTTATTAGTCGGGCTTCTCCCCTCATCACTCCACCAACTCTGCTGTCAGAGGTCACCCTGTCTTCTGGCTACTGACCAATTTTTAGTTCTTATTTTCAGTGAGACTCCTCAGCAGCATGAGCATACAGATTATCCTTTATTTTTTAAAGTTTCCATTTCAATATCTATTCCTTTTGAGTCTCTTCTTCATTCCTTTTCATTCATTGAAATTAGGATATTGAGTGTTCTGTCCCTGGTTCGCCTCTCTTATTGCTAAAACCTTCTGCCTGAATTCTCTCATTTACTCCCATCACTTCAGCTTTCATGAATGTGTTGAAGGCTTCCCAGTCCAAATCTGCAGTCCTCACCTCTTTCCTGAGTTTGAGGCCCTTATATCCAACAATTTCCTTGATACCTCTGGATACCTACAGAACTGCAAACTCATCATCACAATTTAAGACTTGGTGTCTTCCCTTCTAAATTTGTGCTGCCTCTTTCACTCTTTGTCTTGTTTTATTTGGATACCGTCTACCACACCATCTACCTACTGTAGTGAACCAAGATCTTTGGAGTGACCCTCTTTCTTTTATCACACCTCTAATTACTCATTAAATTCTGTGACTGGCACCTTCATTCTCACTGCCTTAATCTGGGCCTTCATTTGTGCCATTTTTTAAAAAATTCAGTTTTATTGAGATATATTCATATACCATACAATCATCCATGGTGTTACAATCAACTGTTCACAGTACCTCATATAGTTACGCATTCATCACCCCAATCTATTTTTGAACATTTTCCTTACACCAGAAAGAATCAGAATAAGAATAAAAAATAAAAGTAAAAGAGAACACCCAAATCATCTCCCCCATCCCACCCTATTTTTCATTTAGTTTTTGTCCCTATTTTTCTATTCATCCATCCATACACTGGATAAAGGGAGTGCGAATGACAAGGTTTTCACGATTGCACTGTCACCCCTTGTAAGCTACATTGTTATACAATCGTCTTCAAGAGTCAAGGCTACTAGGTTAGAGTTTGATAGTTTGAAGTATTTACTTCTAGCTATTACAATACATTAAAACCAAAAAAGGGTTATCTATATAGTGTGTAAGAATGTCCACCAGAGTGACCTCTCAACTCCATTTGAAATTTCTCAGCCACTGAAAATTTATTTTGTTTCATTTTGCATCCCCCTTTTGGTCAAGATGTTCTCAATCCCACTATGCCAGGTTCAGATTCATCCCCGGGAGTCATATCCTGCATTCCCAGGGAGACTTACACCCCTGGGAGTCAGGTCCCATGTAGAGGGGAGGGCAGTAAGATCATCTGCCAAGGTGGCTTAGTTAGAGAGAGAGAGGGCCACATCTGTGCAACAAAGAGGCACTCAGGAGGAGACTCTTAGGCACAGTTATAAGCAGGTTTAACCTCTCCTTGCAGCAACAAGCTTCATAGGGGCCAGCCCCAAGACAGAGGGCTTAGCATAATCCAGGTGAGGGAGTCCAACACCTCTGCATCCTCCTCCAGCTTCTCAGGGAGACCCACATATATATTTTTATTCTTGGCCCAAATTGCTTTGGGATGTGTTGCTATTTCACTTTAACCTATACAGACCTACCATATCTCACTTCCTATTCAAAGTTCCATGTAATTGTGGTATTTGAACAAACTCACTGAGGAAGTTATATTGTTTAGAAAATATAGATCCTACACCAAATAAACATCTATTCCCTTGGTCTCACATGGAAGTTGAAGTTTTAACACACAGTCAGTTTGAACCTTTACTCTTTGGCCCGATTTGCCCTAGTCTTAACCAGATCTGCTTCATTCATATCTCTAATTGAAGTCCAGGCTCTTTTTCAGCTTTTTTTTTTTTTCGACAGTTGCTGTATGTGTTAATACTGACATTCATATCTGCCGAGCTCTAGCTCTGAGTTTCAGGTGTCACACAGATACCCAATGTTCCAGAGACCAATCGGGTTATACACAAAGGGATCAACATCTCAGAATTTGGAGATAGCCATTACAATTCAGGAATAGATTTGACTGCTGTAAGAGCTTACAATCTACCATTACAATAATTGTTTCCCTGTTAGGCTGTGCTTTAAGATTCAATTCTGAGTTTTTACATTGTGGTTAGCCTATATTGGTGAGGCATTATAGTGTTTGCCTTTGTTTCTGGTGTACTTCACTCAAAATGCTGTCTACAGGATCCATTCACCTTGTTGTGGTGCTCAATATTCCATGCATACACTCCATATTCCATGCATACACCACAGTTCACCATTCTGTTCCTCAGTCAGTACACCCTTAGGCCACATCCACCCACTGCAAACCATGAATACTGCCTCCATAAACACCAATGTGTAAATGTCCATTCATGTCTCTGCTCTCAGATCTTCTAAGTACATACCCCATAATGAAGTTACAGGACCTTATGACTCCCACATACTTAGCTTCTTGTGGAACCACCACACTGACCCCCAGAAAGCCTACACTATTCTGTCTCCTCATCAACAGTAAATAGGTACATCCCTCTCTCCATGTTTTCTCCATAACATTTACCCCTGTTAATATTTTTTCCTAAAATTTTATAGAGATATATTCACATAACATACAATTATCCATAGTGTACAATCAGTTGTTCACAGTATCATCATATAGTTGTACATTTATCACCACAGTCAGCATTTGAACATATTGATTACTGTGAGAAAGTTTTTTTTGTGAATAATAAAAAAGATAATAAAAAGAAAAATAAAATGTCATACAATACAATATAATAGTAAGGATAGAAAACAACACCACTACCAAGAATCTCATATCCCTCCCTTATATCCCCCTCTCATACACATTTAGCTTTGGTATATTGCCTTTGTTACATTTAATGGAAGCATATTACAATGTTACTGTTGACCATAGATTCCAGTTTGCTTTGATTATGTTTTTTCCCAAATACCATTCCTTTTTCAACACTCTGCATGGTTGACATTCATTTGTTCTCCCACATGTGTGAACATTTTTATATTTGTACATTTAGTAATGGTCATTGGCCGCTCCAGTTTTTGCCAAGTTATAAAGTCCCAGTCTTCATCATCTATCTTTACCTCTGGTGTCATACATTCCCTTATCTCACCTCTTTCAGCTTTACTCACAGACATCTTTTTTTCAGTGTACTTATAATATTGTGCTACCATGAAGCAGTATTATTCTATCTACTTCTGGATCTATACAGTCAAGCCAGCTGAACATTCTGTAGTCCTTCAGCATCACATGCCTGATCTCTACCCTTTTTCTATCTCCTGGTAGCCTGTGTTATAAGCTTTTAACTCTCAAAGTTTGCTCATTAATGTTAGTTCATATTAGTGAGATCATACAGTATTTGTCCTTTTGTTTCTGGCTAACTTCACTCAACATAATGTCCTCAAGGTTCATCCATGTCATTATATGTTCCATTTCTTTCTCCATCTTACAGTGCATAATATTGCATCATGTCTATATACCACAGTTTGTTTATCCACTCATCCATTGATGGACATTTGGGCTGCTTCCATCTCTTGGCAATCGTGAATAATGCCGCAATAAACACTGGTTTACAAATGTCCATTTGTGTCTTAACTTTTAGTTCCTTTGAATATATACCTAGCAATGAAATAGCTGGGTCATATGGCAAATCTATACTTAGCTTCCTGAGGGACCTCCACACTGTCTTCCAGAATGGTTGCATCATTCTACATTCCCACCAGCAATGAATAAGTGTGCCTCTTTCTGCACATCCTCACTAGCACTTGTCATTTTCTGTTTTTTTGATAATGGCCGTTCTGGTAGGTGTGAGATGATATCTCATTGTGGTTTGATTTGCATTTCCCTAATAGCCAGTGAAGTTGAGCATTTTTTCATGTTTTTGAGCCATTTGTATTTCTCCTTCAGAAAAGTGTCTGTCCATGTCTTTTGCCCATTTTTCAATTGGGTTGTTTGTCTTTCTGTTGTTGAGTTGTAGGATCGCTCTATATATTTGGGATATTAAACCCTTATCTGATATGTGGTTTCCAAATATTGTCTCCCATTGTGTAGGCTGCTTTTTTTACTTTTCTAACGAAGTCCTTTGATGTACAAAAATGTTTGATTTTGAGGTGATCCCGTTTGTCTATTTGTTCTTTGGTTGCTTGCACTTTGGTTGTAAGGTCTAGGAAACTACCTTCTATCACAAGATCTTTAAGATATTGCCATACATTTTCTTCTAAGAGTTTTATGGTCTTGGTGCTAATGTTTAGGTCTTTGATCCACTTTGACTTAATTTTGGTATAAGGTGTGAAATGGACATCCTCTTTCATTCTTTTGGAAATGGATATCCAGTTGTCCAAACACCATTTATTGAATAGGCTGCTCTTTCCCAGTTGCTTCGGCTTCACTGCCTTATCAAAGATCAGTTGTCTGTAGATGTGAGGGTCTATTTCTGAACACTCAATTCAATTCCATTGGTCAGTATCTCTGTCCTTATGCCAGTACCATACTGTTTTGAGCACCGTGGCTTTGTAATATGCTTCAAAGTCAGGTAGTGTGAGACCTCCCACTTTGTTCCTCTTTCTCAATATATTTGTGGCTATTTGGGGCACCTTGCCCTTCCAAATAAATTTGGTTATTGGTTTTTCTATTTCTGCAAAATAAGTTGCTTGGATTTTAATTGGTAGTGCATTGAATCTATAAATCAGTTTAGGTAGAGTTGAATCTTAATTATATTTCGTCTTCCAATCCATGAATATGGTATATTTTTCAATTTTTTAAGGTCCTGTTCAATTTCTTTTGGCAGTTTCTTGTTGTTTTCTTTGTATAGGTCTTTTGTGGCCTTCGTTACATTTATTCCTAAATACTTGATTATTTTGGTTGCTATTGTAAATGGGATTTTAAAAAATTTCTTCCCCTTGTTGCACATTACTTGTGTATAAGAACACTACAGATTTTTGCATGTTGATCTTGTAGCCTGCAACTTTGCTGTATTCATTGATTAGCTCTAATAGATTTGCTGTAGATTTTTCTGGATTTTCTACATGTAGAATCATGTCATCTGCAAAGAGTGAAAGTTTTACTTCTTTCTCTCCAATTTGGATGCCTTTTATTTCTTTTTCTTGCCTGATTGCTCTAGCTAGAACTTCCAGCACAATGTTGAATAACAATGGTGACAGTGGGCTTCCCTGTCTTGTTCCTGATCTTAGAGGGAAAGCTCTCAGTCTCTCCCCATTGAGTACAATGTTAGCTGTGGGTTTTTCATATATTGCCTTTATCATGTTGAGAAAATTCCCTTCTATTCCTATCCTTTGAAGTGTTTTCATCAAGAAAGGATGTTGCATTTTGTCAAATGCCTTTTCTGCATTGATAAAGATGATCATGTGGTTCTTCTGCTTTGATTTACTGATGTGGTGTATTACATTAATTGATTTTCTTGTGTTGAACCAGGCTTGCATACCTGCAATAAACCCCACCTGGTCGTGGTGTATAATTCTTTTAATGTGCTGCTGGATTCGATTTGCAAGTATTTTGTTGAGGATTTTTGCATCTATATTTATTAAAGAGATTGGTCTATAATTTTCTTTTTTTGTAGTATCTTTGTCTGATTTTGGTATTAGGGTGATGTTGGCTTCATAGAATACGTTGGGTAGCTTTCTGTCTTCTTCATTTTTTTTGAAGAGTTTGAGCAGAGTTGATACTAATTTCTTGAATGCTTGGTAGAATTCACATGTGAGGCCATCTGGTCCTGGGCATTTATTTTTTTGGGAGCTTTTTGATGACTGACTCAGTCTCTTTACTTGTGATTGGTTTCTTGAGGTCGTCTATTTCTTCTCAGATCAATGTTGGTTGTTTATGCTTTTCTAGGAAGTTGTCCATTTTGTGTAAGTTGTCTAGTTTATTAGCATATAGTTGCTCATAGTATCTTCTCATTATCTCCTTTATTTCTGCAGGGTCAGTAGTTATGTTTCCTTTCCTGTTTCTGGTTGCATTTATTTGCATCCATTCTCTCTCTCTCTCTCTTTTTGTTAGCCTAGCTAGGGGTCCATCAATTTTGTTGATTTTCTCAAAGAACCAGTTTCTGCTTTTGTTGATTCTCTCAATTGTTTTCCTCTTCTCAGTTTCATTTATTTCTGCTCTGATCTTTGTTATTTCTTTCCTTCTGTTTGCTTTGGGGTTAGTTTGCTGTTCTTTCTCTAGTTCCTCAAGGTAAGCAGTTAATTCCTTAATTTTTGCTCTCTCTTCTCCTCTAATATAGGTGTTTATGGCAATACATTTCCCTCTCAGGACCACCTTTTCTGTATCCCATAGGTTTTGATACGTTGTGCTTTCATTTTCATTTGCCCCAAGGTATTTACTAATTTCTCTTGTAATTTCTTCCTTTACCCACTGGTTTTCTAAGAGTGTGTTTTCAGTCTCCATATATTTGTGAATTTTACAATCTTCTGCCTGTTATATATTTCCAACTTCATTCCTTTATGATCTGAAAAAGTGTTTTTTATAATATCAGTATTTTAAAATTTGTTGAGTCTTGCTTTGTGACCCAATATGTGGTATATCCTAGAGAATGTTCCATGAGCACTTGAGAAAAACATGTATCCTGCTGTTGTGGGGTGTAGTGTTCTATAAATGTCTGTCAAGCTAGTTCATTTATCATACAATTCAACATCCCTGTTTCCTTATTGATCCTCTGTCTAGATGTTCTATCCATTGATGAGAGTGGTGTATTGAAGTCTTCAACCATTATTGTGGAGTTATCTACTCTTTTCAGTGTTCTCAGTGTTTGTCTCCTGAATTTTGGGGCACTCTGGCTTGGTGCATAAATATTTATGATTGTTATGTTTTCTTGGTGAATTGACCCTTCTATTGATTTATAGTGTCCTTCTTTGTCTCTTTTAGTTGTTTAACTTTTGAAGTCTACTTTGTCTGATATTAATATAGCTACTCCTGCTTTTTTCTGGTTGCTGTTTGCATGAAATATCTTTTTCCAACCTTTCACTTTCATTTCAGCCTATTTTTGTCCTTTTGTCTAAAGGGAATTTCCTGTAGACAGCATATTGATGGGTCCTGTTTTTTTAATCCATTTTGCCAGTCTGTGTCTTTTTATTGGGAATTTTAATCCATTAAACAGTTAGTGTTATTACTGTAAGGGCAGTACTTTCTTCTACCATTTTGTCTTTTGGATTTTGTATGTCATGTCTTATTTTTTCCCCGCTCTCTCTTTTTACCCTTCCTGATAATCTTCATTTCTACACTCTTCCCCAAACCTCTTTCTCCTGTCTTTTCCTATCAGTCTGTAGCACTCCCTTTAGCATTCCTTGTAGCGCTGGTCTCTTATTCACAAACTCTCAGTGTCTGTTTGTCTGAAAATATTTTATTCTCTCCCTCATTTTTGAAGGACAGTTTTGCTGGACATAGAATTCTTGGTTGGTAATTCTCCTCTTTCAGTATCTTAAATATATCATACCACTGTCTTCTCACCTCCATGGTTTCTGCAGAGAAATCTGTACATAGTATTATCAAGCTTCCCTTGTATGTGATGGATTGCTTTTCTCTTGCTGCTTTCAGAATTCTCTCTTTGTCTTTGACATTGGAAAATCTGACCAGTAAGTGTCTTAGAGTAAGTCTATCGGGGTCTATTCTGTTTGGGGTGCTCTGTACTTCTTGAATCTGTAATTTTCTGTCTTTCACAAGAGTTGGGAAATTTTCAGTGATTATTTCTTCTGTTATTCTTTTCCCCCCTTTCCCATCCCATCTCCCTCTGGGGCACCCATAACACATATATTAGTATACTTCATGTTGTCACTCAGCTCCCTGAGACCCTGCTCATGTTTTCCCATTCTTTTCACCATCTGTTCATGTGTATGAATTCAAATGTTTTGTCTTCCAATTCACTGATCCTTTCTTCTGCCTATTCAAATCTACTGTTGTATCCCTCTATTGTCTTTTTCATCTCCTCCATTATGCCCTTCATTCCCATAAGTTCTGCCATTTGTTTTTTCAAGTTTATGAATTTTTCTTTATGATCACCCAGTGTCTTCCTTATATCCTTCATCTCTTTTTTTATATCTTCCCTCAGTTCATTGACTTGATTTTTGAATTGATTTAGGAGATTTGTTTGAACATCTTTAATTAGTTCTTCCTTCAATTAAATGAATTGATTTAGTATTAGTTGTCTCAACTTCTATATCTCAGTTGAACTATTAGATTGTTCCTTTGGCTTGTCCGTATTTTCATGTTTCCTAGTATGGCTTGTTATCTTGAGCTGTCTAGGCATCCGACTTTCTTGATTAGTTTATTCTGGAGCTCATTTTCACTCTTTTACCTAGGTTTTCTTGTTGGTTGGCTTTGTTCTGTTAACCTCTGGTGTTTAGTTCAGCTTATTCTAGGCCTCTAACTTAGGTTCTATTTAGTTGATCGGAGTTTTTCACCTCTTGTTTTTCTGTTTCTTGCTCTGCCTCTATGTAGCTTTTTTTGTGTGATGGTTTCCTCAGATATGGTCAACCACAGTCAGGTTTCCAAGTCCAGAGAGGCCCAGGTCTCAGGAGGAGCATATGGAATTTCCTTGAGAATGAGACCCTCCTGTGAGGCCTCTAGACTTGGAGCTTTTCCTATGCTCTCCAGCAGGTGGCGCTTGCCAGCCTGCAGCTCCCCCACCAGTGTAAGGAGGTGCAGTGTCTTTAGTTTTCCTGGTGACCCTGACCCTGTTGGGGGCATGGCTGACTGAGGCTGGTTTCTGAATTCCAGCCCCTGCAATCTGAGTTCCCCAAAGGAGGGCTGCCACTGGAGCTGGGCCACACCCCCCTTTTCTTGGGAAGTTATGATGTTTAGTGAATTTTCTCTGCCACTAGACTTACTGCTTTGTCTCTCAGAGCTATCTTAAGTCTGCTCTTGCCTGTGCCCAAATTGCAAGTCTTTGAGGCTTTCTGTAATGGGTTTCTTAGACTCGTTATTTAAAAAAAAAAAAGATTAAAAAAAAAAAAGAAAAAAGGAAAAGAAGTACCTACTATGGACTATTTACAGCCCTTGCAGTTCTGATGGGCTATTAAAATGTTAAAAGACAAGGAGTTGAGGGTGATTAAGGAGCAAGAAAGCAGAGAAACCAGCTTTTCACAGAAATGCCCTGGCTCCCTGGATTTGCATATGTGCCTGATTCTGTTTGAGCCTGACTCTTCTCTGTATTATGTTCATTGCACCTCCAAAAGTCTCTGTTTTAATTAATTAATTAATTAATTTATTTATTTTTGCTGTTTTTGCTAGCCCTATCTCCTCTCCACTGGGCTTACTGCTCCAGATTCTCTGGTGTCTGGTCTCAGTTTATCTATGGTTGGAGTTTTTGTTGAGCAGTCTCAGTTTGTTAATCAGTGCTGCAACTGCAGTTCTCCCTCCTGGGTCTTAGCACCGAAGGCCCCTTCTCCCTCGGGATTGTGCCTGGCAGGGAGGGGCGTGGGCCCCCTGGCAGTGAGAACTTACAGATTTCACTGATCTCAGCTGTTCCATGCATTCGTGTGTTTTGTATGAAGTATGTCCAAACTCAAATTCCTCTGCAGTGTTTGGTCCATGCAGTTTCTGGCTTTCTGCCAACTGCCCAGAGGAGTAACTAAACTCACACCTCACCACTCTGCCATCTTGCCAACAATCAATTTGTGCCATTTTGATTACAATAGTCTTCTAATTTGTTTCTCTGCCTCAGTCCTCTTTCATGCCTATGCTGCCCTCAAAGTGATTTGCAATCCATCACTGTCAGGAATGCCTTTTTTCCTTTACAAAGTTATTCTAAGTTCTCCAGCCCAGCTGGAATGTTCCCTTCTTTGTGGAAGAGACATTGGTTTCCTCATTTGGGCACTCAGACCCTGTCTCTGGCCTGAACCCTAAGTGGATTGAAAGCTCTTCAAGGGCAAGGGCTTGTCTTGGTATCCTCAGAGCCTACCATGGGGACTGGGTCCCAGGAAGTGCTCATGAATGTTTGTTGGATGAATCACAAAAGTCATAATGAGAAGACTGATGCATGCATCAAAAGTTATAGCAGGATGTTTTGATGTTATTCAAAATGAATGAAAGATACTCTCATGTCATATTTTCTTTCTTTTTGAGTTTCAGTATGGACTTTAAGGCTCACTGACCCAGACCACTGCTTTCCATATTACATTATGGAATTAAACTTTTGGAGAAAATTGTAAGGTAGTTAAATAACCTCAGTGAACATCTTTGTTTCCTAGCACGGGGTTAAACTTTTCGACCTTTCGTACCCAAACTAAATTTTCAGAAACTCTCATTCATACTTTAATTGTGAAAATCATTTTACCTAGCTTCCCAGGAATTCACAGGTGATTTGGGCTGAGATTATATTTTCATAGGTAGGGAACTTCCAAAGCATTTTTGAATATAAACTAAAGTCTTCTGTTACAAATTTTACATACATTTTAAGAAAAAGAAGGCAGCTGTCAAGAAAGAAGCTAACTTACATTGAGCGCTAACTACTTGCCAAGTGTTCTTCTAAGAGTTTTCATAAGCATCTAACATCTCAAAACAACTTTGTCTGGAAGGCAAGACAACACTGAGATGTGCACCCAGAGCTGCTACCTTCAGGCTGAAGTTCTCTAAAGATTTAATCATATTTATATACGTAATAGACTGGGCACTGCCTGTGGGAAGGGCTGTGAGGGAGGATGTTGGGCAGGCTCAGCCTCCTCTTTATTGTCTAGCACTTCAGCTCTGGCAACAAAAAGCAAAACAAAACCGTGCATTACCTAGACCTTCTTGCTTAGAAGGCAGTTTATGCCCAGTTATTATAACTCAAGGACATCTTTGTATTCTCATTCCATTTCCTCAGCCCATGTGGCACTGAGTTAATTAGAGTATAGGAAGCTGTGTAAAAGAGACCCAAAATAGCAAAACAGGAGTTTATTCGTCACATAGGCTGCCCAGCTTGTAAGCAGTCCAGGGTTAGTATGGGGGCTCCATGGTAATTGGGGTTCTAACTCCCTCTAGTTTGTCCTGGGCAGGACTTTCATACTCATTGTCCAAGATGGCTTCTTGCCTGCCCACATTTCATCCAGCGGGAAGAAGGAAAGGGAAAAGGGGAAGGAGAGGCCACTCCCTTCTCTTTAAGGGCATGATTTAGAAGCTGCAGAAATCACTCCTGCTCACATGCCATTGACCAAAACTTAGTCACATGACCATGTTGAGGACCTGAAGCCTTCCCAGCCTAGTCACGTGGGAGGAAGAGAGAATGGATATTAGGTATCAACTAATTTCTGCCATGGTTTATCAAATAATGTATTTCAACTAAATATAAAACCCTTCATGAAAGGAGTCCTGTATATATGGTTCTCACTCCAGTTATATTTTCAGAGACTTGCACATGCCAGGGAGCTTTTGTGTCCCTTTTAGATTAGAACCCTTGGCAAATACTCAGAGAGCCCATCCCTTCAGCAGACTCAGCCTCTAGATGGTACATTCCCAGCTCATGGATGAAATCAGGGATAGTCAATGAAATGGGGGTGGTTTGTCTTTCTCTCCATTTTCCCTGGGTCTCTCTTACCTTAAAAAATTAGCAAGGTAGAGGATTTTAGCCTGTGATGGTTAGGTTCATGTATCAACTTGGCCAGGTGATGGTACCCAGCTATCTGGTCAAGCAAGCACTGGCCTAACTATTGCTGTGAGGACATTTGGGGCCGGTTAATAAACTAACAGGCTGGTTTATTAAATCATCAGTCAATTGGCTGCAACTGTGACTAATGACTCAATGAAGGGTGTGTCTTCCACAATGAGAGAATGCAGTTGGCTAGATTTAATCCAATCAATCAGTTGAAGACTTTTAAGTGAGACAGATAGAAGACCTTCACTACTTCGGCTGACCAGTGAAGCGTTTCCTGAGGAGTTTGTTGAAGTTGCCAGTTCGTTTCCTGAGGAGTTGGTCAAAGTTGCCGGTTCATTTTCTAAGGAATTCATCGGACATCTTCACTGGAGTTGACAGTTTGTTGACTGCCCTACAGAATTTGTACTTGTGCATACCCACAGTTGCGTGTCACTTTTATAAATCTTATATTCATAGATACCTCTCATTGATTCAGTTTCCCTAGAGAACCCTAACTAATACATAGCCATTTATGAGGTCTCAGATCTTGAGCCCAAATAGCCCCTACATCACACACTGAGATGGTATATAGAACATTAATATTGTGTATAGATACAATGATTAGATTGTTCTTACTGGAGAATTTTTTGGCATCTGATAAAAAAACATTCTGTTACCACTGATTAATCTTTATGTTCAAAAGTTACGGTTTTTAAGCATTCAATCTGAGTCTGTTGTTCTCTACTCTCCTTTCCTCTGTATCAACGTCTACAGAAAAATCCTGGGTTGGGACTCTTAGGTAGCTGTGGGTTGAAGCAATTGAAGAAACAACTGTATCACCACATCGGTTGCCAACTCCTAGGGACCCAGTCACCCCTGCCAGCCAGCTCCCATTCAGAGACACCAAGATCAGACTCCACCTAAGCAAGGGCAGCAGGGTTTACTCATTGCTTCCTCTCTTTGTCCCAACTCTTTCTTTCTTTCTTTCTCCTCTTCATCTTTTTCTGGAAGACTTCCTGAAGCTTGGCTTTTATGAATGATCTGAAACAGCTTTTTACGTACCAGCGCTGTGCTAAGAGCTTTGCCTCTCTTAACCATTTAATCCTCACCTGAGAGAGAAAAACTGTTAATACTCCCATTGTATAGGACAGTACATTGAGGTGCAGAGAAATTAAGAAACTTGTCCAAGATTACACACTGGTAAGTGGCAGAGCCAGGACTCAAAGCTATTATTGTCTCTATTCTATAAATTAAAAAGCTGTAGTTACAAGCTTAAATAATTTGCCTGCAGCTGCACACAGCAAGCAACAGGATTGGGATTCAAGCCTAGGTCTCTGAATCCACACTTCTCAACCACCATGCTTAGTAAGAAATATAGTCCCTCACAAGGCTGTGGCCACCAATTGGGGTTGTGGGACTCCTTGTCTGTTACCTGTGATTCTTCTAGATGCCTCCCCATACCCATCCCCAGGTCGGGGAAAACTGATTTAATCTCAGCCATGCATAAAGGCAGCTGTTGCACATATGCTGTAACATAAGGCACTTATGGAAGTATTACCTATATTTCATATCCTTGTTCAAATCTCCACTCTCCCATTCACCTGCCAGCATAAGGAGTGCAGTTTCCTTTTGCAAGGGGATAATCTGAAATGCTACTTTTGCATCAGAAAACTAAGAGGTTCATGTATCCTGCTTGGATGGAACGTTTTTCAGCCTCAGAGCCTATAAAAATATTGTGGTGTGAATGGTTCAGCTGAAACAACAGAATGCTGGGAAAGTAAACTGCAAAATGTGCTTGAATTATTAGTCCTCAACACGGTATAAAAACACCTTCTACCACAGTGAGATGCTTGTGCCTAGGAACTAAGTACACTTTTGCCTGCAGGAGCAGGTGGATATTGTAGGTTTATATTTTGCAAACATGAAACCACTCAAACCCATCCAATTATATGAAGATTAAAGATAAGGGAACACATTTCCATTGCCCTGGCTTCCTGATATCCTTTCAGAGGTGACAGAAAACACAGAAGTGTCCTATTATTGTAAAGATATTGGAACATATATATTTTCAATGTGTTTTATATTTGTAAACCAGTGGTGCAAAAGTTTGTTTTTAAATCAACCTAGAAATAAAAGTTTCTCTGACTATTCTTGGTTTCTTTGAAAACATTTAAACTAAAATTGTAAATAGAAGAAATACAAAAAATACTAAAACTTGCTGAGAACATTAGATTGTGAATGTCCTGGAGAGGTGGATTGGGCAGGGTGTGGCTTTCATTAAAAATGGTGATTAAAAATCCTTTAAAAAATATCTTCTTGATTGTTTCTGCAGAACTTCAGCCCAAGTCACCAAGGCGTTTTATTAGTAGGGAGACTTATCCTAATCAGTTTAGGCAGCAACCTCACATTCTACACCTGCATTTTTGGCTGGAGAGTTCAGTTTTATAAATGCATTCTGATACCTGGTGAATTATTCCCTCTTTGCATTTCAGGGGAGTTGCTGCGTGGGTGCCTGCCTGGCTGGGGAGCAGTGTGATGAGAACCTGGCCGCATCTTCTCTCAGGCTCATGACTGTCCCCTCTGCAGCTCATAGCAGCTGCTGGCGGGGCCGAGTCAGCCGACTTCCATGGCACAACTTGAAACATTATTATACTAAGGGATTCAGAAAGCTTGAGTGAGCTGACAGCGTCGGATTTACAAATGCATTCTAAGCACAGGAGATTGCTGCTCTGCTTTAATTAGCAGGTTCATTGATCCTCGAACTTCCCACGTGGTCTGCTGAGGTGGAGCCACACCTCATTTAAGTACATGGCTCCTTTGCAAGAGTCAGTTGTCAGCACTGCGCATTTCCCGGATGCCAGCAGGTTGGCCATTTGTCAAGGTGCCAGCATTTGGTGACTGCTGGTAATGGATTTTCGTGTTTCTTTTATGAAGAGTTTCATTCAAATACTTTGAAGAACTTTGGCAACACTTAAGTGAACACAGCTCAGCGTGTGACATGAACCAGAGAGCAGCAACCCAGTCTGCAGTGCCAGCAGCCTGCTCGCTGGCTCCCCGGGTTGGTGTTTATTGAAATTCCAAGAAAGCTGGGTCTGGCTGGTTGAGCAAGAAGCTGTCCTGTCCCACCAGGGGCGGAATGGCTCTTGGACATATTCTGGCCATGTGAGTGTGGCATTATTTCAAGAGTCCTGGGCTGAGGCTTGCTAGAGTTGCAGAGTGGAGGACATTTCCACAGAAGCTCCAAGGTTGCTGGGGCCAAAATGATATCCAAGGCTTTTAAAGATTCTGATCTCAGACCTCATTGCTAAAATCAGTGCTGGGACTTGCTCTAGTGCATTTTTCCCCCCACTGTCTCTCTCTCTCTTTTTTAAAATGCAATTTTATTGAGATATAGTCACACACCATACAGTCATCCAAAGTGTACGATCAGTATCATCATATAGTTGTGCATTCATCACCACAATTTTTTGAACATCTTCATTACTCCAAAAAATAAAACTGAAAACAAGAATAAATATAAAATATAAAATATAAAATATAGTAAAAAAGAACACCCAAAACATCTCATACTCCTTTTTCACGCCGTCATCCACTTACTGTTTGTCCCTCTTTTTTCTACTCATCTGTCCATACACTGGATAAAGGGTATGTGAGCCACAAGGTTTTCACCATCACACAGTCACACTGTGTAAGCTATGTAGTTATACAATCATCTTCAAGAATCAAGGATACTGGATTGCAGTTCAACAGTTTCAGGTATTTCCTTCTAGCTATTCTAATACACTAAAAAGTAAAAAGGGATATCTATATAATGCATAAGAATAACCTTGAGAATAACCTCTCAACTCCATTTGAGATCTCTCAGCCACTGAAACTTTGTTTAATTTCTCTTCCCCCTTTTGGTCAGGAAGGCTTTCTCAATCCCACGATGCCAGGTCCAGACTCATCCCTGGGAGTCAAGTCCCACATTGCCAGGGAGATTTACACCCCAGGGAGTCATGTCCAATGGAGAGGGGAAGGCAGTAAGCTTACCTGCTGAGTGGGCTTAGAGAGAGACAGGCCATATCTGCGCAACAAAAGAGGTTCTCTGGAGGAGACTCTTAGGTACAATTGTAAATAGGCTTAGCCTCCTTTGCAGAAACAAGCTTCATAAGAGAAAGCCCCAAGATCGAGGACTTGGCCTATTACAACTGTAGTCCTGAATGCTTGTGAGAATATCAGGAATTCCCCAGGTGGAGAAGTTTAACGTTTTCACATTTCCCCCCAGGTCTTCAGGGGGGTTTGCAAATATTTTTTATTCTCTGCCCAAATAACTCTGGAATGTAGTCCAGTTTTGTTAATTAAAACTGCAATTGGAGCTTGGTTGAGCTACATTCCCTTGCTCCCGGCAGGGACTGCTTCTTTCTCCTACAGTGAAGTTTTCCAGCTCAGCCTGCCATGCCAGTGGGGGAGGGGTGCCAGCTCTACAGCCTGGGAGCTTTACTTACAGTTCTATGCTGCAATCTCAGTTGTTCAACCCATTCTAGACAGGTGTACAAAGTGTGTTTGGTCACGGATGTTCCCCCATCAGTTGTTTGAGACTATTTTCTAGTTATTCCTGGCTATTTACATGCTGCTCTAGGGGATTAACTAAATTCCACACTTCCCCATACTGCCATCTTGTCCCACTTCGCTCTAGTGCATCTTGATGTAAACCTAGATAGAGGGGAATGAGCACTGCACTTGCAACTTGCTTGGCTTCTCCCTGACTCTGTGACTTTGGCCAGATTTGTCCTGGGCAGCTGTAAAATGCAGCAGAAGAACTAAAGATTCTTACAGTAGTCAGTTTGGGGAAGTGGGAATAGAGTCTGCGGGTGAAGCAGATTTGCACATTCTCCAGCAGCTTGTAAGTAAAAGTGCCCTTAAGCCATGCCTGCCCCACACTTCAGAAAGCACAGGGAGGGACTTGTACAGGCAAGGAAAGCGGGAGAGACCTCATGGAGTGTGACAAATGAAAAATTTTCAAACGACATTTACTTTTACAAGTCAGACATTTAAGTGGGTGCTTTTTATGGAGGATTTTCAATTTTTATATCACCTAAGAGACTTCTGCATTTCTCACAATTCTTCTGCACGTCAAAAATGAATTATTGTTTCATCCATTTTAGAAAAGAATTTTAGGGAATTTGTAAAACAGACAAAGGCTACATGTGCCCTGAGAAAGTCCAATAACCTGAATGAGTTTCTCCCCTTGATTGATATACTGGGATTGGTGACCGAGGAAAAGAAATAAAATGCCAAATTTTAGTAGGAACATAGTATCTGGTATCATTCATAACTATTTTACTGTCCTTCCCACTGTTTAATGTGTTTCTTAATGTTTGTTTGGGGAAAGTCACATGGACAGATATTAAAAAAAACAGCGGAAGCTCTGGCAGCTGTGCTAGGTACCCCAGGGATCATAGCTATCCTTCACAAGGCGGCCGCTAACTACTTTGCACGTTCTAACTCATTTAACCCTCACAGCTATCCTATGAGGAAGATACTGTTTTGTCATCCCCACTTAGCAGATGGTGTGTCTGTGGCCCTGAAGGGTTAAGGAACTTACTCAAGGTAGAGGAATCAGGTTGGTCCAGGTTTTCTGGCCCAGACTACTCTCTAGGTCACTGTGCCGGCTGCTAAATGGTAGCACTTAGGCTGGCCTTTGGTCTCCCCTCTGGGTTTTACTGCAGAGGGTCACCACTGACACCTCAGCAGGCCCTGTCAACTTTGCTATTAAGGGTCAGTTTATTGAGAACAGTATCCAGGCTTTGTTATATATCTAGCAGGTACTGATTTTGTATTTGCTGGATGATTGAATTGAATCAAATGGGTACATCTCTCTGCATTCCATACTTTGGGGAAGAATTTGAAAAGGCCGCCAGCTTTCTTCCACAGTATGCAGTATTTATGGGGGCTACGGCCCCCTTCCTTGGCCAATCCAAGCGCATTGGAATATGGACCTTTGTCAGCATGTGACTAATCTAGCCAACAGCAGCAGGCAGGGTAAGGAGCAGTCTTGATTCTGGATGTATTTAGATCGTGGTATAGTTTCCTGAAGCTCCTGTCATCAGTGCTTAAAGCAGTTCTGGAGTTTTTCCCCAATAATGCCACACATTTCACAAAGAGCATCAACAAACTAGAAAGCACCAGGAAGGTTAAAACTGGCCCAAGAGGAGTCTGGAAATCATGTCTTGGGAGGAATAGTTGAAGGCACTGGGAACATTCACTTCAGAAAAGTAGAGCCTTCATTTGCCTTAGTCATTCCATAATTTATGTAGTTCTTTATGAATGGGAAAACTACTCACTGGATATTTTGAGGGCAAAACACCCTTACCACAGTTTTATTAAGAAATTAAAAAGCAAATACTATATAACCTATAATATGGGCAGAGGAATTTTATTCTCTTATTCACAGCTACTTTCCCAGCACTTAGAACAACACCAGGCATTGTTCAGGAGCTGGGAAATATTTGTTGAATGACTGTGAATGAATGAAATGTGTAGACTGCTTAAAAACACTGCAAGCTCCATTTGCCTTTGTACTGATGCTTTGTTCTACTGGTTTGAAAATTTTTAAAAAGTGGTGTTTTTAAAAAATGAATTCTTATATGAAACAAATATATAAACACAAACATTTTTGTTTGATAAGTTCAAATTTATAAATTTTCCTTACTTTACAGTTAGTCAATGATAACAATGAAGCAGTTGTACGACAAACACAAAACTGTGAAATCCAGGCCTCTGAATGAGAGTTGCAGCCAAACAGCAGCCTCAATATCCAATTTATTTTTGTCTTCTATTTGCTTGCCTGATACTGTATCAGGAAAATATTGTTTCACACAGAAGTAGTTTGCCTTGCAATCTCAGGATATTCTTCAATGAAACTGATTTAGGAGCTTGAAAGAGAACTCATGGAAAATGTTTGTTTCGAATTGAATCATTAGTAGTACAATACCTATTTGCTCACAAACCTTATCATCAATATGTTATATCAAAAGATCTGCAAACTTTACACAAGTGCTAAGAGTTTCTACACTATGGACACATGCTAAGAATTCATCTGTTATTGACCACTAGCCAATACTCCATGAAGGGCAGGTGCCATGCAGCCTTGCCTGAACCTTGCTTAGATCCTCACTGTGGATAGTGTACTTGGACTTCTGTAGGACCTCTGAGTGTTCTATGCTTGAAGAAACTTGGGATTCCAAAGAACACAATATGAAAAATTTTTTAATTTTATTTGGGGGGGGGGGTGTTGGCAACAAGGAAGGGAATGAGACGGCTAGGAAGAAGGCCTTGGTAAACAGACTGTAACATAAATCTGACCACTGTTTAGTGAATGATGATTTTGTCTAAATTAGGCCTTTAGTCATTCATTCACTTGTTCATTTCTGAATATTCATTGCATATTTGCTGTAAATAAAGGGTTCCTTTTTTTAAAGAGCTTAAAATCCAGCTGTGGATTAAAAACAAACAAACAAACAAAAAAAACCCCCAAAAAACTATGTTAGGGAAAATGGGGAATCCAAGAAGTGTAAGATAATGTAGTTCAAATCACTTTGAATGAATACAAAGAGAGTAATTGGTATATGGTGGAGGTGGTTAATGAAGGTTTCTCTAGTTGCTCTTTCTTTGAAATAGTTTGGAGTATGTTTGGTATGTGTACACACATACACATCTTACAGATTATCTCAGTATCCTAAGGCTACCCTAACAAAATACTACAAACCAGGTGGCTTAAAACAAGGGAAATTTATTGTCTCACAGTTCTGGAGGGTAGAAGTCTGAAATCAAGGTGTCGACAGGGTCCTGCTCCCTCTGAAACCTGTAGAAGAGAATCGTTCCTTGCTTGTTTTAGCTTCTGGTGTTTGCTGACAATCCTTGGTGTTCTTGACTTATAGATGCGCTGCCTCTATTTCCACATGGCCTTCTTTCTTGTCTCTAACTTCACATCACATACTCCTCTGTGTCTGTCTGTGTCTATGTTCTAATTTCCTCTTCTTGTAAGGATACCAGTCATATTGTATCAGGGCCCACCATGATCCAGTTTGATCTCAATTTAAGTAATCATACCTCCAAAGGCTCTATTTCCAAATAAGGTCACATTCATTAGCCCCTGCGGTTAGCATTTGAGCATATCTTTTGGGGGGATGCAATTCAACCCATAATACAGATTCACTGTTTTTCAGGAAGGATCTAGTTTTATGAACTCTGGAAAACCAAGAACAACATCAAAGAACATTCCTTGACTCAGAGCTTTTGGGTTGGATTTAACCGCATGTTGTCCAATTACTTGGATCAAACTGGAAACATAAATTAGGTCAGTTGCTTTTGCAAAATTTCCACAAGTTATGAGTGCTTTGAGTTATGGGGCATAGTTTATTTTGCCCAATAACTGCAGGTTTATTTGAATTTGAATCAGCTGCCCAGAAAATATTTAAAGTTGAAGAGTTGGAGCTAAGGAAGCTCACAGTCCCTGAGACAGTAATTTTGCTTTTTTTTTTCTCCCTGCCTTTCCCATGTCTTGAGAACATGAAGATGACCTGGAAAATAAGAAAGAAAGACATAACTCAAAATAGAGTAAAAAGTTTATAGATTTAAGAACATGAACAACAACTTACTTCATTGTGAATGGTTTAATTTTTTGCACAGGAGAGAAAACACTGTAATTTAGATCTTGTCCAACCCCTTAACCTCCAAGGCTATGGTTGTATCACTCTTGCTCAGATGATCATAACTTCAAGGAGTTAGAAAAGAATGAACAATCAGTTATTAATCAGCTGTAATTGGAGCTGAAGACTATAAAATGTAAAGGATGAGAAGTGAGCAGATTGGCAGAATGGGAAAGGAAGTAGAGCTGTGATAACTGCTTGTTATCAACTCTTTAGTAAAACACTTGCATTGATTTCACTTTTTGCTCTCTCCCTCCAGCGTGGTTCCTTCCTCTTGTGTACTTCTGCAGAAAGGAGGCGAGATTCTTCCATGAAACTCAGTCCTGAGAGTTTCCTGGTCTAGCTGGAGGCCCAATTCAAAGTGGCAGGTAAAAGGTCAAGTCAGGTCAATACGAACAAGCCTAGAGAAGCAGCGGCTGCTCTATTGCCTTGAGTGCTTTTCAATTTAGAAAAACCGAGAAGGGCAGCTTCTCTCTGAATCATTGCTTTCCCAGGCTTATGAATTTCAGAACCTCTTGTACTTTCCACTGCTTTCCAAACACGGTCATGTTTCAGCTCCCCTGCACACAGATTGCAGTGCTGTGGGCAAACAATTTTGACAAGATATGCAGCTTTGAGAGCAAAGCACTTTGGGCTTACAAGGACATGCACTGCTGTTGGCCGCCTTGTCGGGGCTGGTGTGGGGAGGGGGCTATGGTTTTAAGCTCCCGAGAGGGAAACTCTGGTCTGGAGTCCCTGGGAGCTGTGGAACCCAGATAGTCAGTGAGCACGCCTGAGTTGATCCTCAGATTTGTAACCGACAGACGGTCATTTTCTGTCTGGGCTCTGGATAAAAAGAAAAATATCAAATCTCATTCGAGGTTTTCTACTCAGGCTTCTGACATTGGAGTTCCAAAAAAGTATCCTGCCAGCCACATTTGTTGAACATCAGCCATGTAAAGAATGCTGTAGGGAGATGAAGAAGAATTTGAAGACATTCATTTTGTCTTTAAGGGGCTATCATCTACATAGGAGCTGTGAACTTGTGAAAGGTGATATAAATGTTTTTGAAACAGCAGAGAAAGGGCAAATTCAGTAAAAGAGGGGAATGGATGGGATACACTCTATCCCTTCCCACTCTGACTTTTGAGACTGTGGTTCTGTAGCCAACTTACTTTCTTTTTATAAGACTTTCTGCCACCCATTATTTTCTTCCCCCTCCTCTGGCTAATTGTGTTCTGATTTTAGTTTCCTTTTGTGCAAGGAATATGGGCCTGATCATTCATGCTCAATCTCCATGCATGTTGCCTTCAAAGAGTGACTCCTTCAACCCAGGTGGGCCACAGTGGGGAAAGAAATAAAATGACTTTAAAGGAAAGCAAAGGAAAAAATGAAATGAATTTGAGTTTAGCTCTTAGAAAATAAGAAAGCAATAAAATGAAATATTGTCTGCTTTTAAAATTAAGGGTTCTACATTATAAATGTAGACAGCATTCTACTTAGCACATATGGCAAATGATAAAATAAATTTTAAGCATCTGTTTTGGCCCATGAAAGGAAAGAGACAGTAGAGGGAATGATTAAGTAGGACTCAGAAAAAGTCAGATCCAACCTTGATGTTTTTCAAAATCCTGAAAAAAAAAAATGTGCAGAGCAAGGCAGTGTGTGTATTTTTGAGGCATCACAATGCCATGGAAAGACCATGAGCTTCCAGACAGAGAGACCTGGGTTCAGGTCCAGGGCATTCTGGGTAATCTGCAGCAAGTGACTTAGCTTTTTTCAGCCCCAGTTGCTTCAATTTGTTGTCAACACGCATTGAGAATAATGTGCATAGAAAATCAGCACAAAGTTGGCTCTTAATCAAAGTTAAAAACAGAGTCTCATTTGCTTTCTTTTGGAACCCAAAGGTGTGTCAAAGGGGAAATATAAGGCCTTAGTTAAAGGATTGCTTTCTGGCAGTAACATCCCCATTAAAAAAATTGGTTAACTAGCCATTCTCACTCATTCTTGACTGACGGAGTGATGCTACCATGCAGAGAGCCTCTCCTGGGCATTCTCAAGCCTCTCTGCCTGTGGTTTTGTGGAGAGATGGAAGGAGGGTGGGTTTTGGGGCTAGACTCACATGGGCATGAAATCTGGTCATGCAGCTTTCCTAGCCAAGTAGAATTAGTTGAATTTTCTTAGCCTTCATTTCATCTATATTATGGAGATACTAACACTAACTTTGTAGAGTTAATGTTGATGTTAAGTATTAGATGGTGTATAAAAAGGCTGTACTCAGTAAGAAGTATCTACTCTTTTGTCCTGTGGAGTCCATTCCTGCACTCAGTGTCCTCCTTGGACATGTCCAGTGATGAGCAATTGCCATGAAAGGCAGCTAATTTCATTTTTTGCATGCATTTTTCTGTAGGAAATTTTCTCCTCATTGTCATTTCAAGTGAACTAGGCTGAGAGGGACTCTGAGATGATGGGGAAGGAAGGGAAGCCAGGACAGGTGGCACTCCAGTTAGTGTGGGAAGGGTCTTAGCTGTGGGGCTGGTTTCCAAGAAAAGATGAACAGCAGGCTAATGCCCAGTGTCCAGAGGTAAGAGGCTGTTGTTCATACCCCACATGCTCCAATATTGGGGAGGGTCCATGGCAGTAGAAGATTCTAGTCCATGCTGATATTTGAAGACAGGTGTGCCACCCTCCATGTGCTTTCATTTAGTCTCTCTTAGGTTTCCTTTAGCTTGATACCTAAAAGAGTCCAGTTAAAACATTAGGTTTAGCCATCTTGACATTATTCTTAAAAAATAATGTTCTTCTATTTCCCCTCTTATTTTTTCTTCCTTTTTTGTCTTTTGTGCATGATCCTTATAATTTTCAAGGTCACACCCTCTTGCAGCAGTACCTCCAGCTGCATGGTTAGATTAGATATTCCCTTACTTCTCCTCATTGCCTGCTCCCATTTCAAAATGTCAGTTATTGTTCTCTTGATCAGGTTCTTTACCTTTTTGAGTTTCATGTTTGTCCCTTGTCAGAAGTCATGAAGCATCATAAACAGGGTCCAGGCAAAAGTCCTGCTCTTTGTTGGCTTAAAGATTGACCAAATCACAGAGCTGGAACAGACTATAAAGGCTGTTTAGAAGTATGACTTCATTTTATAATCAAGGGGACCTAAGACCAGTGCAGCTGAGTGGTTGCTTGATCTTGCTCACTTCTGCTAGGCTCCTTTTCTTCCACAGCCACCAGCTCTGACTGGAAGGGAGCAATGAACCTGCCATCTTCTCCCCAAGACCTTCAGGTATTTATGGAGAATGCTAACACTGGCAGGGACACATACACTCTGAGTTTCCTTTGACCACATCATTTGCTGCTTAATGACTTATACTTCATTGGGGGCAGAGAGTGCTGGCAGCTTCTCACCCATATCCAACAAGAAAGCATCACACCACAACTGCTATTTCTTCTTCAGAAAGCCTGGAGTTGTTTTCTAGGGGAAAGCACACTTCTTGCAGAAATTCTTTTCCTCTTTCTTTTTGTCCCGCTTGCCAATCACGTGACATGATTCTTCCTTTCATGGAATCTTTTGCCTTCTGGCCTGTTTTATGATGTATCCCCCCCCCCCCCCCCAGAGAACCTTCATCGTCTTTAATAAACAAAAGGTACTGAGGCATGTTTTAAGCAATATCATTTTATTTTATAGCCATTTACTTATAAGCTATGTGTCCTTGGCCAGCAACCTTGCCATTGAGTCTCAGTGTACTTATCTGGAAAATGAGAATGTTACTTATCTATTGGGATGTTCTGAAGATTAAAGGACATTCACTTGGTCCTTTTAAGTATAATGATAATCTTACTTTCAGATAGGTGATGAAGAATGGAGCCAGGAAGTTGGATGAGATTGACAAGACAGAAAAGGTAGAAAGAGAAGGTGCCCAAGGTTGGAGATTGCCCACATTTATTGGATGGGAGGAAGAGCCAGTATAGGTTAGAGCGAACTGAGAGGCAGGAAGAGAACTAATTATGGAGTGTTAAGGAAGACACAGATGGATAGACTTGGATAGAATTTAGCTGGCAAGTGAGAAAAGAATCAAGAAAGCAAAGAGTAGAGCAAAGGTAGTTCTTCAAACATAAGAAAACAATCAGGAATTTGGGTATCTGTAGGAACGGTAGGGCAGAATATCACAAGCAAAATAACAAACTCTGGGCAATAATAGTAATAAGGAACTCAGCGCTAGAGGTAATTTTGTTAAACCTCAGGAAGGATTTATGGCAGGCTTTAAAATCACTTTTAATGTTACTTTACATCCTTTCTTGCCTTCTTCCTTTGCACATGGCTGCCTAGCTAAAGACTAAATTTCTGAGCCTCTCTTGCAGCTAGCTGTGGATGCTGTGCTTGTCCTGAATGTGAGGGGAAGTGATTTGTGCAACCACTGCCTCACTGGATGAAAAAAATAAGAAGATGCACCCTAAACTTTCCCTGTGTTTTTTTATTTTTTTTTATTTTTTAAATTCCTGTGGATGGACACTGACTTGCAAATAACCCTGTGTGATATATTATGTCCCCCCCAAAAGCCATGTTATTTAATGCAATCTTGTGGGGGCAGATTTATTAGTCTTTTGATTGGGATGAAAGCTTTTGATTGTTCCATGTAGATGTGACGCACTCATCTGTGGGTGATACTTTTGATTAGATTATTTCCATGGATGTGTGGCCCCACCCATTTTGGGTGGGTCTTGATTAGTTCACTGGAGTATTTAAGAGAGAAGCTAAGAGCTGCCACAGACCCAGATGCTTGCTGACACTTAGCGATGGTTGGAGATGTGGACAGAAGGGCGTTTGGAGATGCTAACCTAAGAGATGAAGCCCAGAGTTCGCCCCAGAAAAGCTAAGAGAAACCCGGAGACATTTTGGAGAATTCCATTCTGAAACACAACCCAGGAGCAAGGGACCAGCAGATACCAGCCACATGCCTTCCCAGCTGACAGAGGTGTTCTGGATGCCATCGGCCGTTCTTCAGTGACGGTATCCTCTTGTTGTTGCCTTAGTTTGGACACTTTTTATGACCTTAGAACTGTAAATTTGTAGCCAAATAAACCCCCTTTATAAAAGCCAATCCATTTCTGGTATTTTGCATAATGGCAGCATTGGCAAACTGGAACACCCTGCTTGGACCATGCAGATGAGGACAATGATGAAGCAGCAACAGGATAGAAGAGCCAGATGATTGGACTGCTATGTCAGAGAGACCTAAACTTCTAGCTTAATATTAGAAAGGACCTGAAATATTGATTTAGCTTTAATATTGGGGGATTTTAAACATTTTCTGCTGGAATAGTCACCAGCTTCTAGGTGACTTCTGAAAATGGGCATTGAGAATGTCCAGAACCAAAGTTCTGGGACACAGGCTCCTGGGAGATGCAGGTACTCATCTCTGCCCTGAAGACCATCTGCTCTGGCCTCCCAGCTTTCATGATGCCCCCCCCCCACCTTCACAGATGAGTTAATGCCAGGTTACACTACCAAGGAACCCATGGTGGCAGCACTGTGGACAGATGCAAATGGGAGAGTCTAGCCTAGTGTCATAGCTATGACTAAAGAATTCCTTTTCAGGGAATGCATAGCTCTGTTCTGGGAGTTAATGCTTAAGAGGAGTACAAGAGTCAGTGTCCCTTGGTACTTGACATTGCTTTTTAAAGAGTGTCACTGTTATGCTGTCCGAATAATGCTAGGTAACAGTTTATTGCCTGTGGTAGGCAGAAATGTGGCTACCTAAAGATATCTGTGATCTATCTCCAGAACCTGTGAATATGCTAGGTTACATGGCAATGGAAAATTAAAGTTGCAGGAGGAATTAATATTCTAGTCAGTTGACCTTAAGATAGGAAGATATCCTGGATTATGCAGGTGGACTCAATGTAATCAACAGAGTCCTTAAAAACAGAAGAGGGAATCAGAAGGAAGAATGAGAGAGACAGCAGCATGAAGGAACTTGGCTTGACTTTGCTGGCTTTAAAGACAGTGGAAGGGTGCCAGGAGCCCAGCAATGCAGGTGGCTTCTAGGAGCTGGAAAAGGAAAAGACATGGGATCTTCCCTAAAACCTTCAGAAGGAATGTAGCCTTGCTGACACATTTATTTTAGCTCAGACCCACTTCAGATTTCTGACTCCCAGAACTGTGAGATAATAAATTTGCATTGTTTTAAGCTACCAAATTTGTTGTAATTTGTTACAGAAGCCACAGAAAACCAATATATTGCCCTAATAGTTCACAGAGGTGGTTGTCTACTCAGGGATAGATTATTTTCTAACAGTAAGTTCTGGGAAAGGATCAGAACAAGACCAAAAGAATGGGCATGTGGTGAATGACAGGGAGAAACCTGAAGCAATAGTATTGCAGCTTTGATCATGTAGTTGGGAAAAAAGCTATTTTCTTGACCCCAACTTCTTCCTCTTTATCCTTCTGTCTAGTCTTTCTCTATCTCAAAAGTGAATAAGTCTTTCATAGAATGGTGTGACTTTTATGTATATTCATTTATGAAAGTGTTACGGTGGTGAAAATTACTAAAATATCATGGAAAACACAAATCAGCATGGCTTGGGATTATTCCAGCAAAGATTGACTTACTGACTAAAATCAGAATCAGTCAATTACTATAAGAACATGAAAAAAAAGGGGATTTTCATGTGGTAGCTTGGATCTTCAAACACAACCATTTGAGAATATTTATGTTATTAGAATTATACATGAGCATAGTATGCAAAACTATAAAACCACTAATTTGAATATCTAATTTGAATGTCAATAGCCAAGAGTATAGTTTATTCCTAATTTAGGAGTGTACATCCTAAGTATATAAATATGATGCCTGTTAATCTTAAGTGCTAAATTAGATGTTTGAGTCAAAGGACAACTTCCATTAGTCAGGGTTGTTGTTATGTTTTTAAACATTAGGCTTTTCAGAGATACATAAGAAATGAAATAGCAGCACTTGGTTTCTTAAGTTCCAGAGCTTCTCACAACTAGAAATCATTCGAGTTTATTTATTATTTAGAGAGACAAATGATAAAAGTAAAAAGAACTGGTTTTTAATATCTAGTGAATGAAGTTCAGAATTTTAGTCAGAGATGTATGTTCAAGAACAATACTAGTAAAAAACCAACACATTCTCCCCAAAATGTATAGCAGGTTAATACAGAAAACTATGTTTATTCTATAAGATGAAGCATAATTGTTTTGAACATTTTCTTAAAGAATGCTCTATAACAAAAGGAAAACAGTGTACAATGCTCTGTGTTTAATGGCACAGGCACATCTTTAGGTCTTCCTTGACTTGGAATCTATCTACCTCTGCACACATTCCAGAGAAAACAACAGAGAAAAGGGACAAATACAGATTTTGAAAAGAGAGAGAACTTAGGGAATTAGAAAAGACAACAGCTAGTGTCAAAAGGTGCCAGTGTAATTGCTTATGACATTTAAAAAAATGTGAGCTTTAGAGACATAAAATGAGTTAAAGCAAGAAAACCAAAAATCTTATTCTAGCAGTTCTATAATTACTTTATATAAAAGCCCATTTTTGAAACTTCAGCAGCTTTTTCATGCTTTCTGTAGTATTTATTGAGTTACATCTCTTCCTGCATCTCTGGGAATATATTAACTTTTTCAGGTCATTGAAGCAATGATTTCCCATATGATACTCTGAAGTCTAAAAAGCTAAAGCTGCTTCTAATGTTTATTTGATCTTCATTACTATAGTTCATTGAGAGTTTGTGGGGGGATCTAACCGGCCAGTTGCAGGGTTGTTTTAATCTGCCTTGGCATATTAGACAGAATCTCTCCATTACATCAGGGGCTGCTGTTGCTATTATTTGGATCATTCTGGTTTCCAAGGAAGAACGTATATACTGGGAAACCTAAATTACCCATTCTAACATTTTGTTTTATATATATACAATCTATGTATAAATAGTGAAGATAAGGAAACAGTCACTGATGTCAGATAGGTTAGGCCCAATAATTTAAATTTTAAAAGAATATCTTTCTAAATTTGGGTGTTCTAAGCTCATTTGGACCACATTACCTTGATACCGGTAAATGCTATTTTATTTTAAATTAAGACTAACATTTAGCAGTAGTTTGTTTATTCAGACTTTTTCTTGGGTAGCACATTTTCCAGGAAGTGCCCCAATCATCATTAGTGACACCAAACTTTTCTTAACAATATCAGGGTGTATTCGGATTTTGTTCCTTCACTGTGCAAACTTGTGTTTCTGTTCTCTTAACATCTCTGATGTCTTCCATACCTTCTAAACAACTCCACCTGGATATAGCATCCAAAGTCAATATGTTCAAAACTGAACTTATTATTCCATCCCCAGCCCTCCAACTGGTTTCTCTTTCTGTATGAGAATTTGCTTCATCCAAGATGGATGCCTGAGAGTCATCCTCCCATCCTTCTCCTCCTTCCATGTTGTCACTAAGCACCATGGATTCCAAGTCCTTGTTGTCTCCTGTTTTATCCCTCTTCTCACTGAGCTCCTTGGCTCCTCGTTTTAAATCTTTTCTTGATTCCTTCACTGGTTTTCTTATTTCCCTAGTTTCAGTCTAATCTCATTCCATTCTGTCATCCACCTTGATGCCAGACAGTGCTTTCTACAATGCAAACAGAATCACATTACTCCTGTTTAAAATTCCTCAGTGGCTCCCCATGGCCTATACGATTCTGTCCGAATTCCTTTTTGGAGTAAACAAGGCCCTTTAGGATTTGACCTCCATCTACTTCAGCAACTTAGCTTCCAGGACTCCTACCCCCATACCTTGAGGGAGCCATCATATGGTACTGTTTACAATTCCCAGAAAGCATCTGCTGATATACGCCCCTGGACCTTTGCAATCACTATTTCCTCTGCTTGGAATAAATGACGGCCCCCCAACCCCAGGGGGATTTTTTGTTTTTAATGTCACCATTGGATTTAATTAAAATACACTGTATTCAAGATATTGATTTCCATGTCTGACTTCTCTACCAATTGATTGTCTTTTAAAAGTTTTATCATTTTGTCTTTCTTCTTCAAGTCTTTACTCCACCTGGAAAACCTTTCTGTATATAGAGCCTCAACTTCAGTTTCCCTCCATATGGATAAGAAGTTGTTGCAACAGTTATTGAAAAATCCACCCTTTCTCTGCTGATCTACAATGCTACTGCTTCATAATTGAAGTTTATGTATAGGTGTGTCTGCTTCTAGACTCTCTATTTTATTCCTTTAATCTATGGCAATTCACCTACCTTGTTATTTTTCAAGATTCTTGGCTGTTCTCAACCCTTGAGACTTCCACACAAATTTTATAATCAGCTTCTTGAGTTTCACTATTAAATTTTAGGCATTTGATTAGAATTTCATTTAGTCTATGGATCAGTTTAAGAAAAATCAACATCTTTATAATATTGAGTCAACCTCTCCATGAAAATGGCACGTCTCCCCACTTAAGTCTTATTTGATGACTTCCAAGCAAGTTTTATAATTTTATACATGAGAATGTTGCACATCTTAATTTCTGACTAAGTCTGGGTTTTTAATATACTCATATTATCTGTGAATCATAAAAGTTTTGTTTCTTCCTTTCAAATCCTTTTAAATTCTTCTTTTTGAGACCTTTGATGCAGTGTTGAGTAGTTATCATACTGGGAAGCCTTGTCTTGTTTTTCATCGGGATGGAATGCTTTCAACAGTTTATCACTGTGTACGATGTTTCGTAGATACACTGTTTCGGGTTACAAATGTTTCCTCCTATTCCTCATTTGCTAAGGGGTGTTATGTTACCTTTTTAAACTACCAAATGGGTATTGCATTTTATAAAACACACTTTCTGAAACTTTTGAGGTGACCATATGATTTTTTTTCCTTTAAAAGTGGGAGGAATGTGGTGAATTATAACTGATATTCTAATATAAAATGAAACATTCATTTTTAGGTCAATTAAGAATAAGAAAAAATAAAATATTTTATTTTACCTTCATTTATTCCTTCTCTGATGCTCTTCCTTTCATTATGTAGATCCAAGTCTCCGTCCTATATTATTTTTCTCCTCCCTAAAGATCTTCTTTTAACATTTCTTTAAGAACAGAACTGTTGGTGATGAAGTATCTCAGTTTTTGTTTGTATGAGTCAGTCGTATTTCTCTTTCAATCTGAAGGATAATTTCACTCGATACAGAATTCTAAATTGGTGGGTTATTATTATTATTATTATTATTATTATTATGAATATTTTGCTCCACTCTCTTTTTGTTTACTTGGTTTCTCTTGGGAAGTTTTCTGATAATTCTTACCTTTGCTCTTCTATAGGTAAGGTGTTTTTATTCTCTGGCTTCTTTAAGATTCTTTTCTTTGTCTTTGGTTTCTGTAATTTGAATATGATATTCCTATGGATATGGATCCCCCCCCACCCCCAACACACACTCTCCCTTTTGAAAACTCCTGCTTGGTGTTCTCTGAGCCTTCTGGATCTGTGATTTGGTGTCTGTCATTTATTTGGGGAAGTTCTCAGTCGTTGTTATTTCAAATATTTCTTCTGCTTCATTCTCTCTACTCCTTCCAATATTTCAATTGCACATATATTACACTGTTGTGATTGTCCTGCAGTTCTTGGATGTTCAGTTCTGTTTTTTATTCATTCTTTTTTCCTCTTCTCATTTCAGTTTGAGAAATTTCTGTGGCCTGTCCTCAAGTTCACTGATTCTTTCCTCAGCCATTTTGAGTCTACTAATGAGCCCATCAAAGTCACTATTTATGTTACTATATTTTTGATTTCTAGCATTTCCTTTTTATTATTCCTTAGAATTGCCATCTCTCAGCTTATAGTTTCTTTCTGTTTTGCATGTTTCTACTTTTTCTATCAGAGCCCTTGACAGAGCCTTGACATGGCTATTTTAAATTCCCTGTTTGACTATTTCAACATCTGTGTCATTTCCAACATCTGTGTCTGAGTCTGGTCTGATCATTGCTTTGTCTCTTCAGACTGTGTTTTTCTTGCCATTTGGTATCCTTATGATTATTTTCTGTTGAAACCTGGACATATTGCTCAGGTAATGGGAACCGAGGTAATGGACCTTTAGTGTGAGGGTTTGTGTTTATCTGGCTAGGAGTTGGGCTGTGTTTAATGTTTGTTGTAGCTGTAGATTCCTGGGGCTTCATATTACTCTAGCATACTTGTTTTGGTATCCCTTCTTTACTTTGGGGCTTCTCTAGGTCCTGCTTCTTAGAGAGAGCTACTGTCTTGCAGCTTTTTTAGTTGTAATCCACTATTATTATACTGGAGTACTGTTGGTGTGGTGATAAGGAGTAGGGAAGGGAACATGTTCTATAAACTTCTGATTAAATCTCAGTCTTTTTAGTGGGTCTGAGTCTAGGGCCTGTGACCTTCAAAAATGTTTCTGTCCCTCTTCCAGTGGCTTGCGTTTGTTTCTTCCTCCCCCCAGTCCCCTAACTGTCTCCAACATTCCAAATCTATATCCTTAAATCTCTGTCCCCTGTTCACTGTGGCTTTTTCCCTTGGTTTTGATTTTTTCCCTTTAGATGAGATGAGAAGACTGGAGGGGACTGGGGAGGAATTCCTTTCCTCTAGTTGGGATATGGTTTCAGAATTTCACTAAGACAGTCTCTGGGATTGTCTCACAATGGTTACTCTTCTGCACTGTCTGCCAGACCCTCAGTGGAATCTTTCTGAATCTGGATCCTCAGCATAAGAATCTGTTAGGGTTCCTGGAAGCAAAGACCTTGAGTGTCTGAGGGCCTCCCCAAGGCTGTGGTCCTCAGGAGTTTCTCTCTTGTGTTTGTCTGCTCTTAGCCTTCAGCAAATATCAAAATGACCATTTAGGTATTGCTATAGTTATTGCTTCAAGAGCTTCTGCTTTGGTCAAGCAAATCTCTGTCACTGCATCTCTCTGTACGTGTCTCTCTCCAGGTTTTGGGGTGGTGGTTTGCTTTGTAACCTCAGTTCTCTGATGGATCCAAGGAAAGTTGTTTATTTTCAGTTTATCCAACTTTTTCTTGCTGTAAGGATGGGTATGACAATGTCAAAACTCCTTACACATGAGAGCTGAAACTGGAAGTTTCAAAATTGCATTCTTATAGAAACTGAACTTGTTGACAGGGCACTTTGTGTACAGCGTTAGATTCAGTTTGCTAATATTTTGTTTGGGATTTTTGAATCTATGTTCATGAATGAGATTGGTCTGTAATTTTCCTTTTTCATACTGTCCTTTTTTGGTTTTGGTATCAAGGTTTTATAAAATTATATAAAGTAAATTGTCCCCCTTTCCCTGCTTTTTCTATGCTGTAATAGTTTATGTAAAATTGCAGTTATTTATTCCTTGCAAGTTTTATAGAACTTGCTTGTAAAATTGTCTAAGCCTATTTTTTTTTTTTCTTTGTGGGAAGATTTTAAACTCTACTTCAGTGCCCTTTATATTTATGGGACATCTTGGATTGTTAATATCTTCTTGAGTGTGTTTTGGTAAGATATCATTTTCCAAAAAATCATTAAATTTTCCTATTGGTGTATCTAATGTTTTCTCTTCTGGTGTCTTGCCCCTGGAGAGAGGGTCAGAAATGGGTTGGAGAGAATTCCCTTTAGGATGCTTCTCTGCAAGCCCAATATGTGATTAGGTTAGGGCTGGATTTAGAAAATATACCCCTGCCAGCTTCCAATCAGGGCTGCCTATTACCAACTCCAAGAGCTGCGTCAACCACCACATCACTTCTATCATTCCTTGGCATATATTGAGACTTGTCCTAGACTATGTCTGGATCTGTATATTTAAAATGGCTTTAATGATGGATCTTTTTGATGTCTTAACATTTGATGAAGATCTCTGCAACCAATTTGGCTAGATTCTGCATGAAGCAATCCAATTCAGAGGCTGCATTTAGATACAGCCTGTGAATCCAAAGTAACATGAACAAAGTTCTAGTCACGCCATAGTTTGTGGCTGCCAAAATGTGGACATGGAAGCAGCAGTTATTTTAAAACTTGATAAGTAACACAGCATTTTGCAGAACTGTGGAATAAAATGAATATTTCTAGTTGCCCAGTTGGAAAAGCATTTGCAGGATTTTTTACATTGTAATTATTGAATTCCTTTTACCTGATTATAGGATATAGGTTTTAGGTAAGAATTCTTTTCAAAGGCATGATTTATATTTTAGGTAAGATAGTTTTTTCAAGCATGATTTATGTTCTAGGGACTTTTCTAGGTTTGACACTTTATTCTGTTGGGATTTAGTAATCTTTTTTGTTAAAAATGAGAATATATTTAATTTTTATTTCTTTTAACTAGATAATTTAATATAAATTGTGCATAAATATACACCATGATATATCCATCTATCTTTAGATAGCTAGATGCTTTAGTAAAATACCCTTGTATCACTTTTTCTTTTTTTTTTTTTTTCCTGAGGGGGGGTATAATTTATACACAAGTTAAATTGGGAAGTTGGAAACTTCTTCAGTGCTCATGTAATGTTTAATTTAAATTATTTCCAACCACAGCCCAAATCTCATGCTGGTATGGACAATCTGTGTTTCTTGGTATATGTTCCAACATTTTATTTAACAAAATAGAAATAGAAGAACAAATATAAAAGCACCAAATGTGAAGTATAGCTATAGTTTGACAGACATAACAGCGAAGCTACTTCATCTTTACAGCATTTGATTCAGGGACATTGTAACTCAAAAGGTTTCATCTTTGAGCTTTTAATTGTGTAATTTAAAGAACTCAATACAAAATAAAAGGAGAAATATCCTGTTCAATACTCATGCACATAAATTCAACAGTGTGAAGTGACATCAGCATCAAATTCAATCTTAGTTTGGTTCTGATTATTTCAGAAGAAACCTCTCCTGACCCCTCCTACCAACTTCTTCATTTAGTCAGATTCAAGGATATTAACTCAGCCTGGAAAAATGATTATTGATGATTAAAAATGTATACTACATTGATAAAATATGGTATTGAGATCTTGACATCATCAGGGCACACGTTTATAAATGGAGTGAACTACATTTAAAAAAACAAAACAAAAATTGCATTTCACTTAGTGGTTAAAACAGAGTCATTAAACATTAGGAAAAAAGTAGCCTGAAATAATACAAAAATTCACATAGATTTCTTTCTCATACTGTTATCCATAGTCTTAACCAGTTAGAAGGATTCAAACCATGTCTATGTGGATGAGCCAGTAAATTCATATCTTGTGATTCTCCTTTTCTCATGTTTTTGGCCCAACAGGGATGGGAACTCACCTGACTCAATGTATTCACATAGTTAAGAAAACCTTTGGTGAATCAGACTGAAAAACTCTTTAGTATTTCAGCACACCCACCGAAAGCACAGAGTAATTAAGCACTTAAGAAGCTCATTAACCCTTTTAAGTCTCTGGGAGACCATTTATTACTTAAATGGGAGTGAGGGAGGCTTTATGATATATTTAGCTAAGTCTAAATGAATGACCCATGACAAAGAAATTTATTCAAGCACAGAATAAGTTGTTATACCAGAAGAATTTTGAAAGCCAAATTTTCCTTGAATTTAAAGAGAGAAACCAGTTATTTTCTATTCTTTTTACATAGATTCTCTAGAAAACAAAAGATAACTGCTAATGGCTTCTTGGGAGGTACAGCAAGAGTGAGGAAAAAATGGAAGGGAGGTAGGGAAAGAGAAGAGCAAACCTGACATGGTATATTGTGGATCTGGTTGAAGCTTCACAACAAAGCATATCTGGATGCTGGGTCATGTAGATTGTCTCCAGAAAGACTGTGTAGAAACGTGACTTGGAAGAGTCCACTGCAGAGGTATGGGGAAAGCATTTATCTGCTGTCTCTTTCCTACCTCCTGTCTTTTGTTGGTATAAATCAAAGGAATTAATCCTTGGGAACTCCTGGGTTGTGTTATCTGGGCCGTCTCTACAGCTGCTGGGCAAGCTGAGGTCTCTTCTTGCCAACTGGTGATTTACATGGAGGTCCTTCATCTTTACCACCATAGAAATGGCCTAAATCTGCTAGGGCCACTCCCAGCAGGAAGCAAGGGGAGTGGCAGAGGCCACATTTGGGATATGGTAGCTGGAGGGAGAAGGCAGGATGTGGGATGGTGTTTAAATTGGTTCTGATACTAGTACACTAACGAAAAGAGTATTGTGAATGTATATGTATGTGTGTGCAAGTGATGAATTCAAGAGTATACATGGATATGAATCCCCAATGGGAGCTTGTAAACAAGGGCTATGAACATATGCAGAAGTGGAGGACAGGTTGTCACTGCAAAAGAGGTTGTTACAGAGCCAAAATGAAGAACCCCAATTGTGTCAAAGCCAAGAATCCTTTAGAACTTTCAACGGGAACAAAGGATACTTAAGTGTAAGGCCAGAGTTTCTGGGTGGCACAAACTGTGCTGGTCCAAACCTAGGAGGAGTGTAGCTGACAGATGCTTGTGTTAATGCTGGGTCTTTGAGCAAAGCTGGCCAGAGAGAAATGTAGCCAAAGACAAATCCAAACCAGTACTGGGGCAATCCCCACATCCCTTCCCAAGGTCTCAGTGGACAACACTGGGTTTCTCAACTTGGTCTTTATTCTTATTCACCTCACATGTAAAAATCTGTCTTTTAAGAGCCTTAAAGATATGGAATTACTCTTATGGCTTCTTCAGTTGGCAAAAGCAAAATCTCCCTCAGGATCAACACACAGAGTTACCAGGGTAAGGAGAATTCAGGTCCACCAGCTGCTTTGTGCCTCAGTAGACCGGAAGTCACCTGATGATCTGAGCAGCCAATGATCATTGTAGGAAGGCAATCAACTGATTGACCAAATCAACAGAGTTTCCCCTATTTCGTTGATCTGGTTTTTGTCATATAGACATATTTGCTGCCAAGAATGTTATTTGGAACACTGTTGCAAATGGCAAGACCCTTTGTATTCAGCACTCTGTTTTTGTTTTTGCTTTTTTTTTTAGTATGAATTTGGAAAATTTCCCAAATTTTACATCTGGCTGTCAGCTTTCCACTTTAGAGGATATGACCAACCAGATGGATGGTGAGACTAAGTTTATTCCCTGGATGAGCAAACAAGCCTTTTTATATGCTATTTTTGAATTAACTCTTAAGGAGCTCTTTATATTTTAAGCATGTATTACTTAGTGATTTATAGACTAACTGTCATTATCATTATCTACAAATGCTTATTAATTGCTCATTTATATAATGTTGAGAAGCTTTTTTGCCTTACTGAATTATAGATCTATTAATGGAGGATAATTTAGAAAATAGTTTTCTTCCTGGTTCCAGTAATAAATTGAATTCAGCCTATTAAATAATAAAACATTTAAACAGACCTTTTCTACATAGTCACTTATTTAAATGTTTCAGTAAAAACATTTTTGGGGGGACATTTACTTAAATTGTTACAAAATATTTTTTAAGGGCAAGGGATAGATTTTTGTGGATGAACATGGAAATATTGAATCAATGATTTTGCCTCCATAACTGCAAGAGGTATAATTTGGAAGTTTCTGCCTTGGATAAATGAGAGTGGATCATTATTTTTCAGAGAAAACATGTCAACATCCTGATAATTGCCAAATTACTGATGCTACCATTTTGAACTCCAAAAAAAATGGTTTTGGATTATGAGTGTAAACATTTATTGAAATAAAAGGAGCCCAGAGGATGTGTGGTGAAACTGGAAAGAGCTCCCCTCTCTCCTTGCTCATTCAGACCTGTTGGGGATGGGATGGGGGAGATCTAGATCATCTCTACCATTGCATGAAATATTGGGCAGGACCCATGACTTTTACAGTGACTTTCAGAAAATCAAAATCCATCCAGTCCCTTTAGTCATAAAACCAATTCTCATTTAGCATCCCATGTAACAACAAAATTTCAAACTTCATACAAATTAAGGCTTCTTGCCTCCCACACCTTGGACCTGCTAAGGCTGGAAGTCTGCAGGGGCAGGCAGCTGTGGAGAATTAGTCCATGTTCTTATCTTTTGTTTCTTCTCCTCCTACCCACCCCATTTGGCTGCCTTTGGTTCTACCAGGTTGAGAGAGGGAAGGAAGAGAGAGGACAAGCAGAAAGAGCCATGGTCTGGCATTGGTGTTTTCTGGGTTTGGGTGTTGTTCAAAACTGACTCTTTCTTGAATGGGGCACTTTCATGGGTTCCTTTGAAACTTTCCTCATTGGGCATACCAGAATAAACTACTAGTGGCATGGGAAATGTGTATTCCAGCTGGCTATTAATATTTTTCCCTCAGCCTCAGGGCACACAGTGGTCTATCCTCTTCATCCCCGGAAGAGTCACATCACCTTTCCATGCAGTTCTCTTGAGCAAACTTTAAAATAACTCCAGGATGATTCACCCTGTATGGACAACAACTGGTTTATGAGAAACACCATCCTTGCCCCTATTACCATGTTTTTTCCACAGTTTGCTCCCAATCAAGCTTTCCTTCTTGACTGTCTTTGGAAGGTTCAGCCAGTTTCTCCCTTGTAAACTTTTTTTTTGTGTGTGTAATTCAACTGCCAGTTCACTGGGTCCTTAACCTCAAGGAAGCTCACCCGACTTGAGGTGAGGTGAGGGAAAAGCAGTGTTTTCCCTTTCCCTTAGGTAGTGGGAGGGAAATACCAAGGCTTTCCATAATCTTTCTCCAAAGACATTCTCTTTAATGGTCGCTTTATTCTCATACTTTTTATACCCTCAATAGGTTTTGGGCTAGGTGTCACAAAATTGGCTCTGACCACCTGTTTTTGCAAGTTATGCATAACCAGTACAGCACTTCACTTTGGACAGGGGTAGTGTCTGTGATCTGTGAACAGAGATCACTGTTCTCTACCTTTTAGGATCCATAGCATAAACTAAGGTGAGAATGGTCCACTTTTAACATTCTGTTATATAAAGTAGACCCAAACTAAAAAATTGAAGAACTTTATGGTGATATTCATGTTTTCTGCTCATTGGATATGGATTTATTGAAAATTTAGTTACAGAGGTATTAAAATCCCTTAACAAAACAGGAAACCAAATAGATTGTCCAAAAGTCATCCATTTAAAATAATTCCTGATAATAAACAGTGCTAAATAAAATATGATTTTACATTAGTTAAAATTTATTCATGCATTCAGCAAACATTTATAGAACTCTACTCTGTACCAGGCACACTGCTAGACAGGGAAACCAATATGAATGAGAGTTCTTGTTCTGGTGGAGTGGGGCAGGATAAGGGGAGAAGATAAGAAGGGGAATACTGAGTTCAGTTTTAATCTGTTGAGTTGGACCTGCCTGTGAGCACTCAGATGGAGATATGCAGTAGAGTTGGATACATGAGTCTGGAAAGCGAAAGGAAGGTGTCTCCTGGAGTTATGCTGGAATAACCGAACAATGATCTTTAAGAGAAAAGGCTAAAAAGCAACAAAATAAAATGTTTTCTTCCTTTTCTTAGAATGACTTATATAAGCAGTGTCCATCTAGGAATCAGATTGGAATTTGTGTGCATTTTCCTTGGAAATAACTGTGGGTAGATCCTTAGGGCAGCCAGCAACAGCCTATTTAAGCCTTAATACAATGGGAGCACAGCATATAAAATATTCCATATAACTTCTTATTTGTGATTTTTAGAATGAGAAACCTCATTTGAATTTTAATTTGGAATTCCATTTGAATTTTAATTTGGAATTCCAAGAACCATCTCTCCTTTCCCTGGCTGTGAAAATGTGGTTGGTCCTGGTTCATGTAAAGCCCATGTTCCTTTAGAAGTTGGGTAAATTGGGTACACCTGGGAACTAGTAACATTGACATGAAAGAAGGCACCTTTATGGGGCAATTTCTTCCCAGTTCTTAGTTGAGGGCCATCTGTCTGCTGTCTGGAGAGAGCAGAGCAACCAGGGAACCAGGGTCGGTGGAGCTGTGTGGGCCATGTGTATGTGGGATGCTTGTGTGCTGAGGATTGTCCGCATTAGAAGTTTATGTTCTTTTGCATCACGAAGGCCTCTGAGAATCTTTTGAAATGGATGTATTCTCTCAACAAATGCACATATTCAGGGTTTTGCATAATATTTCAGAAGGTTCCTGGACCCTTTGAAGCCCATCTATGTACATCATTTTGGTACTATAAAAAATAAAACCTTCAATATAGTCTCATAAGAGAAAGCTTATCGAACTACCTCCAAGGGAAAAGCATACTGGAAATATAGAGGATACAAATTTAAAAGTTCATGTATCTAAGACATAGAGATAAAAGCATAGAAAAATAGGAGTGTAGTTCAGAAAAAGACCAGAAGGATGAAGATGAATCTATGCAAGGTCTGTGTATCAATTTAAAAGAGGTACTATAGAGAAAAATACATCCACTTGTAAATGAAGAGCCCCAAATTAATGAAACTGAACTCTTTAAAATTTTTTTTGCCTATATCAAGGAAAATAAAGAACAGGAATTTAGCCAATTAAGAAGTACGGAAGAATTTATAAAAAATAGCCATTTCCCATGGGTGAGTAAGGGAATAATTTTAAAAGCTTTAAGAACTCCAAATCAATAGGTCTGAATAGCAGATTATTAAGAAAGCTGGCCATTAGTCTTAGTTAACCACTAATAATTATTTTGAAAATTAATTTTAGAGGCCAGATGATTTGGATAAAGAAAATAATTGTATTCTCTATTGATAAATATGTGCATATTGTTTTTATGTCCTACAAGGATCTAATCTTTCATTTATTAGTACTTCTTCATAAAAAACTCTGTGAGATGTAATCGTCATTGATAGTGAAAATATTTTAAACCCTGGCAGTGTGATTGGCAAAAATAGATGCTTGATTTAAGAGTCACTTTGAGGCTTACGTAAATCTGGTTACTATCTACACCACCTATATTAGATTAATTATATTAGATTAATATATTAATTAATTATATTAGATTAATATATTAGATTAATGCAGTTAACTGTACCGAGTAACTCCAATGAATATGGAAGGCAGTAAGTGGCTTTGGAAATAGGCTAATAGGTGCCATTCAGAAATGGATTTAAAGTTGTCAGATGTATTCAGAAGGAATATTAAAATGTGATCACCTTGGAGGAGCAATGTAAAACAAAGTACCTGGCATCTTTGAAAGATAACTTAAAAATTTTGAAATACAGATGTTAACACATAAATATTACACTGAAATCTGGAGTAATCCAGGAGGGTAAATTTGACAGACACTTACATTGTAAGTTATTGTCCCACTTAGTGTGGCTGGTTTCAGGATCTGGACACCTTGAGGAGATGTTGCCACATTAAACTTTGGGGAGTTATTGGGAGGAAAAATGGTAGTAGTTTCTGCTAACCAGATACCCAAATATCAAGAGATGGTAGAGTCCTTGCCAAGTGTATTGTAGAGAAGACAATGACAGAGGCTGATATTAAATGGGGATGGAACTGATAGTAAATCTGAGAGCTGTCGTTATTTTTGTCTATGAAATGGACAGAATGAACAAATGTATTTCTAGTCTGATGTGACTAAAATAATTATGTCACCTAAAAATTCCTAAATACCAGGAAAGTTGGTGTTTAAAGCAACATATCCTGATATTTGTCAAATGAAATAGATTATGAATTTGTATTTCTAGTGCCAATTGTCCAAACAGAACTAGAAACATCAGTCAAATGTTTTCATTTTACTTTTTGATGTTTTTTTTTATGTTTTTGTTTTCTTCGAACACAATGACAGTTTTGCACAGAATATCAATAAGAAAATTCTTAATGCATCGAGAGGAATATTTGATTTCTTGAGTAGCTAAGGGCTTGGGACCAATTATTTTTGGGCCCTCATACTATGATTGGGAGGTTACAGATAGTAATCTTTTTCTAAACATTATAAAATGTCTTCATAAATTTTTATTGTGGTGAAAGTGACTAACGCTTATCAAGCTGACTTTGAAAACATATCTCTATTAAGCGAATTATCACACCCGACCATATTTGATAAATTGAAGCATCTTTTTCTATGTAATCTTAAGCATAGCTGTCAAATTAGAAATGATGATGATCAACCCCTTGAAAAAATATGTTTGATAATCAATCTTTCTTTAACATAAAATGCCTACCACTTTAGATAACAATTGAACATATTGTTTATTTGAAAATAAACTTTTGTTGAAAGAGTTTAAAAGCATGAAATGATTTAATTTGCTAGGCTATTTTGCTTTTCTTAAACAGAAACCTTTACTCAAGAATAACTGAAATAGCCCTAATCTATGTAATATTCAAAGGCCCATTAAGTTTAAGTTGAAATGATATTTGTCAAATATGAAAAAGTGACAACCAATATTCATAATTGGGAAACATTTTTTTTTTTTTTTTTTTGCATCTGCTTCGGTGAAATATCCAGCAGAATAAACCTGCACAAAATCCAGAAAAAATCCAAAGCAAAATGTAGTTCTTCAAAGGGAACGTGTGACCCAGATTGCCACTGCTTGGTGGTAATCTCATCTCTCTTTTGTTCTGTTTTTTTTTTCTTTTTTTCCCAGCCAGTGATTGTCCTTAAATATAAAATTTCTGTGGAGACATACTTAAAAGTTGTAGAAATAGTCAAAATATTAATAGAATATATTCCAAGTCAGTCTTGGATGGATTGATGAAGTAGCAACTCTTGAACCTTAGGTTGAATTGTTGCTGATTCCTGGCCCTTCAATAATTAACATGGGGACTTTTAAACTCTTTTGCAGTTAGGCATCTACATGCTCTCCTGCATGTATAAATAAAATCTGTTATGAATGCCCCTCAAAGCAAAGAAAGTTCATATCTTTCTTCCCCTTAAAATTCTGAGTGTGCTTTTTCTTCTTTACGAAGAAGATCACAACAAGATTTAAAAAAACCTGAAAATTCTCTTTGCAGTGTTATTTTTGCACTTTAGGGAATAACAGGAGGTGGTTAATTCTGAGCATTTATCTGAAACTTTATACCAGTTTTGCCCTGGGTAAGTCTGCAAGTCTTCTTTCCTGTCATTGGTTCCTATCGAGGAACTTCCATTTGCAGAGCCATATGTGCAATATGGGGTCACCCTGGCAACCATATGGGGTCACCCTGGCAACCACATAGTCCCTGTATTTGAAGCCACACTTGTGCTTTGCCAATAAGAGGGGCAAAATGGAGGATCCTAAATATGATGCTGAGAATGAAATAATGAAATGGGAAAGAATTTTGAAATCAGGTGAGCTGATTTCATACTCCTCTAGAAGGATTTTCGTTAATATGAAGGTGATCTAAATGGAAATGGAATAGTTGTTCATTGCAGTTCTGTGGTGACTTGTGATGAGAAGTATAATTTAGAAACGCAAATATAATAGGTTCACTGTAAACAGTATATATCCAGCATGGAAATCCAAATTATCCTTGTTTTAAAGAAATTCATTTATTGTCCAGGAGTAGCAACAGCAATTTAACAGTCACCCTTGAAAGCATTGTGGAAATTGCTTTCAGAACTAGTTTTCAATTTTGCATGCCCTTCCATACCACTTCTCTTCTCTCTTGCTATGTTCCTCTCTCTCTCTCACGCTCCTCTTTCTCTCTGTCCCACTCTCTCTCACACACAGATGCTCACACACACACAAACACACACACACTCTCTCTCTTTCTCTTTCTCCAGATGAAACAAATACGTGAAGTTGAAAGGGGAAATCTTAAAACATAAAAAAAATAATTTTTTTCTTGATTGTTATAAGGACATTGGAGAGGAATATATTTTGGTGCTGAGTGAATACAGTTTTACCTCTCACTTTGGCATTTTGCCTTGATAATATAAAATAGCACCCCACAGAGATCCATTTATCGCCGATCGGGAGCCATTCTTTTAGTCTGAGGAAGAGATAGTTGACATTCCTGATTTTACACAGAGAAGGACATCTTTTGTAGACCCTAAAAAATCCCTTTGACCCAAAAGAAAATAAAAAGAAAGAAACTATAGGAGTCTATGATTCTAGTCAAACAACAGCTTAAACGTTTCTGTCAGCATTAAAGTAGAGTTTAAGGTATACATACACTTAGAGCTGTCAGTGCAGTCAAATGTTTATTTTAAAAGAGAATAACCTAAAATATTTGTACCTACCCAGATGGAGATTGTGTTCTTTGCCTTACCAAAAAGGCCAACAGTATTCTGTCAGTAGAATATTTGAAAACACATGGGATGGTTGTAGTGCTTAGTCACATTTAAAGCTCAAATGATACTGCTGTTAATGCTAATCATAACAAATTGAGTTTGAAAAAGGTTCTATTTCAGTCACTTTTGTTGTGGTTGAAATGCCCAAAAGAGGTAAAATCTTTTCTGCAAGAAATTATGATTTAAGCCTTGCAATTTAAGATGTTTGTGTCTATATGTGTAGGAACCAGAATAGTTTCCCCAAATCTAATCACCTCTTCTTACTCTGCCCTCATCCCCTGCCTTTCAGGGGAGGGATTGGACAGGGTAAAAGAAAACTAGGGCAAAAGAAGGATTTGGAAAGATGAGGGGAAAAGCACAGAGAAAAGGAAACATAAAGTTTGGGTTGAGAGGAGAAGTAAGGGATGCAATTAAGCCTGCCTGTAACTCCTCAATCTCCTTCTTACACTCACCATATAAAACAAGACCAGTCGGACTGGAAGAGGCAGGAAAACTTTTAAACCAAAAACCGAAAGGTCATAGAATGCTGTGTGACTTTTCTGTATTAGGTATGACCTGAGTTTGGGTTCCTGTACAAGTCAGAAAATTCCAATAACCCATAATTCTTTATATAAAATACTTAGCAGTTGCCACTGCAAATCTTCTGGTCTTTCCTCTCTCTGAGAAACAATACTACAAATGCAACTGCTGTCAATCATGGGAGGCTGCCTCAAGGTTATGCCAGGTCAGCTCTGGAAACCAGGGATCCACAAGTGAGGTGGTGATGGCTGGGTGGGTGGCAAATGTGGATGGAGAGAGCTAGAAATTTACAAGCCACTGTCAAAGGAAGATTAGGGCTAAAAGGAGGCATGTATTCAAATAGAAAAGTCATAGAGGAGGAAAATGAGGAAGTAAAGGACTAAAGGAAAAGTAGTTGTGGTTTTATTATAGAAAGTCTCTTGAATTTAAGGATTCAATACTCAACTCAAATATAATGTTAAATTTATAGCATATATAGTGTTCCTTATAACATGACCAAATAATAATTCACTTTCCTTTCAAATTTCTCCTTTATTGCATCCAAACTGCCTGTTTCACAAGACCTCACTGTGGTTTCTCTGCACAGTTTCCAGTCTATCTCAACCACTTCCCACTTTTCTGTTGGGAATTAAGTTTCCTGTCCATCACTACAGATTGTGCATTATTAAAAAGGAGGCAGTTAAGTCGACCAAAATATATACCTTTGACAGGAAAAAATGAATTTGGGTATAAACAAAACTAGAAGAAGAAGAAAAGAGGTCAGTCACACCTTTCAAGTTTTCCTCTGTTTCCCATATCCCTTCTTGACTCCTGTAGGACAGCTCAGAATTCTCCAGTGAATCATCATAAGTGATTGAAAATGATTCTCTAACAACCCATTTCCAAGTTTTCAACATATTTTGACAAATTAGTAAGCTTATACTGAACTCTCGATATATTATACCTGAAGATAATAATTTTATGCTCTGTAAATTTACAAAGTTTAAGTATTATCTATTTTTGAAAAATAATGAAGAACATTTCTGGTAATTAAAAGAAGCAGTATTTACCATTTCCCTTCCTTCCCAATGAAACAGTTATCAGGGTTATTCAATGCCAGTTGAGAATGGGTGTGTATAATTGATGCAGATTGATATTTCTATTTTTAGGGTAGAATACACCTCAACAGAATGTCTTAATGTTCAGTAACTTAATGGCAGAATTGCAACCAGATCGTTCTCAATTTAGCTACTGAAGTACCTCCAATTTAAAAAAGATTTGAAGGAATCAAATATCTGATTCACATAACTAAACCTAATCAGTCATCCTCTGGGACTGAAACAGATAAAATAACATTGGTAATAGAATGAAAAATGTCTAAAATCTATATAAAACATCATTAGCAATATTTTTCTTCTGTCTGATACGTATAACATTATAATTCGTCTATTTGAAATATGGAACAGATCATTTCTCTCATGTTACTGAAATTAAATGGGTCTAAGTCTATAAAAATGGAAAGCCTAGCACTGTTTTATATCCAACTTTGTACAAATGAGCCTCAGAGCCAATCCTGAATGGAGGATTGGAAACATGATTTACTATTCAGGGCTATCTTAAATTAGGATGCTGCATCTCAGTATTTTAAAAGCTGCCTTTATTGTAGAAAAGTCCCAGGTTCTCTGGAAAAATAGCTAACCCTCTTCTTTGCCTAGATAGTTGGATGAAAGTAGGAATTTATGATTTTTAAAATTTACTGAATGCCAATGGCAACTTAGATAAAGTTAACAGAGGCAGCAGGTATTAGAAATTTAGGAAATTGAAGCATCTTCCTAGAACCAAATACTCTTTTGAGTTGCCCCACAAATGTAATTCACATAGTATCTAAAAAGAGAATAACTTAAGAATGGATCAACTTTTATAAAATACTTTAGGACTATGGATTCCTGGGTGTCTGGGCATGAGGAAAATTTTCCACTGGAATGGAAAGGAATTATAGCCCTTTGTGATAGCTCGCTCAAAAAGTCTCACAGATCTTTTCCCTGGGCTTCCTTTCCTGGGCATCAGTAACCACATGTGCTGTGGCTTTTCTTTCTTCATTTCTGGCTGTGGCTTCCCAGCTTCATTTGTGAGCAACTCTGCCTCTCTGTGGCCTTAAAAAATGATGTTACCCAGGTTCTGCTTTAGGCCCTTGTCTCTTCTCACTACATCCACTCTCCTTGGTCCTTTCATGCATGACTCTGGTTACCCTATGCAGATCAATACTTCTCAAATCAGTTCTCCAGCCAGTTCCTACTCCTGTGCTCCAGTTCTGAAGATCTTTTGGACCATTCTGCTTGGTTGTCCTACAGGCTACTTGTAATTAGTGTGTTGCTAACCGAATGGAGCTCATGAACTTCACTTTCTCACTCTGCCCCATCTCCTGTGTTCTCTCTCCACAAATGGCACCATTATCCATCCTGTGGCTAAGAGAGGGAGCTGAGTCATCCTTGATTCTGCCTTCTCTCTCTCAGTGCCCACAGCCAATTAAGCACCAAGTTCCATCAATTCTCCCTCCTATACATCTCTCCATTCTGTCACCTCCCTGACCATTTCCCCTGATTTTGGACTGTCATTTTTCTCATGAGTAGTGTAACAATGTCCTAATGTATCATTCTGCCTCAGATCTTGCTTTCTTTCAACCCATTTTTCAAACTATCCCTACAGTGATTTTCTAAAGTGCAAATCAAGCCTTATCTTTTTCCTGTTGAAACTCTTTAATGGCTCCCCAATGCCCTTCAGGTTAAGTCCAATCTCCTTAATGAGGTTCACATGATCCTTCATGAGTTAACCTCTAATTGCTTTGCCAGCCTCCCTATTTCATGTGAGCTCTTGCTCATTGCTCAGGCTGATGAACTTCTAATTTTGAATCCTCAAATGGAACATTCACCCACCCCTTCCCACCTACCCTAAGTCTTTGCTTAGGTGGTTCACTTTTCTTCCCTGCTGGAAGGCTATTTAATATTGTAGTTAAGAGTGTGGGTTCTGATTGGATTTGAATAATGACTCCACCATTTCCTAGTCCCTAACTTTCTTATTCCTTGATGGTGATGAGGAGGGGGATGATGGTGGTGATGATGATGACAGTGATGATAATGTTAGTAATAATATCTACCTTTCAGGGTCATTATGAAAATTAAATGAGTGGGAAGTGCTCAGAACAGTGCCTGCATTCTAGTAGCTGCTATGACTATTGTTTCTCACCTGATCAGACGTCATTTCACTGGAAGGTCTTCCCTGAGCGCTTGCATCTGATTAGGTGTCCTTTTTATGTTCTTCATGCACTCTTAGGGTGGCAGGTATCACATTGTATTGTAACTGCCTTTCTTCCCTAGTTGACAATAAACTTCTTGAGGTCAGTGTTTTGTTTTGCTCACCATTGCCTCTCCAGCAACTAAAACAGTGTCTATTTCATTATAAGTTCTCGATAAATATTTCCTGAAAGAACAAAGGTCATTTGTAATTGAGCACCATAGGCAACTCAATGTCCACATAGAATATTTTTGCTTTTCATAGATAAAGATTTCAAGAAAAAGGTGAGATTCAACTTCCCTATATTTTACATATTCTATCATGGCAATGTATTTTAAGGAAGTATTCACTTTTAACCGGGGTGTTATGTTGAGCCAAGGAAATTGTGATGGTTAAGTTCATTTGTCAACTTGGCCAGGTTATGCTATCTAGTTGTTTGGTCACGCAAGCACTGACCTGATTACTACAGTGAGGGCATTTCGTGGATTTAAATCATCAGTAAGTTGATTGCATCTATTGCTGATTACATCTACAATCAACTGAGGAGATTGCCTTCAACAATGAGAGAAGTCTCCTCCAATCAGTTGAAGACCTTAAAAGGAGAAGTGATGATTTCAGCAGTTAGAAGAGAGAATTTCCATCCCTACTTCAGCCAGCCAGCTTCTCCTGGGGAATTCATTGAAAACCTTCATTGGAGTTCCCAATTTGTGGCCTGCCCTTATGTGATGGTTAGGCTCATGCGTCAACTTGGCCAGGTGATGGTGCCCAGGTATTCTGGTCAAGCAAGCACTGGCCTAACTGTTACTGCAGGGACATTTGAGGCTGGTTTATTAAATCATCAGTCGATTGATTGCATCCGTGGCTGATTACATCAATGTAGGGAGTGTCTTTCTCAATGAGAGAATTCAATCTGCTGTATATAATGGAATCAGTTGAAGACTTTTAAGGAAGAAGAGAGAGGACTTTCATTTCTTCTTCAGCCAGCCAGCCTCTCCTGGGAAGTTCATCAAAGAGCTTCATCGGAGTTGCCAGCTCGCTGCCTGCCCTACAGAATTTGGATGCATTCATCTGCACAGTTGCATGAGACACTTTTATATGATCTCATATTTACAGATATCTCCTGTTGATTCTGTTTCCCTAGAGAACCCTGACTAATACAGAGGTGTTCAGCTAGTTGGGCTCTTCTCCTGTAAACAAGAAAAAACCAATAAGGAGACAATTATAAATAGCTTCCCTAGTATAATCAAAGTCTGCCTGAGGTTACTGCTGTGTTGCCTATGCCATTAAGTGTTTCCAACCTTCTAAATGTCTCAGCAGAGAAGAGAAATGGAAAGAGAAAGAAAGAGTGCATGTTTTAAAATGTAAAGGAACTGAAAAGACTCTGGGCATAAAAAGGGCAAGGAATTGGTTATGAAGAGCTGGGAAAGCCTCACCAGTTTGAATCACATTCTCCTTATTCCTCCTTCATTCTTTTCAAGACCAATCTCTGAACTGCTGCCAATCTATCAGTCTTTATATCTGTTTTCATTTGTCTTCCTGGGCTTGCCACTGCTATTGATGTCCTGTTAACTGAATTTTGAAAGCTATTGGTTGGAAGGTGATTGCCACAAGACCATTTCAGCTCTGGATATACTTTAAACCTATAAGTTAAAAATGTTACTGAAAATGACACATTTTATTCCCTCATTATTTTGTCTGTTCTCATCTGAATAAGCAGCCATGTCAGAAGGAGAAGGCCACATATAGAAATAAATAACCCTGGTTTTGTATGGAATGGAATGCATGTTTTTTTCAGTTAAAAATGCAATATCAAGATCAATCTTTACCATTGGTGGAAGGGAAAAAAGAATAGGCATTTCAAAGGTATAATTCATGTTCCCTTTGTTAATGATTTTAATGTTTTCTCTTGGGTGGGCCCTAATAAGCAGAAGGGGCACCTATTTTATGAAGGAGGGGAATATATCAAAATTGGTTAGTAGAAATAATATCACTGCTGGAAAATTTAGGGAAAGTGAACAAATAGATGAGACCTAGTGGATAAAGACATGAGACAAAGAAGAAAAGACTGTACAATGTCTACAATCTTGTGACCACAGGTTTGAGGCAAGCCAAGTGACCCAGTGGAGAGCCAAGTTCTTGGTGAAGCATTAACTGTGCCTGCACCACTTGGGAAAGAGCCATCTCATAAGTACTCTCTCTCTCTCTCTTTACTTTTCATTTTGCAAAATTTCAAACAGAGAGAAGAGCAGAGAGGATAGTGTAAGGACCCTTCAGGTCCTATCACTCAGCTTCAACAATGATAAATACCACACATTTCATCAGTCATAGTCCTGGCAAGAAAGAGATGGCACACTCAAACAGTAAAATTTGAGGAGTATATAATACAAGGATTGTATATGAAGGTGTGTGGAGTTTAGGGGACCCAACAAGGGATAGTGCAGGACTGTGGAGCTAGTACCAATGGGGAGTTTTTACCATCCCTAGTCTTGAAGGGAGAAAGGAGCAATTATTGAAGCTAGAAATCTGCCTGCCAGGAGTAGCCCTGGTAGGTTGCCAGAGAGGGAGCCAGAGGAATAAATACTCCAATCTTACTCTCTTTCTGCCCTCCTGCTGGCACTTGTTATTGGCCAAACCCAACTGGAAATCTGAGGTCAAGGCCATTCATTAATGTGGTCCATAACGGTCAGTCTCCTAGGAGACAGAGGTGGGTGGAGAAGGGTGCAGGATTAATTTGCACGACAAATAGAAGTACCCAGCATGCCACATGTAAATAAATAACTAATATTTGAAGAAGGAGAAACATATTCTCTAGCTTTGTTGTTTTTTAAGTGTTAGTCGTGACCCATTAGTTAAGTTGTGAATTAGTTTAGTGGGTAGTGACCAGCATTTTAAAAAAGAAACAGAATAGAATAGAAAATATTAGAGAGCTTCTGGTGAAAAAAGATGTGTGTGTGTATGTGTGTCTGTGTGTACACATGCACCCATGTTCCTAAGTGCACACTTGATGGAGGTACGTTTCTTACTATGGGTCACAATTAAAAAAAAATTACAACACAGTGGCCTAATTGGGTTTATTTTGGGAGAAGGTCTTAGGAAGAATTTGTGAATCAATAAATGATGAGATCTTGAGGAAAATAATTTGTATTCTGTATAAAAAGATATAACTGGGCTATGTGTTCAGAAACATGTTGAGGACTACAGACCTATGGAATAGGCTTCTGACTTTACCGATATCAGCTTATATAATAAACTAAATGTTTGCGGGCCTTGCTTGGCTTATTTAGTGTGATCATTGCTTGGAAGGACGCTCTTGAGGGGGCACTGAGGATTCCTGAAGCTTATAGAATAGTAGAAGTATCAAACAAATATGAGTTACTAAATTTATTAATAAACTTCTCTGTGCTTAGTATAGTATTGAAAGGATAGATATTGGTCTTGTAAGGCAAATATTCTCATTTTATGGATGAGGAAATCGAGGCTCAAAGATGTTAAGTTGCTTAAGTGCCTATACCTCATAATGCACATAACTCACATATAAGTGGGACTGAAGCAGAGAAAAACATGAATAGTTTTTAACTTCAGCTGCCGCAGTGTCTGAGATATGTCTGACTAGAAACAATCATGTGGTAAACTAACAAGGAGAAATTATTTTCTGTAGCACACATATTAGAAATCATCCTATTCTGGTTGAAAGTGGTAGTTGGGGAGATCCAGAAAATCTTTCCAAATTTCCTTGGGGTGAGCCTTTTTGTTTGTTCACAATAATATTTTAAATCAACTTTATTGAAGTATAATTAAGATAGAATAAATGCACCCATTTTAAGTATAGAGTTCAATGAGTTTTGACAAATACATACACCTATCGACCACCACAAAATCAACATACAGAACATTTCCATCACCAGAAAAAATTTCCATGTGCCCCTTATCAGTCAGGTGCCACTCCCAACCCCCAACAGTTAGCATAATGTTTTTGAGATTCATTCATGTTTATGTATCAGTAGTTTATTACTTTTTATTGCTGGGTAGGGGCCAATTGTATGGATGTACCACAATTCAATTATCCATTTACCTGGTGCATGATATTTGGGTATCTGGTTTTGGCTATTATGAATAAAGCAGCTGTGAACACACAAGTAAAATTGTTTGCATGGGCATATGCTTTCATTTCTCTGGGCTAATTACCTAAGAGTGGGATTGCTGTATTGTATATGCATGTTGAACTTTATTGGAAGCTGTCAAACTGTTTTCCAAAGAGTTTGCTCTTTTCATTCTCATCAGCAATATCTTGTAAGTACTTTGTATTATCGATGTTTTTAATTTTAGCAATTCTAGTGGATATGTAGTGATTCACATTGTGGTTTTAATTTGCATTTTCCTGCTGGCCAGTGAGATTGAACACATTTCCACATGCTTATTGGCCATTCATATATTTTCTTTTGTGAAATGTCTGTTCAAACCTTTTGCCCATTTTAAAATGGGGTTATTTGTAAAGTTATTATGTTGTGTGGTGGGTTGAATTATGTACCCCAGAGTGGACATGTTCCTGCTGTTGTCCATGTTTTGGTGGGTGTGGACACACTGTAAATAAGGTCTCTTCCCTCTAAATCATATTACTGGAGTTCTTTATAGGCAGAGTGAAAGCAGATGGAGAGAGAAGCCAGGGCAGGCCCGCACGTACATTGCCCTGTGACAGAAAAGCCAAGGACCAGGGATGGCCAGCAGCCAGCCCCAGAGTGCCACAGTCTCCTGGAGAAAACATTGCCTTGCTGACATCTCTATTTTGGACTTCTACCCTCAAAACCATGAGCCAATAAATTCCCATTGTTTAAGCCAACCCACAATTTGGTATTTGTTTTAACAGCTAGGAAACTAAAATAAATTGTAAGAGTTATTTATATCCTCTGGATAGAAGTCCTGCATCAGATGCGTATTTTGCAATTATTTTCTCCCTGTCTTTCTATGGCTTGCCTTCTCATTTTCTTAATGGTGTCTTTTGAAGAGTTTCTAATTTTGACAAAGTCTAATTTATTAATTTTTTCTTTTATGGTTATTGCTTTCTTGTTCCCATTGAAGAAATCATGCCGAAGTCGTGAAATTTTCCTCTTCTCTTAGAAATTTTAAAGAGGAATTTTATTTATTTATTTATTTATTTATTTATTTATTTTTACACTTTTTACTGTGAAATATATACAGAAAGGTAATAACTTTAAAAGTACAATTTAACAGTAGTTATACAGGTAATTTCAAAGAATGTTATGAGTTATATTTCCACAGTTTGTTTCCTTATTGTGAAATATAACATATGTACAGAAAAGTGATACCTTTCAAAGCACAATTTAATGAGTAGCTATAGAGCAAATTTCAAAGAGTGCTATATCATTTCAGTTATTTTCTTCTAGCTATTCTAATACCCTAGCATCTAAAAAAATATTTATATAAAGATTCAGTATTCGTAATCCTTTGTTAAATCTTATCTTTTCTGTTGGTACTCCTTCCTCTTGTTTAATCATTCTCTTAATCTTCAGCGATATCTGGGCAGTGACCCCCTTAACTTGTTTATATTGAAAAGAGGTGTTGACATTATGGAGAAGGGGGCTGCATCTGGTTGACGTTCTTGAAGAGCTGTTGGCGCTGGGTTTTGGGACTTATCTGGCATAGGAACACTCTGGAGGATTTACGTTTTCAAAGGAATTTTAAAACAAGAATTTAAACTGGAGGAATGGTATATATATTTGAAAATAAATAGCAAAAGTAATAGCCAGATCTAGAACCAGAGTTAAAGGTCATATGTTGAAGACAGTGATTTGAATAATTTTTGGCATCGGAAACAGATTACCAAAATTAGCATATCATCTCTACAAAATGAAGTTCCTAGCCTATCAGGGAACAGTGTGGGTTATCACTGGAGCTGGGCTTGTGAAGATTCCACACAATGAATAGCAGAAAATAAAATGAGCATAGAAGCAAGCCAAAACTAGAATCAAGGCAGACATGGCACAAATCTGGGCGAGAGCTCTTCTAATATGTGAGTGGCAAGGGATAGTTAAAAAACAAAATATATTATTTATAAGTTGCATGCATGTTTATGCTCAGTTAACTTTAATAGGTTGTATATATTTCACTTTACAACAACCCCCATCCTTTCAACTAGCAATTTTTGTTTTCCTAATTAAAACTCATTAATGATTTAGTCACTCCAGGAGTGAAACAGAGATACCTGAATCTGGTGGTGCCAACCAACTCAAAGCATTCTCCTGGCAGAGTCCCTAACATAGACACAGAAAAGGTTTTATTTGCTTCTAACATGGAACTTGGAATTGATAACTTTGAAAGCAGAGGGTAAAACGTGGTGTTTCTTTGCCATCCCAGGGTTTTGATAAAGTGAATAAAAGAAGAACCCCTTGTCCATTTCAGAGCTAAACTTGAACTGAACATTTCTTTACCTTCTGAAATGTTCAGTTAAGTGTTTTTGCACTTCAATTTTCCAGCCTGGACCAAGACCAGAAATGCCAAAATGATATGAGAAAGGCTGTTCTTACTGTTTTTCTGGCTGGGATTGGAAGAGAAAGTGCCAGCAATCTTGTGAGAAAGCCTGTTCTCTAAAGATCTGCAACCCAGTTTGCAGAATCAAGGGGTTTGGATAGTTCAGATGAGTTTGGCTGAGTGTCCTGGTGTGCTCCTTGGAATCACACCCTGCAGAAAGCCTTTTGCCTTATTGAAGTCAACCACAGAATACTTTGTGTACTTCTTTAGACATCTTAACCATCATGTGTGCCTATCCAGATAAACCGCTAAAGGCTAGTTGAATGCTGCCAAGTTGAAATGTTTGAGTGTGAGCCCTACAGCTAGGGTTCAGATTTTGACCTGAAATAATGCAAATGATAATCACAGTGATAATTTTATAAAATGCTTATGGAATTGGCTTCAAATTGCATCAGAGGCATTAGAGATGATTTAGTCAAATGCCTCATTTTACTCTTTAGAAATCTATGATTTGGATAGGTGAGGTGATTTGCCCAATATCAAATAACAACTTAGAGGCAGAATCCAGCCTGGAAAATAGGATCTCCCTTTTACTACAATTCACCATGATATATGCTGGAGTGATTTTCCTTTTAACATACATAAGTCAAAAAAGGAAAAAAAGTAGCTATATTGTCCTGGTATGACACTTAAAAAGGAAATTACTTAGATGTCCTGAAATGGCAGACCACCACGTCAATATTCAGGTCTTGCAAACATGGCTCCAGACCCTTTAAAATGCCTGGTTTATTATACTTTTTTTGGTAATATTACATGTTAAAGTCTTTTCTCGGTAATCTTTTGAAACATCTTGCAAGGAAGGAAGTTATTGCTTTAAGGACCTAAATGGGGAGTACTCCGGCACAAAGATCTATCCAAGAATCAGCTGTGGATGCAACTGTTTCTCATGACCATCATATCTGGATTATGGTAAGGAGCAGGTAGCCTAGCCGAAGACAGAAGTGTGTGGAAGCAAATATTGTGGGTGGGTGCACAGAAGGGATCGATGTCAATCTCCCTGAGTGAAAATGCTGGCCCAACTGGATGGTGGTCTCAGCCTCAGGCAGCTTTGCCGGCTCACGTCTGCCCTCACACAGCAGTGCAATGGTTGTTTCATAGCTGTTCCTGCAACTGAAAACAGGTAAAGCCCACTCTCAAACGCACAAGTGGTGTCTACCTCTCTGTTGTCAAAATCCTCTATTCCTCTCTGGAATGGGAAGAATACCCATTTCCTTTTTTTTTCTTTTCATTTCTATAGCCACAGCTTTTTTTTTCCCCTAGAAATTTTATTGACATATAGTCACATACCACACAATCATCCACAGTGTACAATCAATTGTTCACAGTATCATCATATAACTGTGCATTCATCACCACAATCAATTTTTGAACATTTTCAATGCTCCAAAAAATAAGAATAAAAATAAGAATAAAAATAAAAGTAAAAAGAACACCCAAAACAACCTATCCCCCCATTATTCATTTACTTTTGTCCCCATTTTTCTACTAATCTGTCCATACATTGGATAAAGGGAGTGTGAGCCATGAGGTTTTCACAATGACACAGTCACACCATATAAGCTATATAGTTATACACTTGTCTTCAAGAAACAAGTCTACAGGGCTGCAGTTCAACAGTTTCAGGTATTTCCTTCTAGCTATTCTAATACACTAATAACTAAAAAGAGATATCTATATAATGCATAAAAATAACCTCTAGAATGACTTGTTGACTCCATTTGAAATCTCTCAGCCACTGAAACTTTATTTGGTTTCATTTCTCTTCCCCCTTTTGGTCCAGAAGGCTTTCTCAATCCTACGATGCCGACTCCAGGCTCATCTCTGGGAGCCACATCTCACGTTGCCAGGGAGATTTACACCCCTGGGAGTCATGTCCCACGTAGGAGGGAGGGCAGCCACAGCTTTTAAAGAGGACCTACTTAGCTGAGGGATTCACTTAAAGATAGCATTTTAAAGTATAAATAGCCTTGTAAATATAGTTATTGACTTAGTTTTCTCCTCTGCAAAAAAAGGGTTTGGCCTCTGTAATCGCTAGTTCCCCTGTCATCTTTAATAGGTTATGATTCTGTGAATCAGGGTCCTCTGTTATACACCTCCTGTTTCTCAGCCAGGCAGCCAACCAGCACCTGTACATGGTAACACATGTGACAACAGTATTATGGGAGCCTGGCACCAATGATCATAAATACCTTCCCAACATGACTGTATCATATCATCTTAACAAGTAGGAAAGTATTTCTATATGCATCGTGCATGCACTGCAGAGTTTCTATAATATTAAACACTTTAAAATTTTGATAAAATCTATGCTATAACAGACATGAAGAACTTTGTTGACCTCTGCAATTAGAGCATCAACTGCTGGCACCATGTCTTCTTTCCCACCTGGGCTAAATACCCACCTGCTGGAGTCAAGTAAATGAACCTGAGCTTTTCACCGTGGCTGACAGTTCATTCTTAAAACATTTAAACAAAGGTTTAATCCCTCATGACTATTAGTTTGGATAACATAGACATAATGCTTTTTCAGAATATATGGAAAAGGATGTTATTTATAAGACGATAGTAGTACAGTTGATTTTGCTCATTTTATTTACTATCATTGGTTTTATTTAGCAGATGTCACAGTGTAGGCAATTTCTATTAATGGGAGTATTGAACACTTTGAAACTGGGCTTTCAAGTGAACCAGCTGGTTCAGAAATGATATTTATGTACACATGTGTTCTATGTGATAACAAACCCAATTCCAAATACATACTTTTCACAATGTAAAATCTGTAATTCTCTGCTCTTTACATAGCTATCCAACTTACTGTGAAATTAAAAAAGACACACATGCAAAACAATCCCTAAGTTCTAGATCTTATTATGAAACACAGTATGTATTAGAAACTCATAAGGCTAAATAAGAGCTAACTCCTCATTAAATGAACCAAGCAAAGTTCTTCAATGATTTCAGGCATTTGCAAACTAGGATCTGTGTTTCAAAGAGAGCAGGAGCAATGATTATTTGTAGAACCAATGTGGTTGCTGTCAGCAAGGTCCTAGGCGAAATAGGAAACAGACTTTTGACCTATCCATTCACTTTTCTTTATTCCCTTCTCTTCTTGGGCTGCTGGACTGTCTGCCCACAGTCCTTCCCTTCCTACAGTCTTGAATATTTTCTTTCTTTTTCTCCCATCAGTTAAAAATGCCCATCCCTCAGCAGATTATCCTTTAAGAGATTATGGGATTAAGGTAATGTATTCTGAGTTTCTAGATATTTATTACATGAAATATCTCCAGTATTTGCATTTTGGAAAATCAGATTATTAAACTAAATAAATGTGAAATTAATATGAGTGTTTCTATGTGATAAGAGATTTCCTGGTATTCTTCCCAAATTCTGGTCTAGTGAAGTATTAATATATTTCCAATAAATTTTCTAAAAAGAGTGCTCAAGAAGCAGTGGCTTGATACAGAGAACCTAAGATGGTGGCTAGGTGAGACAGGGCAAAAAAACACCTTCGTGAAAAATACTAGATAAAAACCACAAAGTGACCCAGAACACCAGTTCCAGTGATGCACCAGCTGGACAAGGTCTGCTAAATCCACAGGGAACGTGCATTTGGTGAAACCAGGAGCCTGCATTCTGAAATGAGTGAGTGAACCAGCTGAAAGTCCAGTGGCCACACTGCGGTGTGGGGAAACGGTGGGCTGGCATTTGGAGATGGACTAGTTCTTTAAAAAAAAAGCCTGGGATCAGCTGCAGATAAGACAGGGAGAGCCACGCAGTGAAGCATGCCGGGAATGGGCTGGGCTAACGCCTCAGTGTCTGGCGTGGAGGGTACCCCTTCCCACACCTGCTGCTGATTGTCTTGAGACCAGGGGAGCAGAGGGGAGCCAAAGGGAGAAAAAAACCACATTCCTTGCAGCCATCTCCCCAGCGGGTGGGGGACACTCCTGCCCAGGGATGGTCCCACAGCCCAGAGCCACACCAAGAAACTCAGTGTGATGGGGAGTCTTTCCTGCAGCACTGCACACACACCACAGTATCGCCCATAGACAGTGGCCTTTTATGCACCCACAGCTGATTGTCCCGGAGCTGGGAGGGCAGGGCTGTGCATAAAGGGGGAAGTTAATGCGTCCCATTCAACCATCTTTGAAGAGGGCTGGGAGCGCCCCTGCACAGCCTGGCAACCCAGGGCTTCCCTGGCAGGCCGGCACGCACTTGTGATGTGGTGTGGCCCTCCCTCAGCAGAGGTCCTGGAAGAGCACAGCTGGGAAGGGGGAACTGCTCGGAAATCCCAGGGAACCTACGCCAATACCAAGGACTTGTGGGTCAGCAGCAGAGACAATGGGTGGAAAGACTGAAATGAAGGCTTAGGCTCCTGCAACAGCCTTAAATCTCCGGGAACACCTGGGAGGTTTGATTATTAAAGCTGCCCTGTCTCCCTAACCACCCAGACACACGCCCCACATTTAGGGCAGACAGCCAACAACACACCCAAACTTGGTGCACCAATTGAACCCCACAAGATTCAGACCCCCACAAACCACAAAGACAAAGTTGGAGAGAACTGACTTGTGGGGAATAGGTGACTCACGGATGCCATCTACTGGTTAGTTAGAGAAAGCGTACGCCATCAAGCTGCAGTTCTGACAAATTAGGGATTAAGTAAAACAAATGCCAAGAGGCCAAAAACAACAGAAAATCTTAAAGCATATGATAAAACTGGATGATACGGAGAACCCAAACCCAAACACTCAAATCAAAAGATCAGAAGGCACACAGTATTTGGCACAATTAATCAAAGAATACAGACAGGCAACAAGAGCATGGCACAGGATATAAAGGACATAAAGAAGATCCTAGAAGAGCACAAAGAAAGAAATTGCAAGAGTAAATAAAAAAATAGAAGATCTTATGGAAATTAAAGAAAATGTAGGCCAAATTAAAAAGACTCTGGATACTCATAATAGAAGATTAGAGGAAGTTGAACAACAACTCAGTGTCCTCGAGGACCACAGAATGGAAAATGAAAGAACAAAAGAAAGAATGGGGAAAAAAATCAAAAATATCAAAATGGTTCTCAGGGATATGATAGATAAAATAAAACGTCCAAATTTAAGACTCATTGGTGTCCCAGAAGGGGAAGAGAAGGGTAAAGGTCTAGAAAGAGTATTCAAAGAAATTGTTGGGGAAAAGTTCCCAAACCTTCTACACAATATAAATACACAAAGCATAAATGCCCAGTGAACTCCAAATAGAATAAACCCAAATAAACCCACTCCAAGACATATTCTGATCACACTGTCAAATACTGAAGAGAAGGAGCAAGTTCTGAAAGCAGCAAGAGAAAAGGAAACAACGTAAGACTAAGTAGTGACTACTCAGCGGCCACCATGGAGGCGAGAAGGCAGTGGCATGACATATTTAAAACTCTTAGAGAGAAAAATTTCCAACCAAGAATACTTTATCCAGCAAAACTCTCCTTCAAATTTGAGGGAGACCTTAAATTTTTCACAAACAAATGCTGAGAGATTTTGCTAATAAAAGACCTGCCCTACTTCAGATACTAAAGAGAGCCCTACTGACAGAGAAACAAAGAAATGAAAGAGAGATATAGAGACTTTTAACAGACATATATAGAATATTACATCCCAGGTTACTGGGACACACATTCTTCTCTAGTGATCACGGATCTTTCTCCAGAATGGGCCATATGCTGGGACATAAAAACAAGCTTCAATAAATTAAAAAAAAAATGAATTTGTTCAAAGCACATTCTCTGACCACAATGGAATACAAATAGAAGTCAATAACCATCAGAGACTTGGAGAAATCACAAACACCTGGAGGATAAAAATGAGGGGGAGATGAAAACATTCCTGGAAAATCAAAAGCTGAGGGACTTCAGCACCAGTAGATCAGTCCTATAAGAAAAGCTAAAGGGAGTTGAGCAGGCTGAAAGGAAGGGACACTAAACAATTGACTGAAACTACATGAAGAAATAAAGATTTCCAGTAAAGATCACATGGTAAATATAAATACCAATACTACTGTATTTTTGATTTATAACTCCACTATTTACTTCCTACAGGATCTAAAATACATAAACTGTAATGATTAATCAGTGGTTTTGGACTCAATGTAAAATATGTAATTTTTGACAAGAGCTACATGAAGGTGGGGGAATGAGGGAGTATAGGAACATAGTTTTATGTGTCATATTGAAGTTAAGTTGGCATCAAAGAAAAACAAGATTGTTATAGATTTAAGATGTTAAATTTAAGCCCCATGGTAAACACAAAGAAAGTAGCAGTGAATATGACCATAGAGATGAAAAGTAGAGTAGGGGTTCTGAGAAGTGGGGGAAGGGGCAATGGGGAGTTAAGAAATAAGTGTAGGGTTTCTGTTTGGGGTGAAGGGAAACTTCTAGAAATGGATGGTGGGAATGTGATAGCATTGCAACATTCTAAATGTGATTAATCCCACTAATGGAATGCTAGGGAGGGGGTGGAATGGGAAGATTTAGGCTGTGTATATGTTTCCACAATTGAAAAAAAAAAAGACAGTCTAAATAGATGACAATTGAATGCCAAGGATGATTCTGGATGGGATCTGAGGATGGAGGAGAGGAGGCTGAAAGGGACACAGATGGGACATAAGAAAAAAAAAAAGGAAATATAGAGTGTAAGCTTTGTATCGATGTTGAATTTCTTGAACTTCTTAGCTGCACTTAATGGGATTGCATAAAAGAATGTTCTTGTCCATGTGAAAGGTATACATGAATTATAGTGTTCAAAGATGTGTGCTGCTTGCTCTCATATGTTTAGAGGACAGAGCAATAGATGATGGATGATAGGGAGGGAGGGAGGGAAGGAGAGAGGGAGGGAAAGAAAGAAATGGTGGTGTGACAGGATATTAAAGGTGGTGGATTGGGGTATCGTGAGGGGGGTTGGGGTATGATGGAGTTCTATGTATGGGGTTCGCACTGTTTTTTCAACTGTTCCTGTAAGTTTGAATTTATTTCAAAACAAAATTTCTTAAAAAAAAAAAGAAGCTTTACTTACAAAACTTTCCGGAGTATTCTCCTAGCCTACAAACTAGTGAGGGTAGAGAGTTGTGCAGTTAGTTGCTAGGGATTGAGCAATTTATATAAAAAAGATGGAACTCCTCTCTTTTTTGCTTAAAAGCAGTTGTATTTAATGTTTATTTAATTTTTAAATATGCAATACATTCACATGTTTCAAAAATTTAACAAGGGCAAAAATGAACATAGTAAAAGTTTTCCTCTCATCATGGTCCCCCATCTGTTGGTTTCCACCCCTCCACCCAAACAAATAAACTCTGTTATTAATTTCTTGTGTAGACTTCCAGAGATTTAAAAAATTATTTATGCATATTCCTTTTGATCCTTTTAAGATAAATGTAGCATACTATGCACACTGCTGTTTACTTTGTTCCACCCCCCGCCACTTAGTGTATTTTACATATCTTTACATATCAGTTCTATGGGACTTTCCCATTTGAATTTTTTTTATTATGGCTGAACAGTTTTCCATGATTTGGCTGTGCCATGATTTATTTAAACAGTCTGCTATTGGTAGATTTTTATTGCAAGAAATGCTGCAATAAATAATCTTGCACATTTATGAGTTCCCTATGTGTGAGTATCTGTAGAATAAACTCCTAGTTAGAACTGCTGAGTCAAAGAGAAAATGCATTTGTAATTTCAATAAATATTGCCAAATTGCCTTCCAGAATGATTGTACCTATTTACACTCCCACTAGCAATGAATCACTATTCCCGTTTCTCTATATCTTGCCAACCCTAAGGGTTGTCAAATTTTTGGATTTTTACCAATCCGATAGTGAAATATGGTATCTTGATGTAGTTTTAATTTGCATTTTTTTCTATGTAGGAGTGATTTGAGCATCTTTTCATATGTTTATGAGTCACTTATATTTCTTTTTCTGTGGACTATTACTCAGTTTTCTAATAGGCTTCTTTTTTTCTTTTTGAATTGTAGGGTCTCTTTACATATTAGAGAAATTAGTTCTTTGCCCAAATTGCAAATTGCAAATATTTTTTCCCCAGGTTGATGTTTGTCTTTTTACTTAAAAGAGTTTAAGAGTAATATGGACAATGGCATTAGTATTTCAGGTCACCTTGTCTGCACACAGAGCTATGAATGAGAAGACTGATGTAGTTTTTCTTTTTCTTAGAGCATAAATAACACCATGCAAACAGTTCATGCATCTGTACGCAGGCTCGATCTTTCCTGTAGGCAGAAGAGCTGAAAGTGTTTGTTGAATTGTCTACTGTGCACTATGCATTGGCATTGGCAATAGGGATAGAAAATGACTGAGATGTGGTATTTTTACTCTAAAAGTTCACAGTTTGGTGATAAATGTGAAGATGTTCATACAATAAAGCAGAAGGCATATAAATAAATGTGTAAATAAAGAACTACAACACAGCAGGAAAAATGCATATATTAAAAATGGACAGAATGAAAAAGGAGTAGGGAGAATGGAATGATTGACTGTAACCTGTATACATCTTTAAATTAGTGTATCAGTCAGAGTTTATTGCAGAAAAGAGAAACTGCTCTAGACATGTCAGGAAGAAAGGAATTTAATACAGGGGATCATGAGTTTATGAAACCATTGGGAAAGGATGAGGGAAGGGAAGTCAGGTAGTGGCCACACGATGTCTAGTTTCCGGTTGTTCCACTGCTGCTGCAGTTGCTCCTGCCGCAGCTGCCTCACACGCAGGAAGCTGGTCGGTGGTGAGTAGAATATGGAGTCCAGCCACTGCCAGCCTGCACAATGGTCAGAGCTTGTTTGTCAAGGGCAACTGCCACAGGAAGATAGCTTCTCCTCCCTTTTTGTTTCAGATTTGTCACAAATACATCTCTTTGGCAGGATCCAGAATTCTCCTAGAACTCCAACTGCAAGGGAGCCTGGGAAATGTGGTTTTATGCTCTCCAGCACCTGTAATTCAGGGGGTGGGGGTGGATGTCAAGAGCTAATACACAATTTATCAGATTAGCAAGCACAAAGCAGACGACTGAAGAACAGATGCGTAAAATAGATATATTTTCTGGATCAGCCCAAGGCCTGAGATGATTCTAGAAAATAGGTTTTATAGGGAACCTACCTGGTAGGAGACCTGGTAGTTGGGAGTGGGAAAATTGAGGATATGGGGTTTTAAAGCATGAATATGTTTGGGAGAGTTATCATAAAGAAAGGTTGGGGGTGTTGAGAAAAGATCAACTGTTTTTCATTATTATATAGGGCATAGAAAATGATATTAGCGATGACAATAAAATAATCAATATGAAGATTAAATGAGATAATGCATGTGAAAACCTTTGATAAACTGTAAAGCCTTGACTATAAATAATGCTAGTGATAGATGTTAATATTATTTATATACAAGAAAACAGGATAGAGAAGTTAACAATTTGTCCAGATTCACTCTATTACCTATTAGAACTTGAACAAAATTTTCCTTCTTCTTCCCTTCTACACTCCCTTCCTCCTTCTTTTTCTCCTTCCTTCCTTCCTTCCTTCCTTCCTTCCTTCCTTCTTTCCTATAACTTTCCTATGACTTCTAGACCTCTGCTAGGCTCTTTGCTTAGACCGTCAAGACAAAATCCTTTCCCTCAAGGAAACAGCCATCTTCTGGTTTGTCTGATGTTCATTCAAGACTTTTTTTCATTGCATAACAGATGTCTTCCAGAATTATATTGGAAGCATTGGACTCTGTTAAAAAGCTAGCTGCTTTTGTCTCTATTCAGAACACAAAACCAAGGCATAGATGAATTCTAACCATGGTATAGTAGAATCTAAACTCAGGCCTTCAAACCTCAGTTATAGCAGCAAGCATGGCTTCCTTGTTTGTAAAAGGATCATGTGGATTTTACATAGAATTGCCCACTTTTGTAAGGGCTGTAGGATTTGACTCCTGGGAAAAAATAAAATGAAAGACTAAAAATAGTTCCAAACTATCTTTGGGATATTAAAGTGAAGCTAAACACATAAAGGACACACGACATTTGCCTGTGAATAGATAGACTGAGCATTTTGGTTCTTATGCTAGTTTTTAGCTGTCAGTGATTCTTGTGGCACCCATCCAAGTTTTCAGGACAATATCACATTTTTAAGTTTCTCTAATGAATTATAATAACATTTCTGTAGTTTACATCAAATTGTGTTGAATGGCATTTTTAGCAAATTGTGTCATTTTGTGAATTTCCAAATTTTACAAAATTTCCTGTGCCAAAAAATAATCAGTGAAAATGATTTTGTGTGAAACTTTTTGAAAGCCAAGTTTAGCTGATTTTGCTAAACAGCACAAGCAAACAATTTATTCAATCTTTCTCCAAGTCCTTTTTCTGTGCCTTGTTGTCTGCTTCCAGGCCCCCCTCCCTCTTTTCCCCCTTCTAAGCTTCTTTCACTCTGTTTACTGGCCTTTGTTTCTGCTCCTAGCTTGTCTTTTTCTAATATCATCAGCCCTCCCCATGCCCCTCAATCCCTAACTACACCAAGCCTTAGGCTATGGTTTTGGGTTGAGGGTCATTGAGGTCATGGGCTTTCCACTGAAAGAAATAAATAAAATAGAAAAGGAAAAAAAGAATGATCACTTCTGCTGTCACTTCTGCCCTTGGTGCCGAGAAGCTCATCTGCGAGTACCCTGGCAAGCCTTGTTACTGTGGAATTGAGACAAACACAGGACTCGCTTTTAAGGAGGCCTTGTTAATGCCGTTTCCGATAGAATGCATTTATATATGCCCAGACTCCTGATTTGAGATCTTGGCATCTGGACTTCAGTGGATTTTTGAGCCTGTCCTTCTCAACTAGCCTGGCTTAGTGGAAACAGTACACGTTTGGAGTCAGAGTTCCTTGATTTGAATCCTTCCCCACCAACCACTTACTCCCTGAGTTTCAGTATCGTCTGTTACAAAATAAGGAAACTAAAAACTGATATACAATAGTTACCGTTAATATCTACCAGGCTTTCTGCTGAGCACTTGCAAGTGTCATCTCAAACCCCTTATAGGGAGTAGCATTACTGTTCCCATTTTAGATATGAGGAGATTGAAGTAAGGAAATAATAAAATTACTTGTCCTAGGCTCCTCAGCTAAGGGGTGGACCTGGATTTGGAACCCAGCTCTGATTCCAAAGCCATTTTTTTGAGCCACTATTCAAGGTAGATGTGAGAATTAAGCGGTACAGCATACAGTACAGGATATATAGTAAGGGACAGTTCTTTTTTTCTGCTTTGAATTGTTTCACATAAAAATGGAAATTCCAGGTGACATAAAGACAGCTCCATTTCTTCTTATTTCCTTGATGTGGGCATGGACCAGACCAAAAGGTGGTGATTAGGGCCCAGCTTATGGGAGATATCAAGTCTCCACCAGCCCTATTTCTTTGACCATTTACAAAATACAGTAAACTGTCTAGAAAATGCCATGACCCACTTCAACTGGGACCTTGTCTGGTTTCAAATCAGAGACTGAAGGAGGGTGTTGTGCGAAGTGGAATGGGAGAGGGGGATGGGATTGATACCAGAAACATCCCACCAATTACTCTTTGTGGTATTCCTAATGGAAGCCACAGAAGCTTATGGAGACTATTGCAGAAGAGCCACATAGTTATAGAATTGCACTATATTCCAGCCTCTTGTGGCTTCCCTGTATATGTTTTTGTGATCCTGGGCTGTATCTAGCCCAGGTGCTAATTTCTACCTGCTGAATACAATTTGGTTTGCAACAAGTGATGCTTTCAAGAATTTCTTAGCAACTCATCTCTGGGCAGGATTCTTTTCTAAACCGTGTGAAGCCAGAGACTCCTCACAAACATCAGATTGGTATGTTCTGCTTAAGGAGAATAAATGAGTCTTCTGTAAAGAAGATAATAAAGTCCTTAAATTAATTATCGCAAATGGTTTGGGTATGCCCGTAAATTTGGACTTCCGTGAGTTTAGTTATGCCTTTTAGATCACAGTTTGTGATATCTCAGTGTTATTTTTGAGGCTGTAGGAGGACTTTGATTATTTCGTGACCTTTTCCCTAAAATAGCACTATTACTTTGATACAAAAATCTCTGAAGTGCTTCACAATCTTTAGCTATTCCCTGGGGACTGGGTCAACATTCCTATCATCTCTATTTTAAGATGAAACACGGAGAGTTTAAGTGACTTGCCCACAGACTCCCAGCAAGTCGACTGTGCTGGACATAAACTTCTTAAGCTTTTGGCTTTAGATTAACTCACTGAGCCACATATTTCCCCCAGCAATTATTTATACACATTATGCCTCTGACCTGGATATGCTAGTGCTTATTGCCCATTTGCATAATGAGAAACACATCAGACATCCAAGAAGGAATGTTTTCTCAATCCAAAGAGCTGATTCCTGATGTGGACCTGGCTTTATAGGTTTAGGGAGGGTCAAGGAAGGGGGTAACCGTGTTCACGGCACAGACCTGAAAAGTGAGTTCTAGGTAGGGCTGGTTCAGGACAAGGTGGAGACGTGAGCCACAATGCCTCCCGGCAGAAAGGCAAGGGAGACATTTTCTTGCTGAGGTCTTCCTAAAAAGAAAATAAAAAGTGGCTGTGGAAAGCTGGAATCCTTTTCCCCTTTTAGGCTACCCGAGAGGGGCCTTCACACATACTCCGGGTAATGAAGCTGATGTTTAGGTACAACATTAAATACGAGGGGTGGAGAGAAACTTATTTTTCTTGCACTCGGGAGGATGGACATATAAGGAGCATTTTAAAAAGTGTGCATGCAGATTAAATATCATGCTTTGTTAAGCTATTTCTTTTTAAAAATGATTTTTATTAATCATTTATTTATTACAAATTACTTTGTCCTATTCTAAATTTATTACATACATTTTAAAAATACAGATAAAGCAGAGAGAAGAAAATAAAATCACTCTGAATTCCACCACTCAGGGGTAACCTTTATTAACATTTTGGTGTATTTTTCTCTTTTTTTTATGGTTATGCTTGTTCTTTACAATGTCTATATATTTAAATATATTATATAATTTTTGTATAATTTATGTATAATGTATATATAAGTAGGTGTATATATGTTTAGGATTATATATAGGATTCAATAGAGAGGATTCTACTATGCATATTGCCTATAACCTGCTATTTAACTTAGTATATTGTGAAACTCTTCTTTGGTTTTTAAATAGTTCTCTCCAACATAATTCCTGATGGATGCAGAGCATTTCATTGTATGGCTGTATCATCATTTATTTAACTAATCCCTCATTGCTAGACATTTATGTTGTTTCCAAGTTTTCTCTGCTATAAATAGGCTATGATGAACATGTAAATCTTATTTATAATGACATGAGATCATATATTTTATTTGTATCTTCTGGAAGACCTAAACCATAAGGTGGGTAGGCAGTCTTACTGCTGTATTAATCTTGAATTAAGACTTGAAGTGAGAGAGCTGCTTTGAGTGCAGCCAGGGTTAAAGTGATAATATGCCAAACAGTTAAGTGTCCCTTCTTACTAGAAATCCAGATAAACCAAATAAACTATGAACTATATGTGCTTAAGAGAAATATACTTCTCATACAACAGACCATGTAATGGCAGAATAGCACTTAATTAAGATACTGAATACAACACGTAAAAAGTGTTAAAAAGAAAAAAAAACTTATTTGAATAATCTTCAGTTGTGTTGAAGTAGTTGTCCTGAGGACAGTGAACTAGTCCAGTCTTTTTGATGCTTTTTTTAAGGCATATTTCTAAAATCCAAACAAGCACAACTCCAAACTCCCAAACAACACCAGTACCAACAAACTAAAAGAAAAGTAACACAATTTTTATTTATTTCACCCGATTCTCCATTAGCTAGAGTCGATTCTGCCTTTTCAAATTCTGTAGATCTTACTACATGTTTTCAGAAAGACCAAAGTTGCCTCATGCAACTATGTCACTTAAGAAACATGCTGAATTTTTTCTAATATTCGATATAAGCTAAAAAGCTTTGAATTAGAAACAGTCCATTTAAATTCCACCGATTTCTACCTCAGCCACCCCACTCCCCACCCCCATGTGTTTTAAACACATGCATTTTCTATGACTTTGAAGACAGCGCCGATGATATCTTGTCTGGCAGACACGAATGTCTAGGCTGAAGGGACACATGATTTTAGCAAATTGCAGCCATCCTATAAACTGAAGTAATCAAAAACATGCATTTTTGACTTCTCAGATATTTATGGTCTGTATCTTCTACACCAGGACCTCCAAGGGGCATAATGATGGTGACAGCAGCCTTTCCCCCAGATAGTTTCAATGGCTCTGTGAACATGGTTAGAAACAAAATGTTTTGTTTTCCTCCTCCTTGGGGTGACCATTGTCTCCAGTGGTCCTGTGCTCAGTGAGTCATTAATTAAACCCAGAATCTTTATTGACCTGTTGCAGAGCTGAGGTTTATTCCCAACTTCCGCTTCACTGAGTAATATTTGCCAGTGCGCCTTGTTTTTATTTTTCAAAAATCTCCTTCATTCTTACACCACGAGGATTCAGTTTTGAGATGGAGAGCAAAAGGCTAGGTTAAGAAAAACACAGCCACCTCCAGAGTGCAAAAACTGCAATAAACCCATCACCTCTAACAACAGCAGAGCATGAAAAGATAAAAAACAGCCTGCCAAGAATGTAGTAACCACCCATTCACTTTTAAATGCTCTCTACACTTCAATGCACAGACCTAATTACTTTTCTGCATTCCCAAATCCACTTTGCCGTACTGCAATCAGAAACCTGGCGTTAAAATATTTTAGACTTGGAGGATCAAGACTAATTATGGGCCTTAGCTGCACCTTTTGGTTTTTCTCTCCCCCTACCCCCTCCTTCTCTTCTTTGGGTTACTTTAAAGCACGCTCCACTGGAAGAAAGGCTGCCCAAGTCCCAGTTGGGGGTGAAGCAGCAAGAGAATAAAACAAAGAACAACTCAACTCAATTCAGTAAGCTTCAATGAGCCTGGTATATTTAATGTGAGCCCAGGGTTAGCCCACAGAATTGTGGCAGAATGCAATATTCTCAACAAAAAAAGATGTGTTTAAGGTCGGGTAAGGCCCCATAAGGCTGTTGTTGGTGTTTAAGCAGTCCACTGAGGTATTTAGCACCGAGGGTTTCTAAACATTCCAGCTGAGAATTAAACTGCAGCTTTACAGTAACTGCTTAAAGGTTTGGGGGGCTGGGAGTGTCCCCTCCCCCTTGTATTGAAAGGTCAACAAACAGTAGGAAAGATCATGTCATAACAAAGATGAAATCACCTATTATCGCGTATAGTGACGGCTAATAGCACTATCAGAGGAACTAATCCAAGGTATTAAATAGTGTAATTGTTAAAATAATATCATGGTTATTAGAACACCCAAGCATGAGACATTTTTCATTTTATGTAACATGAAAGCATTGCAGGTGAGCTTAGCCTTCTTGTGACAGACTCTTGTTATAAATATGTAAATATTAGAAAATTGCTTCAATGCTGCAATTTTCCTGCAGCATACAGAATGCATTTTTGATATGCAGATGTTATGTTTCATGGCATTTACTAAACTACTTTTGGGTAATTTTGCCCAGAGTTACACTCTTAAAAAGCTTTCATTCCCATAAAACAATTTATTGTGAAAGTTGGTGCTAATGTTTTCCTTCGTTGAAGCATTTTTAGCTTCATGGATTTAATAAGACGAATACTAACACAAAAAAGGCATAATTTCTCAAAGATTAATTCCTGAAATGTCTAAGGGAGGCTGAGTGCTGATAGAGTTAAATTTATGGAAACTTCAGCTCTATGTTTGAATTCTGGTAAGTTTTATGAGATCAGATCTGGGTATAGATATCTTTAGGTTTATACAATTCTTATTCAGAATATTAGAAAGAAGTATGGTCACCTTGAGGAGGTATAAATGTCACAAACACAGAGGAAACCCCATCAGTAACATATGAACCTACCGAATGCCTCCCTGTACCATTCAGTTTCCAGTAGTGAAGGATCCAATAGTCAACCAGAAATTGTATTGTGGGAGATGGTTTAAAACAATAAGGCATTTCAGAGGGACAGAGTTTGCAGGGGACTTTAAAAAATAATACAAGAGTCATCAAGGAGCACGCATATTGGTGCACAACTACCAATTAACCCTCCTTGTTAGATAGGTAATTTATTCCACTCAGAGGCATCAAATATCAGAGAAACCACGGGCCAAAACAGTAATTATCTGCAGGGAATTCAAAGGCTTGAAAGCCAATAATTCCAAAGAAATAAAAACAGTCCTTTTCCCTGTATAGACTTCATCTTAAAACCTGTAATAAGACCCAGGCTCTGGCTGTGAACCTTTATACTTCAAGGTGGAAAAAAAAGAGGGTGCAGAAAGCAAAGGCAGTAATCATGGGGCTTTTCTGCATAAAACTGTCTGGAAGAGTGGAGGTCAAGGACAGAATGTTCCAGGCACTCTCTATATTACACCAAATCCTGAGCCAACCAACCTGGAAATGAAGGGCTGCATCAGCCAGAGTAGGAATGGGGGAAATATTAAATTTCTGAGCAGAAGATGACAAGAAAATTTATGTAAAAAGTCTAGGACTTTAATTTGACTTTTAAAGCTTAGATGGAATAAAATAATCCTTTTAGGATAAGAAAAATTACAGAGCGACGAACTCTTCTTAAAGGCATTTATTCATAACTTTTCATCTCCTCTATGTTGCATTCATACGTTCGAAGATCTAGTCCTGGAAATCTACAACTAATGGATCTGGTCACTGAATGTTCAATAATTAAACTCTTTCTTATGTTGCTGTACCCTCACTTACTTTTCACCTTTTTCTTATGTTTTTACTATATCAAACTAGAAATGGAGGCCCAAGCTCGAACCTGTAATAAATCATCTAAGTTGTATTCTATATATTCCATGTGGGAATGGACCAGCATTCGGTGTTTCTACTCTTTTGGACACATGGTTTCTTAATATTCTGTAGGGGGGCCTTGACTTCAACACATTTACTACCAATTTCCTAGAAATTCATGGGGGTAACGCCTACTTTTCACTTAACAAGGTCAAGGCACAAATCCACATGCCTAATTTAAATGATTCTCTCTCTCTCTTTTTTTTTTTTTGATCATTATAAATCCATACCAGAAGTGAAAGAAACAGAGAAGCATAATTCTAAGGAGTTCTGTTGCTCTGACTACTCTGATGATTCTCCTGTAGACAGGAGAGAACAGGGTTGTGTTTTCTGTAACAAACTTTCCCAAGATTCAAAAGATTCTGTTTTTGCCTCAAGTTAGGTTAATGTTAGAATTGGACACTGCTGTGGTCTATGACAATCTAAGATACTGAAGCTGGTCACTTTGCAGACTGAATAAGGCTCTTGAGGTGACATTTGAGGACTGTTGACAAGATTTATGTATCAGTAATAATGTAGGCCAGCTGTCATCCAAAAGAGGCTTAGCAAAGACCTCTTGGTATGTCGACAGAGAGAGTCCTCATTCCATGAGAGGTTGGACTATATCACTTCTATGTTACCCTCCTATGCTTAAGATTCTGTGATGTATAATTTGTCCAACTTAGATCAAGAAATTTTATTACACTTAAGGAAGTACTTTATTTTCTGACTGTAGGTTTTGCAAAACTTTTTTAATTACTTTTTTTGGTCAATTAAAGATAAAATTGCCCATACCGAGTGGGCAGGAATATTTAAATATTTATAGACCCAATGCCAAAGTTATATTTTTAGCATTTCAAGGTACTTAGCATATTTTGATTCCCACATGTGTTCTTTATCCTGGGATTTCAAAACGAAAAGTAGTGGCTACTCCTCTCCCAAAATGGGAAGCAAATGGTAGCTAATGAGAATACCCTCATATCCTGTCTGCACCCCAGACGCCAGATGATAACAATTTTTAAGTGTCAACTAGGAAACAGAAGAATAAGAGGTGAAGAAATACAACCCCCTCTTGTGACTCATAGCCAGGGTGGACTACCTCAGTGGCCAGATAAGTTACTTAGTCAAATAACTCACTTCCAACACTTTTCTTTATGTTGGTGACTCTTACAGTTATATTTTCATTCCTGACCTACCAAAGTTTTAGTCCTGATATACAACTTTCCACAGTGCATTGGTATTTGGACGTTCCAGAGTCTCTTGGAACTCAACAAACTTAGATTTCAACTCAGTTGGTTTTTCCAGCTTATTCTGTTTGTGGTGTTTATTTCCTTTTAAATCAAAGGCTTTGTCCATTCCTTTCTTAGACACAGATTCTCCTCGTTCCCTGGCCCAGCGCTCCTGCTATCACCACCATTGTCTAAGTTCTCCAGGTTTAAAGTCCTGAAGGCATTTCTACCTTATTGCTCTCCTCCGTGCTTCACATTTACAGAGTTCTTTTAATTATTCCTTGGGCGAAAGTGCTATGATGTTCTTTTCTTTCTATTCTACAGTCATAAGACAACCCCAGACTCCTGTCACCTCATGCCTGAATTAATGCAGCACTTATCATAGTTTGTAGTGCACTAACTCTCCTGTGCAGATGCCTGTACTGCCCCCTGATCTCCCCACCTTGTGTCTAAATTCTGCTGCCAGAGTTTCTCCCTCCATCTTTATTAAGAAACCACCTTCACCACTCCTCCCACACCTCATCGCTGCTCCAGTCTGGTCTGTCTTTGGATTCTCTTTGTGCTTATTCCTTTTTCTTTAATTAAAAATTTTTTTCTAGCACATCTTTATTTTATTACTCATCTACCCATTCACTGGATATGGGGGGTGTCAGTCATAAGGTTTTTACAACCACAGTCACAAGATAAAACCTATATAGTTATACAAACCTTATCAAATATCAAGGCTACTGGATTACAGTTCAACACTTTCACTTTCCTTCTGGCTGCTCTAATACACTAGAAACTAAAAATAAATATCTATATATATAATGAGTCAGAAGTCACACTCATTCGTAAATCCTAACTTCTCTGCTGCAACTCCTCCCTCTGCTTTGATCATCCTCTCAATCTTCAGGGATATCTGGGCAATGACAATTCTACTTCTATGTGCTGAAAAGGGGTGCCAACATTATGGGGTAGAAGAATGAAACTGATTGACGTTCTTGGAGAGACTGGTACCTCTGGGTTTCAGGGCTTATGTGGCATAGGAACCACCTGGAAGCTTTATGTTTCTGAAAAAAAAAACCTAAAAAGCAAAACTTTTATATAGACTTGGATAGAGCCCAGGTTATTCTTTAGGGGTTTCAGGAATACTGTTGGTTGGAGTTTGGCATACTGTTGAAAACTGCAATATCTGACTGAAGCTTGAATAAGGTAACCTCAAGAATGACCTCTCGACTCTATTTAAAATCTCCTAGGCACTGAAACTTTATTTTGTTTCATTTCTCTTTCCCCCTTTTGTCAAGAAGGCATTGTGAATCCCACAATGCCAGGACCAGGCTCATCCCTGGGAGTCATATACCATGTTGCCAGAGAGACTTACACCCCTGGGAGTCATGTCCCATGTAGTGGGAGAGGGTAGTGAGTTTATTTACAGAGTTTGGCTTAGAAAGAGAGAGGTCACATCTGAGCAACAAAAGAAGCTCTCTGGAAGTGACTCAGACATAAATATAAGAAGCCTTAGCTTTGCCATTATAGAAATAAGTTCCATAAGGGCAAGCCTCAAGATCGAAGGCTTGGCTTATTAGATTGGGAGTCCCTAATATTTGAGAGAATATCAGGAGTTCCCCATGTGGGGAAGTTTAATAGTTTCACATTTTTTCTCCAGTCCTTCAAGGGACTTTGCAAATACTTTTTTTAATTTTTTGCCCCAAATACTCTGGAATATATCAGGGTATTACATAAACTGTACAGAACAGCAAGATTTCATTCCTTATTCTAGGTTCCATGTATTTAAGCTGTTTAAATAAACTGACCGGACAGGTTAAATTAGATAGTGTGCTACCGAGAATTTAAATTTTGGACAAAATAAACATCTCTTGCTTTGGTCTCCCATAGGTGTTGAAGTTTTAACATACAGACAATGTCATAGACCATAGAATATTTGTCCTTTTGTTTTTGGCTTATTTTGCTCAACATAATGTCCTCAAGTTTCACTCACCTTGTTGCATGCCTCATGACTTAATGCCTTTCTGCAGCTGCACAATTTTCCATCATATGTTCCACTGTTCGCCCCTCCACTCATCAGTCCATGTACCCTTGGGCCAACTCCATCCATTGACAATCATGGATAATGCTGCCATAAACACCACTGTGCGAATGTCTATTCGAGTCCCTGCTTTCAGTTCTTATGGACATAGTAATCGGATTGCCAGATAACATGGCAACTCCATACCCAGCATCCTGAGGAATGGCCACACTGCCCTCCTGAGGGGCTGCACAATTCTACTTCCCCACCAACGGTGAATAGGTATACCTCTTTCTTACCTCTCCTCCAGCACCTGTAGTTTTCTACTTATTTTTTTAACAGTTTTATTCATATGCTATACAATCCATCCTAAGTATACAATCAATTGCTCTTGTTATAATCACGTAGTTAAATGCATTCACCACCACAATCTATATGAGAACATTCCCATTTCTTCCTAACAGAAAGGAGAAAAAAAATCCCATACCCCTCCCTTATATCCCCCACTTACTTTACATTTAGCTTTGGTATATTGCCTTTGTTAGAATTAATGAAAAAATATTAGTTAACTATAGACCTTAGTTTACATTAATTGTATTTTTCCCGTATACCTTCCAATTTTTAACACCTTGCAATAGTGTTTGTGCTTATTCTTAACTCATGACTGTGGCCTTTCCTCTTCCCATTCACCTCTCCAAATCACAACCCACTTCTTCTATCCTTTTCCCCCTGAGCTTTTTCTGCTTGTTTTAGTCCCCTTTGATCCTTTTTGTCTGAACTTCTAAGCCACATCTTGTCTTTGGATTTGATGATCATCTGGGAAGATTAAGTAGGGTGGAAAGAACCTTGGATTGGAGTCAGATAAACTTGATTCCAAAACAGATTTTAACCACATCTTGATTGTGACCTTGAACAAGTCATTTTACTTCTGAGTCTTGCCTTGTTTATAGAATGGGGATATTAATAAATGAGTTGGAAAGTGATAACAAGTGGGAATGTACCTGCCAGGCAATAGGATCCTAAGTGTTAGGTGAATTTGATTCTTTAAAATTGTTTTAACTATTTTATGTCTGTCTTCTTAATTCAGCTTCCGGAGAACAAGTACTGTGTTGTACATCCCTCTCTTCACCCAAAAGTCCTGGACATTGTTATGTGAAAATCGGCAGTCAAAGCCCTCTACTTTGGAAACTTGACCTAGAATTTTCCAACAAGACATATTAAAGCTAGTTCAATCTTGGACTTTGAGAATATCAGGAGTAGAAACAAATAAAAAAAAATCAACACCTAAGAGTTAAGTCCTATATAGAGAAAACTTACCCACATCAAATTTCTCAGACAGAATGTTATAACTTTACGTGAACTCTTGGACCCTGACATAAATATAAGATGTTCACTGATAGTTCATTCTATTTTCTTATAACTAAATATATCAGTTGAACATAGGTAAAATAAAGCTTAAAGTTACCCTAATCCACCTCTCCATCTAGAATAGTTTTATATAAATACAAGAGATTTACCCACCATTTATTAGTTTTAAATTTGATTATCAATCTTTATATATTACTTACTGGGTAAATATTGCTTTGGCACTTTACGGATACTAATTCTCTTCACCTTCACTATGAGGAAGGCATGATTATTAAGGTCTTTTCACTGATAAGGAAACTCATAGAGGGATTGAGAAGCTCATCCAAGGTTGCTCAAGTAGAAAGTTTGGATCAGGATTTGAATTCAGGCAGTCAGTTTGCCTCCAGAAAACAATATTCTTAACTGTAAGTTCTGGTGCCTCCTTTGAGCCTTTTATTTTTTCATACTGTTCTTGTTTGTACCTCTTTCATCCCACCCCTGAATGAAAGCTAGCAAAACTCCAAGATACAATAAATATTAATCATGGGAACCATACTCTGCTTTATGCCTAGACCTGTTGGGTTGGAGGTAGGGCTGTCAAATCCTCAGAGGGAAAACCTTTACAGGTGTATGGGATGGGAGAATTAATTTCTCTCTTATCGGATGGTAGAGGTTATTCATCCTACATTTGGAGGGCATTTTGCTTTGCTTCAGAGTTTAAGAAATGAAGAGATGACCTAATTGACAGTCTTTTTCATTTTTTTAGTCATCACCAAGAATTTCAACATGCATGTAAATGCAATGTTGTAACAGAATTGCTTCAGATAACATATTTCAAATTGTAGGGGCAACAATTGAACATTATATTGAATTGACTCATTTACTTAATTGTATTTTGCTAGATACCAAACTGTACTTTCTTGAATGGTAATTTTTAGATTTGAAGCTGTCTGGTGGTTCCTGAGGAAAGGACTTAATGTGACCAGTAAGTTCAAATGGCCCATTTTTCTGGAGCTTTGTCAATTTTGGAAGGTTGTCGGCCATCACATCATTGATGTGATCTGACTGAGCACAAAGGTCAGATATTATCCCCTTTTTATGTTGGGATGTTTCTAATTGCTCTATTACACAGTAATATGGATATTGCACTTCATCATATGTGTGCCCAGAGAAGTTGTGATGACTTGACTTCTGACTTCTGTTGATACCATTTAGCATGTTTGTGACACTGCCTGGATGGTCAGGGACTCTCATGTACAAAGGCCTGCTATTTTTTTATTGGTCTTTGCAGTCATGAGAGAACCTAGTTCAATGGGCTATCTTCATTTTTGCATACAAAGAATTTTATAAGAAAAAAGAAATAATTTTAATTGTAAGAAGGATTTTAAGCTTCATAATACTATTTTACAAATGTATATTCAACTGGGGTTTTAGAAGTCACTACATTTGCTAAAATCCAGTTGTATGAGCTATTGGTAGATTTTCAGTTGAGGCTCACACTGTCACTCTTGTCTTCTTCCTAAAAGTAAAAGGGGAATACTGGCATCCTCTGGTTCCCTGTGTACAAGAAGGCCTTTGCTTCTATTAACTAAATAAAGCAAACCTGTGAAATTCTGAAGGTAAAATTACTATTATTAATAAACACAGTAGAGGGTATGATTATCAGTCTACAAACTCAGCTGTGCATGAAATATCACATTTCTTTATTTCTTTGAGTCAGCTAAGATCTGTCTCAAAGCCATCTGGTGGGCCTGGAAGGAAATTCATTTCCAAAATTAGGGCTAGCTCTCTATTCTGGGATGTGCAAAGGTCCCAGACCTGAAAGCACTGCCGACCCTTCAGCCATTATCTATTTTCTTAGTTTGGATGGTCCTTTCTTGTCACGACACTTTGTTGCTTTGCTTCTGTGCCAGGAAACTTTGCTAGACTGGAAGGCCCAATGTTTGTGGCTTGGTTCCATAAGCTGCACTGAGCCCTCCCCCTCCATTCAACCTGGTCCTTGTGGATCCCACCACCCGTGGGAGCTCCCCAGGCTCTGACCTCCTCCCACTATGTGGGAGATCTTCCCCTTCCTTTTTCCTAAATCCACTCCCCTTTCTCTCCTCTCTCTCCAGGATACCTGGCACAATCTCTTTAACGAGTTCAAGGTTTCATAAAAGACACAAAGAACAATTGTCTTCTACAACTTCTTCCTTCTGCTCCCTTACAAACCATCCCTCAGTCAAGGGAGTGCAAAACTCAGCCCTAGCTAGAAATGGTGGGGAGTGGGGTAGGGGAATAAAAAGAGAATAAGACTAAAATAATTTCTTGGTTAATCATCCAACCACCTACTACTTAAATAAATAAATACTCCTGTGCTGGGCTTACCTTTACATGTGGTATCTCGTAAAATCCCACAACAATCCCATGGGGACAGATTTATTATCTCTATTTCACAGATGAAGAGATGTTCAGTTACCCTTCCAGGGCCAGTTGTGCGGCTGGTAAGGAGGAGGGCCAGCATATCAGTTCAGGCCCATCAGACTCTAAAGCCAACGTTCTCTTTAAAAGTGAGACAAAAAGGTGAGACCTAACCCAAGTTTTCTTTCAAATTCTTCTCCTTTTGAAAACAGCATTTCCACCCCTAGAGTATTTCTGCCACGTTAATAACGCAAACTGAGTCTGATGGTTTCTTTGGCCAGGGCATCTGTGGGCTGCCTGCCTGCCCGAGGAATCACTTAGAACTCTTTCAGAGGTTTGCTCTTCTTTCTAATTCCTCAGGGCTGATTTTCCCAAAGGATGCTTCAGGAAGGTGTGTGTGTTGTATTTCACTTGTTCCAAGTTGGTATTCTTAAATTGTAGGGCATCCGAATCCCCTGAAGGCATATCAAACTGGAACACCTATTGCTGGGTCCCAAGCCCAGAGACCTTGATTCAGTAAGTGTGGGGGGCTTAAGAATCTGCATTTCTTATGGATTCCCAGGAGATGCTGATGCTGAAGTTCAGGGAACTCACTATGAGAACCATGGTTTTAGGTGGCAACAGCATCTTTTCTTTAATTAAATTGAGTGCACATGTACAGATTAGCGGAGGTAAAATGAGGGAGAGTATGTTTCAGTTACGCAGGTGACTTAGCTCAATTTTGCTAACTGCTATAGAGGTTAAACACTGTCCAGTTTAAAAATTTTTTCTTAGTCACATATTGTTTAATCTATACCCATAATAGTCTGTTATTTAAGGACAATAAATAAACACAACAGTGACACTGAAATGCAACAAGTTTAATTGGAGCAGGAATATACAAATAACAATTCTGCAAGTTTTCCTCAAGATACCCTTTAACAGTTGCATGTGTTGCATTCATCCAATCAAATTTTTGCACAGGAATCAAAATAGTCTAGTACTTCAAAAACTAATGTTAAAACAGACAATATAGCTGCCCGGTTGACTTTTTGTTTACTATAGACTATCCAATAGTCTGTAATAAGTTTTGCCTATCTTAATATAATATAATATATATATATGTTACTTTTTTTAATAATTCAATTTTATTGAGGTATATTCACATACCCTGCAGTCACACAAAGTGTACAATTGTTCACAGTACCACCATATAGTTGTGAGTCCATCACCAAAATTAATTAATATGTTACTTTTAAATTGTATTTGTCATTGCATCATATTTTGTATTATACAAATTGAAGTTATTCAACACAAATCTGTTGTCATTTGTGAAAAAGTAAAAAAAATCTCTTTATATAAACAAATATCTTTAAATAACTTATTAAAATGAACTATATACTTCCTATTTAATAATTTAAAATATAAAATAAAAAATACCAACATCAGTTTTTATTAGATAACCCATAAAAATTATTTAAAATATTCCTCAGGGTTTTCAAGACATTAAATAATCCCAGAAAAGTAATTCAGGAGAATCTTGTCTGAGGGAGATGGATCCCAGGTGCCCCGTATTTTGTGTGTTACTATTACTCTCTTTCCTATCCTCTGCCAGGTGTGATGAGTAAGGCCACATCCATCCAGGGAATGTCTTTACCTTCAGGGGGCCTGGTGAGCACAGGACACACAGAGTGAATTTTCAGTTGAGGCAGGCTTTTGGGAAAAGCAGATCCTCTTTTTCATGACTCTTCCTTCAGTTTGAGGGCTAACACCCAGAGGCTGGAGACCTGGCTAAGTAGCCCACAGCTGTGCCTTTCTATAGGCCTTTAGTTAAGGGACAAAAGGAATCCCCCCAATTTATATATGATTCAAAACTTTTTTACTAGGATGGGAGGCCAGATTGGGAATTGGGACCCAAATCCAATGAGATGGACATCCATTTGGATGTGTCTTCCATGCATGAATCCAGATCAACATTAGGTGGCATATGGGATTCAGGTTTCAGGATTTTGGGATTCTATCCTGTCCTCCATCCTTCCTCAGTAACAATGACTACCTGAACCTGTTCTTCAGAGTTCTGCAAGGAGTGGGTTAATTTTGGTCCTATCTTCACACTGCTGTGTAAAATTTTCTATTGACTCTCCATTGCCTATTCAAATCACATCTACAGCCTCAGCTGGGCATGACAAATACTCATGCTATGGCCCAATCTATTTTCCCAGGTTAGTCTTTCATTAAATGTCTTTCTCCTCTGTGCTCTGTTCACCACCCTGTTCATTTTTCTTTGGTAACTTCTTGCCTCTCCTGGCCAAAAATGCCAATATTAGTTATTCTGTCTTTCAATTCTCCTTCCTTTATGGGAACGGGTATTTCCCTCCTCTGTTTACTGTGGAATGCTGACGTACTAGTTAAAGTCTGCTGAGATTTATATCTGTTTGTGTACATGTGCATTTCTGTCACTGGACTGTGAGCTCTTTGATAATCATCTTCGTGGCCTTCCTATCTAAGACAGTCAGTGTTACACTTTTAAGGAAATAGAGCGCCTTCAGGACTATTATTTCATTTAATCCCCATAGCAATTCTGTGAGGCAAGATTTGTCTTGTACTGAAAGCAAAATGACTAGAAGGAATGTCAAGATATATTGAACAACAGCATTAAACAGCATTGCAGAACTATTTGGAAACCATGGCATCAAGCCAAAGCAAATTGATGAGCGAACTGTAGGTAAAGGAACAGGCTTTGCAAAATGTTTGTTGCTACAAACTAAGGAGAGATCATTCCTAGTTTTGGGGTGGGAAAATTTGCTATCTTACTAACGTTTTTGAGGGATGTGCCTACAGATGGCAATGCCATGGTGTTCCAGTTTGCTATGCTTCACTGAAGAAAGGCTGATGGCGTCCGGATCACCTCTGTCAGCTGGGAAGGCACGTGGCTGGTGTCTACTGGTCCTTTGCTCCTGGGTTACATTGCTTTCAGCTTCTGATTCCAGTGACTTTCTCTCTCCAAGTGTGTCTGTGTGTCCTCTCTTAGCTTCTCTGGGGCAAACTCTGAATTTCATCTCTTGGCTTTCCTTGGCTTTCTCCAGGTTCTGGCTATTTCTGTGAGTCCTTGCTTAGCATCTCTCTTGGTATTTCTGACTGCATCTCCAAACTTCTGTGTCTCAGTCAGCCCCTGAGCTCTCTTAAGGACTCCAGTAAACTGATTAAGACCCACCTTGAATGGGCAGGGTCACATCTCCATGAAATAATCTAATCAAAATGTCCCACCTGCAATTGGGTGGGTCATGTCTCCATGGCAACAATCTAATCAATAGATCCCACCCACAATAAGTCTGCACCCACAAGATTGAATTAAAAGAACATGGCATTTCTGGGGGGTACATAACAGTTTCAAACCAGCACACATGGTTAGTGAGTCTTCTGTAATCCATGAGGAAACCTGCCCATTTTCTGAAGAACATTTCCTGATGTATAATTGGCCAGATGGACTCTGAACAGTTAAGAAGGGTTGTTTATGGCCATTTGGAATGGGATAATTTCATTAGGATGACTGATGCTAACTTGAATTAGGTAGAAGAGACAAAACCACACAAGTAGAAACCAAGGCATGCTAACTTTAAAAATTCAACAAAGCATGACTGTCAATGTTCACATTCCTTTCTTTCTATTGCAGTGACGGGGGTGTCCTGGCAAGAGCTCTACGAGACCCTGACTTTGTGACTTGTATGACTGCCTCTTGGTTTCTTAAAGCTGCATCCTCAAAGTGGATTAATGGAATCCGCCCAATTCAGAGGGTGGGTTGGGGGTTGAATCTTGTGAGGATAACATGAGGTAACATATGTCAAAGTACTGTATATGTAGTATACTTTTTATGCTTAGGACCTGGGACAGGATCATTTCCTACCTCCTCTCCTAGAGTTAGACATTGGATTTTGCCTGGGTTGTAAAGTGGTTGGAGTTTTGTGGTTCTACTACACCAAAGATATCCTCTTTCAGGTCTCCTGCTTTGCTCCCAATCTTTCTTGTGTGTACCTTGTGAAGAAAAGAGCTTGCAAGTGAAGGATGTTAGCTTACACCAGGCCTTTAAGAATTTGCTAAAATATTAGCTGCTTTCTTGTGACTCACTTTCATGGTGGCCACATCTTCCAGCCATGCTCTGCCAAAGGGGAAACAGTTCATCTCTTCTGTTTCTCCTCAAAGGGGCTGCCCCCTTTGAAAATCACTTCACTTGTTTGTGTTGCCATCTCAGCTCTCTCGTGGGCTGTACATTATCCAGCTTTTTCTCATTTTTAAAGATTGTGTGATGCTTCTTGAAGCTTTTACATTCTCAGACGAAACCCCCAAAAGCTGAGTAGCTTCTACACCAAGTTTAGAGAGAGAGAAAGGAGAAAGTATCTTAAATGAGGGAATACAATGTGAAAGGGTGTGGCAGCATGAGCAAAAGTTTTTGTATATATTGGAGTTATTTTTCTTTTCTCACTTAATTTATAGACATTACTCTAACAGCCATCTTAACTAGCCCATGTCTATTCTACAGTGGGAGAGAAAGCAGAGTTCTTTTTATTTAGGACTCTATTAATAAGGACATTGCTGACTTTTATTGATTTGGGGGTCTGAGTGACTGTGGAAATGCTGGGTATGGTTAATGGAATCAGTCTTTTTGGTCAGAGCATATCAATTATGCTACAAAACCATTTCCCAAGATCAAATTGAGGTTTTGGTGAGGTACATAAACTTTAGCTGAGGCTAAAGTTTCACTATGGCAGTTATACTCTTAAGGCTTAAAGTGTCAATTTTGCTTTTCTATGTAACCAAACCATTTCTTCTTAATCCAACTTAAACAAACAAAAGAAACAAGACAGTAACAAAAATCCCCCAATCCAGTCTCTCCTTTTTGTGTTTCAGTTATTCTTAAATTGGGCATGGTAGGCCATATACTCCAAGTGACACATAATATGTTTCTATATTTAAGCTTTTCTATGAGTCTATTTGTTGGTTATTTTGTATTTTTCTGAGAATATTGACATTTTCCCTGAGACTCCTAGTATTTGGGATTCCCCATAAGGAAGTGTGATGGGATGTATAGTCTTTGTGGGAAACTTTATTAACAGCACAATTTCAAAAAGAAATATTTTGTTGTAACAGGTTAAATTTGGCCACAAAAACTTTGACATTTTTCCTATTAGGAGGTGGGTCTGTGCCTTCTAGTCCTGAATCTGTAATTGCTTTGACCAATAGAACACGGTGGAAGTGCTACTGTGCCAGTTTCTAGGTCTGGGTCTTAAGAGACACTTCCAGTCTTTGGAGCACTCACTCTTGGAGTCCCTGATCCACCTAGCAAGAAATGTGCCTACCTTGAGACGCCCCTCTGTGAGGAAGATGCAACAGGGAGACAGGCCAACGTTGGCCAGTCGCCTGCTTTCCAGCCATTCCATCCCTGACGCCAGGCATGTGAGTGAAGTATCTAGATCAGCTCAACCTCCAGCTGAATACGAGTGACTCTAGTGAGTCCAGGCAAAGCAGAATTGTCCAACTGGAACCTTGCCCTAATTTCTGACCCACAAAATTATGAAAATTAATAAAATGGTTTTGTTGTAAGCTACAATGTTTTGGAATAATTTATTACATGCAATAGACAATTAGAACTTATGTCTTAAAGGCTTATATCTAAGGATGATAACTTTATATATGAGGGTAATGTAAACTTCTTAAAATGTTTATTTATAATGTTGTAAAATTAATTCCTTGTAAAATATAGAACTTTCTAACTTGAGTGACTTGGGAAAATTGAATTGTCTGAGTATTTTAACTCTTCAGGAATTGTATCTCTATGCTTATATCAAGAATGAATGTTGAATGTTCTTTTTTTTAAATGCAATTTTATTGAGATATTTTCATACACCATACAAACCATAGAAGTATGCAATCACCGGCTCACAGTGTCATCACATAGTTGTGCATACATCCCCATTGAATGTTCTTCTAAAATGTGTTTGCTTTTTTTTTTTTTCGGTAAAACCGAATGGGTTTCAAGTATCGGGATTTTCTATTTTATCTTTCAGTAAAATTAAATGTAACAATGCTGCAGACATAGAGCTCTTCATTCTGGATGAAAACGGTGTAATGTGTACATGGGATAAAGAAGAGAATGTGGATAATAAAGAATGTTGCCTTTTTCAATGACAGTGCTTTGGATTCAAAGCGGATACTTATGTCCATTATTAACATGATCATTTTATAAAGTTAAAATATACAGAGATATGTAGAGAAAAATAATGCTCTCAAATCTCCCCCTTGGAATAGACACATGATGTATTAAAAATCAACTGAAAAAAAAAATCAATTGATGTCTTATGTTTCTACCAGTGTTTATAAATCAAGATTTAGCCTACTATAAAATCGAGACTTCATGAAATATAGAATAGCAGTTTCATGTTGAATTGTAATTTCCCTTTATTTTTCTTTAAAAAATTATTCTCAAGCACATAGGAGCTAATCAAGATCTGTTTTTATAATACAGCTTTTTTCTCTTTTCTTTTTCTGATGCCTTATGTCAATGGGAAATAACCCCCAAAATAAGTTCTGTTCCTTATCGTGTGACTCTGATTCCAGAGCGCATGTCTCTGTCTTAATCACTGAAATTATTTGGTTATCAAAGCCATACACAGTTCATAATTTGACTTTCATCCTTTTCAGACTTATCCATGATATTGCTTTGGCCTTGAAAATGTTAAAATGGCTTTTGTTTGATATTCAACTTGCAATTTCAGAAAAGACATGCTCATTTTAAAAATTGAGACCGAGTGTTAGTATGATAGAGTATCTTAACAAGGCTTGGGAATGGGGCCATATTTTCTAAGGGTGGGGTGGGGGGAGGGATAAGTTGTTCAAATAATGAAATACTGGGAGTGTATGTGGGTGCATGATTGTTGTGTGTGTGCATGTGTGTGTGTGTACATTCAACTCTCTCCTCTCTAGTGAGGAAAAGACATTCTTTAAAGCAGAGATTATTTCCAAAGAAAATCTTTAAAGCCCCCTTTAATGGAATTATTCTAATTCTGGTATTTTGGAAAACATTCCTTCCAATGAGCTGTTCCTAATAAAGAGGCAACAGGCCATATGTTCTATGACAAATCAGACTTGTTTTGGTAATGGGTATTATATGACCTTGTTTGGCTGTATCAGAATACTAAAAGATTACATGCCACCTGCCCTCAGTTAACCTACTCCTTATGTGTGAAGATATTTTTCTATGTTAAATCCATACAATAATAACATGATGGTATGTTTTCAAAATAGAGATTAAGTTACTTTCTGATAAGTGTATCCAGGATTTCACACTGCTTTCTGACATCAGCAGGGAGTGAATACTTTTTGTACAGATTCTGTAGACAGCTTCTGCCACAGAAGGAGTTATTGTACTTATCTTATTTCTTTTCTTGCTCTGGGTATTGCTATACATGGTGGTGGAGCTGGTGAGGGGTTGCTGGTAGCAAGGGAATGGAATGCCTCAGGGTTGCGGCTCTGTCCTGGGCTGGGTGACCTAAACAGGCATGGGTCCTAGGGGTAGGTGGTCCACAACCCACTCTATCAGAAACACTATTTTAGAGGTTATTATGCCGTTCACCTTTGCCGCTGAATAGACCTTAAACAACCTGACAGAGCAACAAGATTTCTTCCAGCTTCATTGAATAACAAATTTAATAGTGTTTCAGAGTATGAAATTGATAGATTTTCTCATGGAAGGACATTAGATGCAAAACTCAAATACTTTATTCATAATAAAAATATCTTCTATTCTTGATCTTTCTCAAGATTGTTATATTAATATGAGGGTTTATGTAAAGTGTTGATTTTTGTGAATGAAATACCCTGTCCTTATGCATTCATAAGAATGCCTGCCTAAAACTTTCATTTCTAATAAAGCTCAGATAGGTTCATGCCTCTGCCTAGAAAACCATTAGAAACTCCCTTGCTTGATATACCTCTAACTGGCAGGTCAGTGAAACTCTGACTCCCAACCATATTATTGCCTCCCTCCCTGTTCTAATTTTGTCACTTTTCTTGGTGTGACCTCACAACCTGATGCCCACCTAATAATCTCTGGCAGCTGTAGTCATGCAGCTGACCACTGCCTCCCCAGCCTTGTGCTGTCAGGAGTGTGCTTAAAGGACATTGTGACACTGAAGAATTTCTCAGGTCATCTTCACTGACCTAGAAAACCAACGTTCTAGCTTTTGTCCACAGCTTGTGGCAGCGACCTCGCTCTGTTTAGCACAGCTGCAGCACTCGGTAGCTCGGGACCCAGTTAGAACAGCCATCCCCAACATCACGACGGTGTAGGAAGAACAATCTGTGTTCTTAAACTTTATATCAAAACCCCAAATAACCTCAATGGCCATTTTCCCCTTTAGCTTTTTGGTGAGGTCACTGAAACTCTGTGATTCTGTTTTGGAAAATACACAATCCATTTGAAATGATTTTCCTAAAGACAGGATTAAGCAAATGGCACATACAGTGAGCAGAATGTGGGCTCCCTCACTTCTTGTTTGCAGTTTCCCACTTGGATAAGTAAATCAACTAGAAAATGCAGACAGAGGTTAATTCCTTTGCTGGGCAGCTGAGCCGTCATCTAGTCTACCACTCTGTAGTGAGCTCACACTTGCGGAAGATGTTTTAATGTCTTAATGAAAGGACAGAGAAGTTATCACTCACTGATTTGTGTTTTTAAATTTGGAGTTTCTAAATTCAGACTACTTAACGATGCAGGCATGCCCATTTCCAGGACTGGATCTGCAGCTCCTGCATTTGATGTGTAACCTTGAGGGCTTCCTGTGAGGTAATTATCATGCTGGGATGAGCTAATCTCCCATAGAATAGTACACCTGCCTCATTCTGCTAACAAATAGGCCCCTGCCTTCTAAAGACTGCCTGACCTGACTTATTATATCTCCCCCATCAGCAGAAAGACTCATATCATCACTGGGCCAAAGGTGAATTGCCTAGAGATAAAGTTGGAATGAATTTTTTGCAGTCCCATTTCGCCAGACATTCAAACCACTTCATTCTGAAGAGTGGAGACCTTTAACTCTGTCACATATTTATATATGCTTATAAGGCCAGGGAAGGGTCTTTCTGCAGATCTGCTCTGGATGAATGTATCAAAATAGTCTTCCAGAAGAAACTGTGTCTGCCTCGCAAACTTTTGTTCCACAATATTATTACTCCCAGAAAAGAGAAATACTGTTGCTGGCTCTTTAGTTTACTTGCATTTGGAAGTTGGATGTGTGTGTGTGTGTGTGTGTGTGTGTGTGTGTGTGTGTACATTTTTCATGTGGCTTTGGGCGAAGAATTTTATGTGACAATATAATAGCTGGAGTAGGTGTGAGGCCACATGGATGTCCTCTAATCCCCTGCCTCCAAATAAGACTTTTTAGCTGATGCCTGTTTCCCATATAAAATGTGGCTTTGTTTTTTTATAGTTTTTCTTAGTCCCTACAGCAAAAGAGGCTAATATTCATTTAAAACCCAATAACAATTAAAAACCCCAATAACAATTAAAACCTACAATGAACAACTGCTCTAGCTTTGTTTATTGCATGCATAAATAATCATACTTCAATGAACATATTAGTATCTATGATCACTTCCCAGATTAAGGTTGCCTCGAGACTGCTTGCTTTGGCTACTGTAAATGTGACATGAATTACGCTCAGGAAAATGTGTCTAACATGCTGGGTTTGAAGTAAATTATTTTCTTCTAATATACCTACACAACTGTCACAAGGAATTACACTGCAGATTTAGTGATGTTAAGTGTCAATTGTAATTTGGTGACAGCCATTTTATTGGCTATGCATACTGCTCTGCTAGGACTGCTTCTCAGTATGGAGGCCACCGTATCATTAAAAACCAGTGATCCTTCACTGATGACATAATTTGACTGGCAGAGAGAGGAGCAGAGAGGGGCTTGCTTCCACCTGCACAGAATCTGCTGTATGTCAGAGATGAATTTGCCTTCAAATTAGAAACAGCACTGCAGATGAGGGTCTGTGATTTTGCTTGAGTTCTTTTAAGGCGTTTTTCTGGAATGGTTACTGAGCAGCTGATAGAAGTCTCCTTTAATATGTCAAACATATATATTATGTAGCCGGTAAACATTTCACATATTTTTAGTCATAGCTTACAGTGAGTTAGCTATGAAACAGTTTCAGCTGAATTGAGCCACGTGTATTTCTGCACATTCATCTATTCATCCTTTTGTCTATAACTCCATCTTCAGCATAGGTTCCAGGAATAAAATTTATGTGATAAAGTGGTAACCAAAAAAAAAAAAAAAAAAGAAAAAAAAATCCCAACAAAACAAAGTCTTATATGAGCCCAGAGTTTCAGTAGGTAGGATAAATCATCTGAGCTATGTAAAAATTTACAGTAAGAACAGAACTATAATCATACATTCTGAAAATTTTATAAACTGACAATTCAAGTTATGTGTTTTTATGCTAATACACACTGTGGTAGATTCTAATAAACTGTGACTTGCTCATAAATAGCAGAAAGCTGACGGCACTCACACATGAGCACATACATAGATGCATACACACTATGTACTTACACAGGAAATAGGAAATAGATTCCAAGACTTTCTTAGCAAATTTAAATCAATATAGCTGCATTCCATTTTCAGTATTTAAATTAAATTTTTTGCTGCAAGGCACTGTAAGGAACAAAGCAAAGTACTTTAAAAGAAAGTGTATTGCTAGTAATTTTACCTCATTTCACACCTATTTGACAGCTTCTCTTAGCCAATTGGTTTCATTGAAAATGCTGACAATCTTCACCTATTAGAGTCTTGCTGTTATAGGTGACCGTTCCTCGTAGACACACTTTGTCAACTTTCAATGTGGAAAAATAACTTTCCTTCCTTACACGACTGACACCTGCCACCGTTTCCCCCTCCTCTTACCACAGCATTACTTATTTATTTATTAAGAAAAGAAACTTTCCAGAACAATAAATGGCATAAATTATTCAGCCAATTTTAGTCCAGCTGCATAAATCATACTCAGGCAGACAGGCTACTTAGGACAAATGCTTTGTCTAAGAGAAAAACACCACTGAAGGTTTAATCAGAAGCTCTAAACATTTCAGGCTTTCCCATTTTTTATTCTTGGCCAGAAACCCTATTTCTCTATCTATGGAGCCTCTTGAGAATGCTCTTTTTTTCCTATGAGAATATTGAGGCCATTTTTATCCACAGTAGGGAGGGAGGAGGGTGTTAATAAAAGTGCACTTCTCTGAAGAAAAATTCAAATGGGGGTTGGCAAATCTTCTAAATTCTTGAAAGCATATTTCAGGGCCAACTGTGGATTTGGTAATAGCTTTTCACATGATGGGCCGTCAAGTCCTACATTTTGAGACTGGTCAGGGTGTTCCCACATTGACCAAAGAAAGAGCAAATGGAATTTGGAAGCAGGATGAATCCAGTTTAGCTGGCAGAATCGGGAGACGCTGGTTCCTCTTTCACATTATCATTGGCTCCTAAGGCTTCTGTGACTTACTTGTGTTTTTTAACTGAAGCTTCCTCTTTTACTGCTTAATTAATATAAATGGGGCCCATAAAAATGCTTGATTACAGCATGGTCGGCTAAAATACACCCATAAAAATCTTTTTTTTTTGGTAAGCTTCAAATAATTGTGATTTTTTTCCAGTAAGAGGAATAAAATCTCAATTTCCCCTAATACATTAATTGCCAACTTTTTCCTTTAGTAACAGTTAACTAGTTCCTAGGCCATCAGTGATTTAAAGCATATATATTGTTGGGGACATCGGATAGTTGAATTGCTTTGAAACTTAAGAAATATAATTGGTTCATGCTTGATTTTGATAACCATTTTTACTCCAAGAGGAAGGTTTCTACTCTAGTAAAGCAATTAGTGAGACATTTTTTGTTCGTTCTGTTTTTGACAGCAGGCGGCTTGTTACCCACTGAGGAAATGATTGGATTTCTGGGCAAAGGTGAGCAACGAACAGCATTTCCTCACCCAGTTTTAGGCAGAAAGAGGACTATCTTGTCTATAGTTAAAACCATTAGGAAAAATTGTGAGGAGGCAGGAATAAACCGGTGGTAGCAGAGGAACCAGGGATTGTGGTTTGGAAGTATAAGGGCAAGGAAAATACCACAAGAGTTGTCGCACCTGTACCCACCCCCCACCTCCCTGTTCTCCTCCAACCCTTGTTAGGCAAAGCCAGTCTTGGTGGCCCAGTGCCCCATGTGCCTGGCTTCCTTCAGTGGAGCCAGAAGGAAAGGTACGGGCTGGAACACAGGACACCTTCCCTCTGGGCCTGTTTCCGCGCTAGTTTCTGGACTCAGCCTTGCTTACCTTACACGCTCCGAGTGAATTGTGACTCAAGCAGCTGTGGCCGTGGACCATGTGACCAAGTATTCCTTTCTCCTGCACATGTGGCATTTTGCCATAAAAAGGTACAGCACATGGATCTCCCGAGGAACATGCATCAAGTTTATTTTCTGACTAGTAAATGAATAAATTTTTCTGACACAATTGGGAATGAAAGGAAAATAACCTGCCTTTGGAGCTATCCCAAGATCTGATTCCTTTGGAGCGGTTCATGTAATTTAACAACAACCACCCGTCATCAGAGAACTCCAGTGTAAGTATATGGCCAACTATAAGCCTGATGCTGAGGGAACACTGGATCCACAGGAGCTAAGATAGAAGTAGGTAACTTTGAATAATGCTAGGGGGAGAGAATTTAGCTCAGGGAAATGTCAGTAAAATTCCAAGCACTCATTCTAGACAGACTCATTTAAATTTCCAAATTTTTATGAGATGGTATCATTATGAGCTCTTAGAAATTGTTTGGTTGTGATTATTGTCTCTGCAGAGTTTGTGTCCACTTGATTATATTTGTCCTCTATTCTACCAGACTCCGGTAAGTATATAAGAAATTGGGAAGAATCTATAGAAGCTTAGTGCAGAAGATATGGAAGCCAAGTGTGAGGATTGGAGTCTTAACCAGCAAGACTTTCGAATTTTAAATAAAAGGAGAAAAAGTTGCTGCATTGAAAAATTGTATGAAGTTTTTAATGAACAACTGCTCTTTCTGAACTTAAATTTCTCTTAGACCAAGTTATCACCATCCATCAATACAGTGGGCCTATGTCCCAGTTTGTCCAGGATAGTCTCTGTTTATGCCTGCTGAGTAGGCTTAATTGTTAATAATAACCCCTTTTATTCTCAAAAGCATCCTGGTTTGGGAGTGTTACGATTTGCTAAAGCTGCCAAAATGCAAAATACCAGAAATGGATTGGTTTTACAATGGAGGTTTATTAGGTTACAAATTTACAGTTCTAAGACCATGAAAGTGTCCAAATTTAAGACATCAGCAAGAGGGTACCTTCACTGAAGAAAGGCTGATGGCATCTGGAGCACCTCTGTCAGCTGGGAAGGCACATAGCTGGCATGTGCTGGTCCTTTGCTCCTGGGTTTCATTGCTTTCAGCTTCTGATTCCAGTGGCTTTCTCCTTAAGCATCTGTAGGTTCTCACTTAGCTTCTCTGGGGCAAACTCTGGGCTTCATCCCTTAGCTTAGCATCTCCAAGCATCTGGGTCTGTGCTGGCTCTCTTAAGGACTCTGGTGAACTAATAAGAGCCGCCTTGAATAGGCGGGGCAACACCTCCATGCAAATAATCTAATCCAAATGTCCCACCCATGAGTTGGTGGGTCACGTCTCCATGGAAACAACCTAATCAAAAGAGCCCACCCACAATAGTTCTGCCCCCACAAGAGCGGATTAAAAGAACAGTCTTTTCTGGGGTACTTAATAGATTCAAACCATCACAGGGAGGTAAACTATACAGGGTTCATAACCATAAACAAAGTTCCCTTGAAGTGAATAGATTTGTATAAATGATGAAAGTGGAAACATTTTGATATGGTTTTTGAATTTGGTTTCCAGCAGGCAGGGTACATGTAAACCAGAGCAAACCACATCTAGGTGATAATATATTCAGGTCCCTCCATCTCCCTGCTGACCATTGTCATTATGTCCTTTGTCTTTCTTGCCTAGGTCTTCTCTGAGTCCCTTTGAAATGTTTTTGGATAAACAATTTAGGACTTCAAATAAATGTCAGATTTTCCTTTAAAGTTCTAATATTGAGAAAAAACCTCAACTGATTTTCATGTAAATCACTTAAAGTAATTAGAGATTTGTGAATGGAATTCATTTTCTTTCTTCTTTTTTTTTTTGTATTTTATTCCATTGTGAGAATTATCTTAGGTAATATATTAGAATAGGTGCTAGTCCTATGAGAATAATCAACAAGGAATTATAAGTAGGATATGACCAACAAATTCAATTTTTGTATGATGTAGCAGAAGTTCTGGTTCTGCCCAAGTTAAAAGAAACTGCCAATGAGCTAATTTAGGAAACAGCATGATTAAAAATATTTGTAAACATGGACATTGTTTATTTTAGAATGTTTAAGCAATATTTTTTATAAAATTGGAAATTTCAATTAATCATATCACTTATGTTAATCCCTTAGAAGTTAAAAATTGTACTTCATTGCCTGACAGCTTTTTTTTGGTTAAACACATGCTGGTAAATGTGAGGTTGCTGTGAATAATGACTTTTTTTTTGTATTTTTCTTAGCAAAGCATGCATTAAATTAATTACTTTAAAAATGTATACATGAAGTGATACATTCAAGGTCTTTGGGAAAAAGGAAATGTAGACTCTACTGGTTTGTTTTGGTAGGAATATTATCTTCTATTTTTGTTCACTTATTTTTTTGTGTGACAAAACTCTAAATTGTTGATTGAGGAAACACCTGTTTTACCTGATTTTCTTAGGTGCACTAGATGGATATTGGATGCCTTGCTGCAAAACTCTCATTAAACCAGGGATCTCATGATATGGGCTACAAATGGCTGAATTATTGCATCCAAAATAATATACTAAAAACCTTGCTACTTCATGATCCTTGGGAGCTTTGCTACGAAATTACTTGTAAGTGGAACCATTTTATAAAAACATTTTCCTGATGCTTTGGGATTTTTTGGAATTGGATGAGAAAAGATACTTCGTTATTGATAAGGAACAGATTTGGAGAAGAAACAAATATTAGAAACAAATGAACATTTCTTGGAGTGAAAAAAAGTAAAGAATGGACGATATAGAGAGTCCATGTTATTTACCCTTTCTGTAAGCTGCCTGGAGAAGGTAACCTGATAGAAATCTCCATACCTGGGCTGCTATTTTCTTGGGTCAATCAGCATTCCCTATTCCTCTGATCACAGTCATTAGTGTCTGAGTGGCGTGTGACCTGAGCCAGGCTAATCAGATTACTTTGAATACTGGAATAGAAGCACTTTCTCTGAGAAAGCTTGCAGCTCATTTGCAGCTGAAGCCATCCTGCTACCCCAAGGGGAGCCAAGTTTTGAATGGGTCTTATTGGATTCTCTTTGGATAATGATACTGATAGGATTGCTGTGAGGATTAAATAAGAAGATAGAACACTGTGGAATTTTTAAGTTTATGATGAGTGAGTTAAAGCCTTTTGGTCAGTGAAAAGCCAAGCTAGTGAGGATAGGTGACAGGATGATTTTATTTCAGCAAAGTACCCATTACAGTTCTTGAGCATTGCAGCGACTCAATAAATATTTGCTTTCTTTCTACATTGGTGATCAGTGTCTGTTCTGTAACTATGTCTCCACTTCACCCTTTCGATTTGATACATGGGTTGGTTTTCTTCTAGCTTCCATGGCCCAATGCCTGGGATTTCCCTATCTATCTACCAAGGAGCATGGGAAAACCCTATTATCAAACTTCACATGTTACTGTGGCCGATGAGTGAACAGTACTCTGCTATTCCAAGCTGTTAGATAGAGCAGTTTTACCTAATCACAGAGTAGCTAGACATTCCAATCATTCTTCCATTAAGTACAAATTTCCTTTGAGGGAAACCAGATTCAGGGTCACAGGTTGTGGCAGATTGTATATTCCAAAAATGATGACAACAATATTTTCCTTCCCTCATGCTGTCCTAGAATGTTGCCACTTTTCTAGAAGATAGAGTCAATGTCTTGTCCCCTTGAAACTGGGCAGGCTTTTGTGACTGCCTCAACTAATAAAGAATGGCAAAATGATGCTTTGTGACTTCCAAAGCTAGGTCAAAAAAGGAGATAGAGCTTCTTTCTGGCTCCCTCTCTGGGGATGCTCATCCTTAGACCCCAGCCGGCATGCTGAGGAAGCCCAGGCCACATGGAGGGGCTGCCTGGTGGAGAACTGAGGCCCCTTCCAGCCAACAGCCAGCACTAACTCACCAGCCACGCCAGCGAGCCATCTTGTGGATGATTCACTTGGCCCTCGGTGGGGCTGCCCGGCTGATACTGCATGGGGCAGAAATGAGCCTTCCCTGCCAAGCCCTGTCCAAACTGCAGATTCGTGGGGAAAAAGAAGGATTATTATTGTTCAAAGCTATTGTCTTTGGTGGTTTATTATGCTGCAGTAGATAATGAAAAACAGGTAATGACCATGGTCCATTTTTAATGAGTGCTTCCTATATGCCTGGTGCTGAGATAAACACACTCATTTAATCCTCACTGCTTTATGAAGTAGTGTGGATATCATGTCCATTTTATACAGGAGGGAATGGAGGCATCCAACAGTTAAATAATTTGCCAAGAGCACCCTGGTGGTAAGTGGTAGAGGCAGATTCCACAGCCTTTTTCACAGGATAGCCTCCCACTGAGGATGCAACACTGGTTTATGAGTCACAATTCATGGAAGAGTGGTTGCCTGGGCTCTGGAGACAAACCTCTGAGATTTGAGTATTCAGAGTGCTGAGCACTGCTGTGGATCCTGTTGGCATCAGCAGTAAACAAAACAGAAATCCCTGCCCTCATGAAGGTTACATTCCTGTATGTGTGTGTATGTGTGTGCACACGCTTGTGTAAATAATATGGAGTTCTTAGCATATAAAGCATTTAGAGCATAAATATTGGTTGTTGGAATGATTATTGAACATGAAGACTATGGAAATTGTCTGTGACTCTGATAATCCATTTTAACAGCTGCATTTCAATAGCTTGGATGGGAAATAACATTTGATTTGTGTGAGCAAAAAAGAAGTTTGAAACTGACTGACATGATTCTAGCAAATCATACAGTCCTGAGTGTTTAATATTCAGAAGTTATATGATGGCCTGTAGGACCCTGTGGACCTATAAAAAGAAGTCAAAGGGCATTGTGAAAATAATTTCATAGGTACTAAAAAAAGAAACTCCAACAGAAAAAATAAAAGTAAAATCTTGATTATTCGAGATGAATGGTGGACAGGGAATGTGTCGATAATTGAAGTCAACAGAGAGTCTCAGCTTCCTGGTTCATCAAACCTTTTCCCAGAGCTGATAAGCACCAATACTGGCTGGTGTACATTTCACTTCCTTTTATTGCTCCCATGGAGATGCTAATGAATAATAGACAAAGGGAAGCAGAGAAGCCAGGTAATTAATCTTTTGTGGATGTTGAGAGCTGGAAGAGACCTTAGGGGAGCCCTGGTCCAATCCCTTCGTTGTATAGTTTAGGAAACTTAGGCTTGGAGACTCTAAGTGTCCCACCGAAACATGGCTGCAGAGTCAGAGCTGCAACAAAGTCCCACGCTCCGGACTTTTGTCCTGAATTTTGTTTATAGATTTTGCTGATACTTACTCACTCTTCCTGCCTCAGGCCTCCCTCATCTCCTCCCACATCTACAACTACTAATCACCTGGGATCTATGTGCCAATAACTGAGTTAAACAGAAACAAAGGTTTATTTTCCAATATTGTGGTCAGTCATCAAAGGACAGGAAAGAACCCTTGATTTTCCTTTAGCCAGACACTAGGAATCCCAGCCTCCATACATTTGCTTAAGCGATCGACTACATCTAGAGTGGAGTGCCCTTATACTTTCTTTATTCTCACACCACTGCCGTGAAGCCTTCCCTGACCACCCTGGCTGAGTTACTAGTTTGCTCTTCTCCTCACCCATCTTGTATTACAGTCCTATACAGTTACTTCCATTCTAAATTGTAAGCTCCTTTAGGGTAGAGAAGTATTATAGTGAATGAGACAGCATAGTACTAGATAGTACAACAATCTGCAAGGATATGATAAATATCATGTATTCTTGTCTAGTTTGTTAGGAAATTTAAGCATGTTCCTTTCAGTACTTTGTAGTTAGTCATCTATATTAGGCCTATAACTAAATTCCATTCATTGGCAAGTTGTATGGTCATGTTTTCAAAGTGTTAGTGGCCAGAGTAATAAAGTAATAGGACAGGAATACTTTTCATCAAAATAATTACTAATATTTGGTTGTCATTATACAATGATTTAATTTATTCACTTCATAGATACTTACATCACTTTCCAGGGAAAAGGTAACATGTTAGGCTCTATGTTAAATAAAGAGCTGAATAAACATACATCGTTTATTTTAACGTGGATGACATTATATAGTCCAGGATGTCCAAACTATATTTACTGTGATGCCTTTTCTGCCCCTCCCCATAAAGAGATAGGCATAGGACTAGGGGGTGATGAGGTAGGTCGTTGTAGTGTGCATCCCCCTCTGCAGCCAAGCTGTGCTGGTATAATATGTAGCATATGAATCGGAATTAGGAGCTATTTAGTCAATGTCTTTAGGGGTTCTCTTTTCTTTCTCTGGCTTCTCTGGGCATCAGGACCTTTATTTCAATCAAGTGGGTATATCTAACTCAGATATCCACCCATAACAATCTTTGAAAGGATTATTTAACTTGAACGTTTACAAAGAGAGTTGAAAGGCTTAACTGAATAAAATATACCCTACACAAACATGTGAGAGCCTGTGTGTGTGTGTGTGTGTGTGTATGTATGATGTACAATCAATTTTTGAGAGTGACTTCTAATATTTCTCCACTAGGAATTTGCAAACTCTTTTCTAAGATGCAGCTTAGAGAATTTTTTTCTTTTCTTGTATGGTCTGAATTTATTTTCCTCCTTTTTTGCTCAGCTCTATTAACTAATTTAGTTTCATGCAGACTGCTAAAGAGTTAAACATGGAAACAACCATTTCAATAAAATATGGTAACTTCTACAGTTGAGGTATATATGAAGAACACTAGGGAAAAGAGCCTTAATTTGATCTGGAGGAACCAGAGAAACTTCTTCATGGAGATAAGCTTTCAGTTGAGTGTTGAGGATGACAAGGAGTTTTCTATGTGGTTAAGTGGAAGTAGGGAATCTTAAACATAAAGTATGGCATTGATTAAGTTACTCATCCATTGAACAATCATTTTTTGACCATCTTCTACAAGCTGCGCATTGTGATAGGTGCTGGGGTACAGAATTGAAGACATAGTCCCAGATATTAAAGAATTACTTCGGTAGAAAGACACAAAGAGATAATTACAAAATCAGATTATGAGTGAAGTGTTAGAATTATGTACAGAACTTTATGGTAGTAAACATGAAGGTTGAAAGAGCATTGTACATTCAGGGAATTAGAAATCTAATGAAACTTCAAGAATGGGTGAAGGTAGATAGAAGTCAGCCTGATTGGGTGTGAGTACACCAAATAATGAAGAACTTTGACTACATACAAAAGACTGTGGTTTTTATCTTATTTCTGATAGGAAACCATAGAGGAATTTTAAGTAGTTAAATTATGCTCATATTTATATGTTATATCACTTACAACAGTATGAAGGGAAGTGACACAAGTTATAAGACAATTGCAATAATTCAGGTGACAACTAATACATGCCAGCACTGGAATCATAGTGAGGATAGAGAAAACAAAAACTTTTATTAACCTATTTGATATTGGGGGTGGTGATGGTGGTGGTGGTGTTATGATTAAAGAATCAAGATAAATATAGGATAATGTCCAGGTTTCTGGTTTTTGCAATGATTGGGAGATAGAGCACATAGACTGAAAACAGTTTGAGGGGAAGATGATATGTCACAATCCTTTGGTATATTGAGATGGATATAACCTACCAGGAAATTAGAATCAAGATTCTGAAGATCAGAATATGCTATGGTCAATTTAGGTTGGGGAGACAGAAGAGAGATGGTAGTGGAAGGTAGCATTTCTTGGAGAGAGTGTACATGGTGAGAAGAAAAGAGACCAAGGAGAGAATTTTCAGAAGCTTCTGGACTTAAAAGGAGGGCAGGAGAAGGTGAGCTTAAAGGATGCTGGGAAGAAATCATCATAGAGGAAGAAGGAGGAGAAATAGGAGAGAATTTCATGTAAAGGAAATCATGGAGGAAAGTATTCCAAGGAAGGACTGGTCAACAATATCAAACTCCAGAGATATCAAGTGAGATGAAGACTGAAAACTCTGTTGGATTTGACAGATGGGCCACTGATGGGTGTGCTGATAGAAGTTCCTTCCAGTGGAGGGGAAGGAGATGGGTGGCACTGGGTTAAGAAATCAACAAAAAGTACAAAGTTCAGATTTTTGAAAGTAGATTCTTTTCTATAGAAACTTGTATGAACAGAAGAGAATATCTAGATATGTTAATAGTATTCATAAGTTTATATACTGAGGGGAAAGTAATCAGTAGAGAAGGTAAAATAAAAGACGGAAGAAGGAGTGGGGGTAACAGATTGAACAATAACTCATGAGGGAGGGGTCAGAGAGGGATGGAGATGAGGTTGCTGATTCTTTTCTGACTGTCCCATGCTGTTCTTGCCCATAGCATGAATGGGGCGAGTTCCTCGTAAAATCTGAAGATTAACTGGTTCTCCATAGGGTCCAGTCTCAGTGGTGTTGCATTCGAAGTAACACAGCCAGCTACCAAAAGAAGTAAATTTTTTATTGGTGTCTCTCAAAAAATACCTGGGGAATAGTAGTAACTTTGAGCAAAATTTCTTAAATTTCTCTTTTGAATCCCTTCCCCCTTAACTCCTTTGTTTCACTTACAACAGCCACATTTACTACAGACTCTTCTCAGCATATAGCACAGCAAATCATCCTACTATTCATCAATAGCTCTCCCTCTCCCCATGATCACACACTTTTGAAATCTACATAAAAATCTCTGCTGCTGCCTCTCTACCTTCTGAAAGATGGCTGTTCTTTTTGGGAATAAGGACTTGATGACAGTTAGAAGAGACTGGAGGGGCATGTTGAAATAAAAGGAATTGAAGTTGAAGAAATAGCCCAATAGTTTTCAAACTTTAGCATGCATCAGAATCATGTTAAAACACAATTGCTGGGCTGAACCCCCAGAGTTTCTGGTTTAATAGGTCTGGAGTGGGGCCCAAGAATCTGCATTTCTAATAAGTTCCCAAGTGATGCTGATGTTACTGGTCTGTGGAACACCATTGGAGAACCACTGACGTAGCTAGCCTAACGGTGAGCAAATCAGACAGAGACTTAGAGCAATGGATTGATATTCCTAAAACCAGGATAAGAGGCAGGCTTTTTATTAAGGCAAAAAATGCCAGTCTGGTTATCAGAAAGACCAAAGGCAGGGTCTACTTGATGTTGAGCTACTGAGTTACTGGCCAGGGTCCTTCACTCCTTCTGAAGGGGGCCCAATTTGTCTCTTACATTTAGAGAAAGGAACACAAGCAGGGGTGGTGGCTGGGTGGTACCAGGTGTTGAGTTAGAGATATTCAAAGGCAGATAGCTAGGCCGGTTTCTACAAATTAATTTTATAAAGGACAAGTATGAGGTAAGTTAAAAATTTGTATTTCAATTTTTTTTTTTCCCCAAAGGAGTTCCAAGAAATTTTTGTAACTCATCCAAGTTTAGCTCTGCAGCCAGACTGAAGTAGGTTTTCTGACCCTCTGGCTGTGCGTTCTTCCAACCCACAGGGTTCCCAAAGGTGTCTTTTTAAAAGCAATTATATAGAGTTGCTTAATTATTAGTCTACTGTCCCTGATAGTTTTACTCAATATTAAGACTTGATATATCCCCAAATGCATTTCTTAATCTATATAATCATGCATAACTTCAGTGAAATTTGAGCCATGTATTTCCAGTTCAAGTTGAATAATCAAATTTCCATACTGTTGAATAGCTAAACACATTCTATACTTAAGAGATACCTTAAGAACTTGTTAATATACATTTTATAGTGTTGTGTTCTGCAGAAAATACTGACTTACGTCCAGGTAAACAGATGCCAATGCAAGAAGGAATATTATATGAATGAATATTTATTTATTTTTATAAATTCTGATAGAATGTTAGCTCAGGTAAAAACATGTTCTATTTCCCTTAAGATCTATCTTTTCTAAGCAAATAATATTTAGAATTCCTCATCATGTTGTTTTATCTATTGTTATGCTGTTGAGCATGTTAGATTGTAAGGAAAAGCTGCATTTGTGACAGGAGAAAAACTACTGACACATAATCACCTAAACTTTGGACAATCCTCTCAACTAGAAGCCAATATAGCAATGAAATCACAATGAAATTATAAATTTATGGAGGAAAAGCTGGGAGGTTAATTTTACCCTTTAAAACTTCAATGAAACACAAAATTCAAGGGAAAAACTAACAATTATGACTAAGAATTGTAAGATTTGGAACATCAACTCAGCAAATGAAGACATTACCACATGGCAGACATTGGCCAATAAAAGGCATCCAATCACTCTAAAATGAGCTCATAACACAAAATGTGAGCACTGTGGATTTCCAGTGGTGCATTTATAAAAAATTCCGGTCATTACTTTCTGTAACTGAGCTCATTCAATCCACATTTCCTGAGCACAGACAATGGCTTGGCACTTTGTCTGAGGGGCTTAAAAGGATTAAAAAATGAGTCCAGTACAGATCCTGACCTTAAGGAGCTTACAGTTTAGTTGGAATGTGTGACTGGAAGGAAGAGAGAGGAACAAATAACTACAGGATGAGGAGAGGTGCCAAAGATGAAAAGAAACTGCTACGAAGAGAAAAAGAAGGGAGTGTGAGTGATCAGCAAGGAGGTAGAGTTTTAGGATTCTTTCCTCTTCTCTTTCTACCCACTCCCTCAAGCGTGATTTGGAGCAGGGAGAAAAAAGCAGATTGCAATTGGCTGAGAATTAATAGGAGATAAAAAAACCGAGGCTGGGAATGTAGTCTATTTATTTGGAACTGTATCCATTACAAGTCAAATGGTGAGGGCTAGCATTCATGGATGATACAATTTCCAGAACAAACTACTTTCCAGTTTGCCAAAGATCATTCAAAGTCTATGGTATCTTAACAGTGCTTGCTGCAGGATTATTTCCTCAATCTAAAACATATGGGCTTGCTTATTTGGTGAAGAATGGCACAAATCTCCAGAACATAAGTCAGTAGTTATTCACTTTGCATGTAGTGTAATGTGCTCTTTTCTGATGAAACTTGGAAGTTGGAGATTGAAAAATGATGTGTCTAAAAGAGTATGGACTAAGCAATTTTAGATATGGCAGAGCAATAAAAAACATTCTTGCCATGGATTCATTGGAGGTGCAAGGACACAGATTAACCTTGGGAGGTGTATTATAGCATTTATTTTTTCAAAAGAAAGGAAGGACTTGGCATTTAAATTCTCACTTTCATTTGAGGAAGGAAAAATATAAATCTTGGGAGGTCTGAAAAATATTAAAATGTTCACAGAATTAACCGTCAGTGATAATATCAAATGTCACATTTCTATTTCATCACATACTAGGAAGTAACTGAAATATGTAACTAAATGGTGACATATCAGGCTCTTCCCCTATGCATTATGGTGTGTTAATTTCATACCAAAATTTTGGGTGTAAATATGAGTGTACAATTTTGTTTGGGGTTGTTGGTGAGATGGTTGTAATTTGCAGTTGGATTTTAAATAAAAACCGAGGAATAGAAGTGATTTTGAAACAGAGAATTTTAATAGTGTTTTATTCTCAATGGCAATAGTATTTTTTCTCAATTCTCCTAATTTTGCATTTTCATTTGTCCTTTCAGTTTAAAAAGGATACGTTTTGAGAGAGCAACCAATTGAATGTATTTTTCCTAAACAGCAAAAATTAAGATCAGAGATGTTTCTGTAGTATTTAGATTCTGAAAGAGAAGTTTTATATCTATAGTATTTTTATCTTTCTCACTATTTGTAAAAGAGGGATGTATTGTTCCTGGGAAAAATAATTGAACTTATTTCTACCTTAATGAAAATTCAGAGCATCCAGCTATTTATTTTGGGTACATTTTCCATAAACAGGTACAGAGTGACCATAGTGGTAACTGCTTGTGCTATAGCTGTGCAGAGGAATTTTCCCTATCATGCATGACTAGAATTCTATTCTCCAGTTGGTCTCGGAGATATTACTGTTGCTTTTGAAACTGGTACTATGTACTGAGCCCTTTCCTCTCTCTTTCCCTGTCTGATAGGTGGATCAGCATCTCTTCTTTCTTTCACCCACAGCTCCACATTGCTCTGGAGGCAAAAGGACTAAACCTTGCTTTATGAGAAAACACTAAAAACGTTAACTCAGAAGAGAGTCTGTGAACTGTCTTCTGGACTTGGAATGAGAAAACATTAAGATTCTTCAATTCTTATTAGGCTAATTAGAGCTGTGCATTCCTGGACAAGATATTTAACCTCTTAATAATTAATTCATTCCTTAATCCATTAACTCATTTGTCCATTCATCTACCTCTTTCTGACAAGCATGCATTGAGTGCAATCTATTAGGCACATTCTCTTGAGTGTTTCCACTGTATTAGGTACAGAAGATATTGAGAGAAAAACCATGGGCACTGCCTTCAAGGAGTTCATAGTCCAGTTGGGAAGGTAAAAATATCCTGATAGGCACGATGAGTGTTACAGTAGAGATAATTGTCTGTAAATGAGCAGGGAGGACAGTATGATTTCTCATGTTCCTTTTAGTTCTACAGCTCTATGGTTCTAGGTTGATAAAAATGTCAGAAGTTATTCACATTCCTTTGGTCTTTGGTATAGACAGGCCTAAAGATGCAAAGATAAAGAATAAACCTGCTTCTTCCATTTAACAGGCCCCTTGCTTGAAAGGAAAACAGATGAGATATTGCACATGTGTGAGAGAGACGTCCTTGGCCACAGTACTTCTTCATTACCACAGGTGATTTTTTTTTTCTGCAATTCTATTTACTATTTCACAAATTAGAATTCAAGAATGCATCTTATTTTGTCAACTTATTAGTTCATACATAAGAGTTTTATTAGGTCCCACAGAGAAAGAGATCACATGTTCTTTCCCATAATGACACTACAATCTTCTGCTCTTTGCAGTTGGAGCTCACTTTGTTTCCTCTTATTCGGATGGGTATTTCCCGAAATTCACAGCCTTGAATCTCTGCGTTTGTTTGTTAGCTTGTAATACCCTTTCCTTTTTGGTCTCTCAGAGTTACTTTCTAGCAACCTGTGTGTTGCTTGCTTGGACTCCACTGCCTCCTGCTTGGTCATGGTACAACCCAGTACAATTACGCTGGATTGCAATTTGTTCAAAGGAAGAGGAATTTGGAAGGCAGTGAGTGGCAGAACATGTGGTGCTAGATGGAATAGAGAAAAAAAAAGACAAAACTTTGTAAGTCTCATTTCCATATACGGTTCACAGAGGTAAGGGAAGTCTTTAGAAGGGAAAACAATGAGACTCTGGAAATGTACTTGGTGTTCCTTCCTCACCCCAGAGAAAATTTATATGAGTGTAGACAACCCATGATTAACAGAAATATATGCCAAACAATTGGAGTCATAGTAACTCATGTTTCTTGTTCTCTGCCTTAAAAACCATTTAGGCCCTGGTAGAATAATTACCTTGTAAGAGTAAAACTTCTCTTTAGGCAGTCACAATAGTTAATAAATATTACTCTGAAATCCTTTTCAACCATGATAAAAAAAAGTAATAATATTTCAGTAGGTAGACCTTAATTGTAATAGAGATCATATGATTGATGTATTTACCGTGTCAGTCAGTGTTTAAGTAGACAACCAGAAGCCACATGAGGAATTTCAAACAGAGTGAATTTAATACACTGAATTGGTTACAAAGGATTGGAAGGGCTGGAAGCACTAGTTGGGTGAGGTTACCTAGAGAGTAGTACCTATACCAGGCACTACCACCTTCAGGCCTGGGAGCTCAAAGGACACAATGGTGTTGCTTAAAATCCATGGTCACTGTCTGGCTGAGGCTGATGCTTTTGGAACTGAGTTATCTGAGTAGAACCTGGAACCACACAATTGCTGCTGCTAAATTGCCATTAGAATCTGGAAAAATGACTTTTTCTTTTTTCCAGTTTCCTGCCAGTGCCTTCCAATGGCAAAACCTAACAGGAAGACAGCTGACAAGGGAGTCTAGAAAATATAGCTTGCAGGCTTTCTACCCCTGAAGTACGAAAAAGAGTAGAGAAGAGCAAATGAGGAGCTGAGAGTCAATACACTCTCGTTGTCATTTCTCTCCTTGATAGTATGGTTTATTTCCCTGAAGCTGCTCCACCACTACTGATCAAGTGAAGGGGAGAGTGAATTAAACCAAGGGAAGGAGGAGTAGAAGGTAAGAAACATTAGAGGATCTGAGAAATGGGAAGACAGAGATGACATGAATAGTAAGAGTTCAGATGAGAGTGTCCTTGAATTCATACTTCGTGGAGTTCAACCCTTCGGGTTGGGTAAAGTGAGGACTAGCAGAAAAATCCAAATAAGATTGTGGAGTTCATGGATTGGGGATTAGGTTAAACTTGCTACTTGCTTCCAGGTTCTAGCCTGTGAAAATTTCAAATTCCTTGATGATGCCCCATGTGCAACACCAGAATGATGCCACAGGATTGGTAGATTAGAAATGATTGAGGGAAGCAATTGGACAAGTGGAACTAAATAATGCCCTTCGTTTCCCATTGCCTGTGAAGGCATCCAGGGATTCCAAAAGTCCTTGAGTCCCCTATTACTAAGAGAATCAGTGGAATGCACATAGTTTGGGGTCAGGGATAGGGTATACAGAATCTGTACATATATTACAGAATATAGGGACCTTGCTACAGAAAGTTATAGCAGGGTCTGAGGACTTTGGAAAAGTGTCAACAATACACATCCCCCCCCCCCCACCCAGACATCAGGTGTATAAGACATAAAATATAGGACACCAAGACAAGATGCTTAGAGACCTGATACAGTGGGGCCTGATATAGTTCAGTGGAAGTCAGCAAGTAATACGCAGTTCCCAAGCCAGAGACCTTTCTCCAATTCCCCTGTCACTGTGAGGACATGATGGCATCTTGGAAAAGAGAGAGGAAGGTGAGATCCCTTGAGAGGGAAGACTCAACCTTGATAGGGAATTTAAAGCAGCCTTTTCCTGTAGTCATTCCGAAGTTCAAACTGGAAAATGGGTGCTGCCGAGCAAGATGAGGTGAATTACACATTGGGGAAAAGCAGTCATTATTCTTTGGAATATGTCAGCATATTATGAAAGATGTAATGTTCATAATCATTTACAATAAATGATGACAAAAGTTTCCCAACTGAACCCTTTTTAGAAAAGAACATTTAAAATTTCAAACTCTCCTTGATATATAAAATGGAATTGTCCTGGAAAATTAGTTACTTTTGAATTATTGATATTTAGTGTTTCATGTGAAACAAAATAATTAAAGCTAATTTTTAGGAGAAGGCTTTTATTTTGTAAATATTCATTATATTATGATGGGAAGGTCTATGTGGAATTTTTAAGAACCTATAGAAAATACGATCTTTTGTTCTGAGATGCTCATAATCTAAAGTGATATATTTATTTGTAAATATAGGGTTATTGTATGAACAAAAGGATAGTCTTTATTAAAGTTTATAAGCCAAAGGAGATGAGATTGTTTCCATTCATTCCCATCTTTCCATAATGCTTTCGTAATGGGAACAAATATTAAAATGATCCATTCTTGTCAAAATGGGAGATATTCAGATTTGGGCACCTTAATAAATAAAAGAACTACTAGGCTACTTTCATCCAACTACATATGGGACCCTGATCCCAGATGATATGCCAAACCATCTTTAAGTAATCCAAGAGCTCACACACTCTATTTTTCTATATTTTATTTATGTTTGTAAGAATCACAATATTAAATTGCATCAATAACTACTTAAGTGAATAAAATAATAATTTAGAAGTAAAATTATCTGTATGTTTGTGCTTAGTCTCTCATAAGCAATCTGTAGGCTAAGTTTTTGTGCTCATAAATGCATGATGATCCCCTAATGAGTTAGCTTACAGTCTTCTGCATGAACTTCTCAGACTGCCTGAGTATCATTTTCTACTGGCTATTGTATTATAGGGTCACCATAATACTAAACTCTAGGACATTTTAGCCGATAATTCCTGAAAAGTGCTTACTTTTGAAATAAAAAGCAAAGAAAAAAAATCAAGCCATAATGCTGACTGAAAAAAATATTTATATTTATATTAAACCCCTCAGCTAGATTCTCAGACACATCACTGCTTAAAATGCAGTCACCTGACAAAAACAGTTCTAATTATTACCCCCTTGGGCTAGCATTTTTCAGAGTGACTGGCTAAAATGCACTCCAGCTCATAATTTCTGTCTCTGACAGTGGAAGACATAACCTAGTTTCCTCTAATGCAAAAGTCTCTAATCTAGAGGGCAAGACCCTGCTCCGTATAACACTGAAGGCAGAAAATGCAATTTGAGCACAAGGAAATTGCACACATAGTTTGATAGTTCTACCACTCGCAGGATTTTTTTTCCTCCTCGGGTTTAAATGTCTTGTTTTATTTTATACTAAATTATGACCTGGCTGAAATTGCTATGTTTTCTTTGTCATATCCAGAAACCTCTTACTATAAAAGTGAAAGTTATACTATAGTACCATACTTTCATTTTTTCAGGGGGTGGGAATGTTCCCATTTTGACAGTTCAGCAGTGAAAACATTAAAAGTTCCTGTGCTTGCTACAGCAATATTTTTTCCGTGTCGAATAATAGCTCTTTTGTCTTGGCAAATGGGGAATGTATACTGCGTTTAAAAAAGGTAATTAAATCGTTTTGAGATGACGCAAGTGCAGATTTTTGACTTGGACTAATCAGTAACAATTTCATTGTTGGATCTCCGAACGAACAAAGTTTATGATTGCTGGGAGAGGTGAATTAACCTCAAATTGTTCTGGTTCACTTACAGGCGGTGGCTGAGAAATACATTGCCCTGCAACCGATAAGCCAGAGGGCTAAAGAAGTTTCAGGGAAGTAAGTCAGAAGTCTTGGAAAGGATACAGGTATCGGCGTATGTTACTGGGGATTTTGATTAACAATTTTTATTTCTGTGAATTGGAAAGGCATTGCCTCCTTTCCTCTCTCTTTCCGCTGACAGCTGCTGCTTAACACCTCCCCTCCAGCTGGGAGGGCAGCCGGATGCAGCTAATGCCAGGAGGGCTCCTTAGCGAGCAACCAGGGCATCGGTTTCCTCCTGGAGACTGCACATGTCACCTTCACGTCTCATGCATCTTCCATCATTTATGTGAATATATCAGGAGCTCTAGTAGAAGGCACCAGGCTATGAAAGTGCGGTCCTAACCAGCGACTGAGAACAAAGGCCGCCTTCAGCTACGGGTGATTCACTACGAGGGTAAAGAATACTTCCTTTTTTCCTCCAAAATGATTTTAAATCCTAAAGAATCAATGAGTAGTCTTCCATACTCAGAAAATAAAAGGGAAAGGATAGAATAGGGAAATAATCTTTTCAAAACTGAGTTTTGATAAACATTTATAAAATTACTGTATACAAAAGCGTGACAATATTAGAGGGTGAACCTGTAATATCAGGAAGGTTTATCTCCAATAATTCTTAAACATTCCACTGCAACTTGTCACTCCCAAATTCCACAGCCTCCATTGGAAGATATCATGGTGTTATCAATCTCTTATTACTAAATAGTGGGTGTCAGCTTGGACAAAATTAGAGCCAATTATTTAATAGGGTGATATCACTAATAGTTAGGTACTTCAAAATATTCTGTGTGGCTCATTAATCTGCTTAAAGCAGTGAGTTAACATTCGGGTTCGAAAGTTCATGTCTAGAAAACAGAAGGATCTATTTTATTTTTTAATCATTAGTTTATTAACATGAGAATGTTTTAAAAAAATGTACTTGTTTCCTAATGCCCTATATCATCGACGTCCTTGGGAAGCAAATAAGAGTAATCAACAATATTGGGAAGCATTTTGTGCTAAATCATTAAACCCTGGGATATCAGTGCAGCATGCCAACCAACCTCCACCCCAGGCCCATTTAGGAAACTGATTTAGTTTCTACCAAGGTAGCACTGAAATGAGTAGAGGTTGTAGTCCAGAAACAAAGAATGGTCACATTTGATGTTAATTCGCTGAATATCTATGGAATGACATCTTGAGGAAACACAGTTGTCAGCATCTGGACACATTTGGCAGTTTCTTCTACATATTAAGAGTATTCTAAAAAACTTTTTTTTTATTTGATATATTTAATAATATATTTTGAAATTAATTTGTCAGTAGAGGATACCTTCTAGACTTTGAATACAAGAAAATAGTTCACAGTGAAGAACAATAAAATCCTGAACACAAAGTTCTGGAAAATGTTTGAGTATTAAAATGATCTTCATTAATAGTATTTACAAGTCCATAGGGATATGTCACAAATATTTCTAATTGGATTTTAATCTCAACAGTGTTCTCCCTAAGGGAATTTTCAAAATAATATATAGAAAAGCGTTGCTTCTAAGTGATTTATTCAGGTCTGTCTTTCAGAATCTTAATAGTTTGAAAATATTTTCAGGTTTGGCTGTCTAATATTGTCAGAACAATTGTGAAATACTTTCAGTAATACTCTGTCAATAAGAGCTTTGATACTTTTAAAAATGCACTATTAACTGTTTTAAAATCACAGAAAATCCTAAAAAGAATTAAAAACTAGCTCAACTAATCCTTCCAATACTAGTTTTATGCATGATATTTATTGAGGGCTTGCTATAGGCCAGGCACTTTTGTCAGTGACATTTATATATTATTTCATTTAATTCCCACAAAGACCCAATGGAGAAATTACCATTCTTAGGTCTATTTTTATTTAAGAGAAAACTGAGGCACAGACAAAAAAAAAAGTACAGAGCTGGTAAGCAGAAGAGTTGGTATAAAAGCTAAGGCAGCCTGATGCTGTGTTCTTTGCTCTTATATTTTATTATGTCTTTTACTAATTAACATTGATTCAAACCTATGTTGAGACTGTTTTTGTTAAAATGTAGAAGTGTAAAATTCATTATAGGAAAAATAAAAATGCCTCTGTAAACAAATGATCACAGTCTCATCCTTCTGCCTTCCAGCCCTGATCTTGAAGCTTGGTGACGTGGGGGGAAAACATTGCATTTTTCTGCTGTTTGCATTGTGACAATGCTAAATACAAAGGCACAAAAGTAAATGATTAAATAGCTCCACAGAAAATGGGTAACTTTCTTTTTTTTCCTTTGGCAAATTAGTGAGATGTTAGAACAAGTGAACATAATTCATTTAATTAAAACACTGACCTACTAATATCAAGGATATTATATAATGAAATTACATATCAAATTAATTTTTTTGAGAAATGAAAATCATGTTTTTTTTTAATATCCACTGGAGTTTCACTTCTTGATTAAACTAAAAAATAAATCTTCTGATGAAAATTACTTTGGTAAGACTGATTTAGGATATAATTTCAAGAATGAACCACTGCGAATCCTGAGTTTTCCAGGAAGTTTTTTATTTTGACCCAAATAATATCCAACATTTCAATTTAAACCTCTATGTATTTTTAACATAATGGAAGCACTGTGACCTCTCAGCTGGTGTCAGAGAAAAAACACTTTGTGAGGAAGCCTTTATGTGACAGTCGAGCTAACGGAGCAGGAGCAGATGAAATCTTGTTGGTCTACTCCTGATTCTCTATTACCAATGAAGATAGAAAGCAGAAAAAGTGAGTTTCTTCTGAACGGACTATTTTCATTTACAGACTTCACAAATACAAGAAAGTTAGCAAAAGGCGATTTATACCCTTGATTCTTTTGTGGTGATAACATGCAGCAACTAAAACTTCAGTAAAATTTTTGTGAAAAATTAGAAAACATGTAACATGTAATTCTGTTTTGCACATTTTTTTGGGAAAAAAACTATTAATGCATTGTCATTAGAACCTGGAAAATAAACTCCCAATAAAAATCCATGTAAATAAATCTATGTAAACCAATAAAAAGAAAACATTTGCATAACGTGCTGTTTATAAGAAACAGTTTCTCACAATTCCAAATCCATATTTTTCAGTGAGTTTTATCTTTCTTTTAGATTTCAATGATCATGCTTCATACACAAACGCACATGCACATACAGAAAGTAGTTTGAGCTTTTAATCAATAAAAATGACGGAGACCAGCAATTACTTTTTCCATTAAGCATTTTACTTCTATCTGGTACTATTTGTGTTTTCTACTCACTTCTGTACAGACCACAGTAAACATTTGGAAGGCATTTTGTATGGCAAGTTTGTGTATTGCAATTTTTGAGCAATGCAAACATCCTCCTTAAATAAATGAAAACAGATCCCAGAAAGGGTATGCTTCCAACACATTCCCCAAAGATCTGAGGGCCGCTGTACATTCTTGCTCAATTTAAACAAACTAAACTTCAGTTAGTCTCCCCTCCTCTAATGGGCATCCCCGCTGGGAACATTGTTAGGTTACCACCGTGGACAAGGCCTCGGTACAGCTGGATATGTAAACAAGACCATAATCCGCATGAAAGAACTCTGAGAGTTTTGGCAGCACTCTCAGTGTTGTTAACATATTGTGCCAAAGCAATAACAAAGCCATCATTTTTAAGTTTGTTCACGGATTTGTATTAATCAAGAAAATTTCCAGAAATTGCTTCTAAATGAGGAAAATTCCAGAAAGTTACCATTTGGCAAGAAGGCTTCCAGATGCTTTTTTTTTTTTTTTTCTTTTTTCTTATCTGTAACATATTCTTCCAAATAAATTACAAATTTTTGGAAGTTCAGTGGAGACAGAAAACACATTGCTGCTGTGTTGGCAGAAGGAGCTCCCTTCAGTTCACTCCCCGCTTCATCAAAGCCTTGCTAGCGCTTAGATCATTTTTTCTTATTAAGGAGGAGGTGGCCAGGCCATCTTACTTGGAGTTCTGGCAATAAGCATTAAGTATTGATATTTGGATCAGAAAAGTGATTATTAGATTACACGCAGAGCTGCAAACTAAGCACTTAGGAAAAGACCAGGAGAAGGCTGTTGGGCCTTTGTTGAAATATAGTTGTTGGTTTTTATTGACATATTAGGCGATAGATTCTCTCAAATTCAATGTGTTTCAATTTAGACCCTATCTTCAAAACTTGTGCAGAAGCAAAGCAGGTATTGTGAACTATGATGATTATGCTGTAGGGAAAAATCAGGGGAGAGCAGGAGGGCATAAAAGTACAATTAGAGATGCATAATGACACAAATCTAGGATTTGTGTTTTTTCCAACATTATTTCATTCTTTAAATGTTCATGATAGTCTTTTTTTGCATAAATTTTGAAACGACTTTAAAATGTCCAGGTAAAACAAACTTTTATAGTGTGCTAAATATTCAAAATGCAGGTAGGTGGCTGATTCAGCCTTAACCAAGGGCCCACGCATGACTCCGATGATGGAGTTGCTGTGTGCAGGCTCAGAAAATTTTGTGTTGGGAGTTAATGACCTATATATGGATTTGTTGCCACTGGTCATGGGAACTGTGTGTTACCTCAGGAGATGCACACAGGTCAGTCCACCAAAAGTTGCTTCAAGCCAGATTGGTCAAAGTGATCCAGGCAACACCACTACTGACCGGACCAGCAGGATTGGGTCAGCTTCAAGGCTGCCTGGCTGTCCGTAAGCCCTAAGCCAAAAGAAGTGGCTCGCCTCAGGTTTTGCTTGTGCTAAATCATTTATGCATGTGCATGATACCTTCTGGATGGCACTGACTTTCATTACAATAAAATAAACTCTTTAAAGTAATAACTAATAGTAAATATCCCCCTCCTCCAGCTGAAGACCCTTGTCCCCATAATTTACCTTGATCTAAACACAATGTTTTTGAAAACTCCAATATAGTGTCTATATTCTGCTTTATTTCAAAGTTAGTCATGTTCATGTCTCACCTTTCCTTTGAAAAATGTAATGCTTCTGATATTTCCCCAAGTTTTAAATACGGTGCTTCACACATAGTAGACTTTGAATGTTTATTTAATTGATTTGGGAATGTTTATTTTAAAAAAAATCCTTCTCCAAACACATATCACTTTGGAAGATATTTTACTATGTTGAGACCACCAATGGTCAACTGGGTCAGTTACTGCTCCAATTGGGCTGATACCCAAGCAGCCTCCCAGAAGACCATTTCACTTACTTATGGCAGGATCTATGGTGTATGATAAATAATGAACATTGCAAAGACATACAACAGTAATAGACTTGTAGCATACATTTTAAAGTATATAATTATGCTTCAAGAAACAAAAAGGCTAGGTGAGTTCTTCAGGGCCCTCTAGGGAATCAGCATCCTCTCCACAAACTGTATATACAACTTTTTTCTGGGTATCTGACTATACATTATTGTGGTTTATCTCTGACATGTTGATGATGATTTTTTTCTGTGTATACAGTTGTTTTTCTAAGGAATATGTGTTTTCTGACATCTTTGAATTAACTCTTTTCTGAGTTGCCTATTTGCCATGAGAGATTGGACTCATTCACCTAATTCTGCAACAAAGCCTTTACCTGAGAAGAAAAGCCCTGTTTCCACTGGTTGTGGACCCATGATTTGATGGCTTTTGTTTTCCTCTCATTCAGTCAATGGCAAAATCACATTACTCATGTGGCTAAATGGGTTTAAATCTCTCAGAACCAATATTTATAAATTTTTGTTTAACTTTGGCTGAAGGTGAAGTAAATCAATAGTTTGGTAATTACCCTGTCTTTTGTATTGAAACAGACTTGGTTTCAGCACAAAAATTAGTAAGATAAATATTAGTTTCAGCTATTTAATACACAAAATCGCTGAATATAGTTTTAATTAAACTATTAATTTAGTAGTTGAAGATATTTATATATAAAAGATTCCTTTAATCCCATGTTTAAAATTCTTTCTTAAGATACTTAAATTCTAAACAGAAGTCACTCAAGATCAAGATACATCCTACAGGTGAATTAAAGAAACAAGCTGGAAAGAAAAATACCTGGACACACACATGAACACATATGATCTAAATTACACTGGCTGAATATTCCCCAAACTGTGTGGAGCCAAGGGCCCTGACAGAAAATCCAGGAGAGGCCTCCCTGTGCATTGGGCAGGCTGGTGTTGAAGGCAGATATCATTTAGCATTTGAATTACAAAGCCTTTAGGCTGGCCACCATTTTTAGGTAAGATCTGTTGTTTACTAGAAAGAGCCATAAGAAAATAAAAAGTATTGTTCACAGTCAACCAACATTAAAGAAACTCTTTCCAGTAAACAACATGATGCAAAAGCAGATGTGAAACCCTCTATTTGTTTCTCATGTATTTACAAGGCAAAAATGAGCCCTGAAAAGCTGAAAACCCAAACACAAACAGTGTCAATTAACAGACAAGACAGCAACTTCCTATCAGAGCTATTTTTGCCCACATGACATCCAGTGTCCCTTCACAATATTTACTTTAAAACATGCTATGGAGAGTTTTGCTTTTAAAAGTGATAACTCAACGAAACAAATATTTGTCTCCATGCTCTAACCATGATTTCATGACACTTTTCCATTCTATGGATTATACTCTTTGGCCAAAGTTATAGGGGGATTCAGGAATCTAATACAGAGGTCAAATTGTGGAGGAGAGTCAAGTGGTGATTATGGATAGTAATTAGGGGTAGTGGCTAGGGATGAAAACAGGAAGAAGAGAGAGCTCTGGGTAACAATGGAAAAGTGTTATGTCAATGACAAAACACACATGCACACACACAAACACACACACACACACACACACACACACACACACACACGATGAAAACTCCCATTCCCTTAATCTGCCCAGGGGAGGATGAATTTTCTTCAGGAACAGGAAGGAGCAACCCCCGAAAGGATGGTTAAAATACCAGCAAGATGGCAGTTTATCTTTTGTTCAGGAAGGAAAAGCAACCAACTGTGGGAATTCAGGAAATGGGTCAATTAATGCATTGTTTGTATTATTTATTTTTTAATCAGTGTGGTGATTGTAGAATCATCTGGACATACAAGGTCAAGTTTCTAATTAAGCATTTCTGTGATTGCTCTCCTACCTTGATACCACGTTTAATTTAATTAATTAATTAATACCTATTATGTCCTGGGTACTGTATTCAGCAATGATGGCTGAAACAGAGGTTTCTGCTGTTATAGTCAAAAGTCTAGTGGAGAAGCAAGCAACAAATAAATACATTTATTGTATTTAATTGTAAAATGTGATAAGTGCTAGTTTCTTAATCTCTGATTTAATTGTCGTAACCTATAAAGCAAGTAGTGCTTGTTGTTTTGTCAAGTTCTCTTTCTCCCCAGTTATTATCTAACATTTATTCAGCACTTCTGAACACTGAGCTAAATGCTTCAGGTACCTTATCTTATTTAACTCTCATGATGAACTTACAGTGTGTACTCTTATTATCCCTATTGTATATACAGTATATACTAGGTTAAATAACATTCCCAAAGATCAACTGCTGCTTAGAGTAGGGAGTGGATTCATGCCCCAGGTTCTTTGTCTGCAGAACCTCTGCTTTTAACTGCTTTGCTAAACCACCCGTCTGACTGGAGGACAAGGCCTAGGATCCAATATGCTAATATTTCTAATTAGCTGACATTTTGTCATGTATATTTAAATCTATCAACAAGCATAAGGACTCAATCAAGGGAAGAGAATTTCTCCACCCAGGGTCATGCTTACTATTTTATTTCTTGTATCATGCAGCTGGGCTGGAATGTCGCTATAGAAAATCACAAAACCAGAGTCATGGTTTCTAATTTTACGGCTGCTCACAATTCTTTTGCTGACTCCCGATCACATTTCCTACAGCAGCACTTCCATCCCATTCTCCAGCTCAGCAAAGCCTTTATTCTGCCTTGCCTGAGATTGATGTTTGCAAGCGTGCACTGTTGGGGGATCCTCATTTTGGTCCTCTTGCTTCGGGGTTGCGCTGAACGATCAGCATAGGAACGGCACTTCCTATTTCCTCCCCCACCCCGTACTCTTATGAGTTAGCAGATTTTTGGAGTGGGTAGAACTGGACATCCATAAGGATATATTCCTTTATCAAGCAGGTTGGATGATCAAGCCACTGCTCCCTGTGCTTGCCCTTCCTCTGTGTCTTCCAGAGTAGCCTGTTCTCAGGGTGAAGTATCCTCTTCTCTCCTTCACCTGACAATTTACTGGGGCAGGCCTAGCATAACAAAGCATCTGTCTATTCAACAAAAGAGTGTGCCTGTTTTGGCATTCATATGCTTTTCTTAAAACCAGCCACTTTCCAAACAGCTTGGCGTAGGATGAAGAGCCCTGGGTGGTTGAGATTGAGAAGTTCAGGGTTTGCGTCCTGGGTCCACTGTTCCCTAGGTGTGCGATCTCAGACACTTTGCCTCTCTGTTCCTGGGTTTCTTCCATTGTGAAAGATGGAGGTAAAAATTTTGCCTACTCCAGGAACTTTGAAGGAGATAAGACGTGAGAGGGCACCTGTTGGTAGGGCTCTGAACCAGAACAAGCATGAACATAGATTAGGTTCCCTGGAAACAGACTCTGAGTTGGGGAGTTGCACGTCAAAGTTTTATTAAAGAGCACACTTGGGAAATACATTTCCAAAGAAGTAAGTAAGGCAGTATTGGGCATAGTGATAACCCGAGTATCAGCACTGTTGCAAATGAGACCCCAGCTGATTCTGGCGGGAGCCCTGAGGTTGGATGGCCCTTCAGTGTTAGCTCAAATAGAGGCAAAGGAGCCTGGGCCTTTGTTTCCCTACATCAGGCAGTCGCTGGCTGTGGGTTGCACTTTGGGAAGTGCTGTGACCTTGGGTAAGGCAGTTTCCTGTAGCTGAAGGCAATTCTCGACGAGAGATGCAGCAGTCAATACTGATATCCTCAACTCTAGGGACAGGTGCATCAGCCCTCAAAAAAAGAACTGGGCCAAGCACCACAGGATCCACTACAGAAATCTACAACATGAATAGCACTACCACCTGTGTCTTGCTCTCTCTTGGTGCTTAACATTAGAGCATATACCGTTCATTTGGCACTGTCCCCCCCATCTAAACTGTGATTGCAGGGTCATGTCTTGCGTCTTTTGAGTTTCCAACATTGAGGAAAGTACTGAGTACTGAGTACTGGGTTTAGGTTGAAGCTCCTCAATTAATGCTCAGTGTTAGTGATGTTAATATACCAATTACTCTGCTGGATTTTGAGGAGTCTGGAAAAGAAGATAAGGCAAGATTCATTTTATTTACTGAATATCCAATCCTATATTAAAAACTAAGGGATATGAAATAATTATATTAATTAGCAAAGTATCTTACACATAAAAAACGCTTAGTATATTTTCCTAGAGTAGATGAGTGAATGAATGAATAAGAGAAAAATTAAGGCTGTAAAATTGGCTCTGATTTTGAACATAACTCAGCATAGTCTTGGAAGGAACAACTTTGGACTGAGGGTTGGGAGGTCATAACCTGTTTGCTTGACAGTCTTGAGCTGGGCCTTGAAGTATGAGTGGTCTTGAGATTAGAGGAAGACTGAAGAGAATTCAGTGGCACAGGCTGAGGAAATATTTTCAGGCTTGAAAATCCCAGTTATGAGGGCAGATTTGGGTCTTGACATGGGCAAGTGAGGAGGCTTGCTTGTTTAGGGTGGAGTGTGTGTGGGTGAATTGCAGGAAGCAAGGTGCAGCAGGGGGATTGGAGCAGATAAGGGCTAGAGGAGTTGACAATATTGAATCATCCTAGGGTCCTGAGCTGGCGAGTGAAAAATGGAAAAATGTATTTTAAGTAGCTGCCTGGCACTGCTCAGAATGAATTGGAGGGAAAATCAATTAGAGACAGAAACTAGACAGGGGTTTGCAGCAGCATTTGAATATGAGTGATGAGAGCCTGAACAAGGGTGGTTGAAGTTAGAACAGAGCGTTAAGGTAGAATTTGGGAGTTAATCTAAAAATAGGACTTAACAGCACACTGATTTCTCCGACTTCTTTATTCCTTAAGCCCAAGGGTGTTGCTAATGAGCAGTCAAAATGAAGTAACTTCAAATTTCCAAAGTATCTATTATCTTTTTAAAAAACTAATGCCATTATCTACAATGTCTGACTTTAAGAAGGTTAAAACATAACCTAAACAACATGACCAGTATGACTGTTTTGACTGAACTGACCAGGCTAGTTAATTCTTAACTTAGTCACTACAATCAAATGATAAGCTAATTAATATTTGTTCTTTGTATAATACATCTCAGTCTACTAAGTGTGTTCACATTTCAAATTAAATTAGCCAATTGAAAAATGACTCAATTTTGTCAAAACATTTAAACCAAATGTACGTTATAGATACATACATGAAAGGCAAAAGAGGTCATTTATTTCTCAATCTAATTTTGCCATGACTTGGTCTGAGGCAGATGTTGTACAGTATTGCCTGGGGTGAAAGAATGTGTTCCTTGTAAGAGTAAACACGTACACATGATTTACGTGGTATATATCATTAGTATGGGGATTCCGACATTATTTTAGAAATGCAAAGTATATTAGACTGAGTTCATTTTGTTTTGTTTTTTTATGTCTCCCATAATTTCATGTATAATTTAATGGAAACAGAAAACATGAATTTACTTAAACAGTGACTAATCTAACATGGGTACTTAATTTGGGGCTATGTAAAATTTAAAACCCTTTTTTTTTGGTTTAACAGATTTTTCAGTGTAAAGATATGCACCTATTGATTAATTACGTTCTTTGCTTTTTGTATTACTGGCATATTCTATTACTATCTACATAAAGGTATCCTATCTTTAAAATTTTTTAAATGTGTGTCAAAATACAACCCTTGTGATTACTTTTTGCTCATGGATATTGCTTCTTTTTAACATAATGTTTTAATTAGAGAAGTTGTAGGCAGAAAATACGGAGTTACAATAATATAACTGCCTCTCATGTGCAGTTTTCCCTATTAACATTTTACAGTAGTGTGGTAACTTTATAACTGATGAAAGAATATTATTATGATTATACTATTAACTGTAGTCCATAGTTTACATCAGAGTTCACTGTTTGTGGTACAGACTGATGGGTTTTTAAATTTTTTATTCTGGTACCATATATAAATCTACAAATATCTCCTTTTAACCACATTAAAATACATTGCTTCTTTAACACTCCCAAGTCTCTTCCCATTTTATATTGCTAGGCAGATATTTTGGAAAGAAGCAGCATAGTTTTCCTTCTTCATGGTTTCTTGATATTATCTTCTCTTTGTGTTTTCTTTATTAAAAGATACCGGCCATGATATTGGGCTATTTTTTTAAATTAAACTTTTTATTTTGAGATAATTATAGATTTACATGCAGTAGTAAGAAAGAGATCGTATGTATCCTGTACCCATCTTCCCTCAGTAGGTAACATCTTGCAAAATTACAGTATAATATCACAACCAGGATATTGACCTTGATATAATCAAGTTGAGGACATTTTCATCCCACAAGGATCCCTTGTGTTGCCCTTTTATAGCCAACCCTACTTCCCACCTGGTTCCTACTAACTCTTTAACTCTGGCAACAACTAACCTGTTCTCCATTTCTAAAATTTTATCATTTCAAGAATGTTATATAAATGGAATCAAACAGAATGTAACCTTTGGTTTTTTTACTCAGCACAATTCTCTAGAGATTTATTCAGTTCAGCTTTTGTATCAATAGATTGTTTCCTTTACTTGCTGAATAGTGTTCCATGGAATGTATGTACCACTGTTTGCTTAACCTTTCACAAATTGAAGGACATTGGGTTGTCTCGAGTTTTTGGCTGTTACAAGTAAGGCTGCTATATACATTCATGTACGAGTTTTTTGTGAATATGTCTTTATTTGTCTGGGATAAATGCAATTTCTAAGTTACATGACAGTAGCATTTTTATTTGTTTTGTTTTGTTTTTAAAGAAACCACCACAATGTTTTCTTGAGTGACTGTACTATTTTACATTCTTTACAATGGTGTATGAATGATAAAGTTTCTCTGCATCCTTGCCAGCATTTGGTGGTGTTATTTTTAATTTTAGCCATTCCGACAGGTATGCACGGATGTCTCATTGTGTTTAAATGTGCATTTCCCTAATGACTAATGATGTTGAACATTTTTTCATTTGCATATATTCTACAGTGAAATTTCTCTTCTTGGTTTTGCCCATTTTTTAATTGGATTTTTTTTTACAGTTGAGTTGTGAGAGTTCTTTAAATATTCTAGATTTTAGTCTTTTGATGAGTATGTGATTTGTAAATATTTTCTCCTGTTATATAGCTTGTCTTTTCATTCTCTTAATAGAGTCTCTTTCCTTTTCTGTTTTCTAGAAGAGATTGTATAGGATTGAAGGGACTGAAATTATAAGTTCAATTTTCTTGATAGTTAGTAGGGTTATTAAAATTATCTGTTTCATATCAGGTGAGTTATTGTAGTTTGTGTTTTTCAAGGAATTTGTCCATTCCATATAAGTTGTCATATTTGTGTGTGCAAAGTATTCATAGCTTTTCCTTATTATTATTATTATTTTTTTTGATGTCTGCAGAGTCTGTAGTGATATTTCCTGTTTCATTCCTGTACTGGTAACTTGTGTCTTCGCTCTTTTTATCTCTGTCAGTCTTGCTAGATGTTGCCAATTTTATTGATCCTTTCAAAGATATAGCTCTTTGTTTTGTTGGTTTTCTCCATTGTTTTTCTATTTTTGATTTCATTTATCTGCACTGATCTTTAATATTTCCTTTTTTTGCTTGAATTGAGCATATATTGCTGCTCTTTCTTTAGATTCTTGAGGTGGGAGCTTAGATTATGTTTGGGACTTTTCTTCTTTTCTTTGATTTAGTTCTATACATTCCTCTCTTAGCATTGCTTTAGCTGGCATGCATTATTCAGAAGTGTGTGATTTAGTTTCCAAGTATTAGGAGATTTTCCTGTTATCTTTCTGTTATTGATTTCTAGTTTGATTCTATTATGGTTGGAAAATATACTTTAAATTATTTCAATTTAAATTTGCTGAGGTTTGTTTTTTGGACCTGGATATGGTCTATTTGGTATATAAGCCATGGGAACTTGAAATTCTGCTGTTGGGTGGAATGTTCAATAAATGTTGATTAGATCCTGTTGGCTGATGGCATTGTTGAGTACTTCTACATCCTTGCTGCTTTTCTATCTGGTTGTTCTATCAATTGAGTGGAATGTTGAAGTCTCCAACTATTTTTGTGGATTTGTCTATGTTTCCTTTCAATTCTGTTAGTATTTGCTTCACTTAGTATGCAATTCCATTGTTTGGTACATGCACATTTAGGATTGCTATGTCTTCTTGGTGTATTGACCTTTTTGTCATTATATAATGCCCCTCACTGTCTCCAGTAATTTCATTTGTATTGAAGTCTACTTTGTCTGATATTAAATAGTCACTCTCTCTTTCCTGTGATTAATGTTGGTATGATTTCTTTTTCCATCCTTTCACTTTCAACCGGCCCATATTATTATATTTGAAGTGAATATATAGCTGGGTCATGTTTTTTAATCCACACTACCTATCTCTGTCTTTTAATTGGTGCATTTAGATAATTTATATTTAATATAATCACTGGTATGTTAGGGCTTAAGTATGCCATTTTATTTTTTGTTTTCTGTGTGTCTCTCTGTTTTTCTTTTTTCTGTTTCCTTTTTCCTGCCTTTAACCTGTGGGTTACTTGAACCTGTTTTGAATTCCATTTTGACTTGTTTATAGTGTTTTGTTTTGTTTTCTAGAGATTTTAAAAAAGGAATTTGTTTACTGGGGGTAAGAGGATGCATACAATATAAAAATTAAAGGCTTATCTGGCATTTAATTTACTTTTTTTCCATTATTTGTCAAATGATAGTTGGATTTTATTTGTACATTTTCTAAGTATTCTGATTTGTTAAGAAATTCTTATGCTGAGGGAAGCTGTGGGGTAGATTTCTTAAGCAACTTTTGGGATAATTCTTAAGAGGGTAAGGGGAATTATTTCTCAGTTGTGCCTACTTCTTTCCCTTCAGCTTCATGTGTACTACAAAATAGTCATTGCATGTGGGGTGAGCCCAGTGATTAGTGAAAAGAAACTCTGGAAGCCCATTTTGCCATCTCAACAGTGGTCCAGATCCATCATTATTTTGCCCACAGATAGCGGGTCTTTTTGATTTTCCCAAAATCCTGGAACTCTTTTCCATGAGTAGTCTCAGGTTCTCCTTGGTTAAGTAGCTTTATTCCTGGGAAATTTTGAAATGTAGACATCATAGGTTCCATGGTGTGTTCCATTTGAGATGGCATTTTGGTGAGGTCTGTTGAAACCTTGGCCGGGAAGCATGGGGTGGACACTCGGTGAGCTGGGACGTGGAAGTCAGTCTATATAGTGTTTTTGAATGTACCTCTTCACATAGAATTTTCAGTGGTTGCTCTTGGTACTGCATTATATATACATAACTTGCCACATTCTACTGGAGTCATCATCTTGCCAGGTCAAGTATAGAAAACTTATCTCTTTTTACATCATTTTGCCCTCCCCCATTAATAATATCATTGTCTTAAATATTTCCTCCAATTGCATTTAGAAGCACATCAGACATTGTTACAATTCTGCTTTAATCATTGAGCATTGTTTAGAAAAACTGAAGAGAGATGATGAATGTGTTCTTTTTGCTCCTAAATCTGGTTCTTGTTTCATCTTCCACTTTGGGCTGCTCTTTATTGAATTTACTATTCCAAGATTATTTTCCAGATCTGTAAGGTTTACTGCTTTCTCCTGCTACCAGCCACCACTTAGCTGAATTTCTTTTAAATTCAGAGCTCTGCCCCACCTGCTTCTGGAAGGAAATGAAATCTAATTATCATATTTTAATGCAAAGATAACACACAAGGATAACAGAATCCTGTAGTGTGAAAGGGAGGTGCAAAAAAGAGCATTCACAATCATCTCAAGGAGTTTAAGACACACCTTTGATGTGCACACTGGTCTGCAATGAGATCTTGACATTGTCATGTGACATTAAGATTGCAGAAAAAGTAAAGACAATGTTCCCATCTTACACTAATTTTTACTTAAGGATACACCTGAATAAAAACCAGTTGGATGTATTCCAGTACCCAAGCATATGTGCAAGGAATTGTATAGGCATGAAAAAGAAAAACCACAGTAAATAACATGAAGTAGAAACACCGCAGGTGAGTGTGGTTTTTATTCTGAATAAAAAGCAAACAATAGTTTTACTAGTATGCCATCACATATTAAGCTTTTCCAAATGTACAGTCTCCAAATCCAATTTATGTGGTGAACTCCTATTTTCTAAATTATTTAATCTCTCCACTGACTAATTTGCTGGGAACTTCCATATAAATTGTAAATTTTCTTGTTTTAAAGCACTCTAGTCTTATAAAGTAACATCAAATGAAAAAGAATTGGTTCAGAATTCATGTCCAACAAGTTGTTTGGACATTGATTGTTAGATTGTAGAATGTGATTAGAAAATCTCTGGGAGTTTCTCTGTCCTCAATGGGCTTTCATGTGGTAGACCTTGCCTCTTTGGTATATTTCCCACATGGCATCTTAATTTATTGATGTGTCTCTTTCCCTGTGAGAATATGAGCCCCTAGAAGATAGGGATTGGCACCTTAAATGCTTGTTAGCTAAGTTAATTATTAGAAAGGCTGATTTTTATTCCAAAGTTTATCCATATTTTTAATGTATGGTAATTATAGAAGAAATGAATCTGCTACAGCTAGTGCTAGAAATACTGATTTATCATCAGGATGAAGTGGAAATGAACTCTAATGTTTATCAGTCTGTTAACTGATATGTGTTTGACACCCACTTTGGGTTCTGTACTCTTCTGCTCACTGTGGGAATGGGAAAAGAGTATAAAGCATAACCCTCTCCTCTCAGGAGTCTTCAGTCTAGTTGGGATAAGACTAATACAGGACACCATTTGAGTAAATCTAAGCTGGTATACAGTGTAGACCTAAATTGAGTGTAGGTACAGAGTATGCCTGCTAGAATTTCAAAGCAAGGGCAGATCACAGAAGGCTGAAGGATCAGGAAAGGATTCCTGGAACTGGTGAAAGTTAAGTAGAGTCTTGAGGTATGGGGAACAGTTTGGATAAATGGAGGGAAAGGATTATGGTTTTGAGAAAATGAGGAATTTCCTAAAGAAGGTGATTTTAAATAAATACAGTTTTAAAATCATGGAACAGAAAGAAGAGGTCTCAAGAACCACTGAATCTTTTGAGATCTGTGCTTCCTCATCTGTATATAGTAAAGATAAGCCAGATTCCTCCTAGGTATGATGAGTTACATAATTAATGAAAGAGATTTGGGGGTGGAGGGTGAAGTGGTCAGGGTAATGGCTGTCCAAACTCAGTGGACCAAGTTCCATCTTGAGACTTAGAAAAAACTCAATGAGCAAAGATTAAAGGTAGGAAAATCAGGGACTTATGGGAGAGAGAAGGATCAACAAGGAGAACTATCTTAGGCCTGTGTTCCTAACTTGCAGGGGATCCAAGGTGATACCAGGGCAGGGGCCTCAAACCTTTAACCAATGATCTTATTAAGGAAAGGACTTCTGGTTAAGGATTTATTTTTTCCCAACCATTGCTGCGTACATGGACCCCAGCATGAGTAAATGTCTTTAAATTTGAACAATTATGCCCATGTGTAAATTTAGTACATAAGCATTTAATTATGAAAGTCATGTATTTTCGGTATACGTTTTGAATGCATGATTTATGCAATGTTGGCTCTCAGAAAATTGGCATGTATATACATATGTTGAAAAGGTTTAGAATTTTTATCAACATAATTGTATATAAAATACATTTTTTATATACTCCGGTAGTTCTATCAATCTTTCTAACACATTTAAAGGAGGAAACCTGTTTTCATGTTGAAGGTCTCAGGAATAAGTAGAAAAAAAAAAAAGCTCATAAATATAATTATCTAGATTTCCCTAGAAAATGTTCTCTCTGCTCCATATGTGCCTTGAGCTTTATAATTAAACTCATGCCTGGACCGATGTCATCTGAATTTTAAAGGTTATGTACATAGAATGTCAAAACAACCATTTAAAACACATCAGTGAAGTAAAGGCTTGGCCAAGATGATTTCTAAGGTTTTCACCACACTCAACATTATCTAATACTATGAATGAGAACCATTCTATCTACCAGGAGTGGTTTGCTTTACATTCTGCTCAATGAGTGGGTTGACTGGCTTTCTTGACTGGGTCCCCACAATCTTTGGGGGGTACAGACACAAACATATGTGAAGCAGTAACCTCTTATAATACCAAGTTGTGGAATAATGATAGCAGAGTAAAGGGAGAGGCAGCTGTCCCACTGCCATTTATCTGTGCACCACATGTTTGCATGAAAAATTAGTAAAGTAGTACTTTATAGTCAGAGCTTGTTTTGTCTGTAACTTTTGGGAACAAGAGGACTTTTATCGCCAAATTTAGAATGGTTTTGAATGTTATGGCTTTTTTGATTTGTACCCAAATTTGTGTCAGCTGGATTTCACTTTGGTCATATTGGCAACACATGAATTTCTGGTTCTGAGACAGACTAATTAGAAGTTGCACAGTCATCACATTGCTAGACGCAGATTTTAGGGAGCTAAGTGTAAGTAAATCAAAATCATATGAACTAAATTTACTGAAAAATACATGTAAATTTGGAAAAATTAATGGAAAAAATCACTGCCAAAATGACCTGTTTCTTTTCTCAAAGCCAAAACACTTAAAACATTATTTACTGAACTTGAATTGTAGTTGGACTTGTCATTTCCTATCAGCAAGAAAAGAACCTCAAGATGGCAAAGTATTGGACAGAAAAGTGTTCCAACCAAAAAACAAAAGCAAAATTCTATTTTAAAGGTTATGTTTTTATTTTTATTTTTTACATCTTTCCTTACATTATCTTTTTTTTTAATTTGAAATAAATTCAAAGTTATAGGAACAGTTGCAAAAACAATACTAACCCCATACACAGAATTCCATCATACCCTGACCCCCCTCCCCCGATAGCTCAATCCACCAACTTTAACATGCGGTCACGTCGCTATTTCTTTCCCTCCCTCCCTCCCTATCTATCATCCATCATCTATTGCTCTGTCTTCTGAACATATGAGAGCTAGCTGCACACATCCTTGAACATACACTATAATTCGCGTACACATTTCCCATGAACAAGAACATTCTTTTGTGCAATTCCATTAAGCGCAGCTAAGAAGTATAAGAGATTCAACAATGATACGAAGCTTACATTCTATATTTCCTTTTCCTTATGTCTCAACTGTGTTCCTTTGAGCCACCTGTCCTCTATCCTCCAATCCCATCCAAGTTCATCCTTGGTATTTAATTGTCATCTATTTAGACTTATCTTTTTTTTTTTTTCAATTGTGGAAACATACATACAGCCTAAATCTTCCCATTCTGCCCCCTCCCTAGCCTTCCATTAGTGGGATTAATCACATTTAGAATGTTGTAATGCTCTTTCCCACCATCCATTACTAGAAATTTCCCTTCACCTCAAACAGCAACCCTACACTCATTTCTTAACTCCCCATTGCCCCTTCCCCCATTTCTCTTAACCCAAACTCTACTTTTCATCTCTATGGTTATATTCTCTGATAATTTCTTTGTGTTTACTGTGGGGCTTAAAATTAACCTCTTAAATCCATATCAATCTTGTTTTTCTTTGATACCACCTTCACTTCAACAGGACACATAAACTATGTTCCTATACTCCTTCATTCCCCCACCTTTATATAGTTGTCTAAAATTACATATTTTACATTGAGTTCAAAACCACTGATTTGTCATTAGAGTTTGTGTATTTTATATCATGTAGGAAGTAAATAGTGGAGTTACAGTTCAAAAATTGACTTCTATTTGTATTCCATTGTGGTTGGAGAATGTGCCTTGAGTATATTCAATTTTTTTTTTTTTTTTAAATTTCTTGAGGCTTGTTTTATGTCCCAGCTTATGGTCCCTTCTGGAGAAAGATCTGTGATCACTGGAGAAAAATGAGTGTCCTGGTGATTTGGGATGTAAGGTACTATATATATCTCTTAAAATTCTCTATATCTCTTTCTCCTTTCTTTGTTTCTCTGTTGGTAGGGCTCTCTTTAGTATCTGAAGTAGGGCAGGTCTTTTATTGGCAAAGTCTCTCAGCATTTGTTTGTCTGTGAAAAATTTATGCTCTCCCTCAAATTTGAAGGTGAGTTTTGCTGGATAAAGTATTCTTGGTTTGAAATTTTTCTCTCTCAGAATTTTAAAGATGTCATGCCACTGCCTTCTCACCTCCATGGTGGCCGCTGAGTAGTCACAACTTAGTCTTATGTTGTTTCCTTTGTATGTGGTAAATTGCTTTCCTCTTACTGCTTTCAGAACTTGCTCCTTCTCTTCAGTATTTGAGAGTTTGATCAGAATATGTCTCGGAGTGGGTTTATTTCGATTTATTCTATTTGGAGTTTGCTGGGCATTTATGCTTTGTGTATTTATACTGTGTAGAAGGTTGGGAAAGTTTTCTCCAACAATTTCTTTGAATACTCTTTCTAGACCTTTACCCTTCTCTTCCCCTTCTGAGACACCAATGAGTCTTAAGTTTGGATGTTTTATTTTATCTATTGTATCCCTGAGATCCATTTTGATTTTTTTCTCCATTCTTTCATTTGTTCTTTCATTTTCTGTTCTGTGGACTTCTAGGACACTGAGATGTTGTTCAGCTTCCTCTAGTCTTGTATTGTGAATATCCAGAGTCTTTTTAATTTGGCCAACAGTTTCTTCTATTTCCATAAGATCTTCTATTTTTTTATTTACTCTTGCAATATCTTCTTTATGCTCTTCAAGGGTCTTCTTTATGTCGCTTATATCCTGGGCCATGGTCTTCTTGATGTCCTTTAAATCCTTTGCCATGTTTTCGTTCCTTGATTGTAGTTCTTTGATTAATTGTGCAAGGTACTGTGTCTCTTCCGATATCTTGATTTGTGTGTTTAGAGTTGGATTCTCCATATCGTCTGGTTTTATCATATGCATTAAGATTTTCTGTTGTTTTTGGCCTCTTGGCACTTGCTTTACTTGATAGGGTTCTTTCAAGTTGTAAAAAAAAAATACCTATCTAATTTTTCAGAAACACAGTTTGGTGGGGTACACTTTCTCTAACTAACCAGCATATGGCGTCTGTGAGTCACCTATACCCCTCAAGTCAGTTCTCCACCTTGTCCCTGCAGTGTGTGGGGAAATGATTCTTGTGGGGTTCAGTCGGAGAACTCAGATTGGGTGTGTTGCTGGAGCCATCCACCCTGAATATGGGGCATGTGTACGGGGGCCAGGGAGGAAGGACAGCTTTAATATTCAAATCCCCCAGGTTCCCAGAGATTCAAAGCCACTGCAAGAGTCTAAGCCTTCATTTCATTTCAGCCCCAGACCCTCTCTCTCGCTGTCCCACAAACCACCGGACTTGGCGTAGTGTCCCTGGGTTCTCCGAGTGGGTCCCCCTGCCCAGCCATGATCCTCCAGGACCTCTGCCGAGGGAATGCCATGCTACGTCACAAGTGTGCGTCATCCCTCAAGGGAAGCCCCGGGCCACCGTGCCGTGCCGGGGCGCTTTCAGCCTGATGCAAAGATGGCCAAACAGGGTGTCTCCACACCCCCCTCCTTGCACAGTTCCTCCTTCCCAGCTCCAGGACAACTGGAGGGGCTCTGGGCTGTGGGGATGGCCCCAGGCAGGAGTTTATCCAGCCCTTCAGGGAGTCAGCTGCTAGCTGTGGGGTTTCTTTCAGCTTCCAGCTCTCCCCTCCATTCCCCTGGCCCCAAGGGTATCTGCAGCTGGCTGTCCTCCAGGCCCGACAACGAGAGGCTGGCCCAGCCCCCTGTTGCTGTGTTTTGCTGTGTGGTTCCCACTATCACAACTGCAGCCACTCCTGGGTTTTTCCCCCTTTTTTTTTTTAAAGAGCCCGTCGGTCTCCAAACACCAAACCCTAGCTTCTCCAGACCACCGCGTGGCTGCGGGTCTTCCAGCCAGCTTACTCACTCGTTTCAGAATGCAGACTCCTGGTTTCACCAAGTATTATGGCCCCTGTGGAACTAGGAGACCTCGTCCAGCTGGCACATCGCTGTAACCGGTATTCTGGGTCACTTTCTGGTTTTTAGCTAGTGTTTTTCACGGAGGTGTTTTTTTTGCCCTGTCTCACCTAGCCGCCATCTTAGTTTCCGCCCTTACATTATCTTAAAGTATAGAATTTTTCTACCTAGACTCAGAGACTGTAACCTTAGGACTGGAAGGGCCTGGAAAGTTATGCAGTTATGGCACTGTATCATAGGCTTGAAACTCTGCCATGTGACTGACAACTTATGCTTGGACTGTCTCCATGGCAGAGAGTGCTCTATTTCTTGAGGTAGCACATATCTTTTTTAATGGACTATGTGCTGGTTTGGGGCCATTATGTACCCCAGAAAATGCCATGTTCTTTTAATCTATTTCTGTGGGAGCAGACCTATCGTGAATGAGACTTTTGATTAGGTTTTTCCATGGAGATGTGACCCACCTAATTCAAGGTGGATCCTTTAAGAGGATAAGAGAGAGAAATGCCCAGAGACATTTTAGGGACAGTCATTGAAACCAGAACCAGGAGAGAAGGAGCAGACTTCGCCATGTGCGTTCCCATGTTACAGGAACCCTGGATGCCAGCAGCCTTTCCTCAGAGAAGGTATCTTCCCTTGATCCCTTAATTTGGAAATTTTCATGACCTTAGAACTGTTAATCTGTAACCTAATAAAACTCCATTGAAAAAGCCAACCCATTTCTGGTATACTGCATTCTGGCAGCTTTAGCAAACTGAAACAGATTTTGGTACCAGAGAAGTGGGGTGTTGCAATTTGCAAATACCAAGAATGCTAGAATGGCTTTATAAATGGATAAGAGGGAGATTCTGGAAGATTTGTGAGATGCTTAATAGAAAAGGCCTAGATTGCTTTGAAGAGACTGATGGTAGAAATATGTACCCTAAAGGTACTTCCGATGAGACCTTAGACAGAAATGATGAATGTGTCATTGCCAGCTGGAAGGAAGGTGATTATTATTTTAAAGTGGTAGAGAATTTGGCAAAATTGAATACTGATGTTGGATGGGAGGGAGAATTTGAAAGTGATGAATTGGGATACTTAGCTAAAGAGACTTCCAAATAAAATGTGGAAAATGCAGCCTGGCTCCTCCTTGCAGCTTATAATAAAATGTGAGAGGAAAGGGATAAGCTGAGAACTGAACTCTTGGGTACAAAGAAACCAGAAATTGATGGCTTGGAAAATTCTGAGTTTCCAGAAAGGAAGTCCCCAGAGAATAAAGCCCCATGTAAGTATCTAACAGTCAGCCATTCCAGCGCAAGCTGGCTTGGAGATGGAGTTATCCAGAAAGGCTCTGTGGAAAGTTCTATTGTCTGATGGTTGGGACCCCTGTGAGCTTCATGCCAAACTTACAAGTTTTTTGTGAGATCTGATTGAACAAAACCACTGCTAGCCTGGACTAAAGAGGACAGAAAAAGGACAGATTGAAGGAAAAATGACTTCAGAGGCAGAACCATGGAAGCTAAGGTGTGGAGTCAAGAAACCTCAGGAGAGTGGACCAACCCATGTACCTGGAGAGGGTGAGTTTGCCCTGGAGGATGGACTTCCTCCCCGTTGTTCAGGAAGAGTGTTGGTGTCCCAGGCTTAGAGGGGTGGAGCACACCTTATAGATTGTTGTGAGACTTAAAGGAAACACTTTTACTTATCTGAAATGCTTTGGGCCAGATATGTTTTCAAATTTAAAAATTTTTAGATTTTAGAAAGGTAATATAGTAGGTGTACCTTCTATTTAATGTAACATGTGTAATATACATATGTTACATAATATCCCCGATGGGATCTGGGGCACCTTTTAGTAATTAAACATTAACATTTCTGCAGCTAAACATATGAATAGCCTCACAAAAGTTCAGATCAGATTTTGCTGCCAAATGAGTTTGGTTGTGTTTTGCTGCCAAATGAGTTATAAAGCACTTGGTTTTCAAAAGGTTTTTAGATTTTAGAATTATGAGTAAGGGATTATATACATATAGTCTATAACACTTAGAACAATGCCTGCTACATAGTAAGGACTAGATAAATGGTAGCTATTATTACTGAAAATTTCTTCTAGTTTGGTACTGATTTATCATTCTTCACCAAACTTGATAAAAAAACAATATATTTGGGAGGAAGGACTACAGTGCTTTCCTGGATTAAATACTTCCTAAATCATGGCACAAACCAACCTCCAATTTTTAAAGTTCAGAAATGCCACATCTTTTTGTACACTAATTATTTCAGCTCAATAGAGAATACCGACAAACATGGGAATTTAGCAAATAATCCATTGTTCCCATGAAGGTAGAAATCTAGTTCTATTTTATCAGGGCAGAAGCATCTAATATGCTGAATGCTGAGCCCTTTTTGAATATAACAGCACAAAATATTGGGGAAATATTGGTCTAAGATTTGAATTTTACTCTGTGTGTGAATCACCCAATGCCAATGACTCACTCCCCAGAAAATCCAAAGTCTTCTGCAGGATGCTGACTTCTCTGCCAAACTGATCAGTCTTTCACAGCAATCCTAAATATCAGCAATTCTGTGAGTTTCCTCAGCTTTGATGGATTCAATAGGCTACATTTGTCTTGGAAATTTGAGTTCTAGGGTAGAAACAGAATTGATATTTTTGTTATTAGAGTTTAAGATAAAATATTTTTTAAATACCCCTCAAAGATAACTGTAGGAAAGCCTTTCATAAATTTAAAAAATGGGATTATATCTGCCTCTTTTAAAGCTAGATTAGTTAGTGCACGCACCATGGATTTCCTTTCTACCTTTCCTTTGCTCGCACTATAACTTTTCGTGCTCACACCTAACTAATGTAGAAAGTTTGTAGTCAACATCTTTGACTAATTTTGTAAAAGACTTTGGAAGAACTAACAGCAGTCCTTTAAAAATTTCATTATTTACACATTGCAATATCAAAATTAAAATCCAAGATGCTTGCATTCTTGGCAAATTTTCCTTTCATCGTTTTCTATGGCTCTGCAGAATTATTTCTCTTAGAACTGCTCATGAAAGCTTCTTCTTTTTTCTTGTTCCTTTTTTATATTGCTCATGGAGGCTTGTTTCTTTTCTGATACCGATAATTGCAGCAATACTTCTCAATTGAGCCATTTAAGTAGCTGGGGGGCTCAATAGACTGAGACCAAGCTTGCTAGAGTGCAGAGCTTTTGGTTCCTCTGCTCGCCCCCTCCAGCCATGCACTCCGCTGGCAGAGCAGCCACAATGAGGGGTGGGACATGCCAAGTCATAAAAAGCCAACTTGGATCCCCAGAACCGTAGGCAAACAGAGTTCTTCCACAGTCCCTGTCTGCTTCCCATTGCCCAACCTTACCAAACTTCAGAGTTGAGGCTCTAAGCAAAGGGCATTCCCCTGCCCTCCACCACCTGTGCCACTCTCTTGAGGCCACTATAAATGTCCCCCTGGGCAGCTCCGTTTTCCAATGCCTCTGTCCACCTTACTTCTGGTGCATTGCTTCAATTAGACTCTCTGCCTTATTTCAGTGCCTGACTCAGAACCTATTTCTGGGAAAATTTCTCACTTTCTTATTTCAATTACTAAAAGCTTTCAGGTGTTGGATGTTGTTTCTGGACCTCTGACTCTTATTGATGTATGTATGTATGTATGTATTTATTTATGCATATCCAGTTTTTCTGATGTGTATCTTTCTATCTCTCATCTAGCAATATTGATATCAGTCTTGATATATGAATGTAAATTCACGCATCTATAAATCTACACATATCTATGTATTTATTTGTAGTTATCTTCAATCTACCTAAATAGATACATAGATATATGAACATGTTGGAGAAGCTAGGGGACCCAGGTGCTCATTCTAGTAACCATATTTAAGCCAAGCTCGTGGCTTCATCTAAACTGAAGGCAAAACCATCAATATTTGAGACAAGATGATAATCATTTTGTCGTTTAAAAAATCCTGGCAGGATTAAAAAGTTTTGAGAAAATATCAGTTTCTTCTTGCTAAGTAAACAGAAAAGTTCAGATACAATTTAAAACCATTATAGGAAATGCACTGTATAATAATAATGAAGCCAAAGGTAAACAAATACGAGTGCCTAATATTTTTTGAACCAGTTTCAGTTTCTAATAATTCCTATAGGAAGTGCCCACATGAGACAATGCATATGTGAAACAGCTTCCTAAAGGCATACAGACTCTTTGAAATGCACTTTTATTATTTGCATTGCTGACTTCTGCTATTCTGTTTTCATATCTTGGCCCAGATTCGCATCCCCCAGGGCCAGGAGACCAGATTAACAACAGTCTCCAGGGTGAAGACCTTGCAGGATTCGGTAGGTGGGGGTGGAGGATGCAGGCTGCTCCTGGCTCGACGGTCTGCGACTTCTCCTCGCTTCTGATTCCCACAGCCCAGGGACAAGAAATTTGTACACAGCCCATTGGATTACTCCAAACACTTTCCAAAGTCCCCCAGAAAGAGGCAGTAGGCTGCTTCTAGGATGGCAGCTAAAGAAGGATGGCCTGCTCAGGAGAAAAAGTGGGACTTTTCGAATGGAAGTTTACAGATTGAGGGGAGGTTTAATCTCTTAACTTCATACTGCTTTGCTTGAGAGTCTGACAGCCTCTCTTATGTTGTGTTCTCTATACCATTGTAAGTCTGTGCACAGGCTGTGGAGCCAGCAGACCTGGATTGAGTCTTGACTCTGCTCTTTACTAGCTGTGTGGTCTTGGGCAACTTACTTAACATCTCTGGGCTTGTTTGCTTATTTGTAAAGTGGGCTAAAACTAGTAACTACATAATACTGCTAGGGAGAATTATATCAAGTAATGCAATTAAAATATCTAGTTCCATTCCTGGTACCTATGTACTCAGCAAATATTAGTTGCTATTAATTTTATTGTGGCTGCTACTATTCCTGCCTGAGTTTGAAGCCTGACTCTGCCATTTAAGCAGTGCAACTTTCAGGACTTTGCTTAAACTCTCTGTGCTTCAGTTTCCTCATCCCTAGAATAAGGATAATATTACCTTGCCTGTAGGTTTGTTATGAGGATTAAATGAGCTAACATCTACAAAATCCTCTGAAGAGTGCCTGGCAATAAAAAGTACTACATAAATATTTGTTAAATAAATAAATAACATTATTACCATTACATTAATAAAATTAAAGGGAAGTCCCCTTCTCTTTACCTGTGAAATCCCAAATCAAGAATTTAAATTCCAACAAAATATGTTTATTGAGGTCATGGAAACATCATGGAAACAGTTAACTATTCTTCAATTAAAAACAGGATAGATTATCTTATAAAAATTTTGGGACAACTTTATTAATGTAACAATCTTGGTTTTTTAAATAAGAAAATGTTGCACTAAATTCACAGAATTGAGCTTTTCATAAATAGTAACCTATGTTTTAAAACTCCCACTGCATAAAGCTTGCAGGCAAACCTTCAGGCAATCAAAAGATTTGTCTCAGCAAAATTTAAAATAATAATATAAAAGGACATTGGACTGTGAGAACTGACTACTTATGCTGAAAATGGAATTATGTAAATTGATATTCAAGCTTCAGGAAGTAGAAGCCACAATACTCACAGACAAAAACCTCCGTTCTTTATTCTCATTGTGAAGGCAGTATGGTACATAGGTTAACTGGGGGAACTCCAGCTTCCCCCCAGCCAAGTGAGGAGGGGTGTATTAGTTAGGGTTCTCCCTGGAAACAGAATCAATGAGAGATGTCTCTGATTATCAAATTGTAAAAGTGACTCACACAACTGCGGGAGCGCATGAGTCCAAATTCTGCAGAGCCGTCAACAAGCTGTCAACTCCAAGGAAGACGTCCGACGAACTCCTCGGGAAACGAACCAACAACTGTGACGAACTCCTCAGGAAACGAACCGGCAACTTTGACGATCTCCTCAGGAAACGAACTGACAACTTTGATGAACTCCTCAGGAAAAGCTTCACTGAGCAGCTGAAGAAGAAGTAGTGAAGGTTCTCTAACCATTCGGCTTATAAGCCTCCAACTGATCACCTGGACCAAATCCAGCCAATTGCATTCTCTCACTGTGGAAGCATGCCCCTTGATGAGTCATCAGTCAGCTGCAGTCAATTGACTGATGATCCGACAAACCAGCCTGTTGGTTTATTAACCAGCCTCAAATATCCTCACAGCAATCGTCAGGCCAGTGCCCACCTGACCAGACAGCTAGGCCACCTAGCCAAGTTGACACATGAACCCAACCATCACAGTCCACCCCTTGTCAACTTGGCAGTTGTACACATCACCTAAAACCATACCTTCAAAATGAATGTTAAAGCTTATGGCTTATGATAAGGGGATAAGACAGAGAAGAAAGCAAAAATCTTTTCTTTACAGACAAATACAAACATAATCATAACAGAACGAGGAGGAAATAGTCATGTCATCATAGTCCTCGTTTCTGTAACTGGTCACGTGGCCATAGTTCATATTTATCATGACCTTCTTCCACTACCCATTCCATGTTCCCTTTACCCTCAGCAAGCACTTCGCTGGCCTTGGTTCTTTGCCTGGTGGGGTGACCCAAACCTTCATTCCTGAAGTTTCTTGGCATTGGTAGTCCTGCCTGGATTGGGTTGTTGCAGTTTTCCATTGACTTGAATCACGGGGCATGGTAGTACTAAGAGACACCCTAGGGGATCTCCTGTATTCCAGGAAAACTCTTCTTTACTTCCATTGTGTAGTTCCCCTTGATAGTCAGGATAGTCAGGATCAATCACCCCAGCCAGTACAGTAATCCCCTTACTTGCCCAAAGTGGCCAGGTGGCAGCCTTAACTTCCAGTTCAATGGGATTATTGTTGTGTTTCCTGGTAGAAGCACTCCTCCTTTTGGAACCAAGACTTGTAGACCAGCAGAGCTTAAACTTGCAGGGACAGGAAGCAAAAATTTCCCTAGTGGATCACTAGGAGTGATAGTGAGTGGTGCTACTCCTGTTTCCACCCCTTGATTCCTGGACCCATGAATCCTGGCTATGGGAGAAACAGCACCATAGAGTGGACACTGATTCAGAGCATACACAGCCTCCTGGAGAACACTGCCCCAACCCTGCAAGGTGGAAGTGGTTCTTGAGAAATGGAATCTTAAAATGGGCTTTTACAATTTGTTTTCTACTCTGATTAGATTCAGAGGCACTAATGACTCTATTTCCAATAATCAAGAGGGTACTAACAGTCCATGGCAGGAGTTGGCAAAGGAAATACGCAAAATAGCACCATTTGATTCTCCTAATTGTGCTCTAGTACGAAGCGAGGCTCTGGGTGACAGTGTTTTCGACATTTTCACGGAGTTTTGCAGTATTAAGAGATATAATGATGTTGGCTGGCTGCTCTTAGATACTTTGGATACAGTTGTAAGAGAAAGGGATGAGCTAAAGGCTTCAAATTCAAAACTTGAGTGCCGTATGACAGATGTAAACGGTTCCATCTGTGCCCTGAAAGAAAATCTTATTTCCTGTGCCCGCAGACTGGAGGTTTCTGAAAATCAGACGCAGTCTCTTATTGTGCGAGTAGCACATTTACAGCTTAAACTAAAATCTCAACCTCTCAGGGTGTCTGCTGTTAAAGTAAAGGCATTGATTGGAAAAGAATGGGATCCGGAAACTTGGGATGGGGACATATGGATTGATAATAATGACAGTGAGGACATTGGAACCCTGGATTCTGCTGGGTCATTGTTAGATTTACCTGTAGAGGGCTGTCCTGGGGAAACAGCTTCTCTGCCTCCAGTCTGCCCTAAGGAGCCTGCCACCCAACCCCCACCTAAGGAGATTAACCCTTCAATGCCTGCTAATCTTGTAATCACCTCCCCTGAGGAAGCAGCCCTCACTCTTTTGTCTGGAGAGATTAATCCTGTTTTAAGAGATGAAAATGCAACAGAGTGTCCTGAGGTAAATGGCTTGAGAGATAATTCTAACTCTTTTCATGACCCACCCCACTCCTGGTACCAAGTTGTATTAGTTAGGGTTCTCCTTGGAAACAGAATCAATGAGAGATGTCTCTGATTATCAAATTGTAAAAGTGACTCACACAACTGCGGGAGCGCACGAGTCCAAATTCTGCAGAGCCGTCAACAAGCTGTCAACTCCAAGGAAGACGTCCGACGAACTCCTTGGGAAACGAACCAACAACTGTGACGAACTCCTCAGGAAATGAACCGACAACTTTGACGAACTCCTCAGGAAATGAACCGACAACTTTGACGAACTCCTCAGGAAAAGCTTCACTGAGCAGCTGAAGAAGAAGTGAAGGTTCTCTAACCATTCGGCTTATAAGCCTCCAACTGATCACCCGGACCAAATCCAGCCAATTGCATTCTCTCACTGTGGAAGCACGCCCCTTGATGAGTCATCAGTTAGCTGCAGTCAGTTGACTGATGATCCGACAAACCAGCCCGTTGGTTTATTAACCAGCCTCAGATATCCTCATAGCAATCGTCAGGCCAGTGCCTGCTTGACCAGACAGCTAGGCCACCTAGCCAAATTGACACATGAACCCAACCATCACAAGGGGCTCGTAACTGGGATCGGTTTATGGGTCAGGGAGGGTACTTAGGAAAGATACTTTGGGAAGGAGTTCTTGACCTTTCTTTGGATAACATACTTCTTTGAGGATCTCAAGGAATCTGTGGACCATCATGTGTGAACAATGCAACTTTTTTTTATTTTTTTATTTTTTTCCAGGGAGATTCAAGGACTCAGGGTGAGAACTTAGAGAAGACCTGGACTCCATGACTTGCAAGTTTCAGAGTCTGGCATCAGGACTTCTGGCTCATTGGGGATCTCTGGAACTTTTTATTGTATTGTATTTTATCTGTAAAAGTGTGACAAGTCACTTTTTAAAAAATTCAGTTTTATTGAGATATATTCACATATCATACAATAATCCACAATGTAGAATCAGTTGTTCACAGTACCATCATATAGTTGTGCAGTCATCACCACAATCAATTTTTGTACATTTTCCAAAAAAAAAAAAAAAAAAAAGAATTAAAATAAAAGTAAAAAAGAAAACCCAAAACATCCTATCCTCCCCCGGTTCCATCCTATTTTTCATTTAATTTTTGTCCCCATTTTTCTACTCATCTGTCCATACATTGGATAAAGAGAGTGTGAGCCACAAGGTTTTTACAATCACACAGTCACACCATGTAAGCTGTATAGTTATACAATTGTCTTCAAGAATCAAGGCTACTGGGTTGCAGTTCAACAGTTTCAGATATTTCTTTCTAGCTCACTAAAAACTGAAAAGGGATATCTATATAATGCATAAGAATAACCTCCAGAATGACCTCTCCACAGACTCCATTTGAAATCTCTCAGCCTCTGAAACTTTAGTTTGTTTCATTTCTCTTTGCCCTTTTGGTCCAGAAGGCTTTCTCAATCCCATGATACCAGGGCCAGGCTCATCCCCACAAGTCATGTCCCACATTGCCAGGGAGATTTACACCCCTGGGAGTCATGTCCCATGTAGGGGGAGAAGGCAACGAGTTTACCTAAGTCAGTCTTGAAGTGTGTTATCAGATCTTCCTTGATGGTGGACAGTTATGTGCACACTCATCTATGTATTGGAATAAAGACTAAGACTGTCACTTCTGTGTACTTGAAATGAGCTAAGTTATACCATTTTGTCCTCATGACCCTTTGAGGTATTTATTCTAATTTTTTTTCAGCTTGCAGATGAGAAACTTGAGACTCAGAGAAGGTAGGTAGCCAAGTTACATAGCTAGTACCTGAGGAGACAGAGTTTGAACCCCTTGCTCCAGCACCTTAACTCTTTTACCTATATGGGAAAAGGGCAATTCTTTTCTCCATTCCTAGAAAATTCCTTTGAAGAACTCCATATACTTAATAAAAGGACTTTTCAGTCAGTGGAATTTATATTCATTTATATCATTAAAAATCATTTTGGGAGGATTATTGTCTTCTATTTTATTTGTATATAGAATTTTATCTTGCAAGCTTTCATTCTATTAGTGAGAAATAACAATAATACCAACTTGCTTTTATTTGATAAGTTTCCTTCAAGGAACTCAGTGAATGTAACGCCTGACAATTTGAAAATCCTTTAGTGACTTGAAAGTGTGTTGAGAATGCTGAAGCCAAGTCATATCTCCCAAGGGGTTCTCTTTGCTTTTCCTATTAAAGAAAATTTATTTCAGTTCATTTCAGTCCATTTATGTTAAATCAGTTAGTCAATCAATCAACATATATTGAGCACCTACTATGTGTCAAGTTTTATGCTAAAGGGCTTAATGGAATGGTTGGGTGAGTTGATTTTTTTTTTAATTGCAATTCTATCTTAAACCAAATTTTAGGTTAGCTTGCATTGTTTATAAATAGCAACACTCAAAACAGAGGGTATGCCAGGAATTGCAGAGATTGAGTTAATAGCTAAGGTTTAAGGACCACTGTGCGTGTTATTATCAGTTTACCCTCTGGATCCATTCTCTACATTACTTTGCCCTGTCCTAGTCTTCAGGGTGTGTGTGTGTGGTGGGGCTGGTCTCTGCATAGTGATTCTTCTGGCATCTCCTGCTTTCTGGCTTCTGGCTGGGTTTGGCCAATGGGCAGATCAGTAGATGGGAGGCGAAAGAGCCCTTGGTAATTTTCCCCACTCTTTCCTTCCCTTCCCTTGATATGGCAATGGTGATCTTCTGTCCTACTCTGTACTTTTTTTCTGCCCCACTTTAACTATCCTAGCTCTCTCCAGGCTCTGTTTAACACTGTGTTGTCTCCTTGTGCCATCAGGCCTAGGGCTGGTACTAGCTTCCCACTGTTGCTAGTCTCTGGATGACTTGCCATCCCTTAAGGATTCCTTTAGCTCTGCCCACACCCCTGTAAATAGTCATTTATTTTGAATGTGCCATCTGTTTCCTTTAGCAACCTGGCTGTTACTGCTGTAGCACTATGCTATGACTTCTACTTGGATAATTTCATTGAATATACACCTACCCTGTAGGTAGGTCCTAACGTTACTTTTATTTTTTAAAAAAACTGATTGCTAGGAGAATTCAAGAGAATAAGTTGCCCAAGATAACACAGCTTGAAAGTGGTGGGGCCAGGATTCAAACCCAGGCAGTCTGACTCCAGAGTTCATTCTCTTAACCATGATACTGTATGTCTTTAGTTGGCTTCCCTGGAAGGCAGACTTTGCGATGAAGACTTGCAGGTTGGTTTTTGGGGGGACTGTTTTGAGGCTCAATGACAGTGGAGAAGCAGGACTGGGTAGGAGGAGAAATTGAATTGCAATTCAGTGGCAACAATGGCCTAAGCTGATCTTATGAGTTTCTCTGGAGCTGGGACAGCTTCCACATTGGAGCATTGTAGTTATGCTTCTATCCCCTTGATGGTCAGTGAATGCAGGGCTTTAACCCTGAGCTTTGTTCAGTCAAGGAAAGTCCAGAAGAGTGACTGGGTTGAATGTTGGCGGCTACCACTCCCAGCAGTGGGAAAAAAATGAGGATCTAGTCCTGGAGGGTGGATTTGGGTGGCACATCACTGCATCCACTATTTTGTATGTAAAGTATGAAACACATATGGAAGTACTGAGCTAGCAGCCTACTCAAATCATGTGTAATGTTTGAAACATATTAGACTTATGTATATGGTTGGTTTCTCCATCATGTGTGTGTGCATGTTTGTGTGATGATTATGGTGTAATTGTTTGATACTGTGGAAAACACTGAAGTAGGAGTCAAGAGACGTGGAATCTAGTTCTTTCCCTGCCACTGACTGTCTATGTGACTTTGTTCTATTCACTTGATGTTGCTGGATCCCAGTTTTCTTATTCATAAATTTAAGAGCTTTGATAAGATGGTCTCCAAGGCTACTTTCAGCTATAAAATTCCATGTTTCTACTAATTTATTAGCTGTCTAAAAGCCAGAAATAGCAAAAGCAAACATGTTGGAATGCTCTTTAAATAATGCTGGAGGATATTTCTTGCATCCTCTGGTCAGTGACTTTCTCAAGCTCTCAATAAATCATGATGAACCTCATGAAAATTCACACAGCCCCATAATCATCCAGTGGTCTCCGAAGAGCAGAGATGCCCCCTTTCTCCCCAGAATGTCTTTATTTGGCATATATGATTTTAGAATGCTAGATACTTCTCATTCTTTTTGATCATAGCTCATACAGCTGTTTTATTTTAAGAAATGCTTTGAAATAATTGCTTTTTTCAGGGTCATTGTTGCAGTTTGAGCAGGAATGGTCTTAATTTGGATACATCTATGTTGATCAAAGTGAGAAGGAATGGAAAAGTGCATCAGCTTGGGTTGGTAAAATAAAATTGATTCTCAAAATATAAAAAGACTAGAGGAAAAACAAAGACTTGACAACAAAAAAGAGAATGGAGATATTGGTGATAGAATTCAGAAAACATATTGAACAAGTACTTAACATTGTGAACTTTAATTAAAACTAGCATAAATATATCTTAACAAATGCATAAAAACTTAAATTTGGAACCAGGTAAATATAGAAATCCTTTCAGATTGATTTTGCTGAGCTGTGGTGAATGATTCAATGAAAATAGAAAAAAACTATTATTGTCAGTCATGTATGGCCCTGCTTGTATGATTTCCCAATGTAAGCCTTATGGTTGAAGCTGCTTGAACCATAAATAAATAAATAGACATACCTTCACTCTAGCTTCCTTACCTGACTCTTGTTAAACCCTATCAGCAACTATAGAGGGCCAAAGAAGCAATTTCAATAAATATTTCATCACATAGGAGCCCATTTGCTGGTATTTCAAATAAATAAGTACATTTTCTCACTCTGTGGACACTGGAAGGGAAAACTCTCCAGTTTCCATTTTCAGACTTTCTTTTACTTTCTGAGGAGGTCAGTCATTTTCGTTTTCCAGCATACAACTCGATTATTTATTGGAGGAAAAATGTTTTAAACCTAGAAATAGAAAAAAAAATTCAACCAAATAATTTATCAGAGACTGTCTCCTGGCAGATTAATCCCTACCAGTTGGCTAGGGCTCATTCCAGAGTGCTCAGGCTGGTCAAGCTTAAATTGTATGTCCACAGGAAGTTGCATAAATAACCCCAAATACTGTGAACCTCTTTCACTCGGTCATCTCCATGACCTTCAAAGAAAATGTCAGAAAGGCAGTAAGAAAAAATACAGCCTGAGATGCTCTAGTTATGGTATTTTCTCATAAATAACAACCTTTTTGGCTCCTTTCATCTAAACACATTTATCAGTTAAGACACATGTGCTTCTTCCAGGTAAGTGAGTAGAAATATTGCCCTTTTCTTTATGGGTAACCTGGAAACACAATTAAATGCAATCTAAGCTTCGCTTAGGAGCTATATGCAGAATGAGGCTAAGCAATATTCTTATTTTATTTTCTTGTTTTTATTAATCTGAACATCGCCCTTAGAATATTCCACAGTTAATATTTTATCCCGCCCCACGCCCCCAAAAAAGAGACTATGTATGTGAGTGTGGTTGAAGAAGGAATTTCCTGAAAAGCTTCAGCTTCCATCCTCCTTATCCAAAAGACAGGCCTTGATTTATGGCTACAGAGAGAAGAGAGCTGTCCTAGTTAGAGACTCTGCCTGCTCACTTTTTACCCAGCAACTTCACTTCAAAACTGAAGTCATATTTTTCAATTTTGGTCAGAGGTATCACCAATATTCAAGTTTCTCTGTCCAGAAATTAGAAAGTATAAAGCTTTCTTAACTCTCATCTCTAATTCCCTTTAGCTAATACATTATATGCTGTTGATTCTTTTCTCAATATGTCCCTCAGATCAACCTTTCCCCCTTCTTTATTAAAAAAGTGCTGGACTTAGAAACAGGGGATCTGGAATTCTAGGATCCCAGCTCTGCCATTTACTATTTTTGGCACCCGACAATTTACTAAGGGTTTTAATGCTTTCACCTGTAAGATGGGGAATAATAAAATTTGTTCTGTTGATTACACAGTGATGCTTTCATGATGAAATGAGTGATATAAATTGTAGATTATCCCAGTTTATGTGGTGGGCAGAGGCAGGAATAACCTAATAGGATTACTGCCTTCCTTCAGGTGCCAGAACCTGAAACTTCTGCTCTCCCACCACCCCGTCCACTCTCACGTGTTTGCCAAATTAAGTTTAGGATAACTTCCTTGCCGTCACTTCCTGCAGATTACCCAGCCCTGATCATGAGGTTTAAACCTTCCAGAAGCTTCTTGCCACTTTCCTTACTCGTGGACCAAGTGAAAAGGCCCACAACCCTCATATCACTGTCACAGAACCTTCCTTCCAGGCTGCAACTGAGTCTGCTTGTGCCAAAGTACCCATCATCTTGCAAGAGAGTATAGACTCAATGCATGCTTCTTCACATCCCTGTTTTCCTCAAATGTCTCCTGGACATCTCTTTCTGGGCATCCCACAGGAACCTGAAACTTGATATGCCTAAAACTGGACCAGTCATTTTCTCCTTCCAAACTATTCCTCTGCAGTGATCCTATCTCAATGAATGGCACTATCATTCACTCAGGGCCCAAGCCAGCAATTTGAGGTCAGCTTCCTCTCACAGATATCTACTTCAATGCTAAAAGCTTTTGCACCTATCCTCTAAACATTATTAATTCTATTCATTTTCTTTATCCTCATTGCTACCTACTCTGTTTCAGGGCACCACATCCCTTGTTTGAATTACTCTCATAGCTTCCTAACTTGCATCCCAGCCTCTACCCATTCCTTTACCTCCCTCAATTCTATCTCCACATTTTAGCCAAGGGGCTATTGCTCTAAAATATAAGTCTGACCATGTCATGATCCTGCTGAAAAATTTTTCAGTGGCTTTCAATTGCCTTCAGGGTACTGTCCAAATTCCATGGTTAAGTTTCTGCTATTGCCTCTAGATCCCCTCTCCCCTATGTATGAAGATTATAAAATCTAGTAGTCACTTTTATTTCCAAGAATGTGCCGTGAACACTTTCCTGACTTTGCCTATGCTGTTCCTTCTCACTTGGATTGTTCTTCCCTCTCTCTTTGCCTGGCTACCTCCTAGTCTTTCTTTGGATTTCAGCCTAGATGTTGCTTCCTCTGGAAAGCTTTCCCTGATTTCCTAAGTCTGGGGGATACTTCTATGAGTTTTGAGAGGGTCCTGATCTTCCTCTATAAGAAAACTTACCACATTGTTTGGTACTTTTCCCTTTACTACCCATGTCCCTCACTAACTTTCCACAAAAGCAGGGATTATGTCTGGCTTGTTCACCACCTTATTTCCAGTACTTAGCACAGTGCGTAGCATGCAGAAAACTCTCAAATATTGTTTAATGAATGCATTAATAAAATGAATCTTTGTTTATTATCCTAGGTAAACAGAGTGGTAATGTAAAAAAAAAAAATCTACTAGGTTTCAGAAATCCTATGTTTCAGTCCCACTTCCCAACTGTGTGGCTATGGATAAGTCATCAAACCACTTTATAAAATAGAATAACACCCCTCTAAGACTACTTCAAGAGTTGTTTTAATATTAGTGAGATAATTCACATGAAAGCTCTCTATAAAATGTAAAATTTCATATTAATAAAGGGCCCTCATTATTATCACCATGGCTGTGTCTTTATTGGCATGTGAATGTGTATGTTAACCATCTCAGGCTTATTATGTGAATTCAGTCATTTTACTGATTCTGTAGTACATGTATAAGTTAGCTATTGCACCATAACAAACACCCCCCCTGCCCCCAACATAATGGCTTGAAACAGCAATCACTTGTTGTTCATGATTCTGCAGTTCAGCAATTTAACTGGGTTCAGATGGGCAGTTGGTCTTGGTTGAGCTCTGTGGTCAGCTGTCATGTTAGGTGGGGGCTGGTCTAGAATAGTTTCAGCCAGGATAGCTTATCTCTGCTCTATGTGGCCTCTCATCATCCAGCAAGTTAGACTGGCTTGTTCACATGGTGGAGTCATGGATCCATGAGAGTAAGCAGAAAGGCATGGGATCTCTTAAGGTTCAGGTTAGAAGTGGCACAATATCACTTTGTTGCCTTTATTAGACAAAGCAAGTCCAAAAGCAGTTCATATTCAAGAGGTAGAGAAAGATATTCCTCCTTTGATGAGAAGACCTCTGAAGACATATTAAAGGAGGGAAGAAACAGGGAGGGAAATAACTGCGGCTGTTTTGCAAACCATCTACCATACTCTCTACCAGTGTCTTCTTTTAATTATTTAGCAAGTCACAAATCTAATCATGTTACTTCTTTATCTAAAATTATTTAGATAAAATAAAGTTCAAACTTGTAGAAAAGCCTTGAACTTTCCACATCAGCCATATCCACTTGGTCTTTCATGCTTTAGAGCTAGAATCTTTCTCACAGTTTTAACAAACCCACTGTGCTCTTTCTGGCCTCTGCAATTCATGCTGTTCCCTCTGCCTGGAGAACCCCTTCCACTTTTCCTTTTCTGGGTAATCTTACCTATTCTAATAGTAACATTAACAATAAAAATATGTAAGACTTATACACCATGTATTATGTGCTAGGCATTGACTGTTCTAAATACTTTATATATATTACTCCTATGTGGAAGATACTATTGTTATCTCCACTTTACAGAGGGGGGAAACTGGGGCACTGAGAAGTTAAGTAACTTGTTCAAGGTCACACAGCTAAAGACTGGTTTCAGAATCTGGATCTGGAGTCTTTGCCTTTAACCATGAGGGCCATCTACCCTTTTAATACTCAGCTCAGTTTGGTCTCTTCCCCTGTATCTTGCATTTATCATGTTCCGTTATCTATTTAAGTGTCTGATGCCCATCTGTGTTATGAGCTCTTTGAGAGAATAGATCATACGTTTCCTCTGTAACCATCAAATCTAGCAGAGAATCAGGTCTGCATTGCCCTCTCCATCCTTAAATCAATATGCATCTTTTACACCATTGAAAATTTCTGCTCCTTCTTGGAAGAAAGAATCAAAGTGAAGACTATTAGTCCTCACAGCATCTCCAAGAAAGAAGTGATGAGTGGGAAGCCCTATCTCATTTTGCAAACAGGAAATTCAGGCATGTGGAGATGAAATCACCCAGTGCTGTGCCAGGATTCTTTTTTGGGTCTTCCGATTCCTAGTTCTGTGTTCTATCTACCAAAAAGTGGTATCTGTCTATGAAGTGCAGCTGATGGTTGCTTAATTTTCCCCAGAACAAAGTTAGAAAACATAACAATTAAATTAAATCACCCAGGAGGGACGCCTCTTTCCATTGTAAAGTTTTGAGGGAACAAACTTTTGGGGAAACTTCTTCCCCCTGGGGTATAGTGCTTTCTTCTCTTTTAGCAGAATATATTGTGTCTGATGGAGCAAAAAATTGTTTTTAAGAAAACCTGCACCAATCTGTCTGCCCCAGCTCAGACACATGCTCACACAGAAAATTAAATTCACAGAAATGAGAGAAAATCAAGAGAACCAAAGGAGCATGTCTTCTGTTTCCCAGAATCATTCTCTAGTGTATTTAGTGGCCTTTTGGGTGACAGGGTGATGAAGGGAAAAGATTGGTTGCATACAACTAAGTTTTCTTTTTTTTTTTGCTTATTTCGTCAAAGTGCCATGAAAAGTAAACATTACGCACCTCACTTTTATGGTTTTAATTCGGAAGAAGCTTTATTAGAAGTTAGACCGTTAAAGCAGTTTTTTTTCCAGCTTCAGTTTCATTACTACCATTTGCTTCATTAACAGCAATAACTTCTTGGGTGTGAAGCTTACTTGAAATGGTAAGTACTAAGAGAAAGTGGAGAGGCAAGGAGAAATAAAAGAAGAGGCTTAAGGAATAGTGTCATTCAAACACATTCATGGGAAAGAAGGATCGGAGGATCTCTAGTTGTTTAAAAGGTTTCCCCTGTTAAAATCTTATGGTATTTGGCTTAAATTAGATTATTTTCTAAATCATTATCTTTAAATCTCTTTGTAATCAGCTATCATACATATATGACTTTGATCATGCTTTAGCTGGAATTTTTATTTGTATCTCAATTTTGTTTTGTTTTGTGTAATTTTTGATGCATAGGTATATCCCAATTGCATAACTTTCTTCTGGCTTATGTCTCTCTAAAGTTCATTTGTCAATATGGCCATACATTTGGGGACTGGGTTATAAGCTTCATAAGGAGGGAGACTTTGGCATGTCTTGTAAACCATGCACTTAATGAATGTTACATGAGGATAATGAAGATGATGCGGCAGACGCTGACCTTTCTGGTAATCTATTTTACTTGAAATGATTGTATTTGCCTCAGTAACTCAAAACATTTCCTTTATTTTTGTAGCAGGACCAAGTGCTTTCCTGATTTTGATATTTTCCACTCTTGAATTCAGAGTTTGACTGAGAAGCTAGAAGTCAAGTCCCTCAGGTCATTGCCCATAATCATGACATTCCATATGAACTGGCAATTACAATTTGCCAACTCCTGAAAACTGTCTTGGATTTTCCACCAGATCTCTTCTCACCTCTTTTCTCAGAATGGCTGGTTTGTTATGAAACTAATCCTTTTCTAGGCCAAGTTTCCTTTGAACAGGGTGCAAAGGCATATGATCCTGTGGATTAGAAGTGGGTTGTCATCAAAATGATATAGCTCTGTTCTTCTCCGTTCCTTTCTTGGAATGGCTGAGAACAGACTTGCTAAGAGAAAAACTTGTTGGCGTTTGGGAGCTGCCAGGTTTTAGAGAACCCAATTATGTCTTTTTTGAACTAGCATTTTCTTTAATAGAGTTTAATTTATTTATTTTTTTTCATTTTAAACATTTCTTATAGTTTTTAATTCAAAAAGAGGAGGAGATATTTACTTATGGGGAAAATACAAAAGGGCTGTGAGCAGGGTCAGCTGCCCAACTATGATGGCATTTAAGTAGCCACACAATGGTCCCTATACTCTAATAAGTGCCCCTTTTTATTGACCCAGTCTGTAAAATTCCACCATTGTTTGTGCCTTGGTTTAAATCCTAGTAGTTTTACTAGAGCCCTACTCTTGTTTGTGGCTCAGCTTCTTTTACTTCTACTCCCAGATATAAGTACCCAGAAGTTCCCTATAAAAATCATGCCTCCTCCATTTTGGAGTCACAGATTCCACCTCAGTTTCAGGGTTATGTCAGTCAGTCTAGTCCAGTTTCCTGTCAAGGGGAATTGGTTCTGGTGTGGACACATACCCTGATAGGAGAGATGTGAAGAGACTTCTGCTGTTTTTTTTTTTTTTTTTTCCAGGAAAGCCTTCTGTTCTCATAGGAGCTACTGGACATTTCATCTGTTTTCCACTGGAGTTGTGAGATCTGTGACTGTAGCCTTTATTTTCTATCATATTCATTTAGAACTTAGGAGGTAACAGACTGGAGTCTGAAGATGCATATGAGCTTATAGAAGACATGAAGAAGAGAGAGCAATAAATTGGGCCATTGGTGACATCCTTTGAGAATTGGGTTGAACCTCACTCAAACTCAGTGCTACCTTCAAACTATTCAGTTTTACATGGGCCAATAAAATCTCCTTTCTATTCAAACAAGTTTAAGTTTGTATTCTGTCACTTGCTAAAAAAAAAAAAAAAGATTTCTTGCTTATACAAGAACAAAATCCTGTTTCTTTATATTTTTTTCAACCCTCTGTAAATGTGGAAGTTCTACCATGTATCTTGATTCTGCTACTTGTTACTTTCCCACCATTAATTATATGTTTGCCTTCCACACTTCAATTTTTCTCTCTATGAAACCAGATATTTAGTATGTTTTCGTATTAGTGCTTGTTAAAAATGCAAATTTATGGGTCTCACACCAACCCTTTTGAATTAAAATCTTATGACAAATATCCTAGGTGATTCTTGTGGCTACTAAAGTTTGGGAACTGGCATAATACAATTATTCTCCATTGACACTTAACCTCAAATCAGCACTGTCTCCATCAGAGTCTGGAAAGGTTATAATTCAGGAAAAGTAAGTCTGTATAGGATAGAAGTAACTCAGAAAAGTTTCTATTTTTTTTCTTTTTATTATGGAAAATTTTAGACATAAACAAAAGTAGGTGGTATAGTATAATAAATGTCCATGTATCCATCACCCCATTTCAGCAATGATTGACGTTCAAAAGTAGAAAAAATAAAATAAGCAATTCAAAAAAAATCACAAAATCAAAGATCAATATAGTTGCCAACATAAATATTAAAAACTTCTACACTTAAAAAAAATCTTAAGTGAGCTAAAAGGTAAGTAATAATCTGGGAAATATGTTTGAAGTGGATAAGTGATTGACTTTTAATCTATAAAGAGACAGAAATTGATTAAAAACCTGATAAAAAGCCACCAATGATAAATACATAAAACGCAACATTAAGATTGTATCAAAAGAATATTATGCAGAAGGAACCTAAGATGGTGACTAGGTGAGACAGAGAAAAAAACACCTCCATGGAAAACACTGTATAAAAAACCAGAAAGGACTCAGAACACCACTTCCAAAGTAGCACCAGCCAGACAAGTTCTGTTAAAGCCACAGAGAATGTGCGTTTGGTGAAACCAGGAGTCTGCATTCTGAAACGAGTGAGTGAGTAGGCTGAATCCCTCGGACATGCTGCAGTGAGGGGAGATGCTGGGCTGATGTTTTTTTTTTTTTTTTTTAAAAAAAGAGAGAAGCCCAGGAACAGCTGCAGATAAGATGGGAGCGGTCTGGACTAATGCCTCAGTGTCTGGGGTAGAGGATACCCCTTCCCACACCCACTGCAGATTGTCTCGGGTCCAGGGAAACAAAGGGGAGACACACGACTTGCAGCTGTCTCCCCAGCGTGCAGGGCTGTTCCTGCCCGGGGCCGAGCACACAGCGTGGAGCCGAGCCGAGAAACCCAGCCTCGTGGCCATCACCCCAGCGGGCGGGGCTGCTCCTGCCCAGGGCCGAACACACAGCACAGAACCGAGACAAGAAACCCAGCCTGACAGGGAGTCTTTCCCACAGCACCGCTCACATGACACAATATCGGCCGTGGACAGTGGCCTTGAATACACCCATGGCTGATTGTCCCGGAGCTGGGAGAGTGGAGCTGTGCAGAAAGGGGGAAGATAATGCATCCCATTCAACTATCTTTGAAGTGGGCTGGGAATGCCTCTACACAGTCCGGCAGCCCAGGGCTTCCCTGGAGGCCGGCACTCACTTGTGATGTGGCACGGCCCTCCCCCACTCAACAGAGGTCCTGGAAAAGCACAGCATGGAGGGGGGAACCACTCAGAAATCCCAGGGAACCTACACCAATACCAAGGACTTTTGTGTCAGTGGCAGAGAACAGCCTTAAATCTCCGGGAACACCTGGGAGTTTTGATTGTTAAACCTGCCCTTCCTCCCTAACCACTCAGGCACACGCCCCTCATTGAGGGCAGACAGCACCGACAAAACACCCAAATTAAGTGCACCAATTGGACCCCAAAAGAATCAGATCCTCACATAACACAAAGTTGGACAGAACTGACTTGAAGGGAATAAGTGACTCACGGACGCTATCTGCTGGTTAGTTAGAGAAAATGTATGTCACCAAACTGCAATTCTAACAAATTAAAGATCAAGTAAAGCAAATGCCAAGAGGCCAAAAACAACAGAAAATCTTAAAGCATATGATAAAACCAGAAGACATGGAGAACCCAAACCCAAACACTCAAATCAAAAGATCTGAAGGCACACAATTCCTGGCAGAATTAATCAAAGAACTACAGACAGGCAAAGAGAGCATGGCATGGGATATAAAAGACTTGAAGAAGAGCATGGCACAGAATATAAAAGACATAAAAAAGACCCTAGAAGAGCATAAAGAAGATACTGCAAGAGTAAATAAAAAAATAGAAGATCTTATGGAAATTAAAGAAACTGTAGGCCAAATTAAAAAGACTCTGGATACTCATAATACAAGATTAGAGGAAGCTGAACAACAACTCAACCTCCTCGAGGAGCACAGAACAGAAAATGAAAGAACAAAAGAAAGAATGGAGAAAAAAATTGAAAAAATCGAAATGGATCTCAGGGATATGATAGATAACATAAAAAGTCCAAATTTAAGACTCATTGGTGTCCCAGAAGGGGAAGAGAAGGCTAAAGGTCTAGAAAGAGTATTCAAAGAAATTGTTGGGGAAAAGTTCCCCAACCTTCTACACAATATAAATACACAAAGCATAAATGCCCAGCGAACTCCAAATAGAATAATTTCAAACAAACCCACTCCAAGACATATTCTGATCAGACTGTCAAATACTGAAGAGAAGGAGCAAGCTCTGAAAGCAGCAAGAGAAAAGCAATTCACCACATACAAAGGAAACAACATAAGACTAAGTTGTGACTACTCAGCGGCCACCATGGAGGCAAGAAGGCAATGGCATGACATGTTTAAAATTCTGAGAGGGGAAAATTTCCAACCAAGAATACTTTATCCAGCAAAACTCTCCTTCAAATTTGAGGGAGAGCTTAAATTTTTCACAGACAAACAAATGCTGAGAGAGTTTGCTAATAAAAGACCTGCCCTACTTCAGATACTAAAGCGAGCCCTACCAATAGAGAAACAAAGAAATGAAAGAGAGATATAGAAACTTTTAACAGACATATATAGAATATTACATCCCAGGTTACTGGGACACACGTTCTTCACTAGTGATCACAGATCTTTCTCCAGAATGGACTGTATGCGGGGACATAAAAACAAGCCTCAATAAAATAAAAAAATGTAAAAATGAATTTGTTCAAAGAACATTCTCTGCCCACAATGGAATACAAATAGAAGTCAATAACCATCAGAGACTTGGAGAATTCACAAACACCTGAAAGACAAAAATGAGGGGGAGATGAAAACATTCCCGGACAATCAAAAGCTGAGGAACTTCATCACCAGTAGATCAGTCCTAAGCAGGATGAAAGGAAGGGACACTAAGCAATTGACCGAAACCACATGAAGAAATAAAGATTTCCAGTAAAGATCACATGGCAAGTATAAAGACCAATACTACTGTATGGTTGATTTATAACTCCACTATTTACTTCCTACAGGATCTAAAATACATAAACTGTAATGATAAATCGGTGGTTTTGGACTCAATGTAAAATATGTAATTCTTGACAAGAACTGCATAAAGGTGGGGGAATGGAGGAGTATAGGAACACAGTTTACATGTCCTATTGAAGTTAAGCTGGTTTCAAAGAAAAACAAGATTGTTATAGATTCAAGAGGTTAAATTTAAGCCCCATGGTAAACAGAAAGAAAGTATCAAAGAATATGACCAAAAAGATGAAAAGTAGAGTAGGGGTTCCAAGAAGTGGGGGAAGGGGCAATGGGGAGTTAAGAAATGAGAGTAGGGGTTTTGGTTTGGGGTGAAGGGAAACTTCTAGAAATGGATGGTTAGAAGGTGATAGCATTGCAACATTCTAAATGTGATTAATCCCACTAAGGGAATGCTGGGGAGGGGTGGAATAGGAAGATTTAGGCTATATATATCTTTCCAAAATTGAAAAAAAAAATAAGACAGTCTAAATAGGCAACAATTAAATGCCAAGGATGATCCTGGACGGGATCTGAGGCCGGAGGAGAGGAGGCTCAAAGGGACACAGCTGGGACACAAGAAAAAAGAAAAAAAAAAAAAAAAAGGAAATATAGAATTTAAGCTTTATATCAATGTTGAATTTCTTGAACTTCTTAGCTGCGTTTAATGAGATTGCATAAAATAATGTTCTAGTCCATGGGAAAGGTAAATGTGAATTACAGTGTTTGTTCAAAGATATGTGCAGCTTGCTCCCATATGTTCAGAAGATAGAGCAATAGATGATAGGTGTTAGGGAGGGAGGGAGGGAGGGGGAGAGGAAGGGAAAGAAAGAGTGGTGTGACACGATCTTAAAGGTGATGGATCAGGGTATCGGGGGAGGTGGGTCAGGGTATGATGGAATTCTATGTAGGGGGTTTGTACTGTTTTTACAACTGTTCCTGTAAGATTGAACTTATTTCCAAATAAAATTTATTATTAATAAAAAAAAGAATATCATGCAGTCAGTAAAATTATCTTTAAAAGTAATTTTTATAATGATGAGAGAATGCTTATGATATGGTGAGAAAAGATAAATGTATGTTTCATATGTCTTCATGTATGTAAAACAATGCTTAGGGGGAAGGCCTAAAAGCCAATATGCTGTGTGATGTTGTTCCAGTTTGCTAATGCTGCCTTTTCACAAGACACCAGAAATGGATCAGCTTTTATAAAGTGGGCTTAATTGGTTATAAAGTTACAGTCTGAAGGCCATAAAGTGTCCAAGGTGAGGCATCAACAACAGGTACCTTCACTGAAGGATGGCCATTGACATCTGGAAAACCTCTGTTAGCTCGGAAGGCACGTGGCTGGCATCTGCTTGCTCCCAGGTTACATTTCAAAACGGCATTCTCCAAATGTTGCTCTTGGGGTGTTTTGTCTTCTCTTAGCTGAAGCTCTCTCCGAAATGTAACTCTCAGTTGCTCTTGGGGCATTTGTCCTCTCTTAGCTTCTCTGGAGCAAAAGTCTGCTTTCAAAGGCTGTCTCCAAAATGTCTCTGTAAGCTGCAACTCCTCTCAGCTCCTGTGCATTCATCAAAGCGTTCCTCTTTGCTGTAGCAACCTTGCTCCTTCTGTTTGAGCCTATATAGTGCTCTAGTAGACTAATCAAGGCCCACGCTGAATGGGCAGGGTCACACTTCCATGGAAATGATCTAATCAGAGCTATCACCTACAACTGGATGGGTCGCATCTCCATGGAAACACTCAATCAAAGAATTACAATCTAATCAGCACTAATACATCTGCCCACACAAGATTGCATCAAAGATAATGGTGTCTTGGGGGACATAATACATTCAAACTAGCACAGATGGTATTTTCTAAATAAACTAATAAGTATATATGTGTTGCTCACATACTCAGAAAAGAAAAAAATATGAAGTATATATCTTCAAAAAAGAAAAAATCACGAATGTGAAATTTCCTTGGCAAAGACAGATGGGCAGAGAGTACAAAGATGCATGATGGGCAAAGAAAAAGTATCAGGAGCAACTGAAGACAGTAGTGCCTTAAATGGGGAGGCACAGGTAACATGAGCTTTCTTGTTTGCAAGTCTCATGTTTGTAGATGAAAACTGTCTCAACATGGTCCTTACAGATTGGGAGGGCTGGCAGTGTAAGAGCACAGATTCTAATGACTGTGTCACAGAGTGCTCAAGTTCAAAGAGCCCCTTTCCTTGACTCAAAAAGTAAGGGACAGTGCAGAGAAAACAACTTAAAGCAGTAACTGCTCTTTCTATTCATCCAAAGACAGAGGATGAAAAGTCTGTTTTTTCATAGACTCTGTAGTGTTACTTTGTTTGCATTTTCCCTCTTCCATGGCTCAGAAACTAAGTCCAAAATATTTCATCAAATTGGAAACTCAATCATATCTTCTGGGTTTGTACTTCTGAACTGAAATTGAACTCCAGCACTTCAGTTCATATGATGTTGGAACAATGTAACTTTTTGTTTTGAAGAAGAGTGGCCTTAAAAGTCTCATAAATGGGCTCTGCCAGTTCTTGGAGATCAAGTAGCACTTGTAAAATCCCTTCCCTAAATTTTGTGTAATTGTGAATAAATAAATGTTAAAGAAGGGGAAATGTGCAGATCGTACATCTCAGATTACACTTGAATTCAGAAATTTTTTTAAAAAGCATTTGCTCCTTTCAATCTAGGGCAGGATATCACATCAAGAATTGTAATGAGTATACTGAAAGACACCTGTAGATTATGATCTAAGGCAATACAGTAATCTAAAATATAAATTGGTAAGGCTGGTGAGATCGCCAAAGTAGTATAAAATTTACTGGAAGAGGTTTTCATATACTGGTTATTTAGATGGTTTATAATGTCAGAGCTGCATGTAATATAAATTAAAATTTTCATGCATTCTTCATTTTTTGATCAGTATTAAAATAATTATCAAGGAAATAGCTATTGAGTATCCAAAGTATGCATAAAACTAAACTAAAATAAACTCCACTAAAATAAATACTTTTGCATCAATTTTTTTTTCTCAGCCAGGCAAAGAAAATAATACAGTGATTGTAAACTATAAAACTATGTAGTTTCTAAAATAGCAGCAGGCAAGGGTTTCCTGAGGAAGGCAAGAACTAGATGTAAGGATTGATTCAAGTTATTTTCACTATTTTGGTGGCGTCTCTTTTCCAAACCAAGAGCTGAAACATAGAGTTTGATGATTACCATTCTACTTAAAGGAAGAACAGGGTCTGAGTGATATCTGAAAGAACAGGACCTGGCAAATATGGGATGCGGCATTGCTTTATATCCCAAAATACAGACTTCTGGATTTCTCTGACTTGAAAAAAACTCACACATTAGTTTCACTAACTTAAATGTTTTAGCATGAAGTGTGCTAAAAAGTAGAAGAGAAAGCAAGATTAAAAGGTGGAATTATCAATGGAGCCTTGGGCTTTTTTGGGGCCCAATTCTCCTGCAGGAATGGATGTCATACCCAAATTTCCAGGCCTGTAGGTCTTAAGCCGGCCCTGCACTTCCCACGTAGCTTGTCGAACAGTTTAATAAGTTTCACATATTAAGTACCATAGATGTGTAAGACACAGTCTGCATTTTACATTAATGATGTTCTGTTTTTGTCAAGAGAGGTTGTCAGTAGGATATATAAATAGCCAGTCAGCATTTTGAGATTGCTTTGATGGAGTGCTTAATAACATGAGATTGATTTTCACAACTAGTTGGACAGTTCTGGGATATTTAACTCCTTTTACTTAGCTAGTTAATTTGGCACCTTCTTAGTTGCTGTACTAAGATGAGCATGACTACTGAAAACCCTCATTTGATACTCACGTGAATACAGGACAGTTAGCAATATGTGAACCATTGTTTTGGAAAATATGGACAATTCTGTCCCAGATAAGTTTGATTTGCCTGGTTCCTTAGGGTTGAAAAATTACATGGTCTGAATTGTGCTTATTCTCTAGTGAATGCCAAAGTTATGGCACCTTTATTCACGTACACTTAAGCACATTATCTTGTTTCATCTGCAACAGGATGCCAGGAGATGGATATTATCATTCCCATTTTACATATGATAAAACTAAAACAGAAATGTGACTTGCCCAAGATCACACTTCTAGGAGAGTCAAGACTATATATAACCCAGACATTTTCGACCCCAAGTTCTCTTCTCTTTCTATTATACAATGGCATATATTTTCCCTAATGGTTTTCAGTCAAGATAAACCATGTAACTATTTTAATGCATCAATCCCTCTAGTCCAAAGTAAGAATTTCAATCCCTTGTCTAAATTTCACTGGTCATTTCAATACCACAGGAGCAGGAAATTATTCAATTCATGAGAAAATTCATGTACCTGTGGATTTCATCTTTTGTGTCAGTTGAATAGGTGAAGTTGGATTTGATTTGCTCCATGACTACCCTCTAAAATCGGGATTTAAAATGGATATGTAATCTCACTCTGATTCTATTTCTCCTATAATGCTGCCTAATGGTTATGCAAGTCTCTGAAATAAATTAAAGTAATAAAATGTCCTCTTATCCAATAACATCAAACTGAGATCTTTTTTGTTCACTTTTGCTAGACCTCTAACCTTTAAAGGTGAGTCAGGCAGCTGCAGAAAACCTGATCTTATTTTCTGCCCCTGGCAAGACTTTTTCAAGTTCATCTTTTTTCCCTTCTCTCAAAATCTGATGAAAAATGAAATGTCGGGAAAACAAGCTCTCGGGCTAAAAAACTTGTGTCTGTCTCTGTGACAGATGTCAGTTTGAAAGATTTCAGGTCATCTGTCAGGAGTGTGTCGGTATGATCTGTACTCGCATCGACTGGACCTCACACCAACACTGAGTTCTGCTTTTGAAAATATCCTTGGAAAGAAAAATCAAATGATTTTGAGTCACTGCATTTATCACATCTTTTAACTCTGATTAATGAGACAAAAGGGGGTGGGGAGACAGAGAGAGGGAGAGAGAGAGAGGGAGGGAGAGAGGCACAGGGAGAGGGGGAGAAAGAGAGAGACTTTTTAAAAGGACAGCTTGACCTTTGGGTGCCCCTGGCAGTGAACCAATCAGCATTCTTGTAATCCAAACACAGATGCCTGGAGCTAAACAAATCCCATACTTGTGAACAAGAATTCAGTTTGCTGTCAAAATACAGAGAGGAGCAGCACAGTGCTGCTTTTAACAAAATATCATGAATTAAAGTTTAAATGTTTCTGATTAATAGGGAAGGGTAACATTGAGCAACATAATGTTTCAGTGGTGGCACAATTTAGTGACAAATATTTCCAGGAAAAGTTCTATAAGCGTTCATTTTATGTGTTTTGAAAAGTCCTGTATCTTAACTCCATCCTGGACATACAACTCCCTAATATTTTATGCCAGAAACATCACTGATATTGTACAAGTCAGTAGTTTGTAATGACTAATTAATGGGGTTGAACTCTGTTCTCTTTCTGGATTAGTTATACAACGTTTGAATTATTTATCACAGTGATTAAAAAAGTTTCTCTCTCTCTCTCTTTTTTTTTTTTAATGAAACTTTACCATAGCCCAGATAATTTAAGGATTGCAGCAAGGAAAAAAAAAAAAAGATGGATTTTGTTTCATTAGTTTGAGAGTAATCTCAGGGCTTTGCTCTGTTACCAAGAAGATAAAAGACTACAGCTCCAAAGGCAGGTTTGTCAAATCGTCCACTCTAAACAAGAGGCCAGATCAGAAGAGATGAGAGAGCCCATGGAATATCAACCCCAGAAACTTCACTAGCACAATAGAGATGTTAGATTTTGTTCTTTGTTCGAAAGAGCTTTTAAGCATACAATACTTCCCTTCTTTCAAGGGCCCACCCTTGACTCTAAATGAAGGTGGACTCTTGAAGGTGTTTCAATGCATCCTTATCTGGGACAACACTTATTTTTGCCTATGAAAAAGTTGGGGGTGGGTGGGAAGAAGTGTAGACCTAGAATGCAATTAGTTAGTTTGAAATAGGTGGTGGAAAGCTGATTCTGGGCAATGGTTTGTGTAATATCTGTGAATTTTTTTTTTTTTTTTTAATCTTCTATGTTTTAGCTCAGTGCTTCTCCAACTTTAATTTGCACATGAACTACCTGAATCTTGTTAACAGTCAGATTCAGATTCAGGAGGTCTGGGAGTGAGGGGGGTGTGGCTTGAGCATCTGCATTTCTAACAGATGCCCAGGCATAGCTGCTGCAGATGATTCCAGGCCACACATTGAGTGCTAAGATTTTCTGCAACAATTCTCAGTCTCCACAGGAGAGTGTATCAAATGCCCCAAGGCACCCACATAGTTCTATAGTTCAAGTAAATTATTTTATTTTAACCCCCCCCCTTCTGATATGTAAAAAATATGTTTATGATCTTTTTCTACGTGTCTGTAACTTGATCTCTTTTTGGGAGTTTTCAGATTTTAATATAACTGTGGTTACATCATCCCATAGTGACCCTACTGTATACAAAGGAAGGTACAGTACAAAGATGGTAACAAAGTCAGGTTTTCTCAACCCTGCTCCTAAATCATTAGTTTTTGACCAAATCATGGTCTTGCTGGCAGCATTTTGTACTCAACTAGGTAATTTCATTAATACTGACTGACATCTCTTCCTTGAGATGCAGGAATCCAACTGTTCACAATCAGAGGGTTGAAGGTGTTTTAGAGAATGCACTTGGCCAAGAAGCACCCAGAGGAAAAACAGTTAAAAACAAGAATAGTCAGAACTATCAGCAGTGTTTAGACCCAGATAACCACAAACATCCTGGAATTCACTTAACCATCTCTGATTTCCCAGTGAGTCATGTTTACATCTCTAGATGTTCGTTTACTTTCCCTTCATTTTTTTTCTTCATCACTCACACAGTGGAAAGCGGAAATGAAAATCTTCTACGGCAATTAAAGCGCCAATACTTGTGTTAGCCATTTGCGCCTGCTACTGATAGGGAGAGATCTCGCCATTACTCAAACAAAGTTGTACCGATTTTCTCATAGTCATTACATATTTATAATAAGGACATTCGTGTGACATATCATGCAGATGCTTTAGTGGGAAACTAATATCAAACAAGAGAGTGCCAGATTTAGTTTTACCAAGATAAAACACCACCATATTTAACGCTCAATTTTTCATTCTGTGTATGTTAGATATAAACGTGATTGCTGAGATTTTCACACTAGTGTTATTCATAATTGAGTTTTTCCACTACAGTTATTTTTATCTTTGGTAAAGATTTTTTCTTCACTGTCAAATGCTAAGATCATTTGAACACGTGAAAAAATATTTGCTAATTTTTGCAAAAGACTCAAGGTATTTTCTGCACTGCGGTAGCCCATTGCTGCCTTAAATTAGAAGAACCAAATCATGAGGTGAGTTGCCTATCACATGGCAAGGCTTTTAAAGAGCTACTATATTACTTCTTTTATGAAAGCCTTCATTTTATGTTGCCAACTTCCTCTGGTGAATTCAGCCAGATTCTCCCAAGCACATGCCTGTACATTAGAACCAGACATGCAGATTCCGTTATTGCTATCACACTAGACTCTCAATAACATTACTCCAAATAAACCTTCCCCTGTGAGAAAATAGTTTCAACCGTTTTGATGAATATTGGCGGGAAAAAAACAAAAGAGGGGGATATGGCAATTGTGAAAACAGATTTTTTTTCTGGCTGAAATTAATAATTCTGAGCAGCACTAAAATTAATTACTCTGTGGTTATAAGTAGGCAGTGGATTTATGGTAAATGACAGAGTGTTTGCAAATTTTCCTGATTACTCGATTAGAAAATGCACAAGTGGAGGCGTCAGCCGAGCATGCATTATTTAAGTGCTTGGTGTCTGGCGACAGTCTGGAAACTGCAATTGTTGTGGTTGCCGTAGGAAAATTCGCACTTTCTGGAAGAAATTCTTTCACCTTTGTGTGCCCACAGCATGGATCTCTCCTCGTGGCAGCTGTAGGAAACACAGGAACTCTGTGACCTGGAAAATGTGGGACAACTGCCACAAGGTGACCCTGGAAGGCTAGGGTAGGCCCAATTAATTTAAAATTTTGCTTGGCCTTGTCTCTTCCAATTTTCTAAATCCTCTGGAAAAATGATTAATGCGTACACTGCCAATGCGAAAATATTTTTGACCCTATTAAAGTCGACCAAGGGTAAACCAAGTGTAGGCTGGCATTGTATCAAACTAGCTTTATTAAATTTGATTGGAGGTTTGTATGAGGAAGGGACAGACAAGGACATTATTTTGCACAGCAGCTCTCTTAAATGAAAATATCAAGAGGAATACAAAGTAGCAGCATGCCCCAGACAGGAATCATTTTAAATATAGGGAAATATCATGAAGAACTTTTGTTTAAATGGTGAACCGTATTTGCTAGAATATTTTCTGCCTATCTTATTGCTATGCTGGTCAATTACCAATGAGAGTGTTTTAATTTATGGAAGCCTTTTATTTTTTCATTAATAGATGAGCTAGTTCAACCTTGCTCACTGTCTCTTAGCTGTCACTGAATTCCACAACTTAAGAATTATTTTTCTGCATTACGAACTTTAGCAGAACGTGGCTCACTCACAATATTTCTCCAATGCATCCATCCTACATAATCATTCAATTAATTAGCAAAGTGATACATTTTTTCCTATTGGTTGTGCTGTTTTGAATAAAAGTGGCACAATTCAGGTACAATTTGAAGGACAGACTTTCTCATAGGCATTTCTTCTGTCTCCAAGATAAAGAAAACCCCTAGTTTAATTGTTACAAAATTGAGTGAATGCCTAACTTGATTTAGGTGCCAACACCCACATTTCACATTTAATGTTTTTCTCTAGTTTTCTCAAACCTAGGAGATATTCAATCACGTGAATATTATTGTAAATATTGCCCCTTTATCACATGGAAAGTATACCAATTTCCTTTAAGGCAGTGGTGAATCTTATTGTCTTGATGCACCTAGCATGTAGTAAATGTTTCGAATGAGTAAATGACTGACGATCTACAAAAGGGAAGACTAGGGCAGCAGTTGGACTGACAGTTTAGTTTGCAGCAATAGCCTAGTGAAGGTTTTAAAATGCACTGATCGTTTCTGGTACACACACTAGAGAGCATGGATATGGCAAACAGGTAGTCAAGGCTAAAAAAACAAAAAACAAAAAACAAAAACAAAACCCTGGGGTATTAGCTTTGCCTCTCCTTTTAATTGAAGGGGATGAATGATTGTCTACATAAGGCATGCTGTAGATCGTATTACTCTTCACCCATGTTTCGTGTCCTTCTCTGCAGTGTCTCTTCCTGCAGAAGATTATACATCCCCGTCTTGTTTAACTCAGACCCGCCTTTTAACTTGGTTTGGCCAGTAAAATGCAAGGTGAGGTGTGAGATGTGTACTTTCTAGGCAGAGGCTTTAAGAGCCAGGCTGTAGTTTGCCTATTCTTTTTTCCTTCTGCGTGATAATCTACAAAGTTCCAGATAAAGGGTGAAGTGGAGCCAAGATATAACTGACTTGTTATACACATGTAGTGTGAATATGAAAATGCCTTTGTGATTCTAAGTCATCCAGACTTTGGAATTGTCTGTTACTCTGCAAATTTAGCCTATCCTGACTGATGTCGCTGATAAACGTTTAGTATGAACTAAGAAACATGTCCTTAATTATGACTTTATGAGCTTTGGGATGAAATTAGCCATATCTTCCCACTACCTTATCTAGAAACCTACCTGCTTCTGCACCCATCTCCTTTTTCCTTCACGTTTAATGTGAAGAGTGAACATCCCCAACCAAAGGCCAAGCCCTTTATTTGTGCTTTGGGTCTCATTTTCTCCCAAATACTTACAGCCTTTTCCTTTGAGTTATCCCCGTCTCCTGCAATATCTATTTCTCCCTCTTAAATGGGTCATTCACATCTTCTTTCATAAAAATAATTCTTTCTTGGCTCCACATTCCTTTCACCTGGCCCGTTCCCATTTCTCTCTCCCTTTTCTCAACCAAACTTCCGAAACTATTTAACTGTTTGGGTGGTCTCTACTTCCTCAACCCCATTTAATCTCCAACCCATTCTTATCTGGTTTTCATCCAACCACTAAAGAGAAATTGTTTTTGTCGAGGTCTCCAGAAGTCTCCATATATCCCAGTATATTTGGACACTTTTATGTGGTAGTTTTACTCAACCTAGCAGCATTTCATTGAGTTGTCCATTCTGTCCCTCACAAATTTCTCCTTACTTGGCTCCTAGTACACTCTCTTGGCTTTATTCTTACCTCCTTTGTGCACTCTCCTTCTTTGCCCACTGTACAGTTTGTAAAGGATAGAATTCCTATGGGGTCAGAACTGAGTCCTTTTCTATTCTATCTCCTTGTTATTCCCCTGTATTGATTTTGGTCCCATGACAACTCCCATCATTTGTAGAGATACCTTTTTGAAGTTACCCCATGCAATACTCATAAAAGCCATTTCTTTCTCTTTTTTAATCACCCACTTCAAAACATCCCTAATGGAACTTCAGGCACAATCCATTCATTTGATTTTGTTGTTTTAATTCCCTCATTTATTCTTTCAGAAAATATCTACTGATCACCCACAGTGTACAAGCCACGATAGTAGCTGTTAGGAATATAAAAAGGAATCAGTTATAATTCTTGCTCTCAAAAAAAAAAGTCTAGTGGGGAGGAAGATGTGTGCATAATTTCACAATTACAGTAAAATGAGTAAAATGAGGGCATTTTTAATCATGTACTTTGTATAATACACAGTGGAAACTCAAAGGAAAGAGAATTTAGGTTTTCTGGGGCAGTAAGGGAAGGATTCCAAGAGGAAGTAATATTTGGGCTGAAACTTGGACAAACGGGGATTTATCAGAGTGAAGGAAGAAGAAACATTATGCCCAAAGGCAAAAAGATGTGAGGAGGACTGTTATGTTGAAGGAATTTCAAATAGTTCAATATTTTTACAGAGTATATGGGAGGTAGGGAAGAGGCAGGAGCTGAGGTTGAACTGATGGGCTGCACCTAGGACATGAAGTGCTTTTATGGAATCATATTCTTTTGATGTTCTGGCTGACATTTCTGAGCCCTTTCCAATACTTCTGTTTAACTCATCCTGATTCTGTGTGTGGTCTTTATTATACTAGGGCAGGAGCCCCGTAAACAATATAAAAAGTTCTGAAATTGGAAGCACTGTTTTCTGTCTCATTTCTAGCCATTCTATTCTTCTATTATATCTATCTGCTTAAATTCTGGTCTTTTATTATCTATCCATTTATTTCATTTGGCTTTGGGTAGCAGATTTCTGGAAAAATAGATGTTAAAAGTTTGACTGTTTTGACAACTTTATCATTTATAATGATGTACTTCTAGCCATTTACCTTTACAGAATTTAATTTTTCTGAATACTGAGTATCTGTTTGAACACTAATGATATGGGTAAATTAGTTACAGAATGTTTGAGAGTTCAGCACTGGAAGAAAATTCCAATTGTTGGGTGGCTTGTTGTAAAATACAGTTTAAGCAACCACAGGAAGAAGTGGGTACAATGTCATGAAGAGGACATGTGTGGGACACTTGGAAAGTCAGGGCTCTGAGTACTTTGGGGACATAAGAAGTGAACGGGGGATATTTGAAGATGACCCTGCTGCTGTATAGCTGGTCATACTCAGCACCCTTGAGTTAGAAATGTCAAAATCCCCATTAGAGGAATTAATGTCAACAACAGCAAAAGATCAACTTTATACTAGCTCTGACTCAAGTCACAAATTGAGAGAATTAGTTGAAAAGACTGCAAATAAAGCCACGAACCACAAGGCTGACTATGCTAGTTAATTTAAAGCATATCTGGTCAGCAATTTTACCTTGTGAGTCTATTTGGCAATACAAGGAGGTATTACAATACAAGGAGGGTCTAAGTTTGAGAAATTAATAACCCCAAGAGGAGCCATAGGGTGAGTTCTATTTTGATTTCAACAAGGCTAGGAAAATAGTGGTAGCTTGGTTAATAATTAGTTGTTTAGTCAGCTTCATTGTAATAAAGACCCATTTAGGTCTGTAGTATAATTATTTTATTTTTTGCTTTAAGCTGCATTTTATATTCAGTAACATTTTCAGGGCATTTTATTTGAAAATGCTGATATTTTAATATTTCCCAACTGTGATTGTTTGAAGCTGTATGTGCCACAGAAGAACATGTTCTTAATCTGAATTCATTCCTGTGGGTGTGGGTGTGAACCCATTGTAAGTGAGGCCTTTCGATGAGGCTACTTCAGTTCAGGTGTGTACCACCTTAATCAAGATGGGTCTTAATCCTTTTACTATAGTCCTTCTAAGCAGATTGAAATTTAGACCGAGAAACAGAAAGCCACAGGCAGTAGCCACGAGTGAAATTCAAGGGAACCTGGAGGAGAAGGGAGAGGCCAAGAGAGGTTGCCATGTACATTGCCATGTGACGGTGGAGCCAAGGACCAAAGGTCACTGGCAGCCAGCCCCAGAATGCACAGTCTTCGGGGAGAAAGCCTCACCTTGATGATTCTTTGATTTGGACATTTTCCTGGTCTCAAAACTGTGAACTAATAAATTCCTGTTGTTTAACTTGACCCATTTAATGGTATTTGTTTGATTAGCCTAGGAAACTAAAACAAAGGAAACTGAATTTTGCTTTATCTTAAATTTTCATTATGTACATACACACATGTGTTATTTAACCTAGTAGAACCCATTGGAATCTAGGTAACTCAGCACTGTTTTAGTGTGGCAAATATGAAAATTTCTAAGATGTTATTATATTTACATTCTAAACCTAAGCTTATTGGTATAGCTGCTTCTTAATATGCTCTTGATGAATAACATTTCTTTAAAATTTAAAAATGGCAAACCAATCTATCTATATATCTATATCTAATCTATACCTGTATCTATATGGATTCTTTGCTGTTTCACACCTATCAGAGCAATACAACAAAGAATGCCTTTCGAAAATACTTCGGGTAAGGCAATTTTGCTTTCAAATACTATAAGATAGTATTTAAAATGTTTAAATTTTAGGATGCAAGATTGAGTTGCGTAGTATGAAAATATTTTGACTTTGTTTTACTTAAAAAAAAATTTGCTCCTATTTTAATTTCTTAATTTATAACAGGAAAAGCAAATTGATTATGAACAGGAAATTCCAGAAGATGCCTTTAACTTCATGTATGAATATATTGGGGATGAATTACAAACACATTTTCAGGGACAAACTCTCTCCACGGAGTGCTAGCAGGCACCATTGTTTTACTTGAGTTATTTTATAGTTTTAAGTGAATGGACTCTGATAACTTCTCCAGTAAATTGGCCATTCTATTGGACTGCCTACAGCATTTTTGTGAAAATAGTAGAACCAAGAGCAAAGAGACATTAATGATATGAATCAGATTCTACTCTCTGACTTTAAATAAATTGGAAAAAAAAATGGAATGTGGGAAGAAAAAAATGGGCAAGCCTAATTTTCTGAAGATAGAGGCAGTTTGTAAAATGACTAAGTACACAGGGATCTCTTACCTGTTGAACTCTAGCCCATTCAAATGTATGACATGATTTTCCATTAGCATTTGATAGGCTGGAGAGGTGTGGGTGGCCACTGACATATAAGTCGGCTTCACTAAAGACTCGTTTCTCACATGGAATTTGAGTCACTAAGCTCAGGGATTCTGTTTTAAATACCTGTTCTTCCCCATCTCCCAAGCACATGATATCTTTAATAATAAAACATGTTCAGGAATAATGAAGCCTATACTCAAATTATGTGAGGAAAGACTAAATAATTTGTAAAATGATTTAAATAAGAAGCTATGTAATCTGGCTCTTCTTTGTTCCCGTTAGGGCCCATGTCTTTTCTCCATATTAGGAAGGGTGTTTAGGGATGTTCACTAAGGACTTTAGGCCACTGGAGTGCTACTAAGATCATTAATTTCTACCACAAAGCCCCAAATATATTACCCCAGTCAAGTGGGTACTGGGGAAGTATGGTTCATTATTTCTGATAATGGGAAATGTACCTTTTTCAATGGCAGTGATGCACCTCACAGAGGTGGATATTGAGGAATTAGGTATTAGCTTTTCCATGTGTCTTGGGTTCTACTGTGTGAGTCACTGTTTAGGTTATAGCTCTTATGTAGCAGTCAGTACATGACAAAGAAGTTAGCCTCTTAGAAGACAGGAAAGTCACACATGTAAAGAAAAGATGGACTCAGGGCTTAAACTGAAATCAAATGAGAAAATCAAATACCTCATTTGTCCACTGAGTTAAAATAAAGTTAAATTTGTAAAAACGAAACAAAATGAAAAAGCTTTTATTAAAATATTTTTGTATTTATTGTTTCTTAAAACTGTTTTAAAGGTTTAATTTCTGTTACTTAAGATGTGGATCAAACTTTTATTATTTGTTATTATTATCAGGTTAATGCAAAAGAATTATTAATACCTGGTACATACAAGATGCTGTTTAAAAGTTTTAGTGGATGCAAATGTTAAGAGTAATATAATATTCTGGTCTCTAGGACAGGGATGGAGTATACAGTCTAGTCACGGGTTGGTATCAAATAACCACACAGTAAAGCATGTACAGATTTGCAGTGTAGCAGAGAATGGCTCTAATAGTCTGCTCTCATGATTGACTGAAACCTGTTCTTAGTGGAGGCCTATAGTAAATGAAGTTGAGATACAGGAAATGCTTTGATATTTTATAGAGGAAGGAATAAAAATAATTGGTTGGGTAGAAATGTTGCAATGGAATTTTCATGCGTAACCTTCTTACTCTCATTTTAATTAAGTTCCCCAAGAGGGCTCAGAGAACACTCTCTTCAATGAGTCATTGAGAAATATATTGGTGAGGTGAATGCCACAGCTCTTTAGAGTCAAAAGAGGCTGTTCTTTGTAAACAAGGGTCTGGGTGGGCATTGCTCTAATGTAAACGGACTTCCCATTTTCACTGGGCATGGTGAGATTCCAGAGTGGTAGAAGCCAGGTGGCAAAATTTAGCCAGCATTTTAAAACAAGAATGGGTGTTGAATTTTTTTAAAAACTCTTGGCACCTATTGAAGTTTTCATATTTTTTTCCCCTTTAATCTACTTCTTATATTAAGTTTCTTCAATTTCCTACTGTTACAGCAGCCTTTCATTTTGTGATAAATCCTGTTTGGTAACAATGTTTTACTTTGTGGCTGGACTGTGGGGGTACATTTGCTAATAATTCTTGAATTCATATAGTAAGTGAAATTGGACTATGATTTTATTTTATTGTCTTATCCTTGTCCAATTTTTGGTATCAGGATTATGCTAGCCTTGAAAAATATGTGGGGCAGTTTTCTACATTCTCTATTTTCCAATGCTCATGAGGATTATCTATTCTGGGGAGCATTTACCAAGACTTTTCCATGAAATCATCTGGGTCTGGTGCCTTCTTAGGCATAAGCATTAAAATTTTCTCCTCTAATTATTCTGTTCAGATTTTCTACCACTTCTTGAAGCAATTTTGGTAATTTGTATAATCCATTTCATTGAGCTTTTCATTGGTATAAAACAGAACATTCTCAAGGAGCTATTTTTAGAAAGGATGTGTGAAAAGTAAACTTTCTGAGTCACTGCTTTCTTGAAAATACCTTTACTTTTCCAATTGATTAAAAATTTGGCTGGGTAAAGAACTCTAGATTTGAAGAAATGTCCTTCCCATTCTTCGAAAGCTTCACTCCGTTGTCTTCCAGTGTGAGTTGTTTGTGTGGAGAAAGATAACACAAAAATAATGAATCTCATTCCTTTGTAGGTCAACTATATACTTCTCCATGGAAACTTAGGATTTTCCCTTTCTTTGGATTTTGAAACTACCTTGACTTGTCTTGTGCTTCTTTTTTCATTCAGTCTTTTGAGCACTAGATAGGCCCAATGGCATATGTCTTTTTTAGCTCTGGGAAATTTTCTTCTATAGTTTTCTTGGTTACTTCCTCTTCTTCATTGTGTTTGCTTCTTATTCTGTAAATCCAGTGTGATGGATACTGGAATTTCTACTTCTCTTCTCTATATGTCTTAGGTTTTCTGTACAAGGTTACCATTATTTTGTCCTTTTGTGTCATGTTTTGAAAGAAACCTTCAGGTTGCTCTTTCAGTTTGTGAGAATTCTTTGTCTATTTTCCCATGCTATTTGGCTTTCAAAATTACTATTTTGAAAAATGACAACCATATTTTAAATTTCTAAGATAATTAGTTATTTGTATTTTATGCATGGGATATTCTTTTGAAGCTCTCTAAAGACATCAATTATACATATTTGAAATGTAGAATTCCTTTGTTTTTTTTCTGGAAGTTCTTTTTCTCAGTTGTTGTTTCATTATTTGATTATTTTATGGTCTTTATCATTCTGAAGCCTGCTCAAATGTTTGGTAATTATTAGCTTTCTTCTCATTTTTGTGCTTGAATACTCCTGTTCACTATGTGTGGATTGTCTCTGGTGTCTATTGGGGAGACACTGTGCATACTGTTGGGTGGGGTAGCAGGCCCCTGGTCTTCCAAGGAAAGGGACTCCTCATTTGTCAGCCATCTGGATGGAAGCCCTGCCTCTCCTGGTGCTTATAGTCATTGTGTTAGGCACAGCTTCCAGGTAAACATTTCTGCAATCCACTGTTCAGGGAAATGGACAACCAACAATATGATAGCCCAGGTACTTTTCTTCCTGATCCCAGAGCACTGCTGGGATTGCTTTTCTGTCTGCATATGCTTTTAGTTTTGGTTCTATCTTTCAATAATTCCTAAAAATGTTCTATTCTACTAATGACATTCTTTCCTGTTTTTTTTTCAGTGACTTTGGGCAATCATATATTTTAAAAGTATATTTCTTATCATTTTTGAGACTTTAGATGAGAGAGGAGACTGTGTGCATTCAGTCTGACATCTGGGTCAAATATTTTCTCCATTCTTTGAATGTTCTGTGTCTTCATATGGTATTACCAATATTCTCGTGTCTGCCCAGCACATCCTTTTCCATTGCTCATGGTCTTGAGAAGTGAAGTCAGACTCTGTTGGAAGGATGGCCACATCATGCATGGAGCCATGGCACGGGGCTTCTTCCTTCAGAAGGTTGACATGACACAGATTGCTCCCCAGGTATTGAACATAATAGGGAGTTACTTGTCATCAAAAGCAGGGAACTGCCCTGGAGAATCAGAGAGCAGAGGACCTGTTTTATGTAGTTAATCTGTGTTCAGAAGCATGGGAAAGTTTTAGAAAATTCCCACATTACCAACAAGATTGAAAATAATATTCAGTTATTAGACTCTAGCAATCAATTATAAAGATAAAACAAATCGAGATAAGAAAGTATGTGTAGATATGAACTATGCAAATGTTTGATTTGTAACTTCAAGGTACACAGGCTCCAACAAATTGACAGAAAGAAAATCAAATTAACAAAAGAAAAAAAGAATAGATGTGATAAAATATTACAATTTCAGGAAAAGTATAAATAATTGAAAATAATGAGAGAAAAATTTAGTAAACTGGAGAGCAGAGCTTTCTGATCCAATCCACATATATAACAGAGAGAATAAAGTAGAGGAACAGAAGTTGTAATCATAGATGTAACAAAAGAAAATTCATTAGCAAAAGAAAAATGTCACTTTTTAAATATAGAAATAGCTCATGAAGTATGAGGCAATATTAATTTCACTAAGCATGTACTGGTTAGATGATTGAATTCTAAAAATAGAGCAAAACAGCAAAATTCTTACAAATATTAGCAGGAAAAAAAAGCTTTCTAAAAAGGAACAAAATTTACATTGGCTGTCAACTTTTCCAAATATTTCTTTTTGGATCACATCTATAAAATGTAATAGAGAGTGTTAAATACAAAGTTATAGACAAATATGTATCAGACATAAAATAGAACTCAACAACACAAAACATTCAATGTGGTACTTTTATACTGAGAAAGGCTAAATCCACAATAGAACTAAAACAGTTGTGAAACATGATATAACTAAAAAGATGTCAAATAATATACAGCACAAGTTATCAGAAATATATGAAGAGAATGACAGAAACATGATTGTAATAGAATGCTTTATCATACCATTCTTGGTCTTTGACAGATCAAGAAGTTAAAAAACAAATAAGGATTGAAAGGACTTGAAAAACTGCAATTAATATGGCAATTATACATAGTTATATATATAGATTTATATAGGTATGTATTCATATATTTAAAAACTCTATAGCACATATAAAAGCTCTGTGCTTTACTATATTTTCTTTACAAATGACCAAGAAACATTTATAAAAAGTGATAATATATCAGATACACACCCTTAAAATCTTAATTAATGGCAAGGAGCAGACACTGTGTAAGTTTTATTCTCTAATGGCATTATAATGATATGAAAACTTAATTGCATAAATCTAAACAAAAAATTCACACTACTTGGAAATTAAAGTGAAACAGAGCATTTTGCTAAAGAGCTCTTGAATGAAAGTAACACTATAACTATAGTTATAAAGCATTTAGAGAGATAAGGAGAATTTTCTGAATTAAAACTTCTGTGATTTTTCTAAAGTCATGGCTTGAAGACAAATTCATAACCTGGAGTTTTCATTTAGAAAACAACAAAGAAAAAACTCAATTAATTAAAAATTTAATGCCAGGAAAAAAAAAAAAAAAAGAAAAGGAAAACAATAAAGTAAACATAGGAAACTCAGAGATTTCAGGTTTTTTTCCTACTGCTGTCTAGGTCAAATTTATCTTGGCCATTGGGGAGGTGCTGGAAGATTTAGAAGTGTATGGCTCATGATCCATACAAAGACTAAAAATATTAGTGATGCTTAGACTGTAAATCAGAAGAGCATGTGCAGCTCTGGTGCATCAGTAGTTCACACAAATTACAATGAGCATTTGAAAACCATGGCAAGATTCGTGCTTTTAAAAGATTTATTTGGCAGAATATGGAAGAATAGTTTGGAAGCGAGTTTTGTAGTGGGAAGTAGGGGGAGTGAGGAGGCTCTTTCCATAATTTAATTTCAGTGGATTCTAATTAAGGTATGAGTATTGGGAGTGGAGATGATGAAATGTGTTAAAGGCATACATGCCTTAGTTACTATTATTAGTATTATAATTATTGTCATTGTTGTAAAATAAGAGTTCAAAAGAACTCGACCAGAGATTGAGTATTAGGATCAAAGGAAGAGAATTCATGTATGATTCTAAGGTCTAAATCTGATGGAAGAAGCAGATTTTGGCATTGAAATAGAGATGGTTAGAGGGAGTCTGTAATAAAAGAAAAATGAACTTGGTTTCTGAGAAGCCAAATTGGCAAAGATGGTGCTCTGTGGGCAGATGGAAATATGAGTTTATAACTCAGGTGAAAGCCCCCAGGCCTGGAAATATTAAAAGTGGAATGCCTGATCTGGACATGCTAGAGTTGATTTAGCAATGTTGTTCTCCAAGCTGACAAAAAAGAGTTTAGAAGAGGAGAACTGAGCTTTGGAAACATCCACAGATAAAATGAGAAGAGGGAAAAGAGCTGTTGAGGGACGGCGAGGAGGAGCAATCCAAACAGTAGAAAGAGGATCAGGCTGTTTCAGTACCAGGTGGGTCCCCCAGGGCACTGCAGCTAGAAGCTCAGGATGACAGGAGGACTGGGGAAAGTTACTGAGAAGAAGAGGGCCTTGTGTTCTCAGATAGAAGCATTTTTAGGGGCACTGTGGTAGGAAAACCACTTTAATGGAGATTGTGTAAGTTGAAACAGGGAGTAGAGATCACCAACTTGAAAATGGTAAAAGGAGGAAAGGAAACAACAGTAGTAAATGGAATACATACTGCGGTCAAGGGCATATTTGTTTAAACGGCTTTTCAAGTTCCTGTTGATTTGAAGACAGATGGGAAAGAACCAGCAAAGAGAGAGAAAATTTAGTGATTCAGTGAGAAGTCAAGCAAGTGTGTAACTGGGCCCCCTAGTGTGTGGGAAATGCTAATATTCGGTTTGGCTTTGTAGAGGAATGAAGACTTAGATTACTCTATATTTGGAAGGAAAAAAAAAAAAAAGAATAGGGCTAGTTTTATTATGATGAGAGCAATAGTTTAGGAAGGACGACTCACCATTGTGTGTTCTTAGGGAAAATGGTGGTTTTAGCTGTGCTTGTCCTTGGGCAGATTTTGTCTGCCATCTGCCCAATGGGAATGAGCCTGGGTTTGCATGTGGAATATAATCAGAATACTGAAGATTCAATCCATTGGTTTTATTTAATGCTACATTGTACTTACGAGATACGAATAATCGCCACTGGAACCTCACAATAATGGGACCCTTGATGTAGAACAATTTTCACTGATGAGACTATCTAAAACAGATTCTTTTAGATCTTTAGTAATGAGAGATCCAGATATTGGTGTTAGGAGCCAGACTGAGTTCATGCAAAGCACGAGCTGGTGCTGCCACAAGGCCAAAAAACAAGCTAGGCACAGAAGTAAACATAGATTTATTAGGACTTACGAACAGGAAATATTCCCCGGTGGTGGTGGTCTTGGGGGGGGGGGGGGTGGCACTCTGCAAAGGGACAGGTGGTGCAAGGGCAATATGTATGTGATTTTAGAACAAAGACATTCCATATAGTATGAGGACATTGGGCCTCTAGTATAATCATTAAAGGGGCCCAAGACTTGATGTTTTACTAAGATTAATATTTAAGACTCAGATACAGTCAGTGCCATTTTACATCTGTGATCACATTCTTCGCCTTCCCGGGAGATTGTTTATTCTTGACCTTTGTCCTTGGCTAAAGCAGGCTTGTTACATGCTCGGGGTCTTATTCCTATTTAGGAGGGGGCCCAGGCCCTGGGCCACAACAATTGGTTTCAAGTTTTGCCCAATGATAATGAACTATATTTCATCATTTGTAGTTTGGCAAATAGATTCTAGTCAATGGAAGCTAATTTTCTTTACTGTCTTTTAAAAATTTATGAATGTATTTAGAAATTAATGTAAACACCTTTTCTTAATGAACTTGTATTACTAAACAGAATCCTTTTAACTTTGGGAATAGAAATGTAAGAAGAGGTAGTATTGATTAATCTGCATGTTGCATATCCATCCCTTAAGAAATTTGCCTTTGATTTAACCATGCTCTATACCAAAATTTGAATTTTTAATGCTATAATCCACTGATTTTACCACTCTTTCTCTTCCTTTACCACCCTTCTTTTTCCCAGTTATATTCTGTGGGCCATTGTTAAAATCACTCCTTTTGTGTATGTTATTGCTCTTGTCCTTCTCCCCCAGCATTATAGTCAACTCGAAAAACCCTAATCCTGTTTATGTACAACTCTCACCCCATTGTGTTTTCTCACCCTAGTAATTAAACTAGCTGGAGAATATCACACATTTAAGGGTAAACTGGGGTTTAATGATTCAAAGTAAAAAATATGCATCTGATTCTATTTCCTCTGTTAGATCCACTTAATGTGTTTATAAAAAACATATTTGGATTTCCTAAATAACGTAGAATTCTCTCTATTGCAAAGTCAATGGAGGTTTTCAACAGTCAAAACTACTTTAAAAGGAATTTAATGAATGAGTATCCCTTTTGCTCTTAATCATTAAAGTTACTAATTAATTCAACAAATGTTTATTGAATGTCTACCATGAGCCAGACACTGTTCTAGTCCTTAGAAATATAGAAATGAACAATGCAAAGTTCACAACTTACTAGAATGTAAGCGGGGCCCTACGTAAGTGTGGCACTACATGTCTAGTGGCGCTATGGTCAATGGAGGAAAAGAAAACATGGTTAGGGGATAAGGGGTTTACTAGGCCTTATAAGGAAGGCTTTACAACAAGGTGACATTTTAGGGGAGAACTAAAGGGAGAGAAGGAACAAGCCATGGGACTCTGTGAAGGAAGAGTATCTAAGGCTGAGGAACAGCAAGGAGGAAATTCTTGAGGGAAGCATGTGCTTGGCATGCTCAAAGAAATGCCAAGGTGACCAGTATAGATGGAGAACAGTGAGTGAGGGAGAGCTTGATAAGGGATGATGTCAGAGAAGGGCTGGTGGCCAGATCATGGAAGGCGTTGGAAGTGAATTGTGTAGATATTGGCTTTGACTCAGTGAGATGGCCAGTACTGGAAGGTTCTAAACAGAGCAGTGTCATGATCTGATTTTCCTTTTAAAAGTACCATGGGGGGCAATTATAGAAAGCAGGGAGATGAGTTAGGAAGCAACTATAATCTCCATGCAAGAAATGATGACCATTTGGAACAGGAGAGTAGCAAGAGGGTGTTGAAAAGTAGTCAGATTCTGGTTATATTTTGAAAGTTGAGGAGACAAAATTTGCAGATAGATCATATATGAGATTAAAGAGAGAAGAAAAGGATGACTATAATATTTATGTCTTGCAAAGATATTTGCAGAGATGGGAGGACTGTGGGAGGAGTGGGCTTTTTGTGGGGGATGAGATAACAGGAAATTAAGAATTCAGTTTTGGATGCATTAAGTTTATGATGCTTTTTAGACATCAGAGTGGAGATGGCATGTAGGCAGTTGGATATTTAAGTCTGGAATTTAGGGGAAAGTTCAAGACTAAAGGTACTATATTTGAGGGTCTTCAGGGAAATAGATGATATTTATAGCCACAGGCGCTGGATGAGTTTATCTAGAGCCTGAATGCACATAGAGAAATGAAGTCACCAAATTGAGACCTGAGGCTCTTCAAAGTTTAGAGGTTGGGGAGATGAGGAAGAATCAGCAAAGAGATTGAGAACAGCTAGTGAGGCAAAGGAGAACTAAGGGGACGTGTTGCGCCAGAAGCCATGGGGAAAAAAAATTAAAGAGAAAAAGATCATGCATGTCAAAAGCTCTTGAATTTTTCAAGGAGATGATGACTAGCAATTGATTGTATTTATCAGTGTGGTAATCATTAACAGTCTTGACAAGCGAAGGTTTAGTGGAAAAGTGGAGATGAAAGCCTTATAGGAAGGAGTTGGAGGAATTCTGACAAGAGTTGCAGAGAAATTGGTTGGTAGCTAGTAAGCTGACTGTGTTCAAGAGTAGGTATCATAAAGGAGTGGAACATTCTAGTATGTCTGTATGCTGTATATGGATTCAGTAGAGAAGGAAAATTGGTGATAGAAGAGAAAGAGGACAACTGCTGGAACAATGTCTGAGTAGGCAAGAAAGGATGGAATGCAGGCAATAGATGGAGGGGCTGGGTGCTCAGAGAAACAGGCAGTTCACTCACATTAACAGCGCAAGGGCTGAGGATAGGAACAAGCTGCAAGATGTGAGGATGTGGCCATGAGAGCTCTTTGAAGTTCTCTTCTGATTCTTCCTGTTATTGCACGAAGTACAGGAGAGAAGAGTGAGGGAATTGATATATGCAAGAGAATAACAGTAATGGATGATGAAATCTCAGGTGGATAGGAGGGAAAGGAAGACTCGGAGGAAGTGCAGGACCTGACCTGAAGGAATGGCATATAACCTGGTTAAGTCCAACAGGGAATTATTGATTGAGTGGGTGGGCAATGTATAAACTTAAATAATTTTACCCTATGTTTACGTTTCTAAGCTCAAAGCTAAATTCTCAGTGAAAAGTTCTGATGATAGAGGGTGATTAGTGAAGGCTGCTTGAATTTTCATCAAAGTTTGACTGATGAAAATTGAAATTTCACCAAAGTTTTGTCTGTTCAGAAGCCAGACCCAGTATCCCTTGTGGGAGCCACTTCAGAGATGGTTAGCCTCACCTGTCTTGTCCCAGTCTCCATGGCAGCAGCCAAGTCAGAGGAGGCTGTGCCCGACTCCATCAGGTTCAATGTGACTGCACCCTCTTCCTGCAGTGGGGGCCCCTTATCCCCCACACAGGTCTTGTCTGACACTGATAGGCGTGGAGCACCGTATGACCAGCTTAGCACTTGCTGCCTGCACACGTGCAACTGGGAAGCATGTGGGGAATTAATAGCGTGCCATTTTAACCCATGGGAGGTAGGAGCTGGTGAAAAAGTTCCTTTCCCTTTTGCCTCCTCTAACAGATAGTTCTGAGAAGCAGGTTATAAAGCTTCTAGGGGTTGGAGCAACCAGCTGTACTTAGTGCCCGACTGCAGGCACATCCTCGCATCTTTGTACTGGTCCTTCCTCCTTTCCCCTCTCAACCCCCACCCTCCCCTTGTCCCTCACTCCTGCTCCGAGCCGTTGCTCACTCTGATAAAGCAGTAGCTTATGAGCCCTTGTACCAGCTCTGCTTTCTGACTGAGACAAGTGCCGTAACATTTTCATATTTTGCCAGTGCCAATAAAGGAAAAAAGCTTTAAACAAATAATTTCACCTGCGAAGAAGCATCAAGAGAAGCTGCAAAAATTTAGCTTGAATTTAGAAGCCGAAATTTTTCCCCCCTAACATAGACTTTTATCGATGTATAATTTTAGTGATGGACTATTATTTATGAACTTAGGGTCTGCTAATACTGCATTTTGTGACTAAATTTAGATGTAGTATGCATGACTATTCTAATCTAAAAAGTTAGAAAAGAAAATAAGTAGAACAAAATGTAATTATGTTTATTATTCATTATGTGATACATACTAAGAATTGTACTGTTTTGCTTATTAAAAATGCCAGACCTTCATGGTCCTTCTTTGGATTTTTGAAATAATTTCTTACCTTCCTTCCCTGCCTCCAGGTTTTTCTTTTGAGCCCTACACATTGTTCTCAGTGACTCTTCTAGACCACAGATTTGATCAGCTCATATTCCTCTGCACAAAAGCCATCAATGGTTCCATGTTACCAAAAATTAAGCTTAGACTCTTAGGGTGGCCCATAAATATTGCACGTCCTCTGCACCCCATGCTGCCTACATATTCATTACTCTATTTCAGTCCTCCTGCTTTGGCTCAAGTGTCTGCTCTTCTGGAAACCTCAGTCTACAGCCAGTTGGATTTCATCACTCCCTTTTTCAGGGCATTCTACTTTATCCTTGCCTCCTTTTGTAGCAGGATTCACACTGTATTGCAATGATTTGTTTATATAACTCTCCCCTCCACTAGCAGGAACAGGCAAGGCGTTGTTCATTTTTGAATGCCCAGTCCCTAGCACAGTACTTAGTATGCGATAGCTCATCAGTAAATGGCATCACAATTTCAGTAAATAAAATTGTGCTAATGTTGCTTGACAGTAACAAAACTAGGTTAAAAAAAAATGTAATTCAAAGTTTTTCTGAATTCAAATAGCCACCCCTCTCCCCTTCTTGTTTCCCTTAGCAGAATCAGTGGAAATTACTGTAAACTTTAGCTGGGGATGCTGGGTTCATAGCACAATTTGGGGTATGCTGATATAAAAATTCCTTTTAGATTGAGCTTAGAGTCTTCAAGGGGACAGTTTTGGCTTTATTTGTGGTTAACATAATTCTATGTCTCCAATGGACTTGGTGGCTTGATCATACTGAAAATCATGATAATAAATCATCATAGTAAAATCATAAGAGCATAAAGTAGAAATTTGCTCAGGAAAGGGTATTTCTTTCTAGCTTATACGGTATTGAATTTTGAGCAGCTGAGCTCCCTGAATCAAGTATGAGTACAATGATTGTTAGAAATATTAACACTTAAGACTCTAGTCCATGGGGACTCTGTAGATCTGCCAATTGTATAGTACACAGATATAATTTGTTTAACCTGTGTCATATTTTAAGACCATAAATTAACTTCTGATATTTTAATACTAGGATATTTCACTCACAAAAAATATCTGATCTTCCCTCTTCTCTTGGAAAATAATAGATCTGGTGACACGGGCAATCATTGGCTGGAGCTGAAAACTGATATGATGTATGTCCGGTCTGTTCATTGCTCTCCTGGACCAGCCTTTCTTTATTGACTTGTTTATTTTGATCATCTGGCCTTTGTTAGCTCTTCGGTTTGCAAATCCTGAACCTGGGCTGTAGAGCACATTTAAGCAAGGCTCATTCTGTGTATTAGTGCTCTTGCCCATGAAGCCATGACCACAAATCCCCTATGTCAACATTGTACATAATTTTCTGAGTTTGAGTTATTTGTAGTAGAATATTTTTTTCCAATACCATCTGAATACATGGAAATATTTCCCCTATGTCATGTTATTGCAACATTTTTTAACTTTCCAACTGAAGTTGAAATCTGCTGGAACTAATTACAAACAATTTTCCCAGCACCCTTTTCAAGAACCAACTTCAATGAGGTCAACCAAGTTTCTCAAAATAATTCAGATAACTCAAAGTATCTGTATGAAGTTAACTGCTAAAATTTAGTCATTATTTTTTGACATCTTGTACCATGTCAATGCATTTCTTTTGTGTCATGTTGTGTTATACTGGTTTATGGTGGGAAGAAGCATAACAGGATGGGACATGATACAAGTAATGCACTGGCATGTATAATTTAAAGACTATACTTGGGTTGGAAGCAGACACCTGCAAGTAATTCAGTTCCTGGGAATTTAAAGTGAAACTGATGAACAAAACAAGCACTGTCCATGAACTGAGAGATAAATGATCTGGTTCACCCACCCAAAGGTAGATTATGGTATATGAGTACATTATCATCACTGAGGATCTCAGAGACAAATATCACCCGTGTATAAGGTAGTCAGTCACTATTTTCTACATTTGGTTAGATTCTTTAAAAGATAGTCTCAGTAGTAAACATTTTAAAGAAGTATTTTCATTCTTTTTTTAATGACTTGGCTATTTAAATTATTTAAATCTCAGAGCAGGTAAACCAAAGCTCTCTTGCCACATTTCTCTGGATATATTATGTTAAAGATGTATTTTGTTTTAAACAATAATGACTAATTTATTTCTCTTTTAAAAATAAACTTTTCAAACAAAAATTACACATGCATATCATTAGAAACTTGGGATGCACAAGAGTATTGGAAATTATTGATAAACATTCACCCAATGATAACACTACTTTCTCCTTCTTTCTTTTGCCTTCACATCCATCATTATCTATCTATATTCACATCTACATCTTTATCTATATATATCTGTAGATCAGCATTTTAATAGCCATTTTATTATATCTTATAGTTGTGTGGATCAGGAATTTGGGCAGGGCTCACAGGGTGTTTCTTCTTCTTTTGACATGTACCTGAGGTCATTTGGTGACATTCACATGGCAAATGGGCTGGTCTGGAAGTGGAAGATGGCTTTCTCACATGTGTGTCACCTTGATAGGGATGATTGCATAAAGACTTGGCCCAACTCAAGCTATTGGCCAGTTCAACTGATTTCTTTCCATGTGGACTTCTGCACGGGGCTGCTTGGGCTTCCTCACAGTATGGGAACCGAGTTCTAAGTCTGAATGTTCCAGAAGTACATATATTTTAAAAATATGGTTGGAATCCAACTGCATATCTAGTTTTGAATCTTGCATTTGAAGTTTAAGATCATGCTATAGGTGTTTTCCTATTCCACAAAAATTTCTTGGCAATTGGTTTTGATAGCTGCATATTATTTATTATTATATGAAATGTATAATATGCATTTCATATTATTTAATGCAATTTACTTAACTACTCCACTATTGTCACAAAATTAAGTGATAATATTTTACTATATTAATAAATATGTAATAAAATTTCCATGCATACATTTTTAACTGAATTTTTATTTATTGCTTTAATATATAGAGGTGAAATTAGTCAAGGGTGCAAAAACTATTTAAGGTCTTTGATATAGACTGCCAAATTGCTTTCAAGAAATGAAGTGCTATTCAATCTATCACCATTGTTGTATGATTACTTGTCTCTATCTATTCATCAGCATTTTCATCTTTAAATCATTGTCATTGCATGTTTGATTATTAAGCTATCAATATCTTCTTGATATTATTTGCAATTATATGATCACAAGTAAGGTCAAACTTTTTTCATGTTAATTATTCATTTATATTACTTCTTTTCATATATTTGCCCATTCATGCATTGAGATACTATATTTTAAATCAACTTATCTGAACTCTATATATATTAAACAATGATCCCTTTATTTTAAAGATGCAAGTTGTGACAAAATATATCTAAGAAATTCAAAGTAGAAGATTCACGTAGTTTAAGATTTCCCTATATCTCTTAAATTAGAACTGGATTTAAAATCCTTTTCAAATAATTTTGCTTATATTTATTGTTGGCACAGTTTTACTTTCTACTCCTACTTAACCTGGGCTATGCAGAAAGTTAATAAAAATTAAGGTGACTATGTGATTTAAAAAATTCTGTCTCTCAAAACATTACAAAATATCCTCTAAAATCAGCAGGAAAAATTGATCACTTTGACTCTTAAAATAGTGAACAATTTTTAAAAAGTTCCTAAAATTCTAAAGATGTATTAACTCTGTATTGCCTTTTCATTACAGAGTGCAAATCATTATTCATTTATGATTTATACATTTATAGATAGTAGTAACAGTTTGAGTAATGTCACATAATTGTTGCTTACATAGTTTCTCAGGAAAGAAGAATGTCAATACATTCTACCAAAAAATATTTTTATTGCCTAATTTCAAACTATTATAATTATTTAAAAATCTGATTTCTCTTTAGGTTCATTTCAGGACCCTGTCATACACATTATAAAAGTAATGAAAAGTATAATGACTGATATATAGACAGATAAACTATAATTATGTAATAGATGTATATTTTGAATGTGAAGGATCATGAAACTTGTGGAAACTCAATCTACAATTTAAGTAGTAATAGTACAAATTACTTTGGGAAAAAAACAAAAAGAGTACAGGAAACATTTTTTTTTTTGCTGTGAAGTTAAAGTACTTCATCATGATGTCCTGCTAAGATTTATCCTAAATAAATTCAAAGTCCTTCTCTTTACTTTCCAAAATTCTGTAAAGTGCATTGCTACTGATTTTGAGACATATATTTTCTCACATAATTCTTAGAGCCAATTTGCCCTGATGTTTGCTAATTTGCCTATTAGTCATTTTTCCATAGCCCTACTTTTCTTCATTGCTTTGTTATGCAAGTGTTCCTCTAAAGTAGCTCAGCTACTTACATTAGCTTACTAGTGGTCTGGATTACAAGTCTAGCTAACATATATATATATAATGGCTGCACATACATTTTCTCTCTTTCTGTTTTGCTAAATTTTGTAATTCTAGAAGAAAAGTTTGCAGTAAACTTACATTACTGGCTACATGATGTGATGCTGTGTTAAACTGTAATCACCCCTCCACCAAATTTAACAAAGGCAAAATACTTATTTTTTGTATTACATCAAATGCAGTAGCACACAACTGCATGAAGCTATTTCATCTCTTTTCTACTTGAGACTTTCATAACAGCCCCCTTTATTGCTGATGGGTTTCTAATAATGGTGTCCATGTGGCTTTGGAACAATAGCAGAATGCTAATTTATTCCCTAGTGTTACCTAGAGGCCCTGACTTGGGTCCAGGATTGGTGACGCCCTAATTTAAATACTGGGTAGTACCAGGCTGATCAGGTGGCTCAGAGTTAGCACAATGGGCTGTGAGGGGAAGCCCACTCCCTGATCAGGCAGATCAGGAGGATTCCAAGGGTAATTGGTCTCTGGGGAGTAAGTCAGTCACTCTTGTACACCCCCTTCAGACCTCCTTAATGCCTTGCCAGCTGGAAGGAAAAGTGCCTTCTTGTATTTCCCACAAAGGAAGCGGGGACTGAGGGGAGAAGAACTGGAGAAATTAAAAAAGAGGAAAGAGACAGTGACATAAATGAAGAGTTGAGTAATAATATTGTACATCTAAAAGCTGGGTGAGTGTGTCATAAACAAATGAGATTGCAATGGTCAGTGGACAATTATATCCTGTTACCTCATTTAAAATGCTGACTAATTACATACAGCAAGAGGAAATTAGCACAGGAACCTCATTCTTTGCCAAGTCCACATCAAAATGCTATAAAAGAAAAACATGAAATCAATCTTCTGTGGCTTTAAAGAACTCATAGTTCCTGAAGTTGAAACATCTGCACAAAGTCCTCCAAAGTATTATGAGACTTACTGGATGTTCAGATCTTAGAAATTAGACTTGTGAAAAACAAACAAAAAACACCAATGCCAACACCAAAAAGCTAAGAATCTCACTTTTTTGGTGATCTGTGTAACCATTTTAACATTTTTTTTCCCTTTATCCTTATCTTATTGTTTAAATCTCCAACGCGCATTCTACTTGCTTTATGTCAAATAATGATTTGGTGAAGTGGAAAAGTATCTTGTTGGATAGAGTTGTCTCCTGAAATTTCTCTTGAGATACATCTGGCTTGCCTTCAGATTTAGCTGAATTCTTGAGCATCCTATTCAAAGAGGGGCTGGAAAATAATAGTGTTGCGTTCTTTTATTTTACAACTTTTCAGAATATAGAATTTTTGAAAATCGAATCATTTTCTTCTGTTGCCTTATGGCTTAAAGATGCAACACCATTAAGCAACAACAAAGCAAAACAAAACAAAACAAAAAAACTCAGTTCCCCAAAGAATTTAAAGACATTTAAATAAGCATAAAAGTTAAAAAAGAAAAGCCTTTGAATAAAAGCCTCAAATCTTTATCAATCCTTTGTTAAAATACTCTAAAATATATGGAAGTGTGAAACAGTGGAAAGAGTCAGTAAGCCAACCCTGCAAAGTGCCTTTGGACAGTGAGGTGGCCTTTTTGAACCTGGGTTCCTTGCTCTTTAACATGGCAGCCACTGATGCTTTGTAAAAGTATGCTTTAGGATTCTGCTGTGCAAATGTACCAGAGGTCACTGTGGGCTGGACATCGGAGCTTTATCCTGGCTTCAAATGGAGTAGTTCCATTGCTTTTTTTCAACACAAAGTTTTGGAACCAGATTTCCTTTTGGGCAAAGAAGATATTGCATAATTCTGATGATTTAAAAATATCTTTTAAAAGACTGGACTAAATGATCTCTTGGGGCTCAGTCAGCTACCATATACTGTGCTTCTATGTCAGATATCCTCATGTAAACCCTGTCACGAGGTACAGTACTATATCTGAAATGGAAATTATCGGTGAGGAAAATAAGAAATCTTATCATACCGAAGATGAAACAGGTTTTTTTTTTTTCTGGAGCAACAAAAAAAGACCTCATCAGGAAAACAGCTTAAAAACCCATCTTTACGGTGGTCACCTGGATAGCTTTCATTTGCTGTTTTTAACAGGGTTAGTTCATTGCTGGCAGGGAAGGGGCAGGAAATAATATTTTAAATGTCACTGTCCCTCAGATGCAAAAGGCCCAACATGTCTGTTTTAACCTGACAAAGGCGAAGTTGCTGTAGATTCATTTTGCTATCTTAGTAGAAAGAAATAGAGGAAAAAATGTAAAAAAGAGCTAGTACCAAATTAAGACAACTAAAAATTATATTGAGGTGAATAGTTTCGAAACTACTGCTGAGGTATTCAGCAAGGTGCTTAGAAACTCATCCATTGACTCAATAGCATTTATAATTTCAGGCAGGATCCTCTGGAACAGGAGGCCGTTGTTCAGTTTAGAGCAGAAAACTCAATTCTTAAGTGTAAGGGTTTTCTAAATTTCATAAGCTTCCTTCTCCTCACTGCAGAGACATGGGGAATATGATGTAAGGAAAGTTCCCTTTGGGGAAGAAAGGAAGTTCCCAATAGGTTGAAAAGGAAGACTCAGCGGAGGGACACTGTGTATTTAAAAATCTGGAAGGAAACTTTCTCACAAAATAATCTTCATGACAGGAAGTGGCTGCAACAGAGCAGAAATGGCAGAATGGCTTGCTCAGGCAGACACAAGCCTGGGACAGGATTTCGTACAGTCAAAATCTGTGGGTCAGAGCTGAATCTGTTGGCTGGCCCACTACCAAGGCGGTCACTGAGGTGATGGTCACGGTGACCCGTTGCAGAGACCTGCAGCAGGGCAGACTGCCCACGCTGAGGAAGGACCCATCGCCCAAAGGGAGCCAAGCCAAGTGCCTCGCCGTTAGGGAGAGAAGGCTGAGTTTACTGGTGAGCTATTGCTGCGCACTGCCTCTGCCAAGAAAAAGAGACCACGATTTTCATCCCATCAGACAATTCAGCGATGGAGTTAATGAGGAGAATCTGACACCCAGTGATGAGCAGACTGGACCTTCTTCCGCGCAGATGGGACTTCATAAATTCTCAGTGCACGCAGAGCCATCCTGAGCATGCGTAGAAAGAGTTGTTAGCTGGGGGCTGTCCCGGTTTTAGCACATAAACCCGGGTCCCCCGAAAAGCCTTGGTAGCAAGGAAATCGGGTCACCCACCCCCTTTCAAGTTCAGAAAAGCAAGATACATAGAAAAGTACTTCCTCTCACAGTATAATCACAGAGAACAGGAACAGAGGGCAATGCCCTGTCAGAAACCGAGGCTTTTGTCGCCACAGAGATTTGCCATTTTTAAGAGAGTATTTTTATTTTGAGTGCTCCACGTGAGTTAACTGAGGAGTGTTTTGTCCCAATATCATAAAACACCTTTTGGATATGGGGTATTGTCCTTCCTGCTGATCTAGGCTAGAAGAGGAAGTAGTCATTCCTCTCATTCCGAATTAGATTTCATTTTTCGCAGTAATTTCATTTAACCCAGATTCAGAAAGGACCCATGATTTACGGTTACTGGTTTTCAGTTACAAATCTAGTTCTTTGAAAAGTGGAAGGTAATATATTAGGCTTCTCTTAGGGTAATTGTACATTTCTTGCTACGTTTCCCACTTTTGGTTCATCCTGGCAATGTAGTGTGGTGACTAAGCATGTGAGATTTGGCTTCAGACTCCTTGTGTTCAAATCCCACCCAGGGTCCTCACAGATAAGGACTATGGGACTTTACTTAAAACTCCTGGTGTCCTGATTTTGTCCTCTGTAGAATGGGGATGAGGCTAACAAAGGTGATTGTTAGTCATCTTGCAGTTTTTTTGTTAGGATTAAACAAGACAATTCACTTAGAGCTCTTGTCAGTGACTGGCAAATAGAAAAAGTTTATTAGGTTTCCATCAAGTTTCTATCCTTCATAAATTAATGTATAACTCCTACACTAGACTGTAAGCTCTTTGATCATAGGGACTCTCGAATTTTGCCCACCTATGATTCCCCAGTACCTAGTACAGAGAAAACAATTCATGTTTGTTAGCTGTTATTAAGATTAATTTTTGAAGGGAAAAAAAACTACCCAATAGCCTTCATATTATTATTTCTGTCTGAACTTTTCTTCATCTTACAGTTGTTCCTTCTTAAACAAACAAAAGAGAAAAAAAGAAAGACAGAAAACTAATTGGGGTGAGTACTTGAGCATTGTTATGAAGCTACAGGCACACTTAAAATCTCAAACTTACTGTCTTCCAGGACATCTGAGACAGGCTGGATAGGGAAAAACACCAACATGAGAAGCTGAGAATCTGGCTTCTTATATTTTCTCTTCCGAAAAAATGAGATGTATAAGTGAATTAAGGGACTTGGTTCCTCTCTTCTGTAGTGCTCTCTGTAAAATCCTTGAAATTAGAGGGTTGGACTAGATGGGGTTCTAAGGTCACTTCCAGCTCTAGACTTCAGCAATTTGATTAAAGAACAAAACAAGACAGTGTACAATTAACTGCTAAATTGTACTGAAGACAGCAAGATAATGCTTTTTAAGAACTTTGCTCCCTTTTCTAAAATATCCTTCCTTTTGAAATCTGGTTCCATTGTGTATGGCTGTTCTGAAATGGATGAAAAATAATTGCTCTGTGTAGATTCCCCAACAACTGAGAACACCTGATGCAAGAGGCACAGTCAAACATTACTGTGCCCCATGTGTCAATGAGGGAATAAGCATGACTCCTACTTAGAAAGTTCATGAGCTGAGGAGGCTGGCAGACTACTCCGTAATTACAGCTGTCCTTGCAGCAGGGCAGAAACAACATGCAACATTGCCTCTTTATCTTGAAGTAGCTGAACATTACACCACTTCTCAAATTACCTTTTTACTCTAGTCCTTCCTTTGCCACTTTTGTCCTTATGTAAGACAAATTTCTCTAGTCCTCTTGCTGAGAAAGCATATAGTGAGTTGCACAGCTCTAAGCCCATTGGCATAGGATATACTCCAACTCTAATTTTTTTTTTTTTTTTTTTTTTTTTTTTTTTTTTTTAATCATCATTTTATTGAGATATATTCACATACCATGCAGTCATACAAAACAAATTGTACTTTCGATTGTTTACAGTACCATTACATAGTTGTACATTCATCACCTAAATCAATCCCTGACACCTTCATTAGCACACACACAAAAATAACAAGAATAATAATTACAGTGAAAAAGAGCAATTGAAGTAAAAAAGAACACTAGGTACCTTTGTCTGTTTGTTTGCTTCCCCTACTTTTCTACACATCGATCCATAAACTAGACAAAGTGGAGTTTGGTCCTTATGGCATTCCCAATCCCACTGTCACCCCTCATAAGCTACATTTTTATACAACTGTCTTCGAGATTCATGGGTTCTGGGTTGTAGTTTAATAGTTTCAGGTATCCACCACCAGCTACCCCAATTCTTTAGAACCTAAAAAAGGTTGTCTAAAGTGTGCGTAAGAGTGCCCACCAGAGTGATCTCTCGGCTCGTTTTGGAATCTCTCTGCCACTGAAGCTTATTTCATTTCCTTTCACATCCCCCTTTTGGTCAAGAAGATGTTCTCCATCCCACGATGCCGGGTCTACATTCCTCCCCGGGAGTCATATTCCACGTTGCCAGGGAGATTCACTTCCCTGGGTGTCTGATCCCACGTAGGGGGGAGGGCAGTGATTTCACCTTTCAAGTTGGCTTAGCCAGAGAGAGAGGGCCACATCTGAGCAACAAAGAGGCATTCAGGAGGAGACTCTTAGGCACAAATACAGGGAGGCCTAGCCTCTCCTTTGCAGCAACCGTCTTCCCAAGGGTGAAACTTATGGTAGAGTGCTCAACCCATCAAACCACCAGTCCCCTATGTCTGTGGTCATGTTAGCAACCATGGAGGTGGGGTAGGCGAATACCCCTGCATTCTCCACAGGCTCCTCAAGGGGGCACTACGTCGTTTTTTTTTTGTTTTTTTGTTTTTTTTCCTTGTTTGTCTTTTTTCTTTTTTTTTTTTTTAACTTTCCCTTCTTTTTTCAAATCAACTGTATGAAAAAAAAAGTTAAAAAGAAAACAAACATACAATAAAAGAACATTTCAAAGAGACCATAGCAAGGGAGTAAGAAAAAGACAACTAACCTAAGATAACTGCTTAACTTCCAACATGTTCCTACTTTACCCCAAGAAAGTTACATACTATAGCAACATTTCAGTGAACTTGTTCCTACTACATCCATCAGAAATTAACAGACCATAGTCATTTCTGGGCATCCCCAGAACGTTAAATAGCTTATCTGTTCTTCTTGGATTATTGTTCCCCCTTCCTTAATTGCTCTCTACTGCTAGATCCCCTACATTCTACATTATAAACCATTTGTTTTACATTTTTCAAAGTTCACATTAGTGGTAGCATATAATATTTCTCTTTTTGTGCCTGGCTTATTTCGCTCAGCATTATGTCTTCAAGGTTCATCCATGTTGTCATATGTTTCACCAGATCGTTCCTTCTTACTGCCGCGTAGTATTCCATCGTGTGTATATACCACATTTTATTTATCCACTCATCTGTTGATGGACATTTGGGTTGTTTCCATCTCTTGGCAATTGTGAATAATGCTGCTATGAACATTGGCGTGCAGATATCTGTTCGTGTCACTGCTTTCCGATCTTCCGGGTATATCCCGAGAAGTGCAATCGCTGGATCGAATGGTAGCTCTATCTCTAGTTTTCTAAGGAACTGCCAGACTGACTTCCAGAGTGGCTGAACCATTATACAGTCCCACCAACAATGAATAAGAGTTCCAATTTCTCCACATCCCCTCCAGCATTTGTAGTTTCCTGTTTGTTTAATGGCAGCCATTCTAACCGGTGTTAGATGGTATCTCATTGTGGTCTTAATTTGCATCTCTCTAATAGCTAGTGAAGCTGAACATTTTTTCATGTGTTTCTTGGCCATTTGTATTTCCTCTTCAGAGAACTGTCTTTTCATATCTTTTGCCCATTTTATAATTGGGCTGTCTGTACTATTGTCATTGAGTTGTAGGATTTCTTTGTATATGCAAGATATCAGTCTTTTGTCAGATACATGGTTTCCAAAAATTTTTTCCCATTGAGTTGGCTGCCTCTTTACCTTTTTGAGAAATTCCTTTGAGGTGCAGAAACTTCTAAGCTTGAGGAGTTCCCATTTATCTATTTTCTCTTTTGTTGCTTGTGCTTTGGGTGTAAAGTCTAGGAAGTGGCCTCCTAATACAAGGTCTTGAAGATGTTTTCCTACATTATCTTCTAGGAGTTTAATGGTACTTTCTTTTATATTGAGATCTTTGGTCCATTTTGAGTTAATTTTTGTGTAGGGGGTGAGGTAGGGGTCCTCTTTCATTCTTTTGGATATGGATATCCAACTCTCCCAGCCCCATTTGTTGAAAAGACCATTATGGCTCAGTTCGGTGACTTTGGGGGCCTTATCAAAGATCAGTCGGCCATAGATCTGAGGGTCTATCTCTGAATTCTCAATTCGATTCCATTGATCTATATGTCTATCTTTGTGCCAGTACCATGCTGTTTTGGCAACTGTGGCTTTATAATAAGCTTCAAAGTCAGGGAGTGTAAGTCCTCCCACTTCGTTTTTCTTTTTTAAAGTGTCTTTAGCAATTCGAGGCATCTTCCCTTTCCAAATAAATTTGATAACTAGCTTTTCCAAGTCTGCAAAGTAGGTTGTTGGAATTTTGATTGGGATTGCATTGAATCTGTAGATGAGTTTGGGTAGAATTGACATCTTAATGACATTTAGCCTTCCTATCCATGAACATGGAATATTTTTCCATCTTTTAAGGTCCCCTTCTATTTCTTTTAGTAGAGTTATGTAGTTTTCTTTGTATAGGTCTTTTACATCTTTGGTTAAGTTTATTCCTAGGTACTTGATTTTTTTAGTTGCTATTGAAAATGGTATCTTTTTCTTGAGTGTCTCTTCAGTTTGTTCATTTCTAGCATATAGAAACATTACTGACTTATGTGCATTAATCTTGTATCCCGCTACTTTGCTAAATTTGTTTATTAGCTCTAGTAGGTGTATCGTTGATTTCTCAGGGTTTTCTAGATATAAGATCATATCATCTGCAAACAATGACATTTTTACTTCTTCTTTTCCAATTTGGATGCCTTTTATTTCTTTGTCTTGCCGGATTGCCCTGGCTAGCACTTCCAGCACATCCAACTCTAATTTGCTGAATGAAGACAAGAGATCATTTTATTTCCCTTGAGTTCCTCTGTTAAACGGAGTCTCACAAAAGCCCTTCATAGACTCTAAATGATAACTCAGAATGCACTGTTCTTCCTCTGATGGTATGAGTATGACTGATTTTCCAAGTATCACTGCTAAGATGAGATAAGTACAAGAAGGAAAACAGTCTTTTGTTGTAGTTGTTATTCTGTAATTGTTGTTCATTTTTCGTTTTAAAAATCAGTTTTATTGAGATAATATTCACACACCATACAATCCTTCTGAAGTGTACAATCCATGGCTTGCAGTATATTCACAGAGTTGTGTATTCATCACTACAATCAATTTTAGAACATTTTCATTACCCCCAAAAGGAAAACCCCAATCCCCTTACACACCCTTATTATTAATCCTTGGCATTGGTGTGCTTTGTTACAACTGATGAAGGAATATTAAAATATGATTACTAACTATAGTCCATAGTTTGCATTAGGTGTATTTTTCCCATTTAACATCCTATAGTTAACACCTTGTAATAGCAATGTACATTTGTTCTAATTCATGAAAGAACATTCTTATATTTGTGCTATTAACTGCAGTCATCGTCCACAACAAGTTTCACTATGTTACAGAGCCTCTTCTTTTATCCTCCGGCTTTCCTAATAGTGACATTCACAACCCTAAACTTCCCCTCTCAAGCACATTCACACAAATAATTCAGTGCTGTTAATTGCACTCACAATAATGTGCTACCATCACCACTATCCATCTCCAAATATTTACAATCAACCTAATTAAAAAATCTGCACAAATTAAGCATCTGCTCCCCATTCTCTACCCTCATTCTATCTCCTGATATCCTATATTCTAGATTTTAATTCTATGAGTTTGCTTTTTATAATTAGATCATATTAATGAGATCATATAAAGTTTATCTTTTTGTGTCTGGCCTATTTCACTCAGTTTAATTTCCTCAGAGTTCATCCCCATTGTTGAATGCATCAGGACTTCATTCCTTTTTACAGCTGAATAATATTCCATTGTATTTATACACCACATTTTGTTTATCCGTTCATAGGCTGATGGACACTTGGGTTGCTTCCATCTTTTGCCAATTGTGAATAATGTCACTATGAACATCAGTGTGTAAGTGTTTGTTTGCATCCCTGCTTTCAGTTCTTCTGGGAATATACCTGGTAGCAGGATTGCTACAGCATGTGGCAGTTCTAAACTTAGCTTCCTAAGGAACCACTACACTTTCTTCCACAGTGGCTGCACCATTTTATATTCTCACCAACAGCGAATGAGTGTTCCTGTTTCTCCACATCATCTCCAGCACGTGCAATTTTCTGATTTTTTTAATAACGGCCATTTTAGTAGGTGTGAAATGATATCTTGTTGAGGTTTTTGGTTTGTATTTCCCTAATAGCTAGTGATGTTGAACATCTTTTCATGTGCTTAATAACCATCTTTATTTTCTCTGGAAAAAAGTCTGTATAAGTCTTTTGCCCATTTTTAAATTGGGTTGTTTGTCTTTTTATTGTTGAGTTGTAGGATTTCTTTATATATTCTTGGTATATCTTTGTGTAGGCTGCCTTTTCACTTTCTTGACAAAGCCCTTTGAAGCATGAAAGTATTTAATTCTGAGGAAGTTCCATTTATCTGTTTTTTATTTTGTTGCTTGTGCTTTGGGTGTAAAGTATCAGAAACGGTTGCCAACCATAAGATCCTGAAGATGCTTTCCTACATTTTCTTCTGAGAGTTTTATAGTCCTGGTTCTTATATTTAGGTCTTTGATCCATTTGGGGTTAATATTTATATGAGGTATGAGATAGGGGTCCTCTTTCATTCTTTTGGATATGGATATCCAGTTCTCCCAGCACCGTTTGTTAAAGAGACTGTTCTGTCCCAGTTGAGTGGACTTGGCAGCCTTGTAACAAATCAATTGACCATAGATGTGAGGGTCTATTTGTTAACTCTCAATTAGATTCCATTGTTCAATATATCTGTCTTTATGCCAGTACCATGCTGTTTTGTAATATCCTCTAAAGTCAGAAAATGTGAGTCCTGCAACTTCTTTTTTCTTTTTCAAGATGTTTTTGGCTATTGGGGACCTCTTACCCTTCCGAATAAATTTAATATTGGCTTTTCCAATTCTGCAAAAAGGTTGTTGGAATTTCGGTTGAGATTGTCTTGAATCTGTAAATCAATTTGGGTAGATTTGACATCAAAATGATATTTAGTCTTCCAATCCATGAACATAGAATGTCCTTCCATTTATTTAAGTCTTCTTTGATTTTTTTTTTTAGCAATGTTTTGTAGTTTTCTGTGTACAGATCCTTTACTTTCTTGGTTAAATTTATTCCTAGATATATGATTCTTTTAGTTGCAATTGAAATCAAGGTTTTTCTTGATTTTGTCTTCAGTTTGCTTATTAATAGTTCATAAAAACACTACTGATTTGGGGGAGTTGATCTCGTCTCCTGCCACTTTCCTGAACGTGCTTATTAGATCTAGTAGCTTTGTCACAGATTTTTTGGGATTTTCTATATGTAGGATCATGTCATCTGCAAATAATGAAAGTTTTATGTTTTCCTTTCCAATCTGGATGCCTTTTATTTCTTTTTCCTGTCTAACTACTCTAGCTAGAACTCCTAGCACAATTTTGAATAGCAGTGGAGACAGAGGGCATCCTTATCTTGTTCCAGATCTTAGAGGGGAAGATCAGTCTATCACCACTGAGTACAATATTAGCGGTGAGTTTTCATATATGCCTTTTATTATGTTAAGGAAGTTTTCTTGTATTCATTCTATTCATTTTTTTCTATTTCATTTGAAGTGTTTTTATCAAGAAAGGATTCCGACTTTTGTCACATGACTTTTCTGCATCAATTGAGATGATCTTGTGTTTTTTTCCCCTTTGATTTGTTAATATAGTTTTATATTAACTTGTGTTGATTCTCTTGTGTTGAACCACTCTTGCATACCAGGGATAAAAGTCACTTGATCTTGGTGTATAATTCCTTTAACGTGCTGTGGATTTGAATTACAAGTATTTTGTTAATGATTCTTGCATCTATGTTCATTAGAGAAATTGGTCTGTAATTTTCTTCTCTTATAATATCTCTATCTGGCTTTGGTACTAGGGTGATGTTGACTGCATTGGCTGAGTTATGTAGTGTTCTCTCATGGTCAGTTTTTTTGGAAAATTTTGAGCAAGATTGGTATTCTTAGAATGATTGGTAGAATTCACCTGTGAAGTAATCTGGTGCTGGGCTTCCTTTGTTGGGAGGATTTTGATGACTCATTCAATCTTTACCTGTAATTGGCCTGTTGCGGTCTATTTTTTTCTAGAGTCAGTGTAGGTTGTTTATGTTTTTCTAGGAATTTGTCCATTTCATCTAATTTGTCATCATACAGTTGTTCATAGTATCCTCTTACGATCCTTTTTATTTCTATGGGGTCAGTAGTAATGACCCCCTCCCATTTCTAGTTTTATTTATTTGCATCTTCTCTCTTTTTTTCTTTGTCAGTCTAGTTAAGGGTTTGCCAATTTTATTGATCTTCTCAAAAACCAACTTTTGACTGTTGATTTTCTTTATTTTTAAATTTTCAATTTCATTTTAATTCTACTCTAATCGTTATTATTTCTTTCCTTTTGCTTACTTTGGGATTAGTTTGCTGTTCTTTTTATAGTTCCTACAGATGTGCAGTTAAGTCTTTGATTTTAGCTCTTCTTTTTTAATGTAGGCATTTAGGGCTATAAATTTCCCTCTCAGCACTGCCTTCACGGCATGCCATAATTTTTGATGTGTTGTGTTCTCATTTTCATTTGTCTCCAGATATTTACTGATTTTTCTTGCAATTTGTTCTTGACCTACTGATCGTTTGAGTATGTTGGTTAGCCTCCATGTATTTGTGAATTTTCCAGTTCTCTGCCTGTTGATTTCCAGCTTCATTCCATTATGGTCAGAGAAAATGTTTTGTTAATTTCAGTCTTTTAAAATTTATTGAGACTTCTTTTGTGACCCAACATCCTGGAGAGTGATCCATGAGCCCTTGAGAAGAATGAATATCCTGCTGTTTTGTAGTGCAGTGTTCTGTGTGTGTATTGTTCAGTTCATTTATCATATTTTTCAGGTTCTCTTTCCATATTGATCCTCAGTCTACATGTTCTATCTACCAATAAGAGTGTTGTATTGAAGTCTGCAACTCTTATTGTAGAGATGTCTATTTCTCCTTTCAATTTTGTCAGTGTTTGCCTCATGTATTTTGGAGCAACATTGTTAAGTGCATAAATATTTATGATTTTTATTTCTTCTTTGTGGATTGCCCCTTTTATTAATGTATATATAGTGTCCTTCTTTGTCTCTTATAACAATTTTGCATTTAAAGTCTATTTTTTCTGATATTAATATAGCTGCCCCAACTCTTTTTTGGTCACTGTTTGTGTGGAATATCTTTTTCCAGCCTTTCACTTTCAATGTATTTTTGTCCTTGGGTTTAGCGTGAGTCTCTTGTAGGCAGCATATAGACGGATCGTACTTTTTTTAATCCATTCTGCCAATCTGTGTCTTTTCATTGGGGAATTTAATCCATGAACATTCAGTTATATTACTGCATACGCAGTACTTATGTCAACCATGTTATCCTTTGGTTTTTATATGTCATATCTTATTTTTGTCTCTCTTTTTATCCTTTTAGTTACCTTTACTGATGATTTTCTTTTCTACACCCTCATCCCAACCTCTCTCTTTTGTCTTTTTTTTTTTTTCCATCCTGCAGGACTCCCTTTAGTATTTCTTGTTGGTCAGGTCTCTTGTTGATGAGGTCAACAAGAGGTCTTTCTGGTTTTGTTTATCTGTAAGTATTTAAAATTCTCCCTCATTTCTGAAGGTCAGTTTTGCCAGATGAAATTGTTGGCTGGCAGTTTTTTCTCTTTTGTGCCTTAAATACATCAAACTTCTGCCTTCTTGCCTCCATGGTTTCTGAAAAGAACATTGCATTTCCCTTGTATATGTGACAAATCACTTTTCTCTTGCTGTTTTCAGAATTTTCTCCTTATCTTTGGCATTTGACCTTCTTATTAGTATGTGTCTTGGAGTAGGTCTCTTAGGATTTATACTGTTTGGAGTATATTGTATTTCTTGAACATGTGTATTTATGTGCCACGTAAGAGTTGGGAAAGAGTTGGCCAAGATTTCCTCAAGTATTCTTTCTGCCCCTTTACCTTTCTGTTCTCCTTCTTGGACAACCATGATGCATATGTTTGTGTGCTTTGTGCTGTCATTCAAATCCCTGAGACCATGCCCAATTTTTCTTATTCTCTTCTCTATCTGTTCTTCTGTCTGTAAGATTTCAACTGTCCTATCTTCTGGCTCACTGATTCTTTCTTCTGCCTGTTCAAGTCTGCTGTTGTATACCTCTTTTGTATTTATAATCTCTTCTGTTGTGTTTTTCATTCCCATTTTTCATTATGTTTGTACTTTTTCAAATTCTTCTTTGTGCTCACACAGTATTGTCTTAATATCGTTTACTCTTTAGCCATATTTTGTTTCATCTTCTTGAATTGATTTAGGAGATTTGTTTGAACATCTTTGATCAGTTGTTCCAAATTCTGTGTCTCCTTTGAAGTTTTCATTTGTTCCCTTGACTGGGCCATATCTTCCTGTTTCTTAGTATGGCTTGTAATTTTTTGCTGGTGTATAGGCATCTTATTATTTTGATGACTTTACTCTGGATATCAGTATCTCTCTCTTGCCTGGGGTTTTCTTGCTGATTTGTTTTGTGCTAAGGCACTTTGACACTTGGTTTGCCTTATTATAGACCCTTAGAGTAGCTCGTGTGTAACTGCTCAGATGTTTTCAGCTCTTATTCATCTGAGCTTTGCTCTGGAAATATGTTACAGTTTTTGAGGTTGCACTATTTATGCAATTGTTTAACCTCCCAGGAGAAAGCCTCCTTCCCCCTTTTCCTTCTCTGGGAATGTTGATATGTTTTGTTTGTTTTTCATTTGCCTCCATAGTTTTTAAATACTCCTTTGTTGTCTCAGCTGTTTTTTTTGCCTGGAGGGTAAGTTCTGGGAGGAATATCACCCCAGAGAGGACTTTCTAAGTCAGTATTTCCTAGTCAACACAGGACCAGGACCCATGATGGGGACATAGATTGGTTCCAAAGTGCTCTGGGGAGAAGCCCCAGAAGTATGACACACTTCTCTTTGATGGCTCCCTGAATCTGTACTTTCCTGGCCTGCCCAAAGGCTGCCACTCTTCAGCCAACTATTCCCTGCAGTCCTAAGGTGCTACTGTGCCTTTAAGTCTCAACAGGTTGAAAGAGAGGCTGCTGGCTGCTCTTGTCCTGGGTGGGTTGAAACCCCACAGAGCTGGGACCCAGCTATCTGAATTTGCTAATCAAAAGCTCCAACAGTTCTGGGCCATACCCCAGCCCTCCTTTTCTTGGAGGAAGAACTGCTCTTCAGCAAATTGTTCCCTGCATCCCAAGAAGGCACTGTGCCTCTAAGTTGCCCCCACTTCCACCCCTATTGGGGGCAGGGTTGAAACAGGGGCTGCTGTCTGCCTTCTGTCCTGGGCTGGTTGAAACTCTAGCAGCCTTCTGAGCCAGGACTCAGCATTCCTAGCTCACTGATCAAAAGTCTTGATCAGTGCTTGGCCATATCCCTCCCTTTCCACACCCATTCTTTGGGAAGAGGACTTTTATTTCCAGCAAGGGACTGGCTGCAAGTGTGTGGGATGAGCATTAGCCTCTACAATGTGGAGAGATCTACTCTCAGATCCTCACTGCAGGTTATCAGTCTCTTCCTTCTACTCTTCCCTGGGTACTGTACAGTGTTCTTATCTCTGGAGCCCCCAAAGAGTTGTTTCAGACAGTTCATTGCTATTTGCCAGCTGCCCTAGAGGATAAACTGAGTCCTGGAGCTCCCTACTCTGCCTTCTTACTCAGAAACTCCAAGACAGATATTCTAGTCCTTCAGTCTCACAGTATTTGGAAAGGCAAGGAAGGTCCCCATTTGCTTTTCTGACAAACAGCCTGTTTGATCTGGCACTACCTTCTCTCACATAAACTACAATCTCTTCTGAGTAATGATGCATGTATAGAGTTAGGGAATTGTGATCTAGTTGGAATTTCCCTTATTTCTTAAATTCTTGAGGGATTTCTTTGGTGAGTGATGTTGAGGCACAGTTATTTCTGGTAATGAGGATGTACTAATTCCTCTCCGTAGAGCTACAGGGAAGAGTATATTGGTAGTATCTACTTACACTGTTAGGCATCCTTCCTGTTAGAATTAATAAAGGGTGAGAGCAAAATATTCATGGGACAGGAGATGCTTTGTGCATGGTTTTATTTGTCTGAACATCAACGGCAAACAGGGCATTGTTTGGACCAAATGGCAAGTATCCCATGTTTTCTGTTCTTTGTCTTTTCAGGGACATCCTCTTGACAATGTCATTCCCTTGCCTTCGGGAGCAGGCTGTGTGAGAAATGACATGCTCTAAAAGTACTTGCTACTTGGAGTCACAGACTTGTTGGAGGGGCCCTGCCTGAGCAGGTGGCCTCTCAAATGCTCTTTTTCTCTTCCTCTTGCCTTATCCAAATTCCCTGTCCCACACACTTGTCTGTCCCTTTGCCTCAAGACTATTTATTGGCACACCCTCTCTCACTCCACTTCTTATCTTCTAATCCATTTGTTAACTATGATGCTGTCTAGCCCCTGCAGGGTGGGCAGGTGGGCAAGTATAGTTTAAGGATCCTTCAGGGGTCCTTGGAGGGAAGCCAAGTATAAACTTGGTGCCTGGTGGATGGAAGGGAAGGAAGCCCCTTCAGTTAGGGAGTTAAATCTGGAAGTAAACTTTTCCTATCACTTTGTATTTTGTGTTTGCCTAATTGTTTATTAGCCGCCTATCTCAAGAGTTTGAACTTCATGAAAACAGAGACTATCTGTTTCCTCACACTGGATATCTATGTAGCCTCTGACTCAGTGCTTGTTGCATATTTTATGCTCAATAAATATTAATTGAATGAAAGAAAAAGGAAATGAATACCTTTTAACTTGTGTGTCAGTAGTTTGTGCGTGTGTGTTTGTGTGTGTGTGTGTGTGTGTGTGTGTGAGAGAGAGAGAGAGAGAGAGAGAGAGAACTAGAGAGATAGATGGATATCAGGGGAAATTATATACATTAGAGGTTCTCAAACTTTCTTGGATCACCATGCCCTTAGTGTCTCAGTAATTATTTTATGGCATTCCTAGGCCAACAGAAATATAAAACAGTTACATTAAGTAGTTGGGATCCAAACCACCTAATAAGTATATGTGTCCTAGCAACTTAGTAGCCATTTGAAAAAAAAGCCACATAAATTGGAAAAATATTTTTATTTCATTCTTAAATAACCAGTAATACCTACAAATAGGCTGTGTGAGCCTGTTGGGCACTGAACGACTCCTCAAACCTTGGAATTGAATTAGTCAACATTGTCCTCCATTCTTGTTCCACATTCTACATTGATTTCCACTTGCTCAAAGCAACTGCTGAAAACCCAGTTTCACAGAGACATGATGTCATAGAAAGGAATGTAGAACAATCTAATATTGAAACTGTGAACTACCTCAAGCTGGCAGTTTGTATGGCATCTGACAGACATGGAGTATCTTGTGTTTCCCTCTAAAATTTAAAACATCCTGTGGTGAACTCACTGTGGCACCCTGGGGTGCATATAGTTTGGGAACTGCAGTTTCAGAGTGAAAACTATGGTATCGTGATGAAAAAGTAATAAATGTTTTAATCATCTTGTGAACTATTTACCCATCATGGTAATAACAATCATCATTAAATATGTCTTGGGTTAACTTTGGTAAGTTGGGTTTAAAATAGTCAATTCCTTACTTTCGAAGGCTATGACTCTGAAACAGGGAGACCAACTCCTCCAGTTACACACATGAATTGGTCTTGTGACTTTACGCATGTTCACCCTTCACATGTCGTGGCCCACAGAGTGTGGTGTCTGCTTACAACTTTGGAACAAAAAGGGTTGGGGCACTGCTAGTCATGCTGACATTCGCAGCACTAGGGGGCTTACAGCATCTGTGTCAACTACAAATTAACTGTTGGAACTAGAGGAATTTTCTTAAAAGCTTCCAGTGAAATCCTATGACAAATAGGTACAATCTAACATCAGCCTTCTCACTAAATGCTTTATTCTTGGCATTTATAAATGTTCATTACTGTTGTGTATTCTTGAGTGAATTTGGGTTTCAGACAATAATTTATAATCCTTATCCCTCCTTCTTCAAGATCCAGCTTACCATTGCTCTTTCTTAGCTAAAATGGGAGATCTCAGGGGGTTAAGTGAATTTCGCCCACACAGAAAGTCAACATCAGGCATTTCTTTAATTGCGAATTCCTTGACAAACACATCTCTCCATTTGCAAGGCCCATGAATTTAAAGCATCCAGTAATAACAGGCCTGTTCTCCCTCTCTGAGCTGGAAGCTTCTTGTGAAATGGTATCCTGCCAAAGTGCCACTGCAGTAAAGCTCTGTGCCTTAATGTCGGTGTCAAAGTGCCAGTGAACCAAGACTGGCAGCAGGCTAATTTGGGAGAACTGTCTGCCTCAGCCTCCTCCACTCACTCCTACTGATCAACTCAACCACACGAGCTATTCAGCTTGTCAACTGTTTCATGGGTAAGGGAAGAAGGGGATGAAAAGAAGCTCCTTTTCACTTAATAGCCAGATTCCCTGGTGATGTGGTTCCATCCTCTGAGAGATTATTGGCTTCATAAGTAGACCCTGGAGGTAAGAAATGTACCCCTAGCTAAAGGGGTATATGATGTACAGTGTTTTGACAAAATATAACACTTTCACAGACAACCTTAAATAAATTGTATACTTAGTTGTATGAATGTTTGAACTATGTCTTGCCTGATTATTTAGTTATCTTTTTCCTTCTGTTAAAAATAATCAATTAAATGAAGGGATGTAAGCAGCTGCATTGCTAGGGAGAGTTGGGTGGGACAGAGTTCTTTTGCAATGTTGCTTTGGGGCAAAAGCACTACCAAAAAGCAATCTGTGAGCCACAAATGCTGACTTTTTGGTAAACTAAGCACTGACTCTTTAGGTCCACACTCATTAAGTTAAAGCACAAGTGCAAAGATTTTAGCTCTTTCTCTTAATCCATCACACTTCTATAAAATGGGGGATAAAAATAATTCTGGCTTCACTGGCATGATGCTCCAATTGGATAATCCATATAAAGCTCTCAGCACATAGTAAGGATAAAATAATTTCTTTTTCTCCTCCTCCAATTCCTTCTCCTCGTTTTAAAATTATTTATTATTATTGATTTAAACAACTACCTGAAATAGATACAACCATAACAGAAATCTGTATTACTGCAAATTGGCTCCAAATATTTTTTCTGTAGTTGAACATAACATGAAAAGAAAAAGAATTAAATAAAGAAATCAAGCTGGCATGAAGAAGTTATGGCACAATGACTATGGCCCTCAGAGGTCCTGACTCCTTATTTGGAAGAATGACTTACCCTAAGGCAGTGATACTCACTGTGCAGCTTGTGAACTGCTCACAAGGCTTAACAAGCCGTTTGTGGCTCATTATAGCCTGATTTACTGCTTGCACCCTGTGCAGATGCTTCTGTCCCACTCAGAAAGGAGCGTCCAATAAAACTTGTAGGCTGCACTCTCTGTGTCTTAATATTGGGCACGTGACTGTTCTTGTCATGGTCATAGAGAACCTGGGACTCCCAGGCGTTACCTTAATTCTCCCTAGTAGTAATGAGGGATGGATATAGGTATACACCATCACTGAACGTGGTTAAGACCAGATATAAGTGTAAACATTTTAGACAAACAGTTAACAGGAGAGGGAGTGGAGCTTCATAACTAATGGAGGTCTGCAGGCCATGCAAGAAGTGTTCCACTTTGACAAGAAAGTTTTAGAGATATATACTTAATCCAGGAGTTTCAAAGATGGAGAAAGCAAGGTAGGAACTATATGTGTGTGTGTTTCTGAGAAAGAAAGAAAGAGAGAGAGAGGGAGAAAGAGAGGAAGAGGGAAAGAAAGGGAGAGAGAGAAAGAGAGAGAGAGGGAGGGGGGATTTTCACTGGTTTTAAAGAAGTGGTTCATGGTTTTTTTGTTTGTTTTGTGTTTTGGCAATTGTTTTCTTGACACAAAGGGTTTTCTGCTCAGGACTCCTTTCTGGAACCTATCTTCTGTGTAATATGCATTTGTTAGGTGCAATTTTTCTTGCTTTAAATGCAGTTGCTTTGTAGTAAGTGGCAAAAGGATTATTTTAATCTCACAGAGGCTGGCTGTTACGGATTATAATTTTTAACCTTATTTTTCAGTTCACACTGTCAGGCTTATAGGCCGTCTTCTTCAAAAGACAACGCATTTTCATTTTCAATCAATTTCTCTCCACGATTTTTCACATAGCTTCCTTCACACCACTAATTTCACTTTAGAGCTGGCATCCTCTGCCCCATCCCTGGGCTTGCTGTGCTAACATGTTTAAACATGATTAGTCTTTATTAATGTAAGAGAGAGAAAGCTCCAAGAATCATACACCTCTTAATTTGCTATAGTTCCAAAGGGGGACCTTAACCCTGGAAACTGAAAATGAATGGGCTCCTTGAGATGCAGATATGCCGGACAATCTGCTAAGTGGGAAGTTTTGCTTTATGGCTACCATTGTGATTTTTTTTTTTTTTCCCATTCCATTTCAACTCCCTGCTTTATCAAATGCCATGAAAATATCCAAATCACCAAAAAAACGTTTTCTGGTCACAGCTGATGAAGATTTTACTTTCAAAAGTGTTTTTATACACATAAGTAAGGTACAAAGAAAGGGCAGAGTTGAATGAGACTACCCACAAGAGAATTACAGTTTAGGTGAATACTTCATCTGTTTCATAGCATCCTGAAAATTGTTTAACATTTCAAAATGAATGTTTCCTCAATAATTAATATTTTATATATCAGATATATATCTGACACTTGACATTTGTTGCCTATATTGGATTTGAAGTGGGTTGCACATATTCAATAAGACATTAAAATAAGGCTTAAATTTGAAGGACTATATAAAGGAGAGGAGGAGGTCATTAGATCTGAAATCTAAGCTAAGGATAGTTTTTATAATTGCACATTAAATTTAGTTCCCATGAAGGTCACAAAGGCCACAGAAGAAATTCCGTGAGTCATGTAGTATTCATTTTCTAATAAAAGGACATATACCAGTTGGTAAGAAGAAGTTCCCAGAAATAAATTCTAACAGGAATCTAACCATGGATTACTATGATAAGAAACACGTCTTTAATAGTAACCCTTGATAAAAACAGGAGACTAATGCTATACTGCGATTTTATGAATGTATTTCTACAGGAACTGAAATGACATTGTCGAGGAGAGTCACCTTTTGGCATTCTTAGATGATCCAGGGATAGAGCTTAGGAAATGGAACTGAAAGGGCAAGGCTAGCCCTGCCTGTTCCCGGCTGTGGCATCCCTCTCCTTCCCACATTTGGGTCCACCTGACTCCCTTTTTTGAAGGCACCATCTGCCCCAGTTTCTCAGGCCCTGCCAGGAGGCGTGTGAACACTTCCTGCTTAACATTTTGAAAGTTTGTATGACAAGAGCCTTCTTGCCATTGCTGATAACCAGGCTCTGGCCTTTTAGCCTAGCTTTCCTAGAGCCTAGTGCAACGCCTGGCCATGTTTGGTGCTCAGAAAGCTTTAACAAAGTAAAAATAGCTGTCCTTGGCCTCATTTTATATGCCAGCATCCTCACTGTGGTAACCTGTGTAGGATTCCAGTCCCAGGAGGTCCCAGTGATGAGAATCCCGATACTATGGTCAAAATTCTAGATGCTGCCTGTGCACCTGGATTTAGAATGTCACTGTGCCTGGTCAGTCCACCTGTTCTGTGTGTCCATTGGTCAGGTCTGCCTCATTGATTGCTCCTTTCAGCACAGACCATTGTGCTGGAATTCCTAACACCATTCTGGGTGAGTCTGCCGAGAGCTTCCTGGTCCTGGGGATCATGTCTCACATAGGACAGCAGTAATTAAATGTTAATGTGCATTAGAATCACCTGGAAGACTAATTAAAATAGAGATTGCTGAACCTCACTACCAGAGTTTCTGATTCAGTAGACCTGGAATGGGGTCCAAGAATTTGCATTCCTAACAAGCTCCCAGGTGTTGCTGATGCTACCAGTCCCAGAATCACACTTTGAGAGCCAATGTTCTAGGGTTTCTAGCTTATTAGAATCAACTTCTGCTAAAAGGGCATGTTTAATGACATTCTAAGGGGACACAATACATGGGTTTCCACATTAATGACCTAGATGAGGTCATCTGTCTTTTGGAACAACAGATGCTGGTTACCAAGTGTGCATTGCAGATCTTCATTGGATAGTGGTGATGGGGGCAGGGAGAAGACAGAATTTTACAAACACTTTATTCTGAAAAGTATCTCTCAGGACTAATGGTCCCCAAACCCTGGAGAGGATTTTTCAGGATAGGTGAATAGCTAGGGGAAACTTTCCTAATGTAAGAACTGAACAGCGATATAAATCCCATGGACCTTCATGCTGCCTCACTCCATGCATTAAATCCTAAAACCCACTGGAGCTCTGCCCCAGCAGGAGAGAGGTTAGGATGACAATTGCTTTGGAACCAAGGCTCCATCACTGTGCTGGTTTGGATGTATTATGTACCCCAAAATGCCATTATCTTTGATGCAGTCTTGTGTGGGCAGGAAATGTATTGGTGTTGATTAGGTTGGAGACTTTTGATTGGATGTTTCCATGGAGATGTGATCACTCAACTGTGAGCGAGATCTTTGGTTGGATAATTTCCATGGAGGTGTGGCCCTGCCCGTTCGGTGTGGGATTTGATTAGTTTACTGGAGCACTATATAAGCTCAGACAGAAGGAGCGAGCTTGCTACAGCTAAGAGGGACACTTTGAAGAATGCACAGGAGCTGAGAGAGGAGGTGCAGTTTACAGAGACATTTTGGAGACAGCCTTTGAAAGCAGACTTTTGCTCCGGAGAAGCTAAGAGAGGACAAATGCCCCAAGAGCAACTGAGAGTGACATTTTGAAGCTGAAGCCTAGAAAGGAACGTCTTGGGAGAAAGCCATTCTGAAACCAGAACTCCAGAACTCCAGAGCAGACACCAGCCACGTGCCTTCCCAGCTAACATGTTTTCCGGACACCATTGGCCATCCTCCAGTGAGGGTACCCAATTGTTGATAACTTACCTTGGACACTTTATGGCCTTAAGACTGTAACTGTGTAACAAAATAAACCCTTTTTATAAAAGCCAATCCATTGCTGGTGTTTTGCATTCTGGCAGCATTAGCAAACTAGAACAGGTATGGAGGACAAAATTTACTTACCTCATAATTTTGCTAACCCTGGTCCTACCCCTTTCAATGAACTTCATAGTCTTAGTAGACTAATGGAGTGATTTCACACCAACTTAAATGCTCATATTGGATGATGTCCTTAATCCCATCTCTTAGCAAACTATAACAATCACTTACCAGCTTTCTAAGAAGATGGGCACATGAATAATATTCACTGCTGAGAGTTATTCTCGGGATGGAATGAGGGATCTAACAGCTACTTGCAAGCTATTATCATTATTATTCCATTGGTGCCTGTCATCTTTTTACGAAACCACTGGCCAAGCCATATCTTCTCTTTACTGTACCCAACCCACAGCCATGGAAAACTTGGAGCTGGCTGACGTTTGGCAGGTGCTAAGGGTAGGGGGTGGATCCCTTTTTTCATGGATCCAGGAATCTCCAAATCACCCGGACATGTGTGGCTAACACAAAACCAGAGATACAATTGTACTGAGTCCCTAACCCCTTAACCCCCATGTGGACAGGGGGCAGGGATTGAGAAGATAAGTGTCTAGATACTGAATCAGGAAAAAATTCTGCATGTATTTTTAAGCAACATTTATATCTAAGCCCCAGAACTATATGATGTGGAAATCCCTGTATTTTTTTTAGAACTGATTCATAACATTTTTTTCATCTTTCTTTGGATGAAGGAAGTAACCAATTAGGTACAAGCCATAATCCTGTCTCAAAAGTTCATCATGCCTCTTGCATTGCTGGTGGGAATGTAAAATGGTGCAATTGTTGTGAAAGACAATTTGGTAGTTCCTCAAAAAGTTAATCATAGAACTACCATATGACCTGGCAATTCCACTCCCAGGCACAGAAATAAAAGTAGTGAAAATAGAGACTCAAACAGATACTTCTACATTAGTGTTCATAGCAGCATTACTCACAATAGCAAAGAGGTGGCAGTAGCCCCAATGTCCTTCAACAGGTGAATGGATAAGCAAAACATGGTATATCCATCCAATGGATGTTATTCAACTGTCACAAGGAATAGAATTCTGGTATATGCTACAACATGGATGAATTTTGAAAACATTATGCTAAATGAAGTAAGCCATACTGAAAAGGATAAGTATTTTATGATTCCACTTATATGAAATATCTAGAATGTGCAGATTCAGAGACAGAAAGTGGATTAGAGGTTACCAGGAGCTGAGAGGAGGGGCATTAGGGATTATTGCTTAGTGGTTACAGAGTTTTTGTTTGGGGTGATGGAAATGATAGGATAATAGAAGGTGGTGATGGTAGCACAACATTGTAAAAGTAATTAATACCACTGAATTGTATGCTTATGAGTGGTTAAAGTGGAAAATTTTATGATATAAATGTATTACTTTACAAGAAAAAAGTTTATTCAGGCAGTTCATTGTGAAGATGAAGCAGAATTTTTTGTGACTCTCAAAAGAAGGAAGCTGTTATTGCAGATCCTGTATCCAAAAGAGTTATGATCCTTGCTTAAGACAAAGCTGTATTTCTCTTTCTTGACCTCTAGGTATCTTTGAAGTCTGACCTTAGAAATTATTCAGGATAGCCTATTAAATTTCCACAGCCTTGAAATGTCCCTAAATGTCTACAACAAGCCTTCTAACCCCCCAAAACAGTATCTCTGCACTAAGAATAGCTCCCAGCTCAACCCAGGATCCAGAACCAGAACTTTGCCAAGAACTGCACAGAGAGGATAGCCAGTCTCCTTGACAGATTAAAGCTGAATCCAACTGCCTCTTCTAAATGCAGTTACTGCATTAAGATTGGAAAATCGTGGACTTTTACCAAGAGCTTTCATAAGTCAAACCCTGACTTATGAAACCCAAAGCTGCTTCAAACTCCAGCCAACATTTGTAGCCACCTACACTCAACACTTTCCCCATCTGGCCCCAGTGGTTCCCGCGCCTGAACAGACCAGTCACTGGAGTTTCTAACATCATAATCCATTTACACACGAGAGTCTATTAATTCACAGTCAGTCCGGTTTTGTTTGTCTTCTATCAAGAACAGCCCCAGTATCATGCCTTGAAGTTCGGAGCACAGAGAAAGGACACTATTTCTAAGCCAGAGAAATCTTGGAATAGCCTCAAAAGAATCAAATTATTATTGCACATTTTAAATGAGACTGTTCAATATAGTTGCTTGTTTTTCTTCTGCCATGGCATGAAGTTGGAGGACAGTTAGGGTTAACCAGAGTTTGGGTTTTGAAGGTATATGCAAGAGAGTGATTAGAGAGATGGCCTTGGAACCTAAGCTGGGTATAGAAGAAAGTATGATGGGAGTGATTTCAGGGGATTAATGTCCCTGCTGGGAAAGAAAATTTTGTAGTTGGAATATTGGAGTAGTGACCTCAAAAGGTAGCATAATATTTTGAATGTAATCATCATCACTGAATTGTACATTTGGAAGTGGTTAAAATGGGAAATTGTGTATTTTACTACAATAAAGAGTTAAATAAAGAAGGTGGTGGGAGGTGGTCAGAGAGAGGAATGTTGGAAATTGAGATTAATTTTGGAGGTCATATGGTTTGGGGTAATGACAGCATCTAGGATAGGATCTAAATTCTCTCTCTTTGATGTTCATGTGTAGGTATAGGTATGTGTATATATATCCCACATTGCTCATCAAATCATTCTAATAATTTCCAAATCATGTGTTGATATTTAGAAATTGTATGTTTTTTTTTTTGTATGTTGCCTTGCTAAGCTAAATGATACTCATGTCACAGCTGTGATTTGATATACAGAGCTGCATAAAGTTCTTTCAAGGATTTCCCATTAAACTGATGGTTATCAGGTCCCTGGAGCCTGACGTTTTGTTGTAACTGGAGGTGGCTGGGTGTGCTGCTCATGTTTTATGCATTTGAATCCCAGCATTTCTCCCATGACCGGATCTCTAAGGCCTAGACCTGGGCAGCCACTGACTGTGTTGACAGCTGAGCTATTCCTGAGCAGTGGGCTGGTGCCTCACCTTTCCAACTTCTCCCCTCACCACTGCCCCTGGGGCTGCCTCAATCTATTCAGCAGCTATTTGGGTTCCTTTATCCTCACCAGTAATACTCCTAGACTCTTTGCCTGTAGTGGCTGATGATGCGGCATCATAAGGTGACTTGTGGCCTAAAGAAGTGCAGAGTTTCTTGTTACGAACTGATAAGGAAATACTTCTGAATTTTAACAACCGAGATGGTTTTGCCAGTCTACATCCCATGTCCCCTGATAGGAATGTCATCTGTCATCCCACTGAACTTGCTTGGTATGGAATATTTCCCTTCTCGTGGACATTTTTCATATAGTTTTCTATCTTTTCTCGTATTTATTAAATACCTGTTGAATAAATAAAATGAATGTGAGAGGTTTATTCAAGTCCTTTGGGTCTACAAATATGAGTGGAAACAGGTGAGATGTCCTGTGATATTTTCACGTTGATTCTAGCTAGATTGAATATATACGCAAAGTAATCTGCCCTTTGTCATACAGGTTGATTTTTGCATTTAATTATAAAAATGTAACAATTAGAATCCTGAAGGTGAAAACTTGGGAAAAGATATAACCAGATCCTAATCTTTGAAGTATTCTCTCTTTCAGATGGATTACCAGTAGAAACCTCATGTTGACCTGGAATGTCACTTTAAGAAGCCTGAAGACTTTTTTCTTCCAACTTAATTATAAATTGGGTGACTATAAATTTTATTGTCTAAACTGAGATAATTTTGAGGATGAATGGGGTCACTTTCAATAATTATGCTAGAACTTCAGGCATAATCAGGACTGTCCCTGGGCAAATGGGAATGTATGGTCACATAGTTGTAAATACATTTTTATTTTCTGAATGATTGGCTGCAACAGAACAGTCTGCTTTCCATATCCTTCAGTGGTCATGAAAGAGGCAAGAAACAACACATGTAGGGCATTTTATACTTACCAAAATTGCCTTTTTATGAATGCAACAGAGCAGGGTCTTTCCCATGTCCTTCATCCCACCCCAAAGCACAGTCTCAAATCTTAGGTATAAAATAGAGTGAAAGAAAAATAGCCTCCTTTTCTTCTAGAATAGTGGAGAGATAAAAACTGCCACAGAATCACTATCATGCTAAGTAGCTGGTGAGAATCTCAGAGAAGAAAATTAATTTCCAATAGATGGCACATTACATTGTAAGCTCTGAAATTTGGTAAGATCCTAATGGAGAGGAGGGAATCAATTTTGGTGGAGCACCCATCTGCACTTTTTCTTTCATTTGTAAGGATATTTTATCTCGACTTAGAGGAACACAGGAGTAGGCCCAGTAGCCGATATGAAGTAAAATAGAAGCCTAAAAGCATGGGGGGCCCATTCTGGCTACCTAGGTGATCAGTCATTTGCTTGCAGTCTGAAATGCCTGGATTTATGACAGTAATATTCTTGTTTGTTTTCGGTAGACCACATAGGTCTCACTGCTGCTCATATGCTGATGGCCTTGTCATCACGGCTGATGATCAGAATTCTCTTTGTTGGACTTCTGTGACTCAATGACCTTCAATAATTGAAGATGGAACATGGTATTAAGTGTTGAGGGTACAGCAAGTGCCCAGAGTGAGACTTTCCTTCCCCTAATAATGGACCAAAAGTTTGTCAGAAATAATCAGCAGGTTTTCTTGGAACATTAAGAGGAGTGGAAATAAAGGGGCCCTCCCCCACAAATTACACAGGAGTATCCAATCTGCTCATCTTCACCCTGTAATTTGGAACGGAAAAATCTCTTGTGCATAAATTGCCTTCCTGATTCTAACACAATTAATCCAGAAGAGAAGTGGGAATGGGTAGCAGGTTTTTCCCTTAAAATTTTGTTGTTAATTAAAAAAACAATTATCAAGGATTTTTAATTACTTTATAAGTGCTGTATGGCCCGTACCTGCTCCTCAGCAAATTAGTAAGATAATGCTCAAAACATCTTATTAAACAGAACTACTCTTTCCCCTCCTCCAGATTCACATGTCTACTTAATAGGCCTCTTTTGTGAAACATTTATATCCATTAAGTTATCTCACTGTTATTAGCATTGTGCATTGGTCTCTAAATGTTTTTGGCCCAAGACCTAATAAATTGACTGGCTCCTATAAAGGTGAGTAGGGACAGACACAAACCCTGCAGACGATCTTTAAAGATATTCCCTTAGAGTAAGTGGGAGTTCTGGAAATAAAAAAATCTCTGTAGTGTGGAGTACAGGGACTCACTGGGGAGATGGTCACTAAAGGAAAATTGGGCCCAGAAAGAATGACAGAGGGTCCCTGAGATGGAATGGGATAGGAGAGAATGGAAATATCTGTAGTCAAGTGCTGACAGGTCAAGGACTAAAACCTAAATGTGAGCTACTGGAGACTGCTGACAAAGGGAGGGCACAAATCGGAGAGGTGACAGCATCCTGGGCAACAGATTCACATGAAATAAGCTGCTCACAGACCTCCATGAATGGGAATTCACCTATTTCAGTGTTTCATAGACTAAATTGAGGTCTGTAGTCCATCATTTCAAATTTGAGCAGAACCAAGTAAAGAATTAGGGAGCAAGCTGCTGAAATATAGAAAATCATGATTTCACAGTTTTAAACAATCTTTGGGGAGACAATTGTAAATAATATAGTCCATTTTAGAAATATGTGATATTGGGGTGTGGATATGTAGTTAATTACAACATATTCAAAGAGTTTTTGAATGTTATAAATTTGAAATGACTTTCATTTAATCTGAATATGTATTTTGTTATATTAAATGGCAGTTCCCCAAAAAGTCATCATTTCATGGTAATGGTACTCATTGCAATTTCCTCTTAGTTTAGTATAGGACCTGGGTCAAGATCCCAATTTTATCACATCAAATTGTCACATGATGTTTGCTAGCTTGTCCAGCAACCTGGGATGTATGCAGAGGAGCTGGGTTTAAGCCTAAAATTCCCTCCTCTCTTCTCGACATCTGCAGTTATCAGTCCACCATGCCCTGGTGGTGACCTGATATTATCAGATTGAAAATGCTTTGATGTCACACATGCCAAGCTGCCATTTACCTGGATGAGAGTCTCATTTTGGCATACATTGCTTATGAAATATTTGTGTAGTGTTGGGGAAGTTATGGAAATCTTTTCATCGGCAGAAAAAATAATTTTTAAAAATTCATCATGAATAAAATGTCGTGGTAGGGATTTTAAGGGAACACTAGGTCCAGGTTTGAACTTCAAGTTAGATTCAGAGAAAGATGATGGAGATATAGAGAAAAAGACAAATAGAATTTAAGAATTGTAAAATGAGCATGATGGCTAAAATTTGTAGGTTGTGTGATCAGTCAGGAAGAGAGAGTTGAAAAGTAGTTTAGAAGTTACTTTCAGTAAGTCAGAGGATGAGTAGTTAGTGGCAGACCTTGACTGGACCTTCCTTGAATTGGGACAATGACCTTCCTCTCTGAAGCCATTTAATTGCAAGAGTGATTGGATGGAAGTAGGTGACATACATGAGGGCTTGTTTGCTTGTGGGAGGCACATGACCAGGGCCTGCATGCACTTGGGAGAAGGATTTTCTTCCCATTTGGGTGTGGTACACAGCTGCGAGCAGGAGGGCAGTGGCAGCATCCAGGCAGAGAACTGGATGGGCAGCCTATGTGCCAGGAGGATGTGAGCATTGGGGAGCCCAGGAGGACACCATGGTGAGAACATCTCCTGGGCACCCCAGAAACACTCTTAGAGGAACCTGCATGTTGCTGACAAGATGGGAAGACTATATTCCACAATAGTTTATTGTACACCTCAGCAAACTGATGAATCTCTTGGGAGTGGTAACAGGCAAGGTCTCTGACACTGGAGAGTAGGTATTTGTTCCTCCATTGTCCTCTACCAGTGGAGGCAGCATGGAGTTAGATATGACCCAGGTTACTTGAAACAGTGAGAGATGAAAAATGAAGGGGGGACAAGACATTACTGGATTCCCTTGCATAGTTTATCTCAGGTCAACCAACTCGTGCATATTACCTGGAATAGACTTTGCTTCCAATAGCTAATTACAATTCCTTTAAGATTTCCCCCAGAAAGCCTTCCCTCTTTAAAATTTTATGTCACTAGCATGCATTTGTTTTTATTCTCTCCTTATTTCACATACATTCATATGACCAGTAGGCTATCCTTCTCACAGGGGCACTGCCTCCATCTTTTTTCTTTGGGCTCCTCTAACAATTCTAAATTATTTTGGACACAATAGACTTGCAAAAATGTTTAATAGATTAATGAAATTGCATCTTTTCTTCCTCCGAAGATCTTATCCAAAAATGAGTGGTATTTTTATTGTAAATGTAGCATTCGTTTAAAATTTTGAAATTAAAAAAATTAAGTGGTTTGTTTAATGGAAGCATATGTTCCTATTGTGACTTTTCCATTACATTAGGAAAATATATTTAGATCATTCCCTCCTGGCCAAGAAATGTATTTTATTAAAATTAAAATGCACGGTAAAAATTGATGACTTATCTATAATGTAAAGGTATTTTATGAAACTCTTGTTCTTTTGAGATCCTATGAGTATGAATTGCAGTAATTTAGGGTGGAGTGACCGAGTCCAAAGTTGTTTTTGTCCCAATAAAAACTTTCCATCCTATTTGCTAGTTGCGTTTTTCTCATTTTTAAGTTGAGGCTAATAATACCTCCCTCACTGACCTCTGACCTTTGTAAGGTGTCAAACCCTATGTAGGTATTAGAATACTATATAAGAATTGTTCATTCATTTGTTTATTCACTCAATTCATTTTCACATGTCTTGTGTCTGTAAATGCTGGGTACCTGTGGTATAGAGGATTCCAAGATACATAAGGACTCATTTATCTTCCCTTCAGACAAATGCCTTTTAACTTTGCAACATCCAAAATTGTTAGCCCATGTGGCAATCTTATAAACCAACTAGGCAAATAAGAGAGGGCAAATTTCAGAAGTTCAGTGAAAAGATAAGTCTGATTTTGTTGATGTAGGTCTCTGGAAGGCAGGAAGTCTTCAAGAAGTTTAGAAAATTTTCAGCAATGGAATTGTAGCTATAAAGCAGCAGATTAAGCCACTGAGGAAGAAAAGGTGTTGGCATTCAAAGAAAGCTATCTTCCAATATTTGAAGGCCCATAGTATGTAAAAAAACATTTGATTCATTCTCTGTGTTTGGCTCCAGGGGCGGAGTAGGACAAATAAGTGAAAACTACAGGGGCATAGATTTCTGATTATCACGAAGGAGAGATTACTAGTATGCTAAACTATCGACAACTAGTGCCTGAGGGCTGGTGAGTTTCTTGTAACTGGAAGAGTTCAAGCACAAATGTATTACCTCTTGCTTGAACTGGAGGCCTTTAGGTTGTTTTCCAACACTGAGATTCTGTGATTTAATGAGTTTACTTCAAGTTGGTCTCATTAAGCTGTGGGATTTCTACTTTTCCCTTCCTTTTTTGGACCCAATCCCCAGCTCTCTCTTTCCCCTCCCCTCCAAAAGGCAATGGAGTAAGGTGAAAGATAAGATTCCTGTAAGATTAATTCTGCTAGTAGAACTTGGAGAGTTTCTCCTTCAAGACGAGGTTTCTATTTGAGGATAAACCCGGGGTCTCAGATTTATGTTTGCGCTTATCTTTCTTTTCATTTAAATGGAAGCACAGGTCTTTAATATTGTGTTCATATTGTTTCATTTCATCTTCCAAATTTAAGCATGTAGGGATGAAGCGAGCCTGTTTTGCCTTGACACAGGATGCGCTTTTCCTCCTCTGTTCTCAATCAGACAGTTTTAAATTTTGGTTAGGCACATAAACACACGGTGATGGACGACATTAATAAATAAGTATTACACTGGCTCTGCTTGAGCAGTCCCTCTTCATCTTTATCTTTTTTGTTTAAATCCTGTGAGGTCTTAGAATGCTCTTTATGGAGATGAAGTAGATTAAGCAAAATTAGCTCTCAACTACATAATGGGCTTCCTTCTCCTGGTGTGTGTCTCCCCTCTCTGCAGGTGGTGGCTCCCTCTGATATCAACAGGAGATTCGCAGATGGAGGGAAAAATTATATTCCGGGAGCACAGGGCACACAATGGGATTTCAGCTTTCTCTTTAGTTTCTCTCAGTGTACATGCTTGAATTGGAATCCAAAATGAGAACAATAAGTAAATCAGCTGGCTACTTGGAGACCTCAAAATTCATCTGTCTCTAGGGCAGGCTGACCCGTTCCATCTCAGAGCAAGGGGTGTCTGCCCTAGTCTTGAGAATATCTAAATCACAGGTTCGTAAACATATGATTCCTTAACAGAGATTATTTGCAGCGAGCCCTATGCTTCACCCATAACAAACAGTGGATGCATGCTGTTTATAAAGTCTTCCAGAGAGAGACTGTCTTACTCACAAGCAGAGTTGGCAGCTGCCTACATGGAATAATTTGAGGATCAATGAGTGGCCCCCATGTTTTAAAATACATCTCCCTCTTCAGTCTGCAGTGGTGCCTGAAATTTCCACTATTACTGTCATTTCTTAAAAGCCTTTACGAGGACATATGCCCTATTATCTTGAGGGAGGTAACATTAATTAACAATATAACATTTTAGAATGGATGAGTTTTCTTGTTACTAACCCATTACAACCATTGACACCCAGCAAAGATCAGGGCTCTGAAGAAATAGAAGCAAGGGCAGGTAAGGTTTAAAGGAGGAGAAAATGGTGATTCATATTGTGTATGTAGGGGGTATTAGCCAGTTCTACTGAGGGGCTCTCATATAAGGACAACCAACGAGGAGAAAGAAGGCACTGGGCATTTTGCTGCAGGTAGTGGGATATATATAGACTCCAAAATGTGACAGAGGGAAAATAAAAGGAAGTGTGGAAGGGTATTGTGCTGTTTTGGATGTATTATGTCCCCCCAAAGACCATTATCATTGATGCAGTCTTGTGTGGGCAGGAAACTATTGGTGTTGATTGAGTTGGAAACTTTTGATTGGATGTTTCTGTGGAGATGTGATCACTCAACTGTGGGCAAGATCTTTCATTGCATAATTTTCATGGAGGTGTCGCCCTGCCCATTCAGTGTGGGCCTTGATTAGTTTACTGGAGCACTATATAAACTCAGACAGAAGGAGGGAGCTTGCTACAGCCAAGAGACACTTTGAAGAATGCACAGGAGCTGAGAGAGGAACTGCAGTTTACAGAGACGTTTTGGAGACAGCCTTTGAAAGCAGACTTTTGCTCTGGAGAAGCTAAGAGAGGACAAATGCCCCAAGAGCAACTAAGAGTGACATTTTTGAGGAGCTGATGCCTGGAGAAAAACTTCCTGGGAGAAAGCCATTTTGAAGCCAGAACTCTGGAGCAGATGTCAGCCACATGCCTTCCCAGCTAACAGAGGTTTTCCAGACGCCATTGGCTATCCCCCAGTGAAGGTACCCGATTTTTGATGCATAACCTTGGATACTTTATGGCCTTAAGACTGTAACTATGTAACCAAATAAACCCCCTTTTATAAAAGCCATTCCATCTCTGGTGTTTTGCATTCTGGCAGCATTAGCAAACTAGAACAGGTATGGAGGACATAATTTACTTACCTCATAATTTTGCTAACCCAGGTCCTATCCCTTTCAAAGAACTTCATAATCTTAATAGACTAATAGAGTGATTTCACACTAACTTAAATTCTCATATTGGAGGGTGTCTTTAATCCCATCTCAGTGGAAATGGAGAACTGGTCATCATAATTCGGATGGTGATATTTTACCAACTTAAAGTATTTTTTGACTTGATAGCTATAATGTCAACCATGTTTCTTTAGTGGTTTCTTCAAATTTTTATTTCAAAATGTTTAACCCACCCACAATATAAAGCATTCAAAACTTTAATTAGATTCAGAGTTTTAGAACTGTTGGGGATTGAATCAGGTACCCCACAAAAGATATGTTCAAATCTTAATCTGTATTCCTGTAGGTGGGAACCCATTTGTAAATAGGACCTTTTTGAGATATTATTAGGTAAGGTGTGGCCAGATTGAATCAGGGTCTTAATTCATAGGACTGGATGCTTTATAAAGAGGAAATTTAGACACAGTCAGACAGAAGCAGCTAGAAGTCAGTAGAAGTCAGAGAGGAGAGAGAGCACCATGTGACGGAGGACTGACACCAGAAAGCTGCCAACCAGGAGAAAACATGGTCTTTCCGACCCCTTGATTGTGCACTTCTCACCTTCAAAACTGCCATTTTATGTTACTTGTCAGAGCAGCCACAGCAAACTGAGACAAGAACTGAAACTGATGGCTTGAGATCTAGTTCAACTCCAATACTTTAGAGATGAAAAACTGATGCATTGTCATGAAGTGCCTTTATTTATTCATTCATTTATTCAGCAATTATTTATTGAATATTGACAATGTGCTAGGTACAGGGATAAGTGGTAAACAAAAATGGATATAATACTTTCTCTCATGGAGTGTATATTTCAGTGGGGGAGAAAGACATTAATTAATTAACTGTATTAGTTTTCTGGGGCTACTATAACAAATTACCAAAGCTAGGTGGCTTAAGACCACAAAAATTTATTCTCTCACAGTTCTGGAGGCTAGAAATCTGAAACCAACATGTTGGTGGGGTCATGCTCCTTCCCAAGTCTCTAAGGAGGAGCCTCCTTCCCTCTTCCAGCTTCTGATTGCCCCAGGCATTCCTTGGCTTGTGATGGAATAACCCCAGTTTCTGCCTCCATCCTCACATAGCCATCTTCCCTCTGTGTCTGTGTCTCTGTGTCCAAATTTCCCTCTTCTTATAAGTATACCAGTCACATTGGATTTAGGGCCCACCCTAATCTAGTATGACCTGTGGTAGGAAGGCCTGGCATGTTTAAAGAGTCAATGAAAGGCCTGGGTCGTTGGAGCTCAGAGAGTGACAGGGAGGGAGTTCTGAGAAGTTGCTGGAGAGGTAAGCAAAGACTGGTCACATAGGGCTTTGGTATGGAATTTGGACCTTATCCTAGGAAGTGTGAAGAAGGGACTGGAGGGCAATACAAGTGGATTAGGAGGCTAAAATGGTGATCCAGAAGAGAACTGGTGGTGACTTGCTAAAGTGTGTTAGAGCTGGCATTACTTCTAGGTTTCTTGCTTAATAAAACTGTGTTTTTTCTACTCATAGAGTCATTTGTTCTCATCATCCATTTCTCACATCTGTTTTAGTGGGGATCAACCCCTTCCCACAGCCAGTACCTGTAGTTTGGGGGTGGGGCTGACGCCATCCCTAGTTCCAAGGATATCATGTGACTTGCACCTGACTAATGAGACCCTCAGATTCCCCTGGGACCACAGTAATTGGTTCAGGAATGGGCATGTGATACCATTAGCATGTGAGTTGCCACGGAAGTGTAGTTAGGACTTGTTAGACAGAGAAAAGTAATGAAGCAGGACCTGCTGAAGTCATCCTAACAATGGGTGGAGATGAAACTGAAGCCCACACAGTCATAAACCAGATGTGAGAGACAGAGCAAAAAATACCTCCAGATGGCATTATTTGAGCCCTGAGTCCAGGCATGGCAGAAGTCAGTCATACCCTGGATTTTTCACTATGGAAGTCAGTGAAGTCCCATTTAGAGTTGGCTTTCGTTAGTTTGTCTGTCATGTGCAAGCCAAAGAGTCCCACCTAATACAGTACTAAACTCTTTGTTCCTTTGTTACCTTATTATGGGACACCATCTAAAAGGGGATAAATTATGATTTCCAGTACAACCTTTGCAAGAAAATAATTTCACTGTAAAATCAGCTTCTCGAGATTCATTTGAGTCTAACACTAGAAACTAGTATTAAGTTGCTTTGTTTTCCACAGGATATCAAATTTCTACATGATATTTTATTTCAAATAGAACTGTTTCTTCACTAAAAAATTATATATTGGCAACATATATAATATTTATATAAATTTTTTTTTATTGAATCTAATTTCATTAGGGAAAAACAGCCAGCTGACTGACATTCCTCAAATGATATAGATGCATAGATGCATATGCTATGCAGGTAATTTTGATGCCCCCTGAAAACTCTGGTTTCTCTACACTCACTGACAATCCATTGCAAAGCTCTATATTATTACCCATTATTTAAATTTTGTCTCCTCATATGTAATTCATGAACAGTCTCTGCCTTTGTTTTCCCACTTACCTTAATTCAGGCAAATGACATACAATTTCTTTACGTTTTTTGAGTAATTTTAGGATTTTTCCCCCCTTGTATCAATAACAAATAGCTTAAGAGTTTACAAGTTGTAATATTTACTTTAAAATAATATTATGAGAACTAAAGAAAAACTTGTAAAATGGGGCTTTTGTGGGGAATTTTTGAAAATGTAGAAGATACTTTTTTTTTAATTAAGTAAAATTTTGTTTCTCCTTCTAATTGTGTTGTATGTAATTCCACCCAGAACAAAAACATTCATTCACATACTTTAGAATTAAATGTGTTTCAAGAAATGTTGCCAGTGACTATTCTGATTTATTTTTACCAAAAGAAAGCACTGGTAGGTTTTAGTCACAACTCACAGTAAGCTCTTCTTTAAGTTGTGACTCACCAGAGATGCAGAAGTGAGTGGAGCAATTTTTTTCTCAAGTTGGAATGTTGAGGATCAGTCTTAGTCTAACAGACATCGCTGCCTCCTGTTTTGTACATTTATTTTCCTGCTTTAAATCTGAGTCTTCTGAGGCACCTGTGGGTGAAACGGCTGCCTTTGTTCTGATAACCCACAGACCTGGGCAGCAGTGGTAACAAGCGCAGGTACAACACTGTGGCACTCGTCCAGGCAAGTTCTAGGGGGTCCTTAGCCCTTGGGAGGCCTACTAAATAAGAGACAACCCCACAGGTCTGGAACACTGCACTTCTACTTATCATCTTGGTTTGGGCAAGAAGAGACAGCCTCCAGGGCTGGTGGAGGGAATTAAGAATGAGGTGGTCGATTTTCCTTCTTTGCATGATCTTCTGAAAATAGAATAACTAATTTCTATAGGACCTAAGGAAATGTAAAGCACTTGAGTATGTACATAGCTGAGTAAACTGTTATGATTATGCCAAATATTTAACAAAACCAAAGGAGGAAGTGGGATTGTGAAAAATCTAAGGACCAGCTAGACATATATTTGTCCATGTGCTTATTAATATTCATGATTATCTATTTTGTACAAGGCTAGTTTATCATGCAAGGAAATGAAGATGAATTAATCAGGGGTTTTGCTGTTAATGTACATGCAATCTAACAGGCACGCAAGTGATATGAAAATATAATTGTAATGTATGTTCCATAGAAATGTACAGAAATGGTAACTAAGCAATGATACTGCAAGTCATTGATTGTATACTTTGGATGGATTGTATGGCATGTGAATCTACAGCCAAATTGCATTTTAAAAATGTGAAGAAATGGTTTTATGTTCAGAGGACTTTGGGCTAGTATAATCAAGTAAAGTTACATGGGAGAAGTGATATTTTTAGCTATGTCTTGATGATTGTGCAAGGTTTGTAAGGCATTCTAAAGGAGGGAAACAGTATGAATCAAGTTTTTGAGGTAAAAGAGTGAGAGTTCAAAATAGTGAATAGCAAGCAATTCATGAACAGAAGGAGTAAAAATAAGATTGGATAGATAAGCAAAGGCCAGAACACGGAGGCACTTGAAAGTTATACCAAGGGTTTTGTCATTTATCTTCGAGGCAATGAGGAGCCATAGAATACTTTGGAGCATGAAAACAACAACAACAACAACAAGGTAAGGCTTAGGAAGATTAGGATGGTTAGGGAATAGAAGGCTACTGCATCAGTCCTAGTGAGAGGCCATAAAGGCCATTTCAGGGGAAGTGGAGAGAAAGGGATGGTTGGGAAAGATACTAGAACAATGAGCAGGTCTTGGCAACTGACTGAATGTGGGGATAAGGACAAGAAGTAAAAGGTGACTCTGAGAAGGCAAGCAAAGGTGACTATTAAAAAAAGGGGGGAAACTTCAGGAAGAGGAACAGGGTATAGCAACACAAAGCAGTCAAAAGAATGTGATTCTGTTAATGTTTGCAGTCAGCTCTTCATAGAAGTAGGAGCTCTGGATAAAGCCACTACTTAAGTTAATTTTTTATTTTATGCATATCTTACTCAGGAGTGTTGTACTCAGCACTGTCCTACTATACTATTATTGTAATCATGATACAGTGATATTTGCAAAGCTCCAATTTAAGTAAATTTATCTTTTTTTTAATTCTATTTGTGCCAGGTGCCTGCATCAAGTGAAGAAATGACCTCTTTCTTTCAAAAACTATTTATTACAAATGTAAGACCTACATATTTCATTTCCATATGTGCTCTGCTGGTCCATGGAAAACTTCAGATGTAGGACTTTTTTTTAGTGGAGATAAAAGCCAATAATGTATGAAATAGGCATTCCTACCAACATGATATTAAAAAATATAAGGCAAACAATGTATTAAACATTATAGAAATACTATATATATTTTAGTACAGTTATTTCTGCTAGTGTTAGTAGCATATCTGAATCCTCACCAGGCATGTAGCTAACTATCCAAAAGAGAATTTTAAGCTCTGGAATCAGAATCATCTAGTAAGGCTGGTGAACACCTAACAGGAGGGATGCTTTTATAAAACCCTTAAGAATTCAGGGAATCACAACCTCCCTTAAAAGTCTCCTGTGTTTTATCACTCTCCTAATTAAGAAGTTCTTACTTAAGTCCCGTTGAAATTTTTCCCGCTCCATTTCCCATTAGTTCTCCAAGGCGCAATTACATTTCTCTCCTTGAATTTGGCAAAGCCTCAAGGGTGTGCCTGTCCTCCCAAAATGTTTTGTGGTTGCAAAAGGGCTTGAGAAGCATTCTCTTCCTAATCCTTCAATATTGTGGTGATGGAACACCAGCCAGTATAACCTCTGGAACTTGTATGAATCAGACCTTACGTGATTATAGTAAAAGAAAGCAATGTAGAGAGCCTCAGGTGTTAATTGAGCAGACCCTCAAAATCTTCAAGTGTCCTTTGAAGCTTCTGCTGCTCTCAGTACCCCAAACACAATTGCTTTTGCAGCCTTGCAATTGATGGCTAGGAGAGAATTGGTTCACTACGAAGTACTATGAGCCTATGGCCAGAAACATCCCCCCAAAGAAGAAGCACACCTATGCCTCTAGATGCAACTTGAAAACTGAGCCTGGACTCAGGTGAGGCCAGGAGGCCCCCAGGGCACAAAATTTAAGGAGGCTCTCACTCTCAGGTGTCCACCCTGCACTTGCATGTCCTGAGAGTGAGCAACTTCTTAAATTTTGTGCTCTAGGTGCCTGCTTGCTTTATCCTAGTCCTGACCTGGATGAACACAAGTCTCCTGAGGCGGGCATCAGACTTCCCTGTATGTGAACTTCATCTCTATGCTGCTTTCACTCCATGGGCCACAAAAATATTTGAGGTGCTTAGGGTGGGGAGAAGAGAATTCTGCCCTCCAGGGGCAGGAGTGGTATAACAGTAAGGATCCAGTGATTGTAAGCAACAGAACTCACCCGCTAAAACCAAAAATAAAATGTATGGGAAAATACAGGGATAGCTCCCAGACTGGAAAAGAAATTTGAACCACCAGGTATAGGAAGTCAGGGAGAAGTCCGTTCTAGAGGCCTGAGTGGAAGGAACTATTGACTTTCAGAGGCTCTTTCTAGATCTCCCCATGCTTCTCCTGTCCTCACATCATTCTGTTTAAGCCACAGATTTTTTAAAAACGTGACCGAGCTTGGGCCATGTGCTTCCCCTTGGCTGGGAGAGAGCAGGGCATTTTGATTTATACTCCTTATATAACTACCTATTAAGGAATAAGGGACGGGTAATTTCTGAAAAGGAATTTTGGGAAAATAGTGGGAAAGGATGTCGGGAAATCCCAAAATAGTAAATATCCATTGCAGCTTGAGAGGTTCAGATTGTGGACTTGGAGTCTTAGCCAGGAGTTTTGGTATGTTGTCTGTTAGGTAGGCTGATGGGGGGATAAATATGCTTGCTTAAAATGGCTTTGTAATTGGTATGCTCTCCAAATTTCATCTACCTCATGTTTGAGTATGGTTAAATGAGACATTGTATATAAACCATTTATTTAGGACAATGACAGCATATAAGAATGGTCAACAATGTGAGGTATGATAACTTTTAAATATGAAAATGAGTCATTTGAAACAGAAACTTGAAACACTCAATCGTTTATTCACTCATCCACACATATGTAATGAGCACTTATTATGTAATTAATTGCTAGGCAGTCGATATTGAAGGGTAAAAGATATAGTTTTTGCCTTCATGACACTTGCCATCGAATGGGAATGGAGTTTGGGGGGCAACTGTGTAAATAACGACATAGTCAATTATGTTGTTAGTGATGATCTCAGAGTGACCAATGTTGATGGGGAGAGTTAGGACAGTGAAGAGTGGGGGATGGGAGGGGACAGGTAATTCTGGGTTGGTTCTAGGACTAGGACTTCATGGAAATGCATTACAGTAATCATGAGAGTTCATGAATGCAGCATCTTCGCAAAGCAGAAAAACTCTTGGAACCAACCTTATCAATCCTCCATGTGAAAATGCTTCATGAATCCAAATCAAAGGAATCAAAACTTTATTCAAATTATTACTTGTTTTCTTACATTGAGCAAGGCAGTACTTTCTCTTAAGCAATTTTTAGAAGACCAAATAAATGTCCAATGCCTTTTCATTTTTTTCTTCTATGCTCTCAAATTTATTCTTTTTTTATATTCATTTTATTGAGATATATTCACTTATCATGCAGTCGTACAAAACAAAGCATACATTTGATTGTTCACAGTACCATTACATAGTTGTACATTCATCACCAAAATCAATCCCTGACACCTTCATTACCACACACACAAAAATAACAAGAATAATAATTAAAGTGAAAAAGAGCATCAAATTTATTCTTCTTTCATTCTTGGGAGAATTTTTTTTTTTTTTTAATCATCATTTTATTGAGATATATTCACATACCACGCAGTCATACAAAACAAATCGTACTTTCGATTGTTTACAGTACCATTACATAGTTGTACATTCATCACCTAAATCAATCCCTGACACCTTCATTAGCACACACACAAAAATAACAAGAATAATAATTAGAGTGAAAAAGAGCAATTGAAGTAAAAAAGAGCACTGGGTACCTTTGTCTGTTTGTTTCCTTCCCCTATTTTTCTACTCATCCATCCATAAACTAGACAAAGTGGAGTGTGGTCCTTATGGCTTTCCCAATCCCATTGTCACCCCTCATAAGCTACATTTTTATACAACTGTCTTCGAGATTCATGGGTTCTGGGTTGTAGTTTGATAGTTTCAGATATCCACCACCAGCTACCCCAGTTCTTTAGAACCTAAAAAGGGTTGTCTAAAGTGTGCGTAAGAGTGCCCTCCAGAGTGACCTCTCGGCTCGTTTTGGAATCTCTCTGCCACTGAAGCTTATTTCATTTCCTTTCACATCCCCCTTTTGGTCAAGAAGATGTTCTCTGTCCCACGATGTCGGGTCTACATTCCTCCCCGGGAGTCATATTCTACGTTGCCAGGGAGATTCACTCCCCTGGGTGTCTGATCCCACGTAGGGGGGAGGGCAGTGATTTCACCATTCAAGTTGGCTTAGCCAGAGAGAGAGGGCCACATCTGAGCAACTAAGAGGCATTCAGGAGGAGACTCTTAGGCACAAATATAGGGAGGCCTAGCCTCTCCTTTGCAGCAACCGTCTTCCCAAGGGTAAAACCTATGGTAGAGGGCTCAACCCATCAAACCACCAGTCCCCTATGTCTGTGGTCATGTTAGCAACCATGGAGGTGGGGTAGGCGAATACCCCTGCACTCTCCACAGGCTCCTCAAGGGGGCACTACATCTTTTTTTTTTCCTTGTTCTTCTTTCTTTTTTTTTTTTTTTTTAATTTTCCCTTCTTTTCTAAATCAACTATATGAAAAAAAAAGTTAAAAAGAAAACAAACATACAATAAAAGAACATTTCAAAGAGACCATAACAAGGGAGTAAGAAAAAGACAACTAACCTAAGATAACTGCTTAACTTCCAACATGTTCCTACTTTACCCCAAGAAAGTTACATAATATAGCAACATTTCTGTGAACTTGTTCCTACTATATCCATCAGAATTTAACAGACCATAGTCATTTCTGGGCATCCCCAGAACGTTAAATAGCTTATCTGTTCTTCTTGGATTATTGTTCCCCCTTCCTTAATTGCTCTCTATTGCTAGTTCCCCTACATTCTACATTATAAACCATTTGTTTTACATTTTTCAAAGTTCACATTAGTGGTAGCATATAATATTTCTCTTTTTGTGCCTGGCTTATTTCGCTCAGCATTATGTCTTCAAGGTTCATCCATGTTGTCATATGTTTCACGAGATCGTTCCTTCTTACTGCCGCGTAGTATTCCATCGTGTGTATATACCACATTTTATTTATCCACTCATCTGTTGAAGGACATTTGGGTTGTTTCCATCTCTTGGCAATTGGGAATAATGCTGCTATGAACATTGGCGTGCAGATATCTGTTCGTGTCACTGCTTTCTGATCTTCCGGGTATATACCGAGAAGTGCAATCGCTGGATCGAATGGTAGCTCTATACCTAGTTTTCTAAGGAACTGCCAGACTGACTTCCAGAGTGGCTGAACCATTATACAGTCCCACCAACAATGAATAAGAGTTCCAATTTCTCCACATCCCCTCCAGCATTTGTAGTTTCCTGTTTGTTTAATGGCAGCCATTCTAACCAGTGTTAGATGGTATCTCATTGTGGTTTTAATTTGCATTTCTCTAATAGCTAGTGAAGCTGAACATTTTTTCATGTGTTTCTTGGCCATTTGTATTTCCTCTTCAGAGAACTGTCTTTTCATATCTTTTGCCCATTTTATAATTGGCCTGTCTGTACTATTGTCATTGAGTTGTAGGATTTCTTTGTATATGCAAGATATCAGTCTTTTGTCAGATACATGGTTTCCAAAATTTTTTTCCCATTGAGTTGGCTGCCTCTTTACCTTTTTGAGAAATTCCTTTGAGGTGCAGAAACTTCTAAGCTTGAGGAGTTCCCATTTATCTATTTTCTCTTTTGTTGCTTGTGCTTTGGGTGTAAAGTCTAGGAAGTGGCCGCCTAATACAAGGTCTTGAAGATGTTTTCCTACATTATCTTCTAGGAGTTTTATGGTACTTTCTTTTATATTGAGATCTTTGGTCCATTTTGAGTTAATTTTTGTGTAGGGGGTGAGGTAGGGGTCCTCTTTCATTCTTTTGGATATGGATATCCAACTCTCCCAGCCCCATTTGTTGAAAAGACCATTATGTCTCAGTTCAGTGACTTTGGGGGCCTTATCAAAGATCAGTCGGCCGTAGATCTGAGGGTCTATCTCTGAATTCTCAATTCGATTCCATTGATCTATATGTCTACCTTTGTGCCAGTACCATGCTGTTTTGGCAACTGTGGCTTTGTAATAAGCTTCAAAGTCAGGGAGTGTAAGTCCTCCCACTTCGTTTTTCTTTTTTAGAGTGTCTTTAGCAATTCGAGGCATCTTCCCTTTCCAAATAAATTTGATAACTAGCTTTTCCAAGTCTGCAAAGTAGGTTGTTGGAATTTTGATTGGGATTGCATTGAATCTGTAGATGAGTTTGGGTAGAATTGACATCTTAATGACATTTAGCCTTCCTATCCATGAACATGGAATATTTTTCCATCTTTTAAGGTCCCCTTCTATTTCTTTTAGTAGAGTTGTGTAGTTTTCTTTGTATAGGTCTTTTACATCTTTGGTTAAGTTTATTCCTAGGTACTTGATTTTTTTAGTTGCTATTGAAAATGGTATCTTTTTCTTGAGTGTCTCTTCAGTTTGTTCATTTCTAGCATATAGAAACATTACTGACTTATGTGCATTAATCTTGTATCCCGCTACTTTGCTAAATTTGTTTATTAGCTCTAGTAGCTGTATCGTCGATTTCTCAGGGTTTTCAAGATATAGGATCATATCATCTGCAAACAATGACTGTTTTACTTCTTCTTTTCCTATTCGGATGCCTTTTATTTCTTTGTCTTGCCAGATTGCCCTGGCTAGCACTTCCAGCACAATGTTGAATAACAGTGGTGACAGCGGGCATCCTTGTCTTGTTCCTGATCTTAGAGGGAAGGCTTTCAGTCTCTCACCATTGAGTACTATGCTGGCTGTGAGTTTTTCATATATGCTCTTTATCATGTTGAGGAAGTTTCCTTCAATTCCTACCTTTTGAAGTGTTTTTATCAAAAAGGGATGTTGGATTTTGTCAAATGCTTTTTCAGCATCTATTGAGATGATCAATTGATTTTTCCCTTTCGAGTTTTTAATGTGTTGTAATACATTGATTGATTTTCTTATGTTGAACCATCCTTGCATGCCTGGAATGAACCCCACTTGGTCATGGTGTATGATTTTTTTAATGTGTCTTTGGATTCGATTTTCAAGTATTTTGTTGAGGATTTTTGCATCTATATTCATTAGGGAGATTGGCCGGTAGTTTTCCTTTTTTGTAGCATCTTTGCCTGGTTTTGGTATTAGATTGATGTTAGCCTCATAAAATGAGTTAGGTAGTGTTCCCTTTTCTTCAATGTTTTGAAAGAGTTTGAGTAAGATTGGTGTCAGTTCTTTCTGGAAAGTTTGGTAGAATTCCCCTGTGAAGCCATCTGGCCCTGGGCATTTATTTGTGGGAAGATTTTTGATGACTGATTGGATCTCTTTGCTTGTGATGGGTTGGTTGAGGTCTTCTATTTCTTCTCTGGTCAGTCTACGTTGTTCATATGTTTCCAGGAAATTGTCCATTTCTTCTACATTGTCCAGTTTGTTGCCATACAGTTGTTCATAATATCCTCTTATAATTTTTTTAATTTCTTCAGGATCTGCAGTTATGTCACCTTTTTCATTCATTATTTTGTTTATATGGGTCTTCTCTCTTTTTGATTTTGTCAGTCTAGCTAGGGGCTTGTCAATCTTGTTGATCTTCTTAAAGAACCAACTTTTGGTGATATTTATCCTCTCTATTGTTTTTTGTTCTCTATGTCATTTATTTCTGCTTTAATCCTTGTTATTTCTTTTCTTCTACTTGGTTTAGGATTGGTTTGCTGTTCATTTTCTAGCTTCTTCAGTTGATCCATTAGTTCTTTAATTTTGGCTCTTTCTTCCTTTTTAATATATGCGTTTAGTGCTATAAATTTCCCCCTTAGCACTGCTTTTGCTGCATCCCATAGATTTTGGTATGTTGTGTTCTCATTTTCATTCGTCTCTATATATTTAGCAATTTCTCTTGCTATTTCTTCTTTAACCCACTGATTGTTTAGGAGTGTGTTGTTTAACCTCCAGGTATTTGTGAATTTTCTAAGTCTCTGATGGTTATTGACTTCTAATTGTATTCCATTGTGGTCAGAGAATGTGCTTTGAATAATTTCAATCTTTTTAAATTTATTGAGGCTTGTTTTATGTCCCAGCATATGATCTATTCTGGAGAAAGTTCCGTGAGCACTAGAAAAGTATGTGTATCCTGGTGATTTGGGATGTAATGTCCTGTAGATGTCTGTTAAATCTAATTCATTTATCAGATTGTTTAGGTTTTCAATTTCCTTATTGGTCTTCTGTCTGGTTGATCTATCTATAGGAGAGAGTGATGTGTTGAAGTCTCCCACAATTATTGTGGAAACATCAATTGCTTCCTTTAGTTTTGCCAGTGTTTCTCTCATGTATTTTGTGGCACCTTGATTGGGTGCATAGACATTTACGATTGTTATTTCTTCTTGCTGAATTGCCCCTTTTATTAGTATGTAGTGGCCTTCTTTGTCTCTCAAAACATCCCTGCATTTGAAGTCTATTTTATCTGAGATTAATATTGCTACACCTGCTTTCTTTTGGCTGTAGCTTGCATGAAATATTTTTTTCCATCCTTTCACTTTCAGTTTCTTTGTGTCCCTGTGTCTAAGATGAGTCTCTTGTATGCAACATATTGATGGTTCATTTTTTTTGATCCATTCTGCGAATCTATATCTTTTAATTGGGGAGTTTAATCCATTTACATTCAACGTTATAACCGTGAAGGCATTTCTTGAATCGGCCATCTTATCCTTTGGTTTATGTTTGCCATATTTTTCCCTCTCTCTATTAATATCCTTTATTGTACCCATACCGAATCTCTTTAGTACTGAACCTTTCTCCAAGTCTCTCTGTCCTGTCTTTGTTTCTCTGTCTGTAGGGCTCCCTTTAGTATCTCCAGCAGGGCAGGTCTCTTGTTAGCAAATTCTCTCAGCATTTGTTTGTCTGTGAAAAATTTAAGCTCTCCCTCAAATTTGAAGGAGAGCTTTGCTGGATAAAGTATTCTTGGCTGGAAATTTTTCTCACTCAGAATTTTAAATATATCGTGCCACTGCCTTCTCGCCTCCATGGTGGCTGCTGAGTAGTCACTACTTAGTCTTATGCTGTTTCCTTTGTATGTGGTGAATTGCTTTTCTCTTGCTGCTTTCAGAACTTGCTCCTTCTCTTCTGTGTTTGACAGTGTGATCAGTATATGTCTCGGAGTGGGTTTATTTGGATTTATTCTATTTGGAGTTCGCCGAGCATTTATGATTTGTGTATTTATGTTGTTTAGAAGATTTGGGAAGTTTTCCCCAACAATTTCTTTGAATACTCTTCCTAGACCTTTACCCTTTTCTTCCCCTTCTGGGACACCAATGAGTCTTATATTTGGACGTTTCATATTATCTATCATATCCCTGAGGTCCATTTCGATTTTTTCAATTTTTTTCCCCATTCTTTCTTTTATGCTTTCATTTTCCATTCTGTCATCTTCCAGGTCACTGATTCATTGTTCAACTTCCTCTAGTCTTGTACTGTGAGTGTCCAGAATCTTTTTAATTTGGTCAACAGTTTCTTTAATTTCCTTAAGATCATCCATTTTTTTATTTAGTCTTGCAATGTCTTCTTTATGCTATTCTAGAGTCTTCTTGATTTCCTTTATATCCCGTACTATGGTCTCATTGTTCATCTTTAGTTCTTTGAGTAGCTGCTCTAGGTGCTGTGTCTCTTCTGGTCTTTTGATTTGGGTGCTTGGGCTTGGGTTATCCATATCGTCTGGTTTTTTCATATGCTTTATAATTTTCTGTTGTTTTTGGCCTTGTGTCATTTGCTGAACTTGATAGGGTTCTTTTAGGGTTTGTAGACCTATTGAAGTCCTTATCTCTAATTTATCAGATCTACAGCTTCGTGGAGTACACTTTCTCTAACTAACCAGCAGGTGGCGTCCACGAGCCACCTGTTCTCCACAAGCCAGTTCTCCCCTGCTTAGCCTTTTTGGTGAGTGGCGGAGTGAGTCTTGTGGGGCCCAATTGGTGTACCAAGCTTGCGTGTGTAGTTGGTGTTGCCTTCCCTGTATATGGGGCGTGTTTCTGGGCAGTCGGGGAGGGAGGGTGGCCCTAACAATCAAATCTCCCTGGTGATCCTAGAGTTTTAAAGCTGCTGCAACAGTCTAATCCTTCAGTTCAGTCCTGCCACAGTTTGTCTCTGCCACTGACCCACAAGTCCTTGGTATTGGTGTATGGCTCCTGAGACTTGCAAGTGGGCCCCTCTTCCCGGCTGTGCACCCCGGGTCCTCTGTTGAGGGATGACTGTGCTATGTCACAGGTGAGTGCCGTCCCCCCAGGGCAGTTCTGGGCTGCTGGGCTGTGTAGGGAGGCTCCCAGTCTGCTCAAATGATGGCTGAGTGGGGCTTTGGTAATTCACACTGCTCCACCTTCCCAACTCTGGGACAATCAGCTGAGGTTGCAGGGAAGGCTAATGTCCACGCCCAGTTTTGTGGTGTGTGCCTGTTATTTGAAGCACTTCCATCACACTGGGTTGTCTGGGGCAGCTCTGGACTATGGGGCTGGCGATGGGCAGGAGTGTTTCCTGTCCACCAGGATGGTGGCTGTGAGCGGACACCCCCCTTTTCTTGGGAAGTTGTGGTGTTTAGTGAATTTTCTCAGCCACTGGATTATTGCCTTTTGTCTCAGAGCTCTCTTAGTTCTGCTCTTGACTTGACGTGCCCAAATTGAAAGTCTTTGAAGCTTTCTGTATTGGGCTTCTTAGAGTAATTGTTTTAGAAAAAGGAAAAAGGATTAAAAAAAAAAAAAAAAAAAAAAAAAGGGCCCTCCTCAGAGATCTAATGGGTTATTGAAATGCTAATAGACAAAGCAACCAGGGCCATTAAGGAAAGGTCCACAGGGCAGAGAGATCAGCTTTTCTTCGGGATTTGCATATGCGCCTCAAGGCCTGAGCTCCGCCCTTCCCCTTTCTGTGTTCACCAGAACTCCAAAAATCCTCTGCTTTTATTTTGGAGTTTTTCGTGTTGTTTTTTTTTTTTTCTATGCCTGTCTCCTCTCTGCTGGGCTGGCTGCTCTCAGATTCTCTGGTGTCTGGTCTCAGTCTATCTATGGTTGGAGTTTGGATCAGTAGAATGAGTTTCCGATAAGGGCTGCCACTGCAGTTCTCCCTTCTCCTTCCCGGAGCTGACAGCCCCTCCTCCCATGGGACTGAGCCTGGCAGGGAGGGGTGCGGGTCCCCTGGCCGCAAAAACTTACAGATTTCGCTGATCTCAGCAGTTCGACATTTTCATGAGTGTTGTATGAAGTATGCCCAAAGACAGATTGCTCTGTGGTGTCCAGTCCACGCAGTTCCTGGCTTTCTACCTACTTTCCTGGAGGAGTAACTAAAACATACAGCTCACCAGTCTGCCATCTTGCCCCGCCTCCGGGAGAATTTTTAAAGCAAATAATACTTTTCTGTTCAAACTGAGACTCCCTTCCCATCCAGGTTTTAAAGAAACCTAGTGATCAATTTAGCCCAAATATCTTCTTTTCATAGATAAAAAGATTGAAGTCCAGAGAGGTTAAGGGTTCATGTATATTTGACATATGAATAAAACAATGGCCTAAAAGAGTAAGTAATGTTAAGTGACGTAATGTGTTCAGTTGTTGAGCAAGCTGTACTCAGCAGCTAGGATGGCTGACTGCCAGCCTCAGGCTCCTTTCTTGCAAAGCAAGCAATAAGAGTGATCAAGGATAAAACTTTTCCTCCCACAAAATATGTACTTTGAATGGTAATATCTCTTACCCGTTATTACCATATTGGAGAGACAGTGCATTCTGCTGGTGGGAGCGCAGGCTCTGGAGGGGCCAGACTTGGGTCTGAAGCCTGGTTTTATCACCTCCTAGGTATGTGGTCTTGCACAATGTGACCAACTTCTCCAGGCCTCAGCTTCTTCGCCTGTTAAATGAAGTTGGGGGATAGGGGGTTGGGGTGGGGAGGCATCTCCTATGCGCATGTAATGCACTCAGCAGAGTACCTGACACATACCACAATTAGATAATGCTAAGAGTGAAAATAGGAAGATTGGATAGAAGTCGAATATTGATTTTGTTCCAAAGGAAGCACCTTACCCATGTTTAAAAGAAGGTTTCAGTATCTTGTGTGAGGCTATCACTTTAGTCATCGAGCTCAAACCAGCTATTATTTTGACGGGGTTGGATGCAAATCACCTTTGCTCTTTGATTATAGTAAAGCCGTTGTAGTCTATGATGGGCCCTGTTTGTCAGTTTTTTTGTTACAAAATCCTTCCGGCTATGGACACCCTCTAGCTCCAATGCAATATTTCCTTCCAAAGTAATATCTGCACTATGGTTCCCAAACTAATTAAAAAGGCACCTATGCAACTCGTGATATGCACATCCAAGTCACTCATTTTTCTCCAGAGGAGTGACATTTTCTTTAGTGGCAACAGCTAACTGTTAGTGGTTGTTGATGTTATTCAGATCCTGGTGCTGAAACCTAGGCTTGCTTTGGAATGAGCCCCGCAGGAAGCAATCAGCAGATGCGGAGATATTTCAGTTGGAGCTTTGGTGGTTAGGACAGGTCTGAGGAAAGCTGAGTATATTTTTAGGCCACCTCTCCTCTGTCAGAGGCAGTAGAGAACACTAAGGGGCATCATCAATCTCCTGGTTGTCAGGTTATAGCACAGGGGACACTCTAGCCTGAATGACCTGGTTGTTGAAAGTGGCATAATTTGCCTTGTGCTATGGTACATGTTATTAAAACTGCAATTTAATGTTCTTTTCTGAGGAGGTTGTCTCTTGTGTTTTTATCGTCCAGGGAAATGTGGTGCCAGAAAAGATTGCATTCCTGGCAATTTTCTTTGAAAATGGTAAACTTTTTCAGAGTTTACTCTCTCTTCTATTAGGGTTGATAATGAGAAATTGTGAGGATTATTAAACACTCCTGGCTTTCAGTAGGAACTTATTTAGCACAGATGTTTCTATAATTGCAGTACACTGGGAAAATTCACAGTGTTCAATGGCCCAAAACTCATTATTACTTATTACTTCTACCTGTGTATTGTAGTGCTAGTAAACTGGGCTGAAATGTTTAATTTAGCAGGGGCTATAACTGTGGATCTCAGCTACTCTAGAAAGACTACTGAGAAGAAACTATTGGATGTTCGGCCCAACCCTTTATTACTTATTAATCTTTCCACTGTTAGCTGGTACCCTGCTACATTCAATAAAAAGTTATCATCTTTTTTATGGGTTCAGGACTAATCATCATGTTAGATTCCTCCAGATAATTCCATGGTTTATGCCCAGGAGGTAAAAATGGAAATGTAAGGGACTTTGAAAACAAACAACATAGCTAACTGTTGTGTCTTACCAGGATAACAAATGGAATGTGTATCACTGTATTCAACTTTCTTTCACTTCTTTATAAAGCTCAGCTCTTTTGTCTCAGCAATGCTACTTGTTCTTTTAATGAAAACTTGCAACATTTAAGAACAGGAACTTGGAAGAGACATTGAAATGCTTACAAAAGGCCATTGCAGAGAGGACAAAAACTTCTTATATTCTCTTATTCCCTATATTCTTAGGACCTACACTATAAAAAAAATCCTCCATCATGTCCTTTATTTCCCTAAGCTGAAGAGAAATTATTTGGGCTTGGCTACAAGTTTTCCAGAGGAAAGTGTGATAAACACACCTGCAGGAGTTTAGCTAAGGCACTCTTTTGTTGTGCACTCAGTTAGTCCCAGTTTGCTTGAGGCATCACCAGTTTTAGCATGAAGCAAGAAGACCCCCACATCCCAGGAACACTTAGTTTCGGGCAAACCAGGATGATTGGTCACCCCATCTCTATGACTCTTAGGGTTCCTATGGTCTGTTAATACTGCAGCTACTATCCTAGGAGATGAAGTTTTTTCTCTGAAGCTTGAAGAGCATAGTTTTTATACCATTACTGAAAAAGAATGAGAAAATAAACTGAATTTAATGGCAATTCTCACTCATGAGAGCCAATCATAGAAGCAATCAGAATCCAAAGAGTGCATTCTATTAAATTTGGAATTACATCTGATATATATATATATATCAGATATATATATATATCAGATGTAGTCTTAAAGCAAGGTCAAAACATTTTCCTTTTAAAATGCTTATGGTCATAATTAAATCAATCTAGGTCATATTTATTTGACAATGACAAAACAAAGATTATAAGATGATCTAGCAGATTTGGATGACTTAGACTTATGCATATACTTTTATCTGAATAATCCTATATTTTAGACTGAAAATATGTTTATAGTTCATCTTTTATTTTTTAACTCAATCATTTTGATTGGCTGCTTGGACATGCACATACATATTCAGAAGGTTTTTTTGCATATAGAATATATATTTTTTGAAGTTTTACTGGATATTTAAAACTACTTTGACAAACTAGTAAAGAATAACAAAGAGTAATACAAATCATATTTTCCTTAGAAAGTATATGGAAATATTTCAGAAAACTAGCACCTTCTGCCTTGAGTTGAATTATTCTGGAGAACAGGAATAAGCATGTACATGGTTGATATTCTTATTCCACAGTTCTGCAAGAGGTGCCTGAGGCTAAGGTATCTGGACCAGACTGGACCTCCTCAAATACCAGGGAGTGCAACATTGTGTCTTTTGCCTTTGGTGACTAAGTTACAAAGGAATGTTTCAAACCCTGAGCATGGAATTAAGATGCACATTTTCTGAATGTCAAAAGACAAATAGAACTATGCTTTGGCTTTTAGGAAACCAAACAGACTTGGAACAGTAGTTCAAAATACTTGATAGAACTCAAATATTTCATATGATGTAAGTACCCCAAAAGATAATCCATTAAGTAAAAGGCTGGACAAATTCTACATATTGATTTATTTTTAATTTGTGGCAAGGCATTTCAAGGTTAAGGTATTTATGAAAATCTTCTCATTAGTATTCAAATTTTTAAGTCATGGAGGTTGCTAGTGAGATCTAAAATGTTTAATCCATTTGATCATGAAAACAAACTATTAGGAATCAAGAAATAGCCTCTGTATTATTTGTAGTTCCCAGCTTCAGATGGCACTCAGGAGCATAGAGGTCTGACGAATGTAAAACCTAATTAAAAGTTTTTACCAAAGTTATTTGTACATCAACTTAACATCAGTGTGACTCTATGCTGAGGGATCTGATTTTTTCAAGTGGAGAGCAGAAGAGAAATTGACCGCCTGCTTAAATTTTGCTTATGTACATTCACCTCTCATTCATTTGGGCTTCATTTTTTGAAGCCCTAAATCAATTTCTTCTTTGAGATGGAAAATAAGTGACAGAGATAAATCCAAAGCTAGTGACACTTGCACACAATATGCCAGCCTCAGATGGAGTTATCAGCATTTCATCCTTGTTGCGTTGTACTGAAATTCTTCTCACCCATACTTTCCCTGGAACAGGCTTGTTGAAGAGCTGCAATAATAACTACTCTGCCAATTAAGGTGTTCTACCTGGGGCCAGCCAGAGCTTAGTTTGGGGACAAGGTCACTTGCTGGGATGGAGTTGTAGTTGCCCAATTACGAGTAGCTCCACTACCTCTTCTAACTTGTCAAATAATGAGGAGACTTTGAAGGCTAAATCCAGCAGTAGCTCCTGGCGCGGCTAATGCAGACTGAATGACAATGATACCTCAGGAGTGAGAATCTGACAATGTCTGTCAAGCTCTGTTCACAAGGAGGATGAAGTTCATTGCTACTCAACACTACCTGGGAAAGGTGATGGTCTTGATCTTATCGGCAAGAAAGGACCATATTGTTCATTTTGGAAGAAGTTTATTAACTCCTTCACACCACTCATGTTAACTGGACATGAGCATAATATCCTAATGACAGAAGATGAATGTGCTAAAAAAGGGGAGCTCATCCACAAAACTATGTCGCTGCCAGTGCAGTTCCTTTATCTTGACTCTCTAGCCAATGTTTTTAATTTTGTTTGGGTTTTGGTTCTAAACTCCGTGGTTGGTGATGAATAACAGTGGTTACACAATTATTTTTAGTTCCCATTAGCAACACAACCAAGAGAATAAAAATACTAAAATTATGCTCCCAAATGAAAATCAAAAAGGTTTTCTATTATTAATAATGATTTTCACTGCTGACTCCATTGGTGAATCATTTAACTGAAGATTGAAAACAGTAACTCATCGAAAAGCCCAATAAAATTATCCCATAATTAGCCACTCAACATTTGTAGGAAATTGACTAGATGGCCTGAAAACTAATGTCGCCCAAACATGAACTATTCTTTTAAAAATAGTGCTCAAAGCTGAAAATGTAATGACACAAAGGAGTTTTGGCTATTATATTCCTTTGCATGTGTTTCTCTTTCACTCATGTTTATTTATTGAAATAGTGAAGGATACTGCTGTCCTTTGATTATGCTTGGATTCAACTGCATAAAAGATCAAGTGAGCAAATGGCCTTTTTGGCTCCTATGAATGTTCTGACTCACTCCACGAATTCTGCTGAAGTTTGCTTTGGATAAATGGACAAAGCCTTACTTGGTGATGACAAATAGATACACAGATTTTGAAAGAGATGCAAATATTCCTCCTTACCTCATAAGTAGTCAGCTGATTCATATTTGAATATCATATGTTTTTGTCTGCTAAGGAAATAGCTCTGCATTTCCAAGATTAATTTTTAAAAATGAAAAAATAGTATTTGAATGAAAAATTAACAAATCATCTTGTATCTTATGGTACAGATTCCCTTTTCCAAATTTCAGATCTTGGTCTCTGTTCTAGTTTGCTAATGCTGCTGGAATGTAAACCACCAGAAATGGATTGGCTTTTATAAAAGGGGGATTATTTGTTCACACAGTTACAGTCTTAAGGCCATAAAGTGTACAAGGTAAACACAGCAACAATCAGGTACCTTCCCTGGAGGATGGCCAATAGCATCTGGAAAACCTCTATTAGCTGGGAAGGCACATGGCTGGCGTCTACTCCAGAGTTCTGGTTTCAGAATGGTTTTCTCCCAGGATGTTCCTCTTTAGGCTGCAGTTCCTCAAAAATGGCACTTCTTAGTTGCTCTTGGGGTGTTTTTCCTCTCTTACCTTCTCTGGAGCAAAAGTCTGCATTCAATAGCCGTCTTCAAACTGTCTCTCATCTGCAAGTCCTTTCTTCTCAGCTTCTGTGAATTCTACAAAGTGTTCACCTTGGCTGTAGCAAGCTTGCTCCTTCTATCTGAGCTTTATAGTGCTCCAGTAATTTAATTCAGACACACCCTGAATGGGTGGGGCAACACCTCCATGGAAATTATCCAACCAAAGGTCTTGTCCACAGCTGATTGAATCACACCTTCATGGAAACACCCAAAGGATTCCAAAATCTAATCAACACTAGTATGTCTGCCCACACAAGATTGCATCAAAGATAATGGCGTTTTGGGGGACATGATACATCGAACTGGCACAGGCTCCAAAATATTAATATTTCTAGCCATTTGCTTTTTGACATATATGATAAAATCACAAGGACATTTTCTCTTATTTTTTTATGCTTGCATCATAGTAAGTGGGCTTGCAGTGACCCTCCAAGTTCCAAGCTGCCTGGGGGAAATTGGATGAGGCAAAATAGCTATTGTCCACAAAATTTAAATTTGTACTTTGACAAATTAACAAAATATTAGTTGGTTAAGCATATTTACACATTTTAGAGTGACTCTTTTAACATTACTTAACATTTTATTAGCAATATCGCATATGTTCTGGACCATTAAGGCATACATACCATCTTGCTTCCTACCTAGTAGTTAGTGGATTGCCAATGGCCAAAACTATACCAGAGAGAACTAAAGGGAGGCTGTGGTATTTGATTTATAACTGTTCTTCTGAGGTATTTTTTATGTGGAGTTTTCCCCTTTTGGTTTACCTAGAACAATGTTTTTCTTTGCTAACAAATCTCATTTTCCTCTACAATCAATTCCAGCTCGTATTATTAAAATATTATTGGGCATAGCAAAAGCAAAATGTTTTCTCTTGGGTGTCCCAAGACTGGTTCCTAACAAGGAGGTGCTCTTGCCATCAGTCAATGATTTGTTTTCTCTTACTGAGTTGTTGGGACTTTGTCAAGGACTTAGTTTAATCCTCTTGCTTCTCTATAAAGCAATCTCTTCCTTTCAGCATCCAGTGTAGACAATGTGGTCTTCTGGAGTTTGCTGCCCCTCTCCTTTGTTTTTATAAGGTTCTTTCTCTTCTTTGCTCTCGGTGCCCACACTCTTCTATTCTGCTTCACGGACAGTTTTCTGCTCTGCCCCCCAGGACCCCAAATGTCAGCTAACTAATCTGTAGATTAATCTATGTTAATCTGCTCTTGGGGGCTGAGGGGCCCTTTCCAGGTAACAGCCATGGATTTTAAATAACTATGAATTGTTATCTCTTCTGAACATCCTACCCACCTTTTATATAATCAGTTGGTGACACTCACGGGATGCCATATGGGATGCATGCTCGGACCAGTAAGCCTTTCGAGGACTCCCCCGTCACTCCACCCCATCCATGTCCTATCAGTTCTCTGCAAGACTACCTCTTTCTGAGACTCTGACATACATTTCAGGACAGCCACTCTACAAATTCCCAGCCTTTCAGATTCTGGCAGTATCCTAGGTCTATAGGATGAATTCTGTCCAAGTTGGTGTGGAGGTGAGCAAAAGATGACTCCACCTCAATATCCCAATTTCCCTTTTTTTTTTTTTTTTCCCCATAGAACACCCTGTCTTAAAACAATCTCAGGATGTGTTAGAACCAAAAGAATAGAAACAAGTCTCAAATAATTAGAAAAATACGAAATACATGTTTAACAAATTCTGTTCAAGAAGAAGGCATAAAAGTCAGACTGATTTTGTGAATTTTATGTACTACTATGGGCCAGGTGTTCAATGATAATAATAGATGCTTACATTTATCATTCCAGCCACAGTGCTAAGTACTTTACAAACCTCATCTCAATTCTTGAAACAGCTCTAAGAAGTAGTACTGTTATTATTCATATTTTACAGATGAGAAAATGGAGAATCAGTTACATAAATTGCTCAAATTTTCACAGCAATAAAAATGGAACCAGAGTTTTCATCTGCGTTGGTTTAATGTCAGTATCTATGCCCTTTTCACTAGATCACAGCTGTGTTCTGTTTAGCTGTGACACCTTTGGATTGTGGTCTAGCATCATTACCCTTGTGCAGGGATTAGAGCAAATTTTCTTATTAATTGGGACCTGACTGGACCCTGGCTTTACCCAGTTGCTCTCCTTAGGTGTGAAATAACCCATTTTTAAGACACAAGGGTATCAGCCATCCCTTCTGATGGGTTAGATCATTTAATCAGATCTCTTTATGCAGGGAAAAAAAAAAAACAAAGGATAGAAAGAAATAATGTGAGGTTTCACGTTCTAGAAAGAATTAGAATGAAAGGTTTTTAATGACTTTCCTCTGCACAAAAATTATCGTGGCTGTTTAATATTCCTGGTGCATGCTCATAGCTTGTTTCTGTTACCACCAGTTTTTTTTAATGCAATTTTATTGAGATATATTCACATACCAGATAATCATCCAAAATATACAATCAGTGATTCACAGTATCATCATGTATTTGAGCATTTTTCACCACAATCAATTTTTGAACAGTTTCATTATTCCAAAAACAAAAATAAGAATAAAAATAAAAATAAAAAAAATACCCAAAACATCCCATACCCCTTATTGCTCCTATTATTTATTTCTTTATTGCCTTTGTTTTCTTACTCATCTGTCCATACACTGGATAAAGGGAGTGTCAGTCACAAGATTTTCGCAATTACACAGTCACACCTTAAGAGCTACATAGTTATATAATCATCTTTGAGAATCAAGGCTACAGGATTATAGCTCAATAGTTTCAGGTATTTCCTTCTAGCTATTCCAACACACTAAAAACTACGAAGGGATATCTAAATAATGCATAAGAATAACTCCCAGAATGACCTCTTGACTATTTGAAATCTCTCAGCCACTGAAACTCTATTTTGTCTCATTTCTCTTCCCCCATTTTGTCCAAGAAGGCTTTCGCAATCCCATGATGCCAGGTCCAGGCTCATGCCCAGGAGTCATGTCCCATGTTGTCAGGGAGATTTACACCCCTGGGAGTCCTGTCCCACAAAGTGGGGAGGGCAGTGAGTTTACCTGTAGTGTTGGCTTAGAGAGAGACAGGCCACATCTGAGCAATGAAAGAGGTTCTCTGGGGTGACTCTTAGGCACAATTATAAGTAGGCTTAGCTTCTCCTTTTCAGGAATACGTTTCATAAGGCAAGCCCCAAGATCGAGAGTTTGGCCTGTTAAATTGGTAGGCCCCAATGCTTGTTAGATAGCAGGAATTCCCCAGGTGGGGAAGTTTAATATTTCCACATTTTCCCCCAGTTCCTCAAGAGGGCTTTGCAAATACTTTTTTATTCTCTGCCCAGATTACTCTGGGATGAATCTCACTAACCTGTACAAACCAACAAGGTCTCACTCCCTATTCAAGGTCCAATGGTGTTCAAATAAACTTACCATATAAGTTAAATTAGATAAAACCACCAGTTTTTGAGAATACCAGTTTTTTGAGAACCTAGACAAATGGAAAATTTGGATTTAAATGATGGCTATGACTAGTGACAAATGTTTAGAAATTTAGAGCATTCAGGGATATTTTGCATAACTACTTCATGAAATTAGTCATCCATTATAAACTTTTGTTTGTGTTTTACAGATTACTTAGCAAACTACCTTAATTTTTCCTTTTATCTCTTTTTAACTTCCTTATCATATAATTATACACAAAATTTTAATGGTTAAAAATCCCCATGAAAAAGAGAAAAAAGGAGAAGCAATTTATTTTAAATAAACCCTTTTAAAAGGTATCAGGTCTTAAGCCCCAAAAGAATCTATTTAATTTAGTATTCATCTCTACAAATTTCTAGTGAACTGAGGAAACTAAGGTACCGGGAGGTGAAAGTTCATTGTCTCCGAAGCTGCAGCTTCTGTTTTATCTACTAAATTCTCCTTAGACTAATACTGATGAAAAAAATTTTCCTGTTTGGATTTAGATATAGTCAGGATCGTGACATCAACAGAGAGTGAAGAAACCCTGTGTTTTCCTCTTACTCTTTTCGGAGACTTGCTAATTGGGTCTGCTATGACTATTACTGGGTTCTGTTTAAGATCATGCCTTCTTCTTGAATTGTAAGACATTTCTTTCTGTAAACAAAACATTGGATTTTCATTCAAATGAACACATGTTATAATCAGTAGACCTTTCTTCTTACAATTTCCATTTGAAGATTCCCACCAGGTCTCTGACAAAGCACAAAGGGGTCTCCAAAAAAGTACAAAGTACAAGGGGGTTTGCCTCCAGTGTGAAAAATTTCATAAATAGGAGTTTATGAAACAAGTTCACTTTATAACATTCTTAAATTCAGTGAGCCTAACATACTTTTATTTTAAGAATCAAAGCATCCTAATCCACATAAGAGATCTGGAAATGTCATAGTCAAACAAGAAAGAAAAGAAAACATTTGACACATGCATATAAAAGGCATATATAGTTTGAGTTATGTTCCTTTACATTTTAGATATATATTTTTTCCCCACAGAAGATATGTTTCCTTAGAGGCAGGATTATACTATCGCTTCTATCTTGGGATTTATTTGACATGAGAAGTGTATTAACTCATCCAGTAAGAGCATGTGATAACTTTTTTTTTTAATCACCAGACTTATTCTAGTAAAATGTTCTTACCCACAGAGCTTATCTACTTGAACAACTTTCAAAGATATCAGACACCTTTGAATATTCATATTGAAACTGAACAGCCTTTTTCTCCTCTAAGTACAAGACCAATATTTACATGAGAATTCTTCAACTAAGTGAAATAATGATATGGTATTTAAGAAATGAAGTGGGTTGAAATTCAAGAGAACCTCAACAATGCATATAAAAGACTAAAATATTTATATTAACTTAACTGTTCTTAAGTGCCTTTTAAACTGTCTTTATAGAGTTTATAGGTCGCTATTGTTTTGTATGGTTGGAAATAAAAACACCCTATATTTTCCATTAGATGGTGATTATTGGCTGAATGATTGTTCATCTCTCTAACTATATAAAAGTTGAACTGTTCCAGCTTTCTGTTTTAGAAAATAAGTAAAATTTTCTCTCTCTCTCAATAGTAATAATAGCAAATAATCCCATTGCTGAAGACTTGAGATCTGCTCTTTAAAAAAAAAAAATTAGATAAGACTTTTGACCATAAGTCTTTGTATTTGCTTTAGTTTGGAGTTCAAGCTTAGTCTTAAAAGGTCAAATTTAATCCAGAGCCACTTCAATGACTCTCTCATGAAAGTTCAGCGTTTTTCTTTATGTCATGGTCAGTTCATTGAAGAAATCCAAATTGCAGAATTACAGAAAAGAATAAAAAGCAGGAGGATGTAAAGACAACTCTCTCTCTCTCATACATATATAATAAATACATTCTTTACAGTGATAGAAAATGAGTACTGTAATATATTACTGGTGACTGTAAATTGGTTTGAGCTTTCTGTAAGAACTTAATGAAACCTACTCAAAGTGTTAAAATAAATATTCTGTAACAGAGCAAGTCTCCCTTAATAAGTTTATTCTATAAGTGCAATTAAAGATGCATGTAAAAAATATCTTCAACAATGTTCATATTAGTACTACATTTAATAACAGAAAATTGGGAACTACCTACATTTTAAAGAGAGAAGGATAGATTAAATGAACTAGATTATAACCATATAACAGAATATTATGCAGCTCTTATAATTATGTGTGAAAGTGTATTCACTAATGTGGAAAGATGTTCATGATAAAATGTTAAGTGAAAAATGTAGTTTACAAAAGTCAAAGGGTTATTAATGGATATCTCTGATACTAAGATACTACATGATACTAAGAGGAGTTTTTATCTGATGTATCCATAATAAGCCTGTATCACTTCTGTACTTATAAAAATAAACTTATTTATAATAGAAAAAGATCCTTTAATTTCTAAATTTGAACATAATCTAGAGATTCAGGAGAAGGAAAAATTTATGATGAACTTGCATTTCTACAGTCTAGGGATACCTGAAGAATGCTTTTACTTTGATATTTAGAAAAATAAATTGCTAATAAAATACATTAAGGAATAAAACACAATTTTGTTATTCTTCTCACATAGAATCTTTTCTCTGGCATTGTCCCACATACCTAAGACAAAGATTGACTCTCTTTAGGGATTATTTGGTTTTGTTTCTTTGTTTTGCTCTGTTTATCTAAAGGGATAGTAGAATAATTAGCAGTAAATGTTTGGTTAGAGGTACACCATTCTATGTTCAACAGGCATCTCTGGGGCCGAGGGTGGGGAGGGGTGCGGGCCTTGATTTGTGGCACTTGCTGAATGGTGTGAATATTCCCTCCACAGCTAATTTCAAGTTTCCAACATGACATCACCGAGCTTGGAAGAGATAAGCACGTCCTACTCTTGTGACCCACCAGCCCACCGCAGTGATGGCCAGAACTCTATTTGGGAGGGTCCGTGTACAGGTGAAATGAGGGCAAATTAGGTGCAGGAGCACTTCAGATTTAAGACTAAACTTGGGAAATGTTAGGAAGTTGAAATCTTCCAAGGGCAAAGGAGAAAGAGGAAGAGTAAAGCATTGTCATGCAGTTAAATATAGCACACTGGTTAGGACTCTAAGGAATTATTCTAGAGGGGTGATTAGCACTTTCACCAACTGCAGCACTGGCTTAGGCATTCCTAAGTTGCTCCCCAGGAGATGGGGCTTGGGATCCAGGAATCTGCATTTTGGAGACACCCTCAGGAGAGTGCTATCATTACCCAAGAAACTCTGGATTAGGATATACGCATTGTGATCTTGTATGATGTTCAGGAGTGCTTAACACTTGGGGAAATCTCATAATTTGGATGAATACATAATTTTTTCCTCCAAGCTGGAATGCTTCTGATCATGAAAGGAAGTATTATTAATAATTACTTCAGGGTGACAGTTATATCAAGGACTGTCCCAGGAAAACAAAGTAAATGCCCACCCACTCATAAGCACCCTCAAGAGAAGTCTTTGCAGTTATTCTGGTACCACAGCTAGGAAGGATGAATATGCAGCTACAAAGTGTCTTATTCTCAGCACACTAAGACACTTAAAATGTCTCTGGCTCTTGCCTCAAACATGTTGATGGTCACTGAGTTCCTGGAGTGTGGGAAGCATTCTATGGCACCACCCCATTAAGTGGAATGGGTCCCTCCTATAATGGGTACAAATTCAAGTTAGTAGACCACTGGACAAAATTTAATATCTATTTATTGCTCTCTTTGTATTTGGGTCTGCCTAGTTTTGAGCAGTAGCTCCTACTCAGGAGTGTTTCGGCCAACTTACATATATGGATAGTGTCTTAGTTTCCTAGGTCTGCTATAACAAAGCACCACAAACTAGGTGGCTGAAAACAGAAATCTGTTGTCTGACAGTTCTGCAGGCTGGAAGGGTGAATCAAAGTTTCATCTGGAATCTGCAGTGTTCTGGTGGTGGTTTGCTGTCAAGTGGTGATGTTTTGGCTTGTGTCATAATTCAACTTCTGCCTCCAGCAGACAGCTGTCTTCTCTGTCTCTGCCTGGGTCCAAATCTCCACTTCTTAGATGGATACCAGTCATATGGGATTAAGGGCCCACTCTGCTCCAGTTTGGTCTCATTTTAATTAACATCTCCAAAGATCCTGTGTGGAAATAGGATCACATTCAGGCAACTGGGAGTTAGGACTTGAGCATATTATTTTGGGGGATACATTTTAATATCCATAATAGAGAATTCATATGGCACAATTTGAGAGTTATTGAAAAGATTTTTTCCCTGCTGCATCTGGTATTATACCTGAACTCCTTAGCATTAACATTTATCATATAGGGTTACACTATTATGACCTTTAAATTTTCTTCCATAATAGAATCATGGATGGAAATATAATAGAAGCATGGATAGCTGAGAGCGCAGGGTGAAGGTTACCTTTGGGAAGGGTGAAATTTAGCTTCAGCTAGCATCAATGACAAGTTACTTTTGTATAGCACCGTGGTAGGCACTTCTAGTCAATGGAGATGATGATTTGGGTCAGATTTTTGAAGACATTTGGCCTGGGAAATGCTGGCAGTTTCCATATGGTTAGAGCAGAAGTCCTTTACCTATAGGGTATGTTTTCTAGGATAATGGTATTGAAGATAGAATTACTGCAAGTGGTTCAAATATGTATATACCAAAGCATCATTTGTGTATAAAATAAATATGCCATATACATACATGCTCCTGTTTTTCAGCTATATGTAGATGGCACTGTGAGTAATGCAATACAATTTAAAATAGATAACAAAAGTTTTACTGGACTCATATACATGTATTTGTGTATATATATATTTATTCATTTATACATATACATATACAGTGCTTTATTCCTTTCTCAGGACTGATGTGAAATCAGCCATTCAGTAGTCGACAAAACTTCTGTAGGTTAAAATATATTTTCTAATGTAAGATATTTAGGGAACATGGTGCCAAAGTATATGGGGACAACTAAAATGATCATGTCCAGCCTCTGACTGTGTAATTGGTCTAGCACACTTTAGTTTCAGGATTCTGGTAAAAGAGATATAAAACATTAAGGGTAAACATGTAGAAAACATGAGAAAGACAGGTGACGGAAGAGGCAACAAAGACCATGACTTTATTAGGCTCAAGGAGATGGAAATGACTGACTTGTCCTAGAGGAGGATCCCACAGATAATGTCCTAGACCACAAGAATTCAAAGGGTGAGCAACCAAAGTTGTCCTTTTTAGGGACAACTTTGATTTTACAATCCTTTGGGTTACAGAATTCCACATTTTCTTTGGTGTGCATTTTCCTATAAATATCTGTGCCCTTGTAATAAGTCTTTATAATAAGTCTCTTTATTTGATGCACCTTCTTTAAATGACTGGCTGTTCCTACCTTTCTGATAAAATGAACCCATTATATAAAAAAACTCACAACTGGGACCTGACTCCCAGGGGTGTAAATCTCCCTGGCAATGCAGGATATGACTCCCGGGGATGAATCTGGACCCAGCATTGTGGGATTGAGAACATCTTCTTGACCAAAAGGGGGATGCGAAATGAAACAAAATAACGTTTCAGTGGCTGAGAGATTTCATATGGAGTCGAGAGGTCACTCTGGTGGACACTCTTACCCATTTTATAGATAACGCTTTTTAGGTTTTAATGTATTGGAATAGCTAGAAGTAAATACCTGAAACTGTTGAACTGCAACCCAGTAGCCTTGACTCTTGAAGACGATTGTATAACAATATAGCTTACAAGGGGTGACAGTGTGATTGTGAAAACCTTGTGGATCACATTCCCTTTATCCAGTGTATGGATGGATGAGAAGAAAAAATGGGGACAAAAAACTAAATGAAAAATAGGGTGGGATGGGGGGGATGATATGGGTGTTCTTTTTTACTGTTATTTTTTATTCCTATTCTGATTCTTTCTGGTGTAAGGAAAATGTTCAAAAATAGATTGGGGTGATGAATGCACAACTATATGATGATACGGTGAACAGTTGATTGTACACTATGGATGATTGTATGATATTGAATATATTTCAATATAACTGAATTTAATTAAAAAAAAAAAACCCACAACTTCTTCACACAACCCCTGTCAGGGATAGGGAAAACCGAACCCATGTATCCCTTTTCCTTCTGACAGGTGATTGGATCCATACTGTTTGCCCATCTATAATACAGGGCAACACCTGGATTTATTTATTAGCTTTTTCCATATCTTTACATTTTTGATTGTGCCTCCATTTTTGCACATATTCTTTTCTTAAGAAAGTTAGACTTCTGCCCTTGCAAAAGGACACTATTTTCTCATCTCTCCTCTTATGAGTTTATGTAAGTCTACATTTGCTGTGCCTTCTCTCTCACTCTTAGCGATTTGAAAGTACTTGCCCAGGGTATCCTTGGGGACCTAGTTTCCAGACTGAGGGCTGGTGTTGCTTTCAGGGTGAAACCTCCCAACATCTTCAAAGAATAGACAGATTTGACCCCAGAGCCCTTATTTATAGCAGCTAGTCACAAGGTGGCCGTCTTACATGACCTATGGAATGTGCCTGGCACTATTCTCCGACTCCATATACCATGCTCAAGGGCAAATGACACATTTCCTGACTAGGAATGAATTCCTGCAGCAACAACATTAAATATTAAGAGCCACAAATAGATCCATTGAATGGTTAAGCCATCCAAAAGTATCTTTCAGCAGTACTCTTGCATTCTTAAAATCCACAGTATTTTAAATCACTGAGAAATTTGAGGTATTTCTTAAAAAATGTTTTTGTTTGTTTTTAACTACTTGAGACACCTGGAAGAGATAAATAAAGAATCCTAAAAATGACAAATAAGTATATTTCAGAGGTGAACAACTGTGAATTTTTTTTAGCCTTCTGTCTTCAGTTCAGTGTCTATCTGTTAATAAAGACAGTATTGAATCCTGCAGTAAGACTAGGAAAAGAACACTGCACACAAATGCTGTGTCTCCTCTTTGTGAGAATCATAGTTAAGTCTTGATTTTAAATATATTAACTCAAAAATTAATTAAAACATTTATTAAATTATTTTAAATTTTCATAACTCTGTAATGTAACAAGGATAGAAATGTAAAAGCCAAAAAACAAACAAACCAAAAACAACCCATCCACATGTAGTTTCATTTATACAGTTCCAGACAAAAGATTTTTAATTTATTTTGCTAGTAGTTTGAAAAGATTGACTATATTTTCACACACTTAATCTTGTGGAATTTGCCAATTAGCTTTGAATATGCACTTGAAGGATTAGTACCCAATACCTGAAGCATTGAGTGCTATTTTTTCCCTCTAATTTAAGTGCATACTGTAAAAAGCTCAGTCTGAACAGGACAGAGATCACATAATTTGGAATCTACTTTTTTCATAGGCATTTGCAAACTTAAATGTTCTGAACTGAGTTAGAGAATTCTTGTGCCAGAATGTATTGAGTGGACCTACCAGTTCTATTAACTTGTTACTGGGTTAGTAAAAGCTACTAGAAGTTAAGAGCCTTCTCTTTGTGTTCAGATCTCCAGCTACTTTAGCAGTAACCTGAGAGACTTCTCTGCTATATATTTAATTTACTGCAAATAATCTGTCCATGGTGATAGATAAATTCTTCTCTTCCTTCTCCTCCTCTTCTTCCTCATCCTGCTCCTTCATCTCTTCTTCCTCCTGTAGGATTGTAATGGCCATAGAAATCAATGATTTTAATCATTTGTGTCTAATTGCCAAATTGGACAATACTACTATTACTTCTATGCTAAGTTTACTTACATTCTCAGATAGTGTGCACAGATTTATTTTATTATGAATTGCATGTTATATTAAACCCCTGGAAAAAATATGTCAATGAAAAATTGTACCTTCTGGGAATCCATGGAAGTTTCAGGGATTTGATAAATTATAATCAGAAATAAGAGATATTTGGAAGTAAAGGAGGATATTGCAAAATATCTGCCAAATGTCAAAAGATGTTATCATCTAGGCAAAACTTCCATGAAACTGCTGCTTTTAAGAAGATGAAAACAAAGATAAGCAGACAATCTAGAAAATTCCAAATGCTCTATTGTTTCATTCAACTACCGTAAGTGTGAAATTTGTTTCTTCTCTAATTTTCTTCTATAGGTACATGGACAGAAACGTGGGGCTGATCAACATTTGCTTTCTATATGGGCATCATACCTATATTCAAAGAATGAAATAAATAGCATTGCATGATTTAAGAGTAATAAAGCTTTATTATAATGTAATGATTCCAGTCCTTATTTGTTGCTGGCAGTTTCGGTTAGTTCAGTTTGCTATGAGAAGTTTCCGTGACATCTTAAGAAAAGATTATCCAAATGACACGTCAATCTTTGTTTGGCCCCTTTTCTCTGACTGCCCCCACAACTCATCACCATAACTATTTTCCAAAGGGCGATTAAATCTCTGGCAGAATACATCTAGACCTCTTTCAGTCTCCTTTATCTGCAGTGTAAATTTTAATACTAGGGCTGCCTATATGCCTTTTCTAGATGAATGATGCTAGTACTATTTGTGCCACTACAGTTAAGGGTCTCTTAACATTTCCATTCTAAACACCTATTTTCAAAGGTTTATAACTCAGCTATAAAAATGTGCTCCAGGCTGAAACTTAGCACGGCAGAGTCCTAGCCCAGGAGCAATCTTTTACTCTTCTGTATATTAATCTTGAAAAAAAAAATGGTGTGACTGTATTTTAAAGAACTGGAGTGTTCATAGTAATAGAAGTTAAGGACATAAGGGTATGAGGAAAGATCACAGTGCCAACAAATCCCCCTCATCTATCACAGGTTTATCTGAAATTCAGTTTCACAACATCTCCTTCCTGCTTCTCATTCTCTCTTTCAATTCTCTTTGCTCAGAAATAAATCTAGTTTTATTGCTTTTATTATTTGTTTCAATAGCCTCATTGGTGGAACTTATTTAGTTGCTGTGCCACCTTGATCTATGGTCCTATCCACAGGTGGCTTACAGGCATGACGTGCCCATTCCAAGGCAGCACCATGTTTGAGAGAACAGTGTGCCATGATTCTTTGCAAGTTTGTTATTGTCGTTAGTTAAATGAGATTTTTGTTGCTGTTGTTGGATTGAAAGTCTGTGTTTTGAGTGTTAGAATGGGAGTACCTGAGAGGGCTTTGCCAAACAGCAAGTTTTTGTCTGATTTGGAATGACCACCTCATACAGGAAGACTAACCAAACAGAATCATAACAAGAGGAAAAACAGAGGCAAGCAACCCAAGAGATAACATGAAGAGAAATGAGAAGCTCTCAATAACTTTTGTTGACAGTAAACAAGAATAAATTGAAAATTTAATAACAACACAAGTGACTATGCCTTGCATTCCTAGGTTGCTCCCCAAGATATTAATTTGTATATTCATACTTTCATTCTATATATTAATTTTATCTGATATAAATTATTAAATGTATGGACTTTTTCATTATGGATATAATGCATTAATAACAAACGAATTGAGTTGGTGATCAGGTGTTTTTCTTAAACTTCTTATTTTTTGAATTATGTTAGTTTAATTTTCCTTTCCTTAAATAACCCTTGGGTTTTCAAATATAGATGATTTTAGAATCTTTGGCATCTCAATTACAGATTTAAAAGTGTTTATTAAGAGCCTCAAATTAGATGTCTTTTTTTTTTTCTGATGTGCTTTACATAGTTCCAAACCTTCCTCCCCCAGAACATTAATTTTTTTCATTGGATATTTTTATTATTTATAATTACTGTTGCAGTATCAATTATTTGAAAAAAATATATGGCCTTCCTTGAAGTAAAAAATTTGGGGAGATGCCTTTCATCAAAGCATATGGCTTTATTTATATTTTGATCATTAGCAACTTTTCTGTGAGTAGTAAAGTGTCACAGGTAGGAAAACAAACAACCAAAAGCTACCACTCTTTTGAAAGGTGCTACTTGGAAGAACAAACATGTACTTCTATGTCATAACAGAGATAGACAAGTTGGAAAATCTGGACTGCATTCCCCCCAACCTCCTCCCTGTGAAATGTGCTACATATCTCAATTCCTGATCTCACACGATGGGTGGGTATCGAAAAAGTTAGCTGTCAGGATTTGGTTAATAGGGGTGCTTTTTACAATATGTGCTTTTTATTATACAGAACAGTTTCTAAGCCTCAAAACTACATGGCCCTTCTGTACCCATTACCCTTTCCAACGGCGCCCTTTTCAGTTTGCCTTCTCATGGAATTGGCAGGGTGGGAAGATGAAAAGTGACAGGCTTGGTGGGGCCAGAAAGGCATAAGCAAGGCAGAGAGAATGAAGGAGAATGTGTGAGCGCATATGTATCCTTCAGGATTCTCAGTTATTCTTTACCATCTGTCCATAGTGTGAATTCTTTAATAACTACTTCGAAATGTGTAACATTTACTTGGAAATTCAGATGTATTAAATTACGAATATACTTTGAATCAAATATAATCAAATGTACTTTCATATTCCATGTATTATATATGTATATATGTAAATAAATATATATATGTATACACACACACACTCATTCATTCATCAAACATTCATTGAGCATCTAGTCTATATCTAGCACTGCAATAGAAGCCAAGAAGTCTTATACAAAATGAACCCACTTTCAGAGGGGGTAGGGAGAATGCCTTAGAAACAAATCATTATAGTGTGATCAGTGTGAAGTGATATATTAGAATATGTTGTGATGGGGCACTATCAATGCACCGAAGAGGACGATCGAACTCTTTTTGGAAGATCTGGGGAATGCATCAAAGAGGTTAGGGACTTTTGTTGAGTAATAAAGTTATACCAATCCAGAGGTAGTAGCAAGAGTGTGTGAAAACATAAGAGGCATGAAAGAGTTTTGCAGGTTTGGGAACCAAAGAATAGTTTATTATGGGCTGGAGGGTAAGGTATTTTGATTGGAAAGGTTGGAAGATGTAGCTGGAAAGATAAATAGAAACCAGTCTTGGAATATGTTGTATGTTTTATGAAGGTGTTTCTACTTCATCCTGTAGGTGATGGGGAGGCACTGAAGATTTTTAAGCAGTAACATGATGTGATATGCTTAGAGGGATAAATCTGGTGGCAGCGAGGAGACTGGTTTGGAGGGGTCAATACTGGGGGAAGGAAAACAAGCTTCAAGGGTTTTTGTGGTAAACCAGGGGATATTTGGTGCATGAGAATCAGAATTAATGCAATAGTAGACCAACTGGGAATAAATAATGAATATTAAAAAGAGGCAGTACAACAGCATCCAAAGTCTGAGTATGGAGACTGAAGGAAAAGTTAAGGATGACTCTCAAATATCTAGCTTCGGTAACATGGTGCACTGGGGTGTTACTGTGATACGAATTTAGAAGGTTGGCAGGGGTGGCAGTGGGTCCAGATTTGGAGTGTCTGCAAGTCACTGCAGGAGATCTCTAGGGGAGATCTAATAAGCAGTTGTAAGTATTGGATAAGTTCATTATAGAGAACTTGGAACTACAGATAAATTCATCTGTTAACCAATGTTTCATTATGCTTTAGACACTGAAAGTATAGCAATAAACAAGACATAATCTTTATTTTCACTCTCGAAGCTTGGTCAGAGAGGAAGACAAGTAAGTAATCAAATACCAGACAATGTGGTAAGTCCAAAAATGGGTTACTATATGGTGATATAAAGAATTTAAAAAAGCGTTTATAATCTAATATTCCAAGGTTGATGGGAGGGGCCTCAGAGCTGACTTTCCTGAGGAAGTTGCAATTGAGCTGAGTCCCAGGAGATGAGCAGCATTGATTAAAGTGATGCGTGAAAAAAGAAATCAGTTCAAAGATTTTGAGTTCATTAACAGTAGGTGAAATCCAGAACCCATGAGTCTTGAAGAAAATGGTATAAAAATGTAGCTTATGAGGGGTGACAATGGGATTGGGAAAGCCATAAGGGCCACACTCCCCTTTGTTTAGTTTATGGATAGATGAGTAGAAAAATAGGGGAAGGAAACAAACAAACAAACAGACAGACAAAGGCACCCAGTGTTCATTTTTACTTTAATTGCTCTTTTTCACTTTAATTATTATTCTTGTTATTTTTGTGTGTGTGGTAATGAAGGTGTCAGGGATTGATTTTGGTGATGAATGTACAACTATTGTAATGGTACTGTGAACAATCAAATGTATGATTTGTTTTGTATGACTGCATGGTATGTGAATATATCTCAATAAAATGAATATTAAAAAAAATAGCAGAAGGACCTTACGAAAAAACATATAAATGCTAAATATTCCAGCTGAGGTTTCCACCACTCTTCTTAACATACCTTCAGAGAGTTTTGACTGTCATTGCTACAAATAGAAGATTTCCAGGAGGGAATTATTCAAAGAAAAGAAGTCTTTTATTTTCTCTCCAGAATTGGAACATGGGGAGAAAGATGAGAGTAAATATAATTTCAAGTTTTCTGCTTAAATAAATCTAAATGCTTCTGCCTAGCAAAAAAACAAAAACAAAAACAAACAAACAAACAAAAAAACAAATAGTAGGTGAAAGTGGGAAGGTGGAAAAGATTGCTTTGATTGACCATATAGAGTAAAATGAGATGAACTCATAGTAAGGATGGAATCCTGGGGACATCAAGGTTTTAGGTGTAGGGGGAGGGGGAACAAGATTCCAGAGGATTCAAAATAGGAAAATAAAGTGAGTTGGTGAGATAGAGAAAGAATCCAGAATTAGTGATGTCATAGAAGTCAAGAGGGGAGAGAATGCTCAATAATGGCAAATGCTGCAGCGGGAAAGCTAGAAAAGAATTTCTATTAAACTTCAGTTTAATAAATATTCATGAGTACCATTATTTTCTAGAAACTGTGCTAGATATATTGGGTCCTAAAGGGGTGAACAAGGCAGACACGGTCCCCACTTTGAATAGACTTATAGTCTTGTGGACTCAAGGAACAAAAGGTGTTTTATGGATCTGGTAAGTAGGATGAAACTGATAACTATCACCAGAAGGCATTTAGTAAAATAATGGTGTCAGAAGCCAGACTGCAATGGATTGGACAATTAATGGGAAGTGAACAAATGAAGACAGTGAGTATAGATCATTTAAAAAAACTTTTGGAATGGAAGAAAGGGAAATAGAGTAAGGAAACTAGGCATATTGAGAAAGAAAATAGGGGAGCTATAATTGAGAGGCTTTAATGGGAGAGACTGATTTTTTAAAAATTCATAATTGGTGGGGAATGAGCCAGTGGAGATGAAGAAAATACCAAGAAATAAATGGATAATGAAAGGAGAAAAGTCCTGTAGAAGGTAAGAGGGGAAGAGATAAAGAGCATCTCTTCATCCAAGTGCTCTCTTGGAAAGAGATTCGAGAAATGAGGAACAAACATATGGGTTTTAGCTATCAGTTTAACTAAGACTTGCACTTTTACTGAATGTTAGAGATTTTACTTTAAATGAGAACATTAGTTCTTCTAAATGTGTTTTGTATTACTAACATGGACAAAATCTTGGAAGTATTTATCCATAAAAGTGGCAAAAAATACCAGAATATTTATAAGTATTTCTAAAATCTTCTTTAACAAATTTAAAAGTGATACAATGAATACACTGGTCCTAGTTTAATAGAGGCATTTAATTTGGATCAATTTCCTGCAATGCACTTAGCAGGCTTTAAAATCCATTTTGTTGGGACACCTCTGAGACCCCGTGCTAGATAATAAGGATGGCTGGAAGCTGATTTCATAATTTCTAAGTGCAACTGAGGTAGAATTAAAGTGAAAATGTAATTTTTGAAGTGCTTGACATGAGAGAAGCTATAAAATTGCTCTTTGCTCTGACTTGTTTTAATTTCTATATGAATGTTTTATACAGTAGTCTTTTTGCTGTTTTTCAAGTCATGAGCAATTATATTCGATGATAAGGACAATTATCACACATAGAAACTCACCATTCCAGAAGCTATCAAAATCCTACCATTAGAACAACTTCCCTTGACCATCCCAACTGTTGAAAAAAAAAAATTGAAAACTTTTTATTCTGAAAGTTCTAACTTGAATTACTGGAGATAGCAAATTGGGATATTTTTCTAAATATGGAAATATTCTCACTTGAAAAGAGATGAAATGATTATACTTTCCTTGATTAAATATTAATTTTACTATGGTTTTACAGTTCCAATCCCTGAAGCTTTAATTCCAAAAGTACCATTTATTCTCCAAGAGAACAAGTGACAAAGGCAACACATTCTGCAGGTGTGGGCTCAAGCAAGATAGTGGTACTGATTAAATGCTTGGAGTCCCAAATGTTCTCTTTTGGGTCTTGGATTCATAGTTACTCTCTGCCTCTGACTTGTTCCCCCTTCATTTAAAATTAAACGTAGAACCATTGGCAGCTTTCAGTCTGATTTCCATCCCAGGCCTAATGGCTTACAGGTGGCAAACAAATTTTTTTTTTTCCAAAGACAGCAATAGCATTTTCCCAGGCCTATCCAAAGGTAATGACAATGAAAACATTCTAGAAAAAGGACAGGGAAAGGACAATGTCAAAATAAATAAATAAAATCCCTTTCACTTTTCTTTGTTCCATAAAAGGCTTTTTTTTTTTCCTTATGTTTGATAAATGGAAGTGATTCCATTTATAACTTGAGCTCTTTTGCTGCAGGGTCTCTGCACTTAAGCCTCAGATCTTTTGCTGTTGTTTAACTGCTACAAACTGACCAATATTCTGGTGAGACTTATCTGTGAAACATATTGGACTGATTTTACCATTAACACACCCATTTGCTTCTCTTCTTTCCTCAGGACATGTGCCCAGCACAAAGAGAATACTGAGAGCAAGGTATTCTCAATGATTTTTATCTCATGTAATATGGCCCCCAGTAGATGTTAAAATCATATTGTCAATATGTTAGATGGGATTTCTGTTTTTTAAAGCACTACAGAGCGGGGTGGGGGGTGGGGGGGCAGGATTCAGTGAAAATATCAGTTGTGATACACATGCTTTCATTGCAATTGTCACTAGGGAAAACTACCTAATTTCTAATGTGAGATCTTTGTTTCCTGCCCCTCCCCTTCCAAGTGTCAGAAATTAGTTCTGCCATATTGAAATCCTTTAGGGGAAATGGTAAGGGTAAGGGATTGTTGGGAAGATTGAAACTCCAAAGTGCTTTTATATATTTAAAAAAAAAAAAAAAACTGTTACATAAAGGTAGGCTGCCATTACCAATGTTAACATTGTAATAAAATAAACCCTTGAATGGTCTACTGTTGGTTCTTCTAATAAGGAATTTGATATTTATGAGTAAATATCTGAGATGTGATTCAAGAAAAAAAAATCACCACTATTTACTAAATACATTAGGATATATTATTTATCTAACTTACTATCTTTTATAAAACTTTAGTTCATGTCAGTAAGGGCTGGCATGCTTATATTAATAACTTATTTCTTCCCAAAAGAAGAGAGAGCTAGGAGTAAGCTTGCTTATTATTTTAGGAGAGAAATAGACATGTTGACCTATATTATGTAACTGCTATTTGCATATAAATTACTTCACAGGTATGATCAAGAAATGTATCTGCAAATAGCAATCATGAAAAGAAAATTATTGTGAAAATACAAATATTCATGGGCTTATTTTCTCACTAATATGTGTATATCTCTAGATTGATATATATGCAGAGGTGAAGAGAGAAGGAAAAACTATACATAATGATAGGGCAAAACATGAAGTAGTGTAATTTGTTTTTAGTGAATTATTGCCTCATTTTTACTGCAGACTCCTTTCTCAATTCTAGAGTCAATTTGTACCCATGTCTTGGATATCTGCACACTCTGTCCTGGCTACCGAGGGTATTCTCCAGAGAGGTGGTACAACCAAGCCACCCACCCTTGCTTGGATAAAGCTCTTTCCCTTGGTCTTTTCCTAGCACCCTTGTTCTTGTTCCATTGCTTAGAACTATGCAGCTAATAAACTAATTCATTCCAAAGTGAAAGTAGGTGATGAATTCCATAGGGACCATCTATTTGAATATCATCATTAGCTTTCAAAAAATCAGGGTCTTAACCCTATACATGCAGTGTGTGTGAGTGTCGTGTACGAAAATAGCTTCATGTGTGAGGTATTTTGTGTAGTAGACAGACGCTTGCTGTCCTTTCTATCCACTCACGTAGATTTAAAATATTGTTCCTAAATAATAGGAACAAGTTCATAGGTCTGTCACACCCATAGGGAAGTTCACGGTCACACTCATGCAGAGGGCAAAAAAATAAATCTATGCGTATCTGGTCAATAACAATAAGATAGCAATAGTAAGGAGTCTTAAGCTTGATTTTATTTATACCCTTAGGAAGACATGAAGCTAAAATTTCTTCTTTTTTTTTTGCAAGGGAATTATTTTTTAAAAACCTTTCCTGTAATAGTGACCTGTGCTTTTTTTTTTTTTTTTTTTGGTGAATTCTGATTGGATGTAAGAAATTTATATGGTGTAAATCAAGGCTAATAGAGAAGAACCAACCTGTTGCTTGAGGTTTTGATCTGATGAAGGGGAACCATCAGTGATTCCACAAGAAAAATCCCCAACCTTTTGGAGATAAAGATCTCAACCTTGTGAGAAGGCTTGGACAGGCTAATTTAACTCAGGTTTCAAACGAAGTAGAGATTTCTTGGAAACACAGCAGAACAAAATGCATTTTTAAAAGTTATGCTTAACTGGTAAAAGGGAACCTTAGGGCTCCCATTCCTTTATAAAATATAACACTACAATGAATAGTAATGTCTGTGAAAACATGACTCTTGGAAACCTGTTGAGCTGGAGAGCGATCTGAAGCAAAGTACATGGGCTGACAAATTAAAGCTACCGCAGCTTTAATTCACATGTGTTTTTCAGTAATCCCCAAAATATGGTAGGGTGGGATGGGAAAGAGTTTGTGCTGTTAGACATTTCTCCTCTTGTTATTTCTTTTGGCTCCTGATTTGTTTAGATCATTTTATTTGAACAAAGTTTCCTGGCATTACTAACCCAATGGGAAGTTCTCTCCCAAGGCTGTATATGCTGAGAAGGGTTGTGCTATTTCCCCGAGTTCTGCAAACTCTGAACTTAATTCTGAAGCGAATGTAGAAAACTCACTTAATTTAAATAGAAGATACATGTAGTGCTGTTGTTATTCAGGAAGATTATGTTAAACTCTAAGATGCATGGATACATATAATTGAAAAATAAAGCCTTTATTCTAAACTTAGTAACTGGCCTCCAAAAGATTAAACTATTACTGTAAGCAGCCCATTGTTTCTTGCATGTATCTTAGATTTTATTTCCGTCAGCTATTGCAAGAACTACTAAGAATTAGTTTTACCACACAGTAAGTAAATGCTTTAATGTCCTGCATTATTGTTTACACTAAGCTTTGCAAGCACTTAAGCCACAACAGATAATTGTCAAAATGATGAAGCAGGAAAATCACAAGCAGCCATTATAGTGTACATGTTGTTCTAGGGAGCAGCTAGTAAGACGTAGAGCTTATAGTTTGTTAGTTGGTTAGGGAAAGCAATAATTTATGAAAACAGATCGTAACCACCAAAAAGAAAAAAAAATGCAGGAAGAAAAATTTTAGGCCCCAAGTACTCTACCAGCTCTGATTATCTATGCTTTCATATTTCCCCTCTCCTTGTGATTTATTTTGCTTACATCAGGTGTTGGTGTAAATACTGCTCCAAAGGTGCCTGGGAGAGATACTAGATAGTTGCATGTCCATGAAAGAAACCTGTGTCTCTGGTGAGAATTCTGTTAATTTAAAAGATTAACACAGGGTGAGGTCACGATATGCAGTTTCTGTTCAAATAATAGCTGCAAAAATGCAAGTCTCACTCTATTATTTTCAGAGCTTGGATTTTATCAGCTCTTTATCCTGGGGGTAGAGGTTGGGGGTGAGAATGTCTACCACTTGGTTTTAACTGCAGAATGTCGGAATTGCTCCATGTTTTCTTTAACAAAGACATCAGTGAAAACTGTGTTCTGTCTCTGGTGATGTATCTGAGTGCAAACAGGACCCTGTTAGCCATTATGTACCTATTAGCCCTGATTACCTTCTGATAACTCCTCACCAGTTGGTTTCACTCACTTTGACAGATCTAGTACTTTGCTTAACCTTTAAACTGGTAGGGCAATAACACAGCTGACAGAAGGGGAGAAATAATTAAGGAAAACTTAGCCAGGACATTTAAAAATCTCTAACAAGGCAGATATTTCTGTTCAATTAGAAAACTTGTCAAAGGACACATACAATTCCCTATAATTGCTATGGCAAAATGTTTCATAATTTTTGCTAGCTTCAAATTAATTTTAGCAATGTAGCGTAATCAAATTACTAAGTGTCTTCCTTTAAAAATATCTGTAATTTACACTCTCAGGAAGTAAGTTTTAGTATTCCAATACTTACAAGTAAAGTGATAAAAGCCAGAGAGCTTAATTTCTGGAAGAATCTGAAAGGAAATGTACTTTAAAAATATTGTCTAAAAATCTGCCAACAGTCTGAATTTCTCTTTTGAAATGGCTGATGCATGTTTTTGGAAAATAACATGAGTTATAAAAATGCCTGGAATCATGTTATTAACAACTCTAGACATTAAAACATGGTCAACAGTGACTAAAAGAAAACAAGACATCCTGAACATTGTTGGCTCGTAGTCAGAAGTTCGCTTGTGAGCAAATTCAGATAATAACTTGCCAGGGAAGGAGTTAGTACAGTGTCCTCTTTTGATCTTTTTAATGTTCTCCAGCATTAACTCCACCTCCCCCGGCCTGCCATTTCTCCACAGGTATTTCACTTTGGGTCCATTTTGGTCACTTTAGGAAAAGGACAGATCAGATCTCTCTGGGTCTTTCTCCCATTAATCCAAATTCATGAAGCAGAGAGCTAGAAGCGTGCTTCATTGTTGCATAAAGATATTTAATTAAAATCGGAACTTCTAAATGAGAAAGTACAAATAGTCTCTCCAGGTCATTAATAATTTGGCAGTTTATAAGACATTAAAATATGATGTGTTCATTATTTTTCTTAAATCTACTGAGAGCATCACGTAATTCCTCTTGCTTAACTATATTCTTTCTAAGACAATATCGACTAAAATAGGTGTCTCATCCTTGTCTGGTATAAAATATTGACATCAGGAAACATCACAATTGTCTCCTAATTACATCTGACAACAAGTTTAATTTAGTGTTCTTTCATACATCATTTATCACTAGTCTTAGCATTCCCTGTTATCCATTCTTATGTTAATTGGTTACTGTCATGTCCCCAACTTCATGGATGCATAAAGATTTCTTAAGAAACAAATATGGCATTTCCAATAGCAGAAAAACCCCAAATCATATTAAAGCAACAATATTCTCAGCCATGCAGATATATGGCAAATTATCTAATTTTTAAAAAAGGATTTCAATGAAGCGGCTGAGGTAGAACATTATTTTAAACTTTATTACTATCACCAATCTCTTTAGTAGTATTTATTTTACATTTATATTTATATGCAAAGTATAATAGAGGGAAAAAATCCTTTCTATTACATGAGCTAAGATAAAAATCTCACAAATTAAAGTAGAAAATGAAAACAAATATGCAAACAACCGCTATTTTACATAGCTATCGGGCTGAAATAATTGGCATGGCTTGATATGAGAGTCTGGAGGACAGCTTAGTGGAAAAGAAAGCCTTGTGAAAAATTAGAACAAAAGGGCTTGTTTGAGGATAAGAGAGGAGTAGAAGACGTTCTGAGATGCACATTTAATGTGGTGGAAGATACAGAAATGAGAGTATTTGGGACATGCAATACAGAGTTTGCCTGCTTGGATCAGATAAATTTAGAAAGTATATATAAGGAAATTTCCTAACAGGAAAAGAGAGGGTTTTTTTTTTCTTTATTAGAGAAGTTGTGGGTTTACAGAACAATCGTGTATAAAATACAGGATTCCCATACACCACCCCACCAATAACAACTTGTTGGTGTGGAACATTTGTTACAATTGATGATGGCCTATTTTTATAATTGTACTATTAAGTAAAGTCCATGGTTTAATTTAGTGTTCACTGTTTGTGTAGTGTAGTTCCATGGATTTTTTAAAAATCTTTATTCGGTCACCATATATACAGTCTAACATTTCCCCTTTTAATCATATTCAAATACGTATTTTGGTGCATTCACAATGTTGTGCCACCATCACCCCCATCCATTCCCAAAACATTTTCACCATTCCAAATAGGAACCCTGTACATTTTAAGCCTTAACTTACCATTCCCTATCCCCACCCGGTCCCCTGGTAACCTATAATCTAAATTCTGATGCTATGAGTTTGCTTATTCTAATTGTTTCAAATCAGTGAGATCATATAATATTTGTCCTTTTGTGTCTGGCTTATTTCACCCAACATGATGTCTTCCAGGCTTATCCATGTTGCCACATGTATCAGAACTCCATTACTTTTTATGGCTGAATAATATTCCATTGTGTGTATATACCACATTTTTTTTTATCCATTCCTCAGTTAATGGACACTTGGGTTGCTTCCATCTTTTGGCAATAGTGAATAACACTGTATGAACATGAGTGTGTAAAAATTTGTTTGAGTCTCTGCTTTCAGTTCTTTTGTTACATACCTAGAAGTGGGATTGCAGGGTCATATAGTATTTCTAAATTTAGCTTTCTGAAGAGCCTCCAAAATGTCTTCCACAGCAGCTGCACCATTTTACATTGTCACTTTTGCACCTACTTTTGGGAGACACATTAGAAGTCATTAGATGTTACTAATATGCAGTCATTAAAATAATGCTAAGGTAAAACTTTCTTGTTTTATTGATGAAGGAAGAGCTCCATATAGGAAATCAGGCTTGGAAAAAGTAACAACCATCCAGGTACGATGAGGTTAGGGCTGGGGTCAGTGTTGCAGCTATTGGCTTCCTGGAGGAAGTGACATATGAGCCGGGTCTCAAAGGATGAGTGTGAGATAGTCGAGGGGAGAGGAAGGAGAAGGATGTTCCAGGTAAAAGGAATGACACATGAAAAGGCTGTAAGGTAAAATGGGATGGTGCTTTGGCATTAATAAAAAATATTTCATGTGAATGGAATTTAGAGGGTGAGATTGTACATGGGAGAGATGAGATCTAACTTTGAAGGGTTTTTATACCATGATAAGGGGTTTGAATTTTAGCCTATGAGTAATGGGGAGGCTTTGGGGAGTTTTATGCAGGGGGGTGCCATTGTGATCAAGTTTACATTTAGGAAGATTGTTCTGGCTGAGTGGGAAGAATGGACTGGAGTTGAGCAAGACTCAGAGCGGGATGTTAGTATTCTTGTATTATTGGTGTAGTATTCTTGTATTATTGGTGTAGTATTCTTGTATTATTGGTGTAGTATTCTTAGCAAAACTGAAGGTGGGCCTTGTGTAGACTAGCCACTGTGGGGAAGGTAAGAAAGGGATAACTACAAGAGCTATTTAGGAAAAAGAATTGGTGAGCTTGGCAATTGATTTCATGTTGGAAAAGGGGAGAAGGAGAAGAAGGGTTCAAGGATGAGGCTGACGGATAAACACCTACGGCATATCCGTATAATCGAATATCATTGAGCCATAAAAAGGAATGAAGTACTGATACATGCAATAATTTGGATAAATCTTGAAAACATTATGCTAAGGGAAAGATGTCAGTGACAAATATCCACATATTATGTGATTCCATTTATATGAAAATAAATAGGGAAATCTATATAGACAGAAAGTAGATTAGTGGTTGCTTAGAGCTGGGGAGGGGGTGGATGTGGGATAGAAGATGATGGATAAAGGGTACAGGGTTTCTTTTTAGGTGATGAAAATGCTCTAAAATTGACTGTAGTGATGGTTACACATATCTGGGAATATACTAAAAGCATTGAATTGTACACCTTAAATGAGTGAATTGTATAGTAGGTGAATTATATCCCAGTAAAACCATTAAAAAAAAAAAAAAAGAATGAGACTGAGATATAGGCTTGGTGAGAGGCTGAATGTAAAATGAAAAACAAAACAACAAAAACTCAACCAGAATTAGAAAGACTGCAAGATTTAAGGAATAAAAGGCTGTGTTATTTGTTTTAATGAGGCAGTAGGTAATCATGATAGTCTGATAGAGAATAATGGAAACTGATTTAGACACATTTAATTAAGGAAATTTAAATGGAGAAGTTGAGCCTACATGGTATCAGACATTCTTAGTCATGCCCAACCTCTAAGTCCAGGACACTGCACTGTTAGTAGCACTTGTTCCCGTATACAAAATTGCAATCACTTTCCATTGCAGTAACCATAATTGTTGAATATACCCACACTATTTTCTTACAGGGAGATTTATAGTAGCTGTTGTCTTCATTTTTCAAGTCAGGATTGCCTATAAAGCGTATTGTACATACTCAGGACTTCATCACAGAGAAGATACCTTTCCTTATGGTTCACACATGTTTAAGAGTATTCACATGGTTAGAATAATTCAACTGTGTTACAAGTTTTTCTTACAAGGGAGAATTAATTTCTGGTCTTTGCTCTAGTGTAGTTGAGGATTATTCACATACCCCTTTCTCATATTAAAAAAAGTATAAACTTGAGATCTAATGAAACAAGATGTCATTGACTTATGTTTAGATATGAGTCTCTAAGCATCTATTCTACTGATAGGACAGGATTTAAAATGGATGCTTCAGAAGATGTTCTTTCCAAAGACGGATTGCTGGATTGGGATTGAAAGATAATCTGGAATGTCTGTGTCCTAATCAGTAAAATAGATGCTAAGGAATTCCAGATGTATCTTTATTTGTGCATTCCTTCTTTCAACAATCCATACTGCCCCTATAAAAAAATGCAAATCAAGAACTTCATACCTTCTTTTAATTGCTGAATTCATATCGGGTTTTTCCTCCCCACCAGAGGGATCTTTTGCTGAGCTATTTCATTCCTTCCCAGGAAAAAAAGTTTTATGGAATTTTATTTCCTGTTGTATTAGTTTCCTATTGCTGCTATAACAAATTACCACAGACTTCTTGGCATAAAAGAATAGAAGTTTATTCTTTTAGAGTTCTAGAAGTCAGAAGTCTAAAAGGAAGATGTTGGCAGGGCTGGTTTCTTCTGGAGGCTCTGGCGGAGACTCTGTTCCTTACCACTTCCAGCTTATGGAGGCTGTTGGCATTTCTTGACTTGTTGCCATTTCACTCTAAACTCTGACTTTGTAATCGCATCGCCTCTTCTCTCTGACCTCCTGTCTTCTTCTTATGACCCTTATGATCATATCAGGTCCACCTGAATGATCCAGGATAATCTCCCCATCTCAAGATAACTTATCACAACTGCAAAGTCCCTTTTACTATGTACAACTATCCAAGAATTAGAGTGTAGACATTGTGGTGGGGGTGGGATGGGACATTATTCAACCTACCACAGCTGTATAAATATATTTTCTACAACATTAAAAGTTAACCATTTTGAAATGACTATAAATCATCATTTTTGTTTAAAACACAGACCCTTCACTTTGTAATGTGAGACGTGTCTTTGGGTCCATAATTCCAGGGGATTCTGATTTTCCTGTGGATTTCTAATACAGAATAAGTAATTGGAACCATGAATGAATTAACACAGTAGTACTGGGTCCTGGGAATTGTGTCTGATATTCAAAAGACTTCAGGATCCCTGTACATGTCAGAATTCTTGGACTCAAACAAACCACCTGCTTGCTCATAAAAGTGACCAGGAAGCTGTGGTCAAGAAATTTTGATTTGTAAGGAGATATTCTGGGAGAAAAAAGAAGATTTTGATGGTTGCAAACTATTTCTCAAAAAGACGTCAGGTTTTATCTCTCAGTTTTGCTTTAGCATTCACAATTCTGCACCTGTCACTTGTAATATTTGTTTTTCTCTTAGGAGTAATATAATGACTGCATTTTACCTCTATTGATTTTCTGTAATTTATGGAAGGGAGTGTTATCTATGCTTCCTCCAGATGCATGGTTGACTGGCTGCTCCTTGAGTGGGCCTGGGTAAGTTCATCTTGCTGTCTGTAAAAAGTTGCTTTCTGTCTCCAGTTTCCTCCTTTGAAGAGGGGTATTCAGCAGGTCGGCATAGATATGGCCTGGGGTCAACTCTCAAAGTGATCTTGGCACCTTATGACTGTAGAATATTTTTTTTTAAAAGAAGTTGTGACCCGGTGAAATGTCATAAGTAACCTGAAGAATTTATGGTCCATTAAGTAGGAAGTTTTGCCCTCCTGGAAGTATTTGGTGGAAAGCTTCCAGTTGCCCTTTCTACAGAGGTTGGGGAAAAGATCACTGAGCATGTGGGTCTCCAGTTCCTGGTTCCCTCTCAGATCTCTTGCCTCCAGGCTATACAATTTCTTCTCTCCTGAATTTAAGGATCCCAAGAGGGCAAAACCCACCCATAGAAGGGGGTCTTCAGCTGTCCTCATGTTCTTCCTGTGACTGGATGGGGAATTTTGACACAAGGGACAAGGAATAGGAAGCCCATTTATATTTTCATTCAAGTCTGTGTTTTCCAGTTTACTTTTACCAGCAATAAAAATAAAACAAATGTAGTACTTTTATTTTTATCTGGTAAATCTCAACTCTTTCTGATGAGAGAGTTTTGATTAATTGGTGCCAGAAGCCCCAACAGGAAGGTCCAAAAACAGTTGCACCTGAAAACTCGTCCTTCATGATTAAACATTTAAAGTACATTATTAATCAATTGCCCCATTTTCAATATAAATGCTTTATTAAGACCTTGCTCCATTTTTCTCCTCTCTTTACACACACACACCCCACAGTGTCAGAGCAATGCAGTCATACAATTTAATTGTTTTGCATCTTAAATTTGTTTTGGTTGTGATCACTCTCTTGAGTCTCTAGGAATCCTGAAGAAAGACACATGATATGTATAAATCATTCTGACTCATTCATTCAATAGATTCATTTAACAAATATTCAGCACCTATAATGCACCAAACACTGTTTTAGGTGCTTGGGACATACAGATGAATAAAAGAGGGACAATAACCCTGCCCTTATGGAGCTTACATTCTTGCATGGAGAGATGACCAATAAACAGTAAATATAATAAATACATAAATTATATGACATGTTGCAAGGTGATAAATGCTATTAAAAATAAGAAGAGCCAGGAATGGGGTACTGGGAGTGATGGGGGTTCCTGGTATTATATAGGGTACTCGGAAGGGTGTGTGTACAGCAGTGAGGGGAAGGGGACAGAAGTGCTAATACAGAGGAAGTTCTATGCAAGCAGGGACACCAGCAAAGGTGCTTGGTTTGATTTCTGGTATCCTTTCACGACATGAAAGACGGAGCATATGCAGGAGTTCATTGCTCTCACCAAACGTGCCTCAGACACATATCCTGCCATTATTGCAGCCCTTCACTGCTTTTCCTCTTATTATGCCTGAAACCTCTGAAAGCCAGTTTCCACTGTGAAGGACAGAGGTGGCAGAGGTTATGGGTATAATGGAAAGAAACCAGGATTAGTTTCAAGAGGCTTGCAATTTGGCCTTGACGTTCTGCTTCCATCTACTAAGAGATGTTGGGCTAGTCACTTAACCTTTTGGGTCTCAGTTTCTTCATTTGTAAAATGAGAGGACTCACCATTTGATCCCATTTAAATCTCTCAGTTTTGGATTCTATGTAAGCAAACAGGAAAATGGGGTTGAAAGAAAAAGGAAAGAGGAGACAGGAAAGAAAATAAGGGCAAATGAGAAAGAAACAAAATATTTGAATAAAGGCAGAAATGAAGAAAAGATAAAGAAAAAAAAGTAAGACAAAAGTAAAAGAAGGTAACAGTATGCCAATATAATGTAGACCTAACCAAAAGAAATCCGAGAGACCACTTTTTCCTCATTTATGCTTCTCTACTTTTGCTTGTGTACATGGAGAACATCTTGCTCAACTCTCCTAAGGAGTTTCTCCCTGAAGCTGGATTTCTGGGACCTGAGATGCGACTTGCAATACATTTTTCAGGGCCCAGCTAAAGTTATGATATTCATTTTTATATTTTAGCCACAAAAATTATATAGGCTTTGTAGTACTTTGGTAACCTATCCACCTTGGATAACATTATTTTAATAAGAAAATAGGATTCAAACTACTAGGAACATATTTTTGTATTCCCACTCATTGTTTGTGTCTTAATTAATTGACATCATCCCAAAGTATATCTGTTTTCAAAGAGATTAACATTCAACTTTTGCTTATCTAGCGTACGTATTTCAGTTTATGGGCTTTTTCTGCCAAACTCTTCTCTCCCATGCTTGGCATCTTCCTCCCCGCTGGCCATTTCTCCATTTATTAGCACCAACCTCCAGAGGGATGATAAGGGAGGATATAAAATATAAATCACTTCATTCCTATAAACTGTTGTAAAAACTGGCAAAAGGTAGAGGCTAAAAGCAAAGGCCAAGTAAAGTTTAAGTTACAGAGTATAAGAGAAAAGGCTTTTTCTACTTTCTGCATTAAAATAGGCCCCACATATAAATGAGGGCATTTAAAAATATTTATGAGCTCTACATAGCAGCTCCACATAGGTAGGGAATGAGATAAAGGACATGGGTGAAGAAGATAGTCATGGAAAGGAGTAGGGCACCACTTCTAAGAAAAGTGGAGCATTAAGGATGGATAATAAGAGATATGTGCTAAGAGGGGGAGAGGCAGGGCATTGAGGTACTTGACCCTTGATGGTTTCCTTTTTCTCTGGAAAGGAAGGAGTATAACCATTTTCTTTGGAAGAGTCGGGCAGGAGTTAGACTTGAGGAGAATGGTAGAGGGTTGGAGCAACTGGTGTGAAGACTAGGGAAGGGAGACAAGTAAAAATACAACAATTGTTGGGTAATACTGAAGAATTAGTAGTAGTTCCTAAATTTTCAGTGAGATTAACAATGCAGTCATGAGATTTTCCTAGGTGCTTTCGGCAGCCTGGGGGCCCAAACAGATAAAAACGGACAGAAGGTTTAATCTGTGTTAGGGATTTGCAGTATGGATAGAGCAGAAGAGTAAGAGAAGGGAATGGGGAGGAAGAGATTGATCTGAAGAGAATTTATGTGTGTTGTCTCATTAAATCAGTAGTGCCTGGTGCAGCAGTTTCTCAATAAACAGAGTACTGTTCAGATGTTGGGTTTGACTTACAGGTTAACAAAGTGAGGCACAGCAGCTTTCTTAAAGTAGCAAAGCCAGTATTTGAACCCAGGTATCTGATTGCAGCGCGGGAGTTCTTTTCCTATATACCTTACATGTAGGGAGTGAGTTGAAGGTTTTGGTAAGATTGTCATTAAAATGATTAATAGTGTGACCCAGGGCAGTAGAGAAGTTGGGGAAGGGTTAGGAACTAAAATAGATAGGGATTGAAGTGTTGGAGAAATTACGGAGTTTGAAGAATAGATTTTTGAGGCAATGTGATAGAAGGAGAGGTAAATTATGGCATTGTGGCGGGAATAGGTCATTCCATTCCCTGAATGAATTATTTCAGAAGGAGGGACAAAATCCAGGATGTGGCTTGATATTGGATTGGTAAAGCAGAATGGAGAGAAAACGTTGGAGTAGATTCCACAGAAGGAGGATTACAGGAATTTAAGGGCTCATGTACTTGGCAAGATGACAGCAAGAGATGAGGAAAAGTTTGAAAACCAGGTGCCCAATCCTCAATGTAAAGACAGTTTGGGAAGGAGTGGTTTAGTAAACCAGAGGCCACTAGAGAGCTACCTTGTCTCTGGTCTCCAGCTTGGCCTACCCTAGCACCTCATGCTGGCTGGCCCACACAGGGTGGTGGTGATCACCTTTAGGTTTTTACAATAAATTCCCAGGCATCCACCATATCGCTTTTCCCTGACATGTACTTTCTCTGGTTCTCTCTAACTCTTGGCTCTGTGACTCCAACCACCTCCCTACTGCTGGCCCCCAGACTTGGTCTTCCTTGTTTTCCAACCTCTGCTTTTTTCTAAAAACTCTTACTGATGAGGCTATTCCTTTTGAAGTCCTCCTTGTTTCTTAGGGAAGGAACCCAAGCCTTAGCCTTTACCCCCACCCCATATCCTTGACTGCATCCTAGAGCATAGTCTACCAGGAAAGTGGGAGCTTCAAAGAACACTGGCCACTGAGTGAAAAGGGTGGGCTGAATCAGAAGGAAGAAGGCCATCTACTGAAAAACCACCCAGCTCTCCAGTCATTTATTCAGCTGTCTGAGCTATCATGAAGTAGGCACAAAACAGCATTCTGGAAAATTGAAATTGGAGAAAAGGTCATGAAATGTTTTAAAAATAATTCTAATACTTGGTAGCCAGAGATGACAGTTGAGGTTCACCCTGCTGAAATCACTGGGGGGCAGGGGTGGGGAAAAACTCTGAGATTGTTTCCTTTCTTATGGGATTGCATGGGAAATTTCCAACAGAGTCACTTAGAATGAGGAAGTGGTTTTTTATTATTAAAGATGTATATCTAATAATAATTGTTTAGAGGAAGAAAATGGTTTAAAGTGACAAAATGTACCAAAGGATACTGGGGCTAAAACTGAAATGAGCTATTATACAGAGCAAGCAATCCCACTCCAGGATGGTGAGGCGATGGTACATGAATTCATAATGTACAGTGGTCCAAGCAGATTGGCCAGAAAGCAGCAACCACATGCATTTTGCAGGAAATGTCTCTCACCCTGTTGCCACTTTTTTCAGTGCTCCATATGCTAGATTGCAACTACAGATTTAGCCCTTTTGCCCAAAGGCATCTGAACCTGTGAAAAGCCTAGCTGGGGCACTGTCTATTGTTCATTGACAACTTGTCAATTTACTTCCAGGCAAAATAACTCATAAACATGATAAGTAAGGCAGATAAAACAAGAATTCTTTCACACTTTGCAACTTTACTGCAAAAATGGCTTATTTTCCATAAATGTGTGAAATCTCCCCTCTGAATTGTGACTGTGCATTGAACTTTAAAACTGTTTAGAAACAGCACAAGCATTTCACAATTCCTGTCTGTAATAAGATGAATGTTAAATATTAAACATGCATTAAAAGTGATAAAATAATAGATTTTCAAAGGTTCACTAGCATTGTCATATTTCTCTTTGATTCCCTGAGTTAATAAAAGTTAAGTTTAAGAATACTCTCTGAAAGACAAATGTTTAAACACTACCTTCTAAATTTGACATTTCACATATTTATATTAGCTATTATCTAAACCTTTATGTGAGTTAAGTTTAAAAAAACAGTTATAGAAACCACATCAGTATTAAATTCAAAAGCCAGTGCGTGGTGTGTTAGCATATGTTCATACTGTAATAAAGTGGCTTTTATTTCTGATGTTTATAAATAATCCATTTCTAATGTACTGTTTAAATATTGAAAGTTAATTGTGTATTCTTTTAGGTAAAATGTTTTAAGTAGATAATAATTTTGAAATATATTAGTCTCTAAGGCAAAGCAGTCTGTTTATGTGTAGCTATTAATAAAGTTATACTTTCTAATAAAGCCATGTTTCCTGGATTCAATTTCCTGGTAATGAATTTGATTTCAAGCTTCTTGCTTACTGTAATATCAACACAAAGTTTTATACTCAGTACCCTATTGATTTTCCCCAAATGGTCCTCTATAAGCTAAACATCCTAATTTTGGACAGATTAAAAATGGAGGAGAAAACAGGTGGAATGGGATCCTACAAAATACAGCCAGATGCTGGGTGCCAATTGTGTCCTCCATTTGTGATCTTTGCCCCAAGACACAAAGCACATTCCCCAAATCTCCGGTTTGAAGGTTTGAGGGTCATAGTAGCCTTTTTTTTCCCTCTCATTTCCCCATATTTTCTTCATTTACTGTAGAATATTTATAAACAGGAACACATATGCATCTGTTACATAACAAATGGCTTTTGGGAAATAAGTGAGAGAACATGAGAAAAGAAATTTAAAAGACTGTAAAAAAAAAAAGGAAGTAAAACAAATCTGTGATAAACTAGGATGCCTCAAAATAGGACACTTGTCAGGAGGCAGGATGGTACAGTGGAAAGAGCTCCAGGCTGGTGAACCAGAGACCTGGCTTCAAATAATGTCTTTGGCACTTATTAGTCCTGACCTTTGGAAGCACATCTTTACTCCTGACCACCTCAACTTGGTTCAGTCTTTCCTCCTGGGAGAAGGAGGACTGTGCTGGCTGGACTTCAGGAACCCTACCAGTTTTTCTTTTGGGTATGTGGAGATTTCCTGTAAGATTTTGAATGAAGAAAGTGTTCTATCACCCTATAAAGGAAAAAAAAGGAAAGGAAAAAATGAAAAAAAAGAGAGAAAGGTAATCACTACCAGATTTAAAATTTTATTTTTATATGAACAATATATTCAGCTGATCTAATAATAATTTAATTCATAAAAATCCTTCCCAAACCAAACCAGATAGATTACAGATGACTTTCATTCCTTCTTTTAAAAAACAACACCCAAGCCATCACCTGATTTTTGTGTTAACATGGAGCATATATGTACTTGTTCCTATGAATCTTTATTCTTAACACTGTTTTTCTAACTGACTCCAGCGATCTTTGTCATATAAGCTGTGGATTTCTAAATACTATTTTTAAAAGCCTAACAGACCTAATAAATACAAAGTTGTATTTTTTTCAGTGTGGCCTGGTGATGTGATGTTCCAATTTCTGCATCCTGGTATCTTGGGCTCTACATAACTAATTCCTCATTCTGGCAATTGGCTGTTATGGAGAAGCCCACCCTCTTCCTCTCTGCCCCACACCCATTGTGGCTAACCATTATTTGCCATCCTCTATTTGTGCAGTGTTTTTCTCCCCTCAGAGTTTATGATCATGTACTTTCTCCCATGAAACTAAATCCTGTTTATGTGCCCAATTCTCTAACTTGTCAAGGTCATTTTCAATTTTAATCTTTTTTTTTAATATGCTGGCCATTCCACCTAATCTGGCATCCTTGGCAAGTTAATGAGCACATCATCCATGTTATTACTTAAACTGTGGAGTATTGTCACTTGGGAAACCTTGGAAAGAGAAAGAGCAGTAACCTAGGAGTAAATTGTGCTATTGGAGACACAGAGTATTTGTTGCAAAAGATTTCCCACAACCAAATGTTGTAAGAAGTCAGACAAAAAGCAGTGAGAGAAATAATTAAGGGAAGACAAATAATATGGGCTATGTAAGAGTCAGGAGTGTAAGAGAGAACAGAGAGCAACAGAAAAAGAGGAAAACTAAAGATATAAATTAACTGCATATTGGTGATACCAAGATTCAGAACCTGATATTGAATACGGGAGTTTAGAATGTATTTATTTATTATGAAGCCTGCTATTTCATTCAAAAACACAGCAAAGAGGCTGCTTAGTGCTGGACGTCAATTAATATTCTTACAAAGTACTGGCAGGAAGCCACGGTGGACGTCTAGTCAGAGACAGTGTGTCACACTACTGTTGACTGTAAAATTAATTACCATTTCTAAACAAGAACTCCGTGATGCATATTCTTTCAGGCATACTATACTGCCCTCTTGGCACTAAAGATTATAAATAATTATGTTTTTTAAAAATATATGCCCTTTAGAAAGAACACAAGCAAAAATATTAACCATCCCAATAATAATGATAAAAAGAACACCCGTGTACATTGGGACAAGTCAGCATTGTGAAGGCAGGATTGAATTTTAAGAAGTGTCACCTACCTAAAGTAAGTGTTAGACATTCGCATGATGGCATCAGCTGCTGATCTAATGCATCTGGAGTTGCCCTGTCACTAAGGCATTGCTAACCAAGGCAGAGACACAGACAAAGCTGCTTCATCATTAATGTCAGTAAAAGGATCTGGAGGAAAAATAGAGAGTCTCTGGAGACCTTGTCTGGACTTCTTGGAGCCCGGACAACAGTCCTTTCCAACAACAGTCTTTTCCATCCCAATAGCAACTGCAACAAAGGAAAAAAGCAAGGCATTGACTTCAGTTGTTGTTCAGTTCAAAGAGGTGAGAATAGTAGACCAAGATGAACCTTTATAGTCAGAGTTATTAATGGGGAGTTCTTTTTTATGGCTTTTTGAAAATATCACATTTATGAACAGTGCTAAATTATCCTGGGTTATTGTTTGGCATATGTTGACCAGTTAGTTTTAAGCTGCTAAAATTAAAAGCTTTTCTAGCTCTGTGAGAGAGAAGATAGAAAAGTACAAAATTCCTTCCTCAGGGTTGTAGAATATAGTTTTAAAATCTCACTATCAATCTAACAAAATACAGCTCTGGTTCTTAGTTGAGTACAGACTGGTTCAAGGATCATATTCAATGAGAAGTTATTAATGTTTCAGAGGTAATCTAAAAGGACACATCAAATGATGTTCTGCAGGGGTCTGTCTGGGGTGGTAATATTTAACATTTTATCAGTTACTTGGATGATAAAATATGGAACATGCTCATAAAGTTTCATGAAGGACTCTAAGTTGGGAGAGGTAACAAGCACCTTGAAAGATCTACTTATAATTCAAAATGACCTTGAAAAGTCAGGTGAGGAGTTGTTAATGGTCAGGTTTACATTCATTGGGTGGCCTAACAAACGAGGTTTGAAAAGATGGACAAAATGAGAGAAAGAGGAACATGGGTAAATATGAAATGTACTCAGTACTAGTTACCATGGTAAATACAAGTTCTGCTGTAAAGAAGCCCATATGATACTGGGGGTGTGCAAATGACATAAAACACAGGATTAAGAAGTACTGAAGATTGGAAACATTTTTAGTTTGATGTTCCATGATTTATTTAAGAATGATATAAATGGGTTGGAGACTGTCCAAATAAAGGCAAAAACTAAAAGGCCATAAGAGGCAAAATGGATTGCCTTGTGATTTCTGAGCATGGGGTTTAAGACCAGAGGGTGGCCTATTTACAATTCATTGCCAATAACTCTATTCTTGCTTTGTCAGAGTGATACACACTCATCATTTTTTTCAGGTATAGTTCATGATTCTTTCTTTCTAATGGCTTTCCTTATGATCATCCCTCTAGATTGCTTTTATTCATAACTTAAGCATATAGTTTATGCCACTTATAGGTCACTTGCTTTCATGTGACTTTGTTAATGAATCTATAGCCATTTGAGTGATTCATCAATTTAATACCAGTTGGCTGCTATCAGGGAGGATGTCTGATTGGTCAATGCAGACAGGAACATTGTGTCTCTGACTGAGGCTCATTCTGAGGTTTTTTTTTTCTTTTGGTAGTATTACTCAGTTTAGATGTTTTTTCTACCAAAAGCCGTGTGTGTATAATATTACTAATCCTGATGCTACAGAAGAGTGTGTAGAGAAAGAGAGAGAACCTGTGCCTAGATAAAAGACAACAGGCATGTGTTGAAGAGTGTGCATTGGAGGGAAGTAAACATTTTCAAGTTTCATGTAGTGGATTAAGAGCAGTGGTAGAGGAACTATAAAAATCCAAATGTCAAAGACTCTTTAAAGTGTGAACTTAAAACAATCACAGAAAGGCTTGAGATATTTTATTGCTTTTTAATTCCCTAAAAAAGAAATTAATCCAATTTGAATATGCTTTTATACCAGTGGTTCTTAACATTGGCTACACATTGGGACCAGATGGGCAATGTTTAAAAATACGGCTGCCCTTTGTCTCAGATCCCTGAGATCATGGCATAAGGGGTGTGGGCTAGTGCCTGGGCATCAGGATTTTAAAAGTTCCCCACATGGTTCTAAAGTATAGCCAGGCTTAAGCACTTCTGAGCCATACCAGGTCTCACACCATAGGGGCAGGGGCCAGGAATAGCAAAGTATTGGCAGCAACATTCTTTTTCTTCTTACAATGCTCCCATCCTTGTGTTTTGTTTCTAGCTGTCTTCTTCTTGACATCTGATACCCTTGGATTTATTTCCACCTTTGTTGCTCTGCTCTTACCTGAAGTTTATCACTTATACAAGTAGATGTATTTGTGTAGGTACATATTTATTGTAGTTTTTTTCTTTACATAGGCAAGCTTAAGTACACTCTTTAGCCAAGTATATAGTGCTCATTTCGTAATATTTGCTTGGTCGTTCTTAACCAATCTATTTTTAAAATAATTAAAAAAATCATACCCCATGTAAAAATAGCCTTTCACATTTCATTATTATCTGGACTAGGTGGATGCAAATGATAACCTTCAGTCAAGATTCTGGAGCCTGGGTGGCAGGCCAGGATGAAGCATCCATTCCAAAATGGTGCCTCAACAAGGTCTGTTCCTTTCTAGTTGTACCATGTAGCATAGTTTCAGTACTATTAGTGTATTTTAACAGCAATATTAATAGCAGTCTTCTATAACCCCAGCATGGTTGCAGCTTCTTTGATTCAAGTACCAGGTCAGCTACTACTGTGATGTTATTAACAATGCTTCATTCAATGCCATCTACACAACAGCTATCCCATAAAATCTTATAAATTAAAATTTTGATCTCTCCCAAATTATTTCCATTCTACTCTCTCATCCTTTTCTAATTTCTTCTCCCCTTCTCCCTCTATGCTGCTGCCATCTATGTGTTTATTTGTTTTTACCTTAACTGCTTCAAAGAGAGAAGGGTGACTGAAGTTCGCAAAATTTCAGATAGTAACCTCTTGAGACTGAGGTCCAGATTCTTATCTTCTTGAATGAACATTGATGAGTTCAGCAAAATTATCTCTTTATGTTCGATGTTCTAGATTGCTAGATGCCTGCTTATCTTGTCCCCAGTCCATCATCAAGTGGATGCTTATGTAGTGGATAAGGTCAGTTTATCTGACACAGAATCTAGGACCCAAGCCTTTTCGACCAGAAACTTTGCTAAGTGGAAATTGTATTTTTATCATTATATGTGATATCTGTTTTTACTAGTAAATTTCAGTCATTCATAAAAATATACTATGACTGCAGGAAACTTAAAGATCCAGCATGGTTGTCTGTGATCAACACTGTAAAAACTATCCAGTTTCTTCAAAGGATTGACCTCAGCAAATAATCGTAAGGTTAAAAATGAATAACATCTTCTGTTATCTATTTAGCTAGTCCAGAGTGAGGGAAGGCAAAATTCCTTTCAATATTCTCTCCCATAATTTCTGTGAGTTTTTCCTACTTGGGTTTTAGATTGTCGTTCCTCCATCCAATAAAGCCAGCGTCTTCTGTTGACCCACACTTTCTGTCTAAAAGATAAGCATCTAAAAAGTTATTTCCATTGAGAAGCTCAGTTTTTGCCTTTGTCTCTTATTATTCCTCAGAAATGTCTATCTGAAAAGAAGTACCTGGAGCAGGAATTCTTAATTCCAAAGAATAGAGCTCTAACAGGAAGAGTATGAGATGCTATGGGAAGCCTTTGTGTCCAGGCCCCACGGCTCAAGTAAGATTGTCGTTTTGCCCTTCAGAAGGTAGAGCCATCCACAGCAGGTCTTGTTTGGGCTCCCTCTGTTTTGGAGGACTCCTAGGCTGAGCAAGAGCTTGTAGGTGTAGAATTATGTTGCACCTGGTTTCTGTTGAAACTTTGGATCTCCCTAGGGATGTTTTACACCTGTTAATAAGAAGATAGGACAAATTTGAATAATAGTGCCGGTTTCCATGAAAAGGGAAAAAGACTCAAAGGGCCCTGCTCCCAAAGTGCTTTAATAAATAACAAGAGATTATTGGCCACCATTAATTTTCTAGTCTATTCTTAGGACCAGAATAATATTTTCCATTTAATAGTGACCTATTTTTGAGCAAGTTTCTCATCTTGTTCTAAATCTTTAGGGAGACAAATATCAGACAATGGGATTCTATTTTTACTAAACTGAGGAACTATCCATTGTGATCCTGAGTTTAGTATATTGTTTGCATTTTATATGTTCCCCCATTCTCTCCCTCACCCCTAGGGCTGTGACTGATGAAGGTACTACACAGATGGTGACATTTTTTACCCCTGGATATATCAATACCTCTGCTTTATGGCTGGTTTACTGTCTACTATTTCATCTGCAGCCAGAATTCTTACAAATGTACATGCATTGGTCAAAATTGGCTTAGGAAGCACAAATAGGTTGTTGATGAACTCCAGAAAATTACTGTAAAAACACCCTAAAAGGGGCATAGCCCAATTGCCTTGATCTGTCATGTACTTTTTGTATACAAAAAGCAAGCAAGCAAACAAACAAACCCAACAATCTATTATCCTTGACTTGATAAGTAAGGAGTTTGATTTATTTCATTCAACTCAAGCATCTGAAAGTGTTCTGGTTTGCTAAAACTGCCAGAATGCAATATGCCAGAAATAGATTGACTTTTGTAAAGGGGATTTATTAGGTTACAAATTTACAGTTCTAAGGCCATAAAAGTGCCCAAACTAAGGAATCAACAAGAGGATACCTTCACTGAAGAAAGGCTGATGTTGTCTAGAACACATCTGTCAGCTGGGAAGTCATGTAGCTGGTGTCTGCAGGTCCTTTTATCCCAAGTTGCATTGTTTTCAGCTTCTGATTCCAGTGATTTTCTCTTTAAGTGTCTGTGGGTTCTCACTTAGCTTCTTTGGAGCAAACTCTGGGCTTCATCTCTTAGCTTAGCATCTCCAAACATCTGTCAGTGTCTTCAAGCATCTGGGTGTGTTGACTCTGAGCTCTCTCTCTCCCTGAGCTCTCTTAAGGACTCCAGTAAACTAAATAATACCCACCTTGAATGAGCAGGGTTACATCTCCATGGAAACAATCTAATCAAAATGTCCTACCTACAATTGGGTGGGTCACATCTCCATGGAAACAACCTATTCAAAAGATTCCACCCACAATAGGTCTGCCTCCACAAGAGTGGATTAAAAGAACATAGTCTTTTATGGGGTACATGACAGATTCAGACTAGCACAGAAAGGTTGTTTCTTTGGGAGTACAGTGCAGGTTGGAAATATATAGGGGTATTGTTTTCAATAATGTAAGTGGATAAAATTCCTACTTTATATCATGCACATTGGATGCTAATATAAATGCAGACATGATGGCAAATTGTGATAGTAGCACTTGGATAGTTATGTAATTAAATCTGAATCCCCCAAAGTCAAAAGGCCACGAGACTCACAACGACAATGGCTATATGGTAAAAGTGATACGCATTTATTGTCTATGGCTGCATAATATTACTGATAACTTAGCACTTACACACTTATCATCTTACAGTTTCTGTGTGTGTCAGAAGTCTGGATTCCCTGGTTAATGGTCTTACAAAGTTGCCATCAAGGAGTTGGTTGGGGCTGCAGTCTCATCTGAGGCTTGCCTGGGGAAAGATCTGCTTCCAAGCTCATGTGGTTGTTGGCTACTCACAAGCTGCCAAACTGAGGACCTTCGTATCTTGTTGGTTGATGGGAGAGGACCACCCTTAGCTCCTTAACTCATGGCTCTTTCCATATGGCAGCTCAGACATGACAACTTGATTCCTCAAAGCCAGAAAGGGAGAGAGTCTTTTCTCAGAACAGGTTTTACACTCTAAAGATCTCCCCAGGTGCTTGTTAAACTACACATTTCTAGGTTGCATCCTTGGATATTATGATTAAGTAAGTCTGATTAGAGTTGGTGATAATAATGACCAAACAGCTTTGGGAACAGCTGACTTCAGTAAAAAGCAAGCAGGTGAAGTGGATTAGAGCATAAATAACCATGATTATATATGAATTATTATGTGTTCTGTGTCAAGGGTATCATTTGAAGTCCAAAACAGATCTACATGGCAGAATTAGAAGTTAGTGGTAGGTTGCCTTGCTTCTTACCTGTAGGTTGGAAGCTGAAGGGGAGAATGCCAGGAATTGGTAATCTCCTAAAAGAGGATTATAATTGTTTAGTTATTAAAAAAAAATTGAGTAAGGGCAAAAGATTTAACAGAGGAAATAAAGAAAAGAAAAATTGAGATTATTGTACATACGCAGAAAAATTGATAAAGATCTCTTTATGTACGTAATAAAGAAAATGAAGCATTGAGCCTATTTGGGACTAAACATGAGGGAAGGGGTGTCAGAATATTGGTACATATGGCAAGAAGGGCAAACCTAGGGGTAGAAATGAAACTGTAAGTCAGAAATTGGTGTGTTGTGAATTTCAGAAACATTGCATCTGAAGAGGAAACCAAGTGTGGAATGAATTTTTAAAATTAATTTCATTTACAAACTGAATTGGACTGAGTTTAGATGATTGTAAAGAACACATCTTGATCCTGGCAAAGAGTGAGATTTTAACCCTCTTAAAATGTTGAAAAACAGTTCAGAAAAGTCTAGAAGTCTTTAAATCCAAGATAACTTTGAACACTTTATATTTTCCTATAGTCCTATTGTCTGAAAGGATCTACTTTCTCTGCTAAATTTGAAAATAAGAAAAATATATCCTTCTTTTATAGGATTTTATTCATTATATTTTATTTTATTTTTTAGTACACTGCGCATGGCAGATTTAAAGGGCTGAGCTGTGTTGATTAACTATCCAAATGTTTAATCAGTACAGTGATAGGAAGATGTATTCCGGCTGTGAAAGACCTTGGAAAGGTCCCACTTGCCTTATTCACCACCCCCAGGTGGGACATCAGTGAACTATTACATGGTCCCTGCATATTAATGCAGTGGGGCTTAGACAAATACACTGTTAATGGATAATTGTGGGTCACCTTGTCAAAATATGTTAAATGCCCCTTGAGAATGTTTTTTTCACCTATTAAAAATGACAGTAAACTGCGACCTTGTTGTTATCATACGCACTTTCAGGAAGCAAATATTATTATTCAGTCTGTAACAGGCTCATTGATTTATGGGTCAAAGAAATTCATTAGAACTAAATAAAAAAGCACACTTTTTATGTTGATACAATCCTTGGTAATTGTATGACAATGAGCTAAACCATCTTACTTGGTGTAGGCAAAACACTCTGACTAAGAAAACACACATAGAGGCAGATTCTAGCAGAATGATTCATAAGCAAACCCTGTGTCCCTGGATGTCTGGGATATCGACATATCACAGAGTCACGGAAAGTTCACTCTGTGACCAAGGTCCTTGGACTCTGGCCAAGAACATGCCATCTGTCAGGATGGGGGTCTGGGCAAGAAGCCGAGGCTTGGACTCCTGCCTCCTACGAGGTCTTTTCACAATGCCACGGACACCCACACTGATTTCTCCACTGTCTCTGGTGCTGATTAAGAAGGACAGAGGCTTGCTTGTCATCTGGTGTCATGAGTCACAAGGAGATGAGTTGTGCCACTTGGTACCTCTGGATTCCAAGTGCTGCATTGGTGGCACGACACACATCATGGAATGGGGTAGATTGACAGTCACAATCGAAGTTTTTCTTTTCCCGTACCTTCTCTTCCCTTCCCTCCCCTCCCCTCCCCTCCCCTCCCCTCCCCTCCCCTTCCCCTCCTCTCCCCTCCCCTCCCCTTCCCTCGCCTTCCCTCCCCTCCCCTCCCCTTCCTTTTTCTTTCTTTCTTTCTTTTTTAACTTTTCTTATGAGGCTGGTAAAAATGAAGATTTGAGGGCCAGAAATGTAGATTATGCAGGTGTGTCAGAATTTATTTGTCATTTTATCATTTGTTACTACTAAGCCTAATATTGAGTTGAAACTGAAAATGAGATAAAAATGACATAATTAGCCAAGGTGTTTTCTTCACTGCAAAACCCATTTTAGTCCTTCAAGAAAGAATGCAAAAATATTTAAAAATGTAGGTTGTGTGCTAAGAGATGCAATGAATACAGAAAGCATTATGCTACTTTAATGGGTCATGGAAAGAAAATATGTTGTACAAGTAAAACACACATATCCAGAAGGTGTAATAAAGGATAGTGTCATCTTTAAAAATGAAAGAAAACAGCATAAATAACTAATATGGGAACCCTCTTAACGTATCAGTGATTTTATTAGAGGAATAGTTTCACTTTGTATACACATCTTCAGTTTACCTCTGGGCACTCAAGTGTAAAGTAACAATTTATGTATTATCATGAAACAGAATAAATGTCTCAATTTAAAAATCCACTATGTGGTAGAAACTTAGTCTATCAGAGTACCAGGGTAAGGTACACCACTCCTTGGTACATATAATATGTAGGTAAAGAGCATTGGAAAATACACACACCTGTATATACAATGGTACCATGGTACTCGATTTTTTGAAACTAGAGGAATTTGGTACTCGATGCATTTTGATGCAGAAATGTCCTGGTACTCATCGTTTGTTTGGTACTTGCTGTGCAAGCATTGGTTGCCTTGTGACTTGCTACCCTTTCCAGCCAAAACAAAGGATCACGTGTTAGTCACACAGTAGCTCTTGCCCTGTGCACATCCCCTTGTGGTCTTATCTTAGCTTCTGTGGTCACTGTGTGTATTTTTGCACTTTTTTTCTCATCATGGGCCCTAAGAAAGTGAGCAGTGAGAGTGCTGAGCAGAAAAGGAAGTCATTTCACACCACCCTTGAGCAAAAAAAAAAAAAAAAAGAGAGAGAGAGACAAATAATAGGCAAATATGAGAGCGGTATTTGCATTCCTGATCTTGCTAGGGAGTACGGTATGCCTAGAACAATGGTCTCCACCATCATTAAGAATCAAGAAGCAATAAAAAAGACTGATGTTGAGTTAGTGGAGGAACATCAGGAAGAGCTCAGCACTGAGGAGGTGCAGAAACTACAGGAAGAGCAGCAGCAAGAGGTGGCTGAAGAAATTTCTTCAGGTGAGGAGATAAAGGAGGATGCCCCTAGTTCCTTGATAAAAGAAGTGTGGGAAAAATGGGCAGAAGTTCAAAACTTTATGGCGAAGTACCATCTGGACAAAGCTCTGACAAGCAGAAATGTGAATTTATTGAATGACCAAAGAATTTCACATTTTTGAGAAATTCTGAAAAGAAGACAGAAGCAGTCCTCATTGAATAAGTTTTCAGTAAGGTGACACAGAGTGTCAGAGCCTGTGGTGCAAGTTGAAAAAGGCAGAAAAGAGAAAGTACACCTGAAGTGCAAGTGCCTGAGGTTCTACTGGAGGGGGCTCTCCTTCCCAGCAACACCCCATGTACCCTCCCCTCCTCATCACTCTCCTCCCACCATCCCATCAGGCCATGGACCCTTCTCAGTACAGGTAAAGAGAAGTTTTAATTCTATTTAATCTAAGTATTTATTAATTTTTAGTTTTATTTCTCAAGCAAAGTAATGATATACAACCATATCTTTTTACATATTGCCTAAAAATGTGCATTGTCTTTGGTTTGGGAATGTATTAAGTTTATTTACATCATTTCTTATGGGGAACGTTTGTTTGGTACTCGTTGTTTTTGGTACTTGTTGCACCTCCCAGAACCAATTAACAAGTACTGAGGTACCACTGTTAAAATTAAATGGCATTCCATTTGACAGCCTAATTCTATTCCATGGCAATATACTCCCCTCCACACACTTATGGTTGTTTGCCTGAATCTTTGGAGAGGAAGAAACAAGAACAACTCATCCTCGTGAGCATGGACCAGGCAGTGGCTACCCTATTATTCTTCCCTAGGTATCCTAGACTTGAAGATGTTTAGCGTTGAAGAGAACATAGAAATCATCAACTTAAAATTCCTTAGTTTCTAGATAAGAAGAACGAGGTGTAAGGATGTTGTCTTAGTTTGCTAATGCTGCAGAATGCAAAACACCAGAGATGGATTGGCTTTTATAAAACAGGGATTTATTTTGCTACACAGTTACAGTCTTAAGGCCACAAAGCGTCCAAGGCAACACATCAGCAATCGGGTACCCTCACCGGAGGATGGCCAATGGCCTCCGGAAAACCTCTGTTAGCTAGGAAGGCAGCTGGCGTCTGCTCCAAAGCTCCGGCCTCAAAACGGCTTTCTCCCAGGACGTTCCTCTCTAGCAAGCTTGCTTCTCTTCAAAACATCACTCCCAGCTGCACTCTCTTCCTCCCCCTGAGTCAGCTCATTTATGTAGCTCCACCGATCAAGGCCCACCCTGAATGGGCGGGGCCACACCTCCATGAGAACATCTCATCAGAATCATTGCCCACAGCTGGGTGGGGCACATTCCAAGCAAATCCAACCATCACCAAAACGCCTGCCCCACACAAAACCACAAAGATAATGGCATTTGGGGGACACAATACACTCAAACCGGCACAGATGTTAAGTGGCCAAGGCTACACAGCAAGGTAATGATAGAACCAGGACAGACGAAAACTCAGGATTTTTCTGATTTGCCTTTTACTATACATGCTACCTTCTTCAAAGATACATCAGCCTCCCCTCAACGAAAGCATATCATGTTCTCTGGAAGTTGGGAGTTTATTGTTGCTGCCACCACCGCTCCTCTTGGTTTATTTTTGACTTTGCTGTATTAGCCAACGTCTGTTGAGGAATTACTATGCACCCGGCATTATTCTACACATTTTATATGTAATAATTAATTTAATCTGCAAACAAGGCTATATATATGAATGGGAACTACCTTCTTTCTCCTTCTATTTTCTTTTTCTTCAAAAAAGACATATTCCAATGCAAAGATGTTCCCTAAATTGTCTAAGGTGGCCATCTAGTAAGAGGGTGCCCTGGGATTCTAACACAAGCTGGCTGGCTTCAAATATTCTTCTTTTCATCACCAGGGATATTTTCTCCAGTGGATGGAGATTTTTCCTGAGGCTGTTTCCACTTCTCCGCAGTACCATCAGTTAAAAACAAAAGGAAGTAAAAGAAAACAATGGCAGCTGCTGGTTCTTTATTAAGCGTACCCTGTGTGTGCTGCTCTGTGACCTGCATTCTCCTTTTCAGAAGATTCCTGGCCCACAAACTGTCCTAACTGCTGCTGCTAAAAGCTCTCTTTTGATGCAAGATGTAAAATGCATTAATTAAATTCTCACTCCCCAACCAAATCACTTGTCTTTTCAACATAGAATGATGTAGCCAATGGTATTCTTTAAATCTGTCCCTCTTATGGGGCCGATAATAAGTGTTCCAAATTAATGCTGGTGATGTGGAAGCTTCTTTTCAATATATAACTTTAATTCTTATAGATAAATATCCTCCTTAAGCATGTGATTGAATATAGGAAAGTTATTAGGTCAATTATCATTTAAAGTTTTATTAAGAACAATATTTAAATTTTCTTATTGATGATGATTATATTCTGTATAGTTGGGTTGAATTGCTTGAGAAACCAGCTCTCCTGTTGGCAAAACTTCTCAGAGAAGTGACATGAGAGTTGATTCCAGAACAGAAGATAACAAACTATTTTTTTCAGAGATGATTTAGTGTTCTTCTTAACCTTACAGTTTTCAATAAATGAGAGGTGATAGCATTCACTCTCATGAAATCATCAGTCTTTATGGCTTTTTTTTTTTTTTGTGTTTTATCTATTTTATTCAATTTTCTCCTGTAATCTATGAGGAAGTTCTATTTTGTGTGTGTGTGTGTGGTGGATTTTTTTTTTCTTTCCTCAACTTCATTTCATCTGAGAATCATAAATAAAACCATGGGAATTTTAATTTCTCATAATTTCCATATTAAGTAATTCAGGGACTCTTAACAATTATTTGAGAGTTGTTGGGTGCATCTTACTGGCAAAGTGCTTGAAATTTATATAATAAAAATAAAATGATTCTAATTTCATTACTTTTAAATATCAGTCAAAAAATAGGAGTGACTTTTATAACATTAAAATTCAATTGTTATTGGGAAATGCTCTTTGAGACAACGGCAAGTCATTTGTATCATCACAAGGTGTGCCAGTTTGAATGTATTATGTCCCCCAAATGCCATTATCTTTGATGTAATCTTGTGTGGGCAGACCTATCAGTGTTAATTAGATTGTAATTCTTTGAGTGTGGGTGATGATTCTGATTGGATAATTTCCATGGAGGTGTTGGCCTGCCCATTGTGTGGGTCTGAATTAAATTACTGGCACACTATATAAGATCAGACAGGAGGAGCAAGCTGCTGCAGCCAAGAGGGACACTTTAAAGAAAGCACAGGAGCTGCAGATGAGAGACATTTTGAAGATGACCGTTGAAAGCAGACTCTTGCTCTGGAGAAGCTAAGCGAGGACAAATACCCCAAGAGCAACTAAGAATGACATTTTTGAGGAACTGAAGCCTAGAGAGGAATGTCCTGGGAGAAAGCCATTTTGAAACCAGAACTTTGGAGCAGATGCCAGCCATGTGCCTTCCCAGCTAACAGAGGTTTTCCGGACACCATTGACCATCCTCCAGTGAAGGTACCCGATTGCTGATGTGTTACCTTGGACACTTTATGGCCTTAAGACTAACTGTGTAGCCAAATAAACCCCCTTTTATAAAAGCCAAAAAAAAAAAAAAAATTCAATTGTTTATACTCATCAGAAATTAGCTAGACAGAATGAATGTTTCAAATTGTGAATCATTCATTTTTATTATATTGAGAAAGTTAATCACATGCATAGTTATTTGTACATGTAATTATTAATCTCTACTTTTTGTTGATACAAGGTTCATATTAAAGAGGACTGAGTACCCTTTAATATATATTTCCAGGTCTGACAACAATTTGCTAAGGAAAATAGATTTGAGAACTCGTGACTTTTGAAAAATAAAAATATGCTCTAGATTCTTGTTTCAGCATAGATTTGAGCTGTCACCTTACAATCACCTGAAATCTGTAAAGCAAAATTAAATACTGGACAGTTTTAAGCATGTCTACTCAGTTATCCAACAACAACAACAACAACAAAAACCTTAAAAACCTTTTCTTCTACTCTGTTTAATTATTAATATATTTATACATAGTTGCATGTGATTTCTAGGGGAAAATGTTGACACTGATATGGACATGTGTTGAACTGGTTTTATAAATTAGCTTGGATGACTTCATTTATAGCACTGAGATGCCCAGATATATTTTGTATGAAAAAAGTCACAGAATTATTTGTAAAATAATCTTGCAATTCTTGATTTTTCCCTTTTTCACAATTTTCTTTCTCATCAAGAAAATTATTTCTGGTATTCTGTATTCACCTAAATGAAACCTTCTGTTGAAGAACCATAAAGAAGTAGTGCTTTCAAATTCTAGTCCTTTTATTTTCAAGAAAGCCAAATGCTTCTATATTCCCAGTCTTCCTTTGTCCTCTTAATAATCCTTAGGTTGAGAAGGAAGTTACTGCTAGTGTTTTATGACACTTGGGACAATGGACTGACAAGAATATAAGTGGTCAGCAGCAGAATCCACTGTGTCTGTGCTCCATTGGCCAAACGTTGCCCCTTCATAGGAAAGAGCTTAGCGGTGGAATCGCTAACCTTGTCATTGTTATCACGTACCAGAGAAAGAAAGATCCTCCTCTTTATCATATACTGAACTTTCATCACAAATAAAGCATGTGCCTTCATCTAGATTTAGCCTTCAGGGATTAACATCAGAAAATAAATTTTGCTTTCTCTATTCCTCCATGAGAATTAGCAAGAGCTCTGCAGGGTAGGAGTGGCTGGGACCAAGTAGGGGAGGTGAGAGAACTTTAACTATTTGCTTGATTCCCATCACAGTTTCTGGGTGCCTTGGAAAAGTTGTCTCCTTCCTTCCTCAACTCTTTCCCTTTTTCATCTGCTAAATGGAGGAAGGAGTAGAACTCTCCAGATTTTTTTTTTTTTTTTTTTTTTTTTTATCCTACAGGCATTCAGTTAGGTTTATAACCTGCAATATTTCTTCAAGTTATATAGGTTTTGCTGATCTGAATTCTTTCATGTTCTCTTTCATCCTATGTATGTAACTATTCTGTTATCAGTCCCCAAAATGAAAGATAATGTTGAGTCATTCAGTGAGGTAAGGCATTGTTTTCATCAGAAAAATAATTTGGGCTAGGAATGTAAAGAACAAATGTGTTTTTAACATGGAAAAAGGATAATGGGATATGATTTCCTGCACAAAGACCATTGTTTTCAGTAATACACCATTTCTCTTTTCTCCTATGTGTGCAAAAAGACTTTCCTTCCTTATATGTTAGAAGGTACATAACTCCCAAAGAGATGGAGTTAGATGAAAAAGAGCTATTCTGAACTCTACTGATTAAAATAAATATGCTCATAAAAAAGGCAAGAGAGTAAATTACTACATCCCCAGAACAGCAGTAACTTATACCCCAACAAGTTATTTTCTAGTTTGCCAGAGGAAATAATCTGCTATCAACAAGGGGTAATTGCCTGAGCAAACTCATCTTTACATCTCACACACACTGTCATCTTATATAAAAAGAGAGAAATGTACCACATATCAATTCAGAAAAGATTTTCTGAAATATTTTTCTAAAGATTTCTTCCTTCTCCTAGGCAACTAAAAAGAGAGAACACGAACACAGTTCAGAAATCATCTAATCTTTGCTCCGGTGTTATCAGTGAATAGCATGGGAACACACCACGGATTCTATACCTCAGAGGCCTAGGGGCAAGATGAGAAAGGATCTATTTAGATTGGAGTAGAAATTCCAATCTGAGAGTTACCTAACACTGCCACAGGTGAAACAGGTTAGCTATGAAACCCTTCAGAAATAAATGTTGCTATCATTAAGAAGAAATATCTATGTGATGTATATATTTGACTTTACACAGGATAACAAAAGCAGAAAAACAGAGGCAGGAAAAAGGAAGGATGTTAAAGAGGAAAGAAAAAAAAGGAGCTATCTTTTTGAGAATAACATTTTTGCCTAGAAGAAAGAGGGAGGTCTTGATTAAAAAAATCAGATGTATCTTATTTTTAAAGCAGAACTAGTACTTCAATTCTCTCTTCAGTAGATTTTATTCAACTTTGTTAAGCATAATTTTAACATCTGGGATATGGTAGTGTGTGCAAAAATTGCTAAGGATTTGGTGAGTTGTTGGGAAGATAGGATTTGTGACCATGTGTGCATAGGAGAAAAACCAGAAACTCTAGAAGACAGGTGCCCTAGAGCTCTTTTTAAAATGTTTTGGCAAAGTGCTCATTTTGTTGAAAAGATACTTTAAAAGGCCTGGGCTGATGTTCTCTTTTGGAAGGTGACTTCTTCCCACTCCAGAAAAGAACATCTGCAGATGGGACTTGAGTGAATACGTGTATCTGCATATGCACCATGACTACATTTTGATTGACTGAAGGTCATGCTACATGACATACTATTACAAAGACTTATGTTAAACTTTTAAAGAAAATACTCATTTTTGTCTTTAAATCACCAGATGTGTACTGGAGAAAACAAAGTATTACCATGCTCAGTATTCCTATAAAATTTCATTAATTTTTTTCAGTGACTACAAATATGATTTTATTATTTTTCCCCACAGGAGAGAACTCCACATCCATACACACTTTTTTGATAAGGTATTATGAAGTTGTTCAAGGAAAGGATGTGTGCCTACAAGTTACCAATATTTAACGAATCCATGTGATAGATGTTTCTTTTGTATTTGTTTAAATGTGCTCTTATTTTGTTTGTTTAAAAAAAATGGAGCATTTGACATGTTGGCTATTCATTCCTTTCTGAAATCTTCTCTTGGCTGCTGTCTTATTTTCTGTCCCCTTGACTACTTCTCCTCTATTTAAATTACATTTTTCTCTACTTTCTTCCCTCCTGAAGATGTTGCCCTATCCCCTGGGCTCTCCTAAAATTCTAGCTCTGTTTTTCTTCCCTCAGTGATGTCATCCACAAGATGATTTCTGGTCTTTTAATCCCAGCACCAACTACTCTCCAGAGCCAGAGCCTCCTGGGATTTTTCCTCTTGGTGATCATTGCCACTATTGTGAATTGCACATCTATGAAACCAAAGCCAACATCTTATCTCCTATAACACCCCTAGATGAATCCTAAATCCCAGCCAAAATACCCTACCTACTACTTCCTCATGCACATTTTTGCCCTTTCTACTCCCAAATCTTCATGTTATATTCATCTTTTGACTGAAATTCCACCATACTTCTACTTATTCTTTTAAGGTCCAGTTAATATTGACCTGAGTCTGTCCTCTGCAACTTACTTAGTCACTCTGGGACTTTGAAAAGATATTTAGACTTTCTGAGTCTTTGTCTCTTCACCTGTAAAATAGAGATAATTATCTCTATGCTTAGTAAATGAAAATGAGCTACTATGTAAACATAGGTTATTGTTCTTACAGTAACTGTGATGGTAGAATGTAACACCCTGACCAAGAGCTACAAAGAGAAACAAACTTCCGTGGGCATCACACCAACTCCTGTTACAGCAGAATTTAGTCCACCCAGATGAAAAATGTTTCCCCTCTGTGCTCTCAATTATTAGTCTTCTTTCTTAATTCTCATAGAACTCTTTAGCTCGAATAGGACTGTACAACATACTATTTTGTTTTACAAAATAGAGAGGCATAGTAATTCAGAGTGTGGACTTGGAGGCCAGACTGCTTGAGTTCAATCTTGACTCTATCAATAAAATCCTTGTAGTCTTAGACAAGTCACTTAGCCTTTTTTATTGCCTTGGTTTCCTCATCTGTAAATTTTAAGGTCATGAGGATTACATGAAAAAAAAAAAAAAAGAAAACTGTGCATAGCTTATAGTAAGTAATATATAAGCCCTAGATATAAAATTATTATTATAGTTATTTGTAGATGTAACATTTTCTTCACTAGATTATATATTCCTTCAAGGGATAATGTTAAGAATTATCTGTTTATTGTTGCACCTCTCAAAGAGTATAGTACAACATGTAGCACAGGGACTTGCCATAGTAGATGGTTATAAACAATTGTTGAATCAAGAATTAAATTGAGTTCTTTGACTTATTAACTAAAATGCTAATATTTCTATAGAATGGCTTGGGACACTGAGTCTATAGCAAGAAAAGCAAATCTTTGCAGGCTTTATTAAGCCTCCCCTTCAGTAAAATTTAACCCATTCATCTTAGAAATGTTTTCTTTCATTCTGAATTTTGACAATTCAATAATGGATGTCTCTTCTCCAGTGTAAGGTTTTTGTTGTTTAAACAGTGCTTAAAAAAAAAGTGATTTAGTATATTAAAATAGAAGGATTCATTGCTTGAAACATTTGTTGTCATTCTGCCCCTAGAGTGAATACAGTAAATCTGAAGGGTCTGGATTTGAGATACCCATGATGCCAGTTGGATGTTCTCCAGTTATTAAATTTGTAGGAATATGACTTTGGTGAGAGATCCTCGCTCAAATTCTGATAGTTCTTTGTGGTTTTTACAGAAACTTTAGTTTTATTCATGAATTCCTCAAGGTCTCAGGTTTGTGTTCTGAATTGCTTTTGCTGCTAAATGAGAGATACCTTGAGCAACATTTAAATCTACTAAAAATCATGTCAAGGATACTAAGAACCCACTGAGATAACCTGATAAACTGAAAAAAACTTAAAATTTATGACTAAGATACAGAAGCAAAGACACTCTGACCGCTCTGGCTGCCAGGGACTTGCCCTTGCTCTGGCCTTGGACCTTCTGCTGTCACACATTTGATCCGTCTTTCCAGATAGCTGAGTCACTAAAGAATTTTTGACAAAGTATTTCGTTCCCTCCTACTGATTCCCAACAAAAAGGTTCTTGGAGGCTTCCAAAGAATTAATCCAATCAGGATCTCAGTCCTCATTAAAGGATAGGAAGTAAACAAAATGAGGGAGAAAGTAGTAAAAACAGAGGTGTCTCTGAAGGACCAGGGCTGCTGCCATATTTAACATGCTATAAACCTTCTGAAAATGGAGTAAACAATGAAATCGCTCAGTTTATAGATGATATTAAGCTCCCTGGGGTTTTGACAGACCAAGCTGATGGGAACAAACTACAGCATGGTGACAGATGAGAGTGTCTTGTGGTCAAAAATAACCGGGAAAAGAACCCCCAAAAGAACCTTAATACCTATAGCTGAGCCTCTGCACTTTTGGAAATGTCCATTTATGGAAAATGAAGGTGCTGCGAATTCTTATTTCCTGGATACTTCAGTTTAACCTTGCCATAATTCAACCTTAGAAATCAACTAAACATGGACTATGTGAAAAAAATAAAATTAGAAGCAAAATAGAAAAGAGTATCTTGGCCTTTCATAAAGACATGTTGCTTCCACACTGATGGAACTGTATCAGCTCCACTCCAGCATTTATTTTTTATTTGGCCAATGTTTTTATGCTGTTTATTTTTCTGAGTATGATCTACATATAAAAATAAAATATATTTAATTATATATTTATTTAATGTATAAATATGCTTATATAATATCACATGTATTATATGCAATATGTAAATATAATACTTATTATTGTTAGGTGCTACTAAAATCCCCATTTTGCAGTTGAGGAAACAGAAGCATGGAGAGGTTAACTAGAATGTAAGAGAGATAGGAAGATAAAGAAAAATCATGGCTAATATAACTGAGATGGTAGAGGAGTTTCTAAATCTTCACAGACTGTCATATACAGTACTTCATATTGAAAGGGAAAACTGAGAAAGAATATGATGAAAATTAAAACCAGTGGTTTTCAAACTATTCTCAGCAGAAAGGTGGGTTTCTTTGGCAGGCAGGGGTGAGGTAGTGGGTGGGGGTGGGGGTAGGAGGAGGGGGTGGACTGAGTGAGACAAGAGTGAGGGGTTGTGGTGTTTATCTGTTTTATATACTGAGTGCTGCACAGAAAGACTCCATTTGAGGAAACCTCTCTTGTTAAAAAGTTTGAATGCCACTGGTCTAGATCAAATTTTCTGTATGTATTTGGCCCCACTCATTAACATTTTCCAAAATACTACTCTTTTTTGGGACCAGTTTGTGTAACATAGGACTGGATAATCAAGCATGTTTAAGGATATAGTCATCATGTATGTTCACTGAATCTCATACTTTTTTGAATAACTGATATAAACCACAACTATACTTTGTTATATCTAGATCGCCCAAGAACTGGTATGCACTAAATATACAAATAGGATTAAGTGTGGCTTATATTTCTTAGATATATGCACAGTTACATTAGCTATCTGATAAAGGGCGCTAATGTAAGGATAAAGCTGTCATTTATTATGTAATAGTACTGTAAGTAATAGCAGTGGCTTATTTTGAAAACAAAGATAAAGTGAAACTGAGTGATACCTAATAGCCAATGGGCAATTTTTTTCTCCGTGTGAATATGCACAGGATGTAAGGATCAGCTGAAAGAGTATATTTGTGGATCTATTCAGCTCCACGTGTTTTAAAAAATAAAGCAAAAATTAAGGATAGATGATAAAACTAGTGGGAGAAAAGGAATGCTACTTCTCCCCTCATGCTATCCATTTGCAGATATTTTCTCAGCTTCAAAATAAAATAAAAATCATAATATGGTAAGGAACCATAGTTCACAGTCACTCCATTTGATAATTAAGTCATTTAAAAATAAACATTAGAAAAGAGCTGAAGTAGGAGTTTCTCTCATAGGCAATAAGGCAGACTCACCCAGACAGACAAGCATTTAATTGAAAATACTTTTTAATTACTGTGAATTATCTATTTCTTTCTCTACAGAAATACCTTCAGGAAAGGCTGTGGAACTAAATTTTCATCTTTATTTTGCTGAGGTAATCTATTCCTGCCTTGCCCTTTGGTTGAGGAAAGACTCTCTGGTTGTATTAAAATGTTTCCCTAAATGTATTTTTACAAATATAAACAAAACAACCTTCCCTCAAAAAAAAAGAAAGGCTTGTATTTACTTGTGAAAGAGTTGTAAAAAGGTTGATCCTTGCACCGAATAATCAATTGCTAAAATACTATCCTATATGAATACGATTTGAGTGAACTTGTAGTTTTTATATTCTATACTTGGTAGATTTCAGATAATCCTTCATTTTAATTTTTGTTTCTTCTCAGGAAAAATAATGCATTTTTGTCTCACTCAGAAAGCATGCTGGTAATTTGCATATGAGATGTATTTTATTAAGATGTTTTTATATTTGAAAACTATATCATCTGGGAGAAATACAGGTCAAGATTTATTGACTTTTTTATTTTATATGAGTCAATCAGCCTTAAAATGGTAGAAACATGCTGTCGTACCAGCTATAAACTGGAGAACAGTGCTGCTCATAATCCTCAAAAGTTTAACCTAAATCCAGATCTCAGATGTCAGAAACATAGAGCCTGACTTTCTTTGCCTCATGGCTGCTGTGGCTAGGGGAAAGAGAAAACCTGATCAGTTAATTCTGCACTAATTCCCTCAAGACCATCCCCTTGGGGGGTGGATAGGAATATGATTTTACTTGTCTGAAATAGGTTGTACTTATATTCTGAAAATTGTCCCATTTCTTGGATCCATTTAAAAATTTTCTGTTGGCATAGCAACAGATCAAAAGATCTACCATGGTTTTAACCACTTGCTTCATTCTTAAGAAAGCAAAGTGCATATTTACTTTACATTTAATCACATCCTTTCTGTCCTCTTCTATCAGCCTATGCATGAGACTAACTTTCTCTCTCATTCCTCTAAGATATTCAACCCCGTGGTACATGTTTGTAATTAAAAAATATCAAGCTAAAACAGCTTTGCTTCTTTTTTAGTAATAAAGTATTACTCTGAGGTAGTTACAGGGTCATGTTCTTTTTTTACATGTAAATCATTGAGTACTTTTAGCATCTGACCTGGAAAAAATCTCATTGATTTTTTCTTTCAGTACTGGTCTTGAAAGCTTCTCTCGAAATACAGTCCAAGTATTCTTTCAGACACATTCCCTCCTTCTCTGGTAGAGGATGCTTATACAAATTCTGGGCTATAAATTAATATTTTGGGAAGGTACCCAGAATGTCATTGGTAAACATCTTAGTGCATTTTTCCAATTTATTTTAATAATTCAGAATTTGAGCATAGCATGAACTCAGAAACACATTTTTGGGTCTCATTTGCACACTTAATGAAATCCTGTCTAAGAAGAGCATAGGATGTGTTGAGGATTGAAAATCACGGGCTACATATTAGTAACAACAGTGGGGCTTTTTAAATCTTCCAGCACCCTGCCCCCTCCCAATTCTGTTTCAATTATTATAGAGTGGTATTTTGAACAGGAGTATACACACACACACACACACACACACACACACACACACACATATACATACATTTTATTGAGATTGTTCACATACCATACAATTATCCAAAGATCCAAAGTGTACAATCAGTTGCCCACAGCACCATCATACAGCTGTGCATCCATCACCACAATTAATTTTTTTCAACTTTTAGAACATTTCATTACTCCAGAAAAGAGATAAAGATAAAAAAAAGAAAACTCAACTCCTCCCATACCCCTAACCACCCCCTCTCCATTACTGACTCATGGTATTGGTATAGTCATTTGTTACTGTTGAAAGAATGTTAAAATACTACTAACTGCAGTATATAGTTTGCAATAGGTGTATTTTTTCCCTATATATCCCTCTATTATTAACTCCTGGTTATAGTGTCATACATTTGTTCTAGTTCATGAAAGAGATTTCTAATATTTGTACAGTTAATCATGGACATTAAGATTCACTGTTTTATACATTCCCATCTTTTAACCTCCAACTTTCCTTCTGGTGACGTACTTGACTCTAAGCTTCCCCTTTCCACCACATTCACACACCATTCAGCACTGTTAGTTATTCAGAACATGAGTATATTTTGATGCCTGCCCATTTAATACTAATGTGCAGCCAAAGGTGAGAACCACTCATCTGGCAAGAGAATCAGTATAGACAAACTATATACAAATCCTTCCATACTCTACTTTCCACCGTGCATGGCAGTGGGTGGATAAGGAAAGTTGGAAGAATGGCCATTGAAACTGAGGTCAAGAAACTGAGTCAGAATGTTGACTCTTTTCTGCTTAATCTGTATCACATTTTACAATGGGATGCCTAGAATTCAGCAGTGCCTGGATGTGGTTTGTATTGTGTAGAGTAAAGAGGATTTCTATCTTTCTTCTGGTTTGTAATTTCCTTTCTTGCAGCTAATAACTATATTCAAGTTTTGGCACCTGCATCATAACATGTTCTCAATTGTGGTCAACTGTCTCTGAAATAATAACGCAAAATTTTAAAAAGGAATAAAATTAACAGCATTGGCAGCTGGTTTCTCCTATATTGAACTTGTAGAATTAATTTTTTAAATTACATGCAATCCTTCTTCATCATTCTTATATAATTTCATTATTCTTCTTCTGTCTTCCAAGTTCTTTCATCCAAAATATTTACTTTCTCTACCTGCCTTGTGTGATACTCATGGTTTCCAAAATTACTCTAGAAACCAAAGATTTGGATTATATTTCTGGATCTAATATCTGCATATATATGGAGAACTTGCTTAATTCTTATCATTCAAATTATTAAGGAAAACAAGAGGTGTCTCTCTGGGCCAGACAAATTTCATGCATCCAGAAAATGACATAATTGATTTTCCTTCAGAATAGGTATTGCCATCCAGATATTTTTATACATTAAACTTCCTCTCATTTCATTAATATACAACCTAAGCATGGGTATGGCCTGTGCCATAACAGATAAAACTTTTTTTTATTAGTGAGTTTATTAGAGTGAGGTTTAAGATTTCTTTGCTGTCCATTTTGTTCTTAGAATATATCCCACAAAGAATGTAGAGTATTTCTTTCAAAAGAAACTGGAAATAAGTCTTCTAGGTGATTATATTACCAATATAATGCACAATTAGGTTCATTAGCTTTTTTCAGCTTTAGTTTTCTTTTTCCTTTCTGAATTTTTTATTCTCATAAAAAATTTAAATGTTTTTAAAGTCAAAACTAAATTAAAGGTATACTCAAAAATGTCTTGTATCTCTCTCCCTGGCTCTTTCCCCTACATCCCACAAAGATGTTTTTTTTTGTCAAAAATATGTGTGTGCATGTATAGTTTTCTCTCCTCTTATTTTATGCACACATATATGTGTGTCTGTGTGTTTTTTTCTCCTCTCTTCTCTTATATAGAAGGTAGCATACGTACTCACTGAGTTGTACCTTGCTTTTTCATGTCATGATATATCCGGAATATCACTCAGGATCAGTTGTAGAGATTTTTCTCACCCCTCTCCCCTTTTATATGGCTTCATTTTGTGGATGTACCATAATTTATTCAGTGTCCTACTGATAGGCATTTGGGTTGTTTGCAGTCTTATGTTATTACAAAATACTATAATCACTAACTGTGTGCAAAGGGGAATTTAGATATGTGGGGGAATATCTCCAGGGTAATTATAAGAGGGGAGGTTGCCAAATTCAAAGCGAAAATGTCCCTACTGTTTTTAGCTGATAGTCCTGTTCTTGCATCAATGTTTTACAATGTAAACATCATGATTGTTTTACATCAGTGTTTATAAGTGAGATTTGTCTTTTCTTGTGTAGTTTTTATGATGTTAGTTATAAAAATTATATTCATTTTATAAAATGAGTATTTAGATGCTTTCCTTATGTTTCTATGTTCTGGAACATTTTATGTAGGATTAGGATTACCTAATCTTTTAAGTCTGATAGATTTCCCCCAAGAAATCTGGGGCTGGTGTGTTTTTGGAGAATAGATTTTGAATAACGTTATTTCTTCTTTGGAAATTGGTCTATAGTTATTTCTTGGGGAGGAGAGAGGACCATCATTATACTTAGTTTTTAAGTTTGTTTCTGTAAAGTTGTATAGTCTCTTAGGCTATTTCCTCTGTTTCAAAGGTTATTTCCATGTCATTTTTTATTTTGAGTACTTTTACTTTCTTTGTTTTTTTTTTTTAGATTAGCTACTGGTTGGTCTCATTAATTTTTTCAAAGAACCAACCTTATTTATTAGCCTTGTTTTTCTTACTTTAACTCATTAGTTTTACCTATTGTATTATTTTCCTCTTTTTCCTTTTAGTTAATTTTTCCCTTTCTACCTTTGAGTTAAAAGTTAATTTTATTTATTTGAATTATTTCATTTTTATTAATGTAAATATTGAAAGCAATGGATTTTAGCTCTGAGCACTGCTTTAGTTGGATCTCACAGATTTGGATATTTATGTAGTTTTTATTAACATTACTTTTAGAAATTCTGTAATTTCTGTTTATATTTTCCCTTTTCCCTAGGAATTGTTTAATAGGGAGTTTTCTCAGTAGAACAGTGTTTTTGGTTGTCTTTTTTTCCGGGGGTGTAGGGTACTGTTATTAATTTAGGATTTTATTGTATGATGATTAGAAAATACTACTTGAGTTATTTCTACTTAATGGGATTTATGAAAATGTTCTTTGTAGTTTAGTAGGGGTCAGTGTTCCATACATGCTTGAAAAAAAGGTGTGGGTGCAGGGAGGAATATGGTGACTTGCTAATTTTCTCAGATTTAATTACTTTATCTTCTATTGCTATGGTGGAGGGCAAAGGGCATTTTTCTGTTTTGTTTCTAATGTAGGAACCCCTCATCTTTTTTCTCCCTCCCTCCCTCCCTTCCTTCTTTCCTTTTTTTTCTCTCCCCCTCCCCTTCTCTCTCTCTTCTATCTTTCTTCTTTTGCCTGTCTTCTGATTCTTTATGCTATCTTGTTTCAAAGAGGCCCTTTTCTTCTTCTCTTTCCTTTTCCATTCATCAACCAGGCTCTAGGGGACACTCCATCTGCTAATGCCTCCTTTTCCTGAAAAGGTGCCATCTCCCAAACTTCTACATCTAGTCCTACATAATTTCCAAGGCCCTTCTTTTTGATTCCCCAGGAACTAGTGCTGGGATCTGCCAGGTCTTAGATCTCTCAGTGTTGCCCACTCAGGGTAGGACTATCTCTTTCTGCAGTAGAATCTTGGTTGATGTTACCTGTTTACTTCTACTACTGGGAGTTCACCTCACTCTCATCTCCTCTCCTCCTCACAGTTCCCGCTTGACTAGTAGGAACTGAAAGGGGTCTGAGTTCCTGAAACAGTTTCATGGATGCTGGTAGAAGAACATGACTGCTGGATCAGAGACAAAGGACAGTTTATTACTCACAGCAATATCAATAATCAGATCATTGATATTTTGGGGGGGCTGGTTCCCTGAGCTCCAGTTTCCACAGGGCAATATGAAAGGAGCTACAGGATACCTGCATATGCAGTGGGTTGCATCATAACAGGATTTCCTTGGGCCTTGCGAATTCAAATCTCTCATCCTGGACACTAAACATGGTGCCTTTTGCTCCAGATGGAGACACTATCTCTATCTTCCAGGGCTGTTCATTATCTTTCCAAAGATAACTTCTGGAAAGGATACCCAGAACAAAGTGCAATCAAAGCCTTGCTGGGATAATACGCAGAAACTTGAAAGGTCCATAGAGAATTGTCTCCCAGCACTGATTCTCTACCTTGGAGTATGCTTGGAGTATGCTCAGGAGCTGCCTCTGCTGGTGTCAAATGTTAGTTTTCCTGCTCACATGCAAGATGAGGTTGTAGTTTTCTCTGTGTCCTATTGCTACAGGCTTGGGTTATAGATATTATTTATTTTCTTTTGTTCTGAATGTATTTTTTGGAGACCATCTTGTAGTTCAAATTTAGGTGGCTGCCATTATCCTGCAGCAACCTGGAAACTCACTACCTTATTAATTCCATATTGAAAACTATATGTACAATAATAGCAACAGTAATACAAATGCCATATACTGTTTTCAAATATTTGAAGCCATCTATATACAAAATATGGAAAGCAAAAATAGGCATAGAATATAATGTAAATATTCTAGACCTTGACAATATGAAAAGTTGTTTAGCCAATATGGTGGAAAGTAAGTAGCAGAGATGGAAATGTGGACAAGCTACTTTCCTAATCTTATATAGTGCATAATAAGTAGACAGTGTATAATATTTATTGATAAAGAAGAAATAGACTTGAGGTTAATATCTCATAATAAAATGTAACTACTAGAAAAGTTAAAATTGTATAATATAACCAACAAATATCAAGAAGAGGGGTGAAGAGGGGGGTGAGAGGTAGTATACATAGTTTAAATTCTTTATTTTCCATAGTGGGAAGTGAGGAGATACTACTTGAAAGTGATAAATAATGATATAGAGTTATAAATGTTTTATTTGATGTTATAGTACTAATAACAAAAAGAAATAAAAACAAAATTCATTATAAGGAGTTACCTCTGGTAACAGGACAGGAGATGGTTTGGGAATGGGATATTTTACTTTTCATTTATATTTTTCTGAACTGCTTTGAATTTTTGTCTTACTAGATATATGTATGGCTTTATAATTTAAGAAATAATATTTTAAGGACCAAGGATTTAGCTCTAGCAAAAATAACCATCAATGAAAAAATCATCAGAGGGGTAGAGCCCTCTCCTTGGAGATCTCTAGATTATAGTTTGCTATAACGTGGAATCTACATGTCATCAGCTCAGGACACGCAGAAAAAGGCCTGAATGAGACATTTTATGACCTTAAGCTAGAAAATGAGGGACTGGATCAAAATCAAAATGTTCTGTAGACAAAGTAAGCCATTTCCTAGACTGTTGTAAATGCAGCTATGAAGTTATTTATGAGAAGAAATTCAGAGACTCTCTCAACTACCATGAGAATGTGTAAAGCTAGTGGTACCCAGATCAAACTTGTGTGACTCAGCAATGGAGAGGGAAGATAAAACACTACACTCAATTGATCTTACTTATTGATTTCTGAAGTTTTATCTTCAGCACCAAAATGCATTATCAAATGAGGCCTTATCTCTCTTGGTAGAGTTTTTTTTAGGAAAGTGTAATAAGCAGAAAAGAATGGATTTTTGAGTAAGCCAAATTTGTATGTGCTTCAATTCCTGTTCTCTTCATGCTAGAATTCTTATTTTACCTAAATACGTCCACTATCAACATGTTCATTAGAAAAATGCAAGTGATAATCCTAATTTTCTAGAGCTGTTTTAAAAATCAAATGAGATAATGGACCTATGCATCTGCTTTCTTAGCCTCATTAACATAACTTTGGTCTTTATTATAGAAGTTAAAAGTAGAATATTTTATATGGTTAAAATTGGAATATGGTATTACCTTTATTCTTTCAACAGACAATTGAGGACTTTCTGTGTACTTCATTGTGCACTATGTCAGGTGCTGGGATACAATTTTTTTTTTTCCTTTGATACCTGTTCATGCATACTTCCATTTACTGGTATGTTACATGCCCTTTTTTAAAAAAATTCAGTTTTATTGAGATATATTCACATACCATGCAATCATTCATGGTGTACAATCAACTGTTCACAGAACTATCATATAGTTGTGCATTCATCACCCCAATCTATTTCTGAACATTTTCTTTATACCAGAAAGGATCTGGGATATGATTTTGAGAAAAACTGCCATGATGCCTGCCCTCATCATGCTTATTCTCTAGTAAGAAGGATAGACGCTGATCAAAGTATCATATGAATGATTGCAAACTAAAACAAGTGCAGGAAGGAAATCTGTTTTATACTAGCAAAGAATAAGGTATAGACTAAGCAATAAAGAACAGTTTCTGAGAGATAGGGACAGTTTGACCAGTTGATCTGAATATGAGGAATTAATAAAAGTTGTATTGCCAAACAAAGGAAAGAAGAGTTTTCCAGGCAGAAGGAGAAGTGTCAGACAAGGTGCAGGGCTGGAAGTGCAAAGTATAGCATAGTCAAGGGAGCTAAAGAAGGCTTGTGTGACTGGCCAAAAGAGTGAGGGGAGAATAGTGAGAATGTGGCTGGGGCAAAGATGTTGTTTTGGTTCCCAAGAGGCTGAGTACTTTGTCCTGTAAACATCCAATACATATATGATAAAAAAAAAAATCTTTGGATTTATTACACACTTTTTGTATGACAGGCATTTTGTTTGTATCAATTCATGTAAATTCATTAACCCACAAAACAAACTTGTGAAGTAGCTACATCTCTGTCTTACTGATGAAAGCACCAGAAGTGGTAGAGTTTAGATTGGAAGCTTTTTAGTCTGGCTCTAGGGCTCACAGCCACAATGCTATGAGTAATGCCTTTTGTGAATGAACAAATGAATGAATGAATGAAGTCACTTTTATTTGAGATCCTGCAGACTAAAATGTGAGCATATTTTCTTTGGGCTGTTGAACATTGGCTTGATGGCTTCTTGCCCTTGGTGAGTACTTTGTTAACAACTAAAATAATTCTTACTATTTTACTAAACACTTATATGCCAGGTACTGTGCAAAAATTATACATGCATTAATTCAATTATTTGTTTACAGGTCTAAAAATGAAGTTAACCTGTGAAGTCATTGCAGTGGGGATTGTGAATTATTCACTTTTTTTAAAAAAAATTCAGTTTTATTGAGATATAGTTACGTATCACACAGTCATCCATGATGTACAATCAGCTGTTCACAGTTGCGTCATATAGCTGTATGTTCATCACCCCAATCTATTTTTTGATCATTTTACTTATACTAGAAAAAGTAAAAATAAGAAGAAAAAATAACAGCTACAAAGAACACCCAAATCACCCCCCCACCCTATTTTTCATTTAGTTTTTTGTCCCCATTTTCCTACTCATCCATCCATACCCTGGATAACGGGAGTTTGAGCCACAAGGCTTTCACAATCCCATTGTCACCCCATGTAAGCTATGTTGTTATACAATTGTCTTCAAGAATCAGGGCTACTGGGATGGAGTTTGATAGCTTCAGGTATTTACTTCTAGCTATTCCAATACATTAAATCCTAAAAAAGGTTATCTATGTAGTGCATAAGAATGTCCACCAGAGTGACCTCTCAACTCCATTGGAAATCTCTCAGCCAGTGAAACTATTTCATTTCATTTTGCATCCCCCGTTTGGTCAAGATGATGTTCTCAATCCCACAATGCTGGGTCCAGATTCATCCCCTGGAGTCATATCCTGTGTTGCCAGGGAGATTTCTACCCCTGGGAGTCAGGTCCCATGTAGTGGGGGAGGAGAGTCAGTTCACCTGCTGAGGTGGCTTAGAGAGAAAGAAAGAGGCCCACATCTGAGCAACAAAGATGTACTCAGGGGGAGACTCTCAGGCACAATTATAAGCAGGTTTAGTCTCTTCTTTGCAGTAACGAGCTCCATAAGGGCAAGTGCCAAGATAGAGGGCTTGGCACACCAAACCACCAGTCCTTAATGTTTATGAGGACATCAGCAACAATTCAGGTTGAAGTCCAACACTTCTGCATTTCCTCCTGGCTCCTCAGGGGGGCCCTGCATATATATTTTTATTCTCTGCCCAAATTACTTTGGGATATGTCGCTGTTTCACACTAACCTGGTACAACCCTACCAGGTCTCCTTTTCAAAGTTCCATGCAATTATAGTATTTGAACAAACTGTATGAGTTAAGTTGTTTAGGAAATATAGATCCTGCACCAGATAAACATCTCTTCCCTTGGCCTCACATGGAAGTTGAAGCTTTAAAACACAGTCAGCATCGTGCTTTTCCCTTTGGCCTGATTTGCCCTAGTCCAAACTAGATCTGCTTCAGTGAATTATTTACTTTTGTACTAACAGTGCTTGCCCTATTGTTTTTCTTCAATAAATCTCCTTTTCCTTCTCTCCTTTCATTCCATATTTAAGTGCAATTTTAATTGCTTAAGTGCAGGGAGATGGAACAGGTGACCTTTTAGGAACTTCCAGGAGCTGTAATTCTGAATGTCCAATCAAACTGCTGTTAACTCAAATTACATTTTAGTATGTAGCAGCAGGTTCAGTTAATTTAAAGATTGTCCTCAAATTCACAAAAGGCTGATGCAGAAAGCTGCTTATAATTTCCAGCCGTATGTACTTTCTCTAAAATGCACTTTAAAATGCCTAATGAAGTTGTTTATCCTGATATTTCATCTGCACTGAAGAGTTGGAAACATATATTTTTAAAGAGGAGATATTGTTGCTAGACTTTTATGATTATTTATCTGGATTCTAATCCACCTGAAATGATTCCATCCTCAGGCTTGCCTCGGGCCAAAACAATGTGAGGAGAGCTAGGGCTGACCACAGCCCTCAGCTCTCCATATCGTTCTATTTATAAAGCTAACATCATAAAGAGATGTTGCAAAATATTGAGGTTAAAAACTAGTTGTGATAAAATAAATTCTAAACATATAATTGGGTATTAAAAAAAGTGATTGCCACAATATGAGTTGAATCACCTACAGTTAACTATATATATATAAAATATATACATTACTTATAAAGCTATTAATCCAATTTAACAGCATCCAGGGCATTTATGTTAAGAAATTGCCAAAAAGCACTAAATGGAATTTACAGAGATGAATAAAAGCATAATTATGAAGTAGACTTTGGATATTCCCATTGGTAAATGAGGCTGTGAAATTGCCTTTTGTTAAAGAGGAGTATTAATGACTATGTTCATACTTAACTAATATTTTATGATACTTAGTCTGCTCTTATGTGAAATGCCTTATACATCATCCTATATGATAGTTTAGAAATAGCTTTAATGTCTATTTTATACCTTGCTGGTGAATTGCAATGTGTTGATACGGAGTATTTGTTAGAATAATTTAAAAATGCAATACATATGGTTAATCAAGAGAAAGTATTGAAGCTTGCACAATTTTCTTTTAGTCAGTGTATTCTGTGCAAATTCTGGTGGATATGTGATGTTTGACCAGACTAAAAACTTAAAACTTTATAGTCACTGACGCATACGCCAAAATACTTGGAGTTTGATAATAACACTCAGAGAAGGCAACAGAAACTTTGGCTACTGATAATTAAGTCCAATGGGGCTGGATTTTGAATGTTAAAAAAAAAAAAAGTACAAACAACATGGCATGCAAAAATTTTTTTTTTGAAATGAATTTGCATATAATTAGATGGGTTTATGTTGTATTTTTCCTTCTGTGGTTCTCCACAGGGCAGTTTTGTCTCCTTCTGCTTCCTCTGTGTGGGTTTATTCTATGATTTAGCTCTTAGCAATTTGGTTTCTTATTACGGCTGCTGTGAGTGTATGGGTGACATCTCTTCTCACATCTTCAACTTTCAGTCTTTATGTGCATTATACCAAATCTCACATCTTAAATGTTGGCCTTCAAAATGCCAGTATCGTATCTCTTGCTTCTTGCTGAATATTTCAACTTGGCTCTCTGGCTATCACTTCAGCTTATTTAGTGTTACATTCTTTGGCTCTTCTTCTAGACACTTCTATTTGCAGATCACTTCTGAAGCCATTGATGCAGCCCAATTGTGACGTGCCCGTTTCTGTCAGAATGTCTCTCCAACACCAACACCTGAGAGTCCTAGGATACCTGCTTTGTTCATGCAATAAACATTAATGTTGTGACTATCCAGTACTGGGGTAGATGCTGGAGATAAACAGATGAATAAGACCTACACCCTGCTCTCAAGGAGCTCTCAGACCTGCACGTTTGTTTCTTTCCTTATGTGGTTAACCACACTACACTCCAGTGTGACACCACGTCAATATGAACAAAGTGCTTCAAAGGCCTTGAGCCTAGAATTGCTGGAGGAGCCCCATAAGAAGGAATCTCAGAAGAGTTTAGATTTGTTCCAGTTATGAAGGCTAAGATTCCCATAGAGGAGAAATGGGTAGAAGATGAAAGGCAAATACAAGTATCGAAATCTGTATTAGGGTTCTTCAGAGAAACAAAAACAGCAGGATGTGTGTGTGTGTGTGTGTGTGTGTGTGCTCGCATGCAAGTATATATACATATATATATATATATATAATTAGTTTAAGGAATTGGCTCATGAGATTGTGGGGGGCTGGCAAGTCTGAAATAGGTAGGGCAGGCTGGCAGACTAGCAGGCTGAAAACTTAGAGGAGTAGATGGCATAGTTTTGAGGGACTTGAATAACAAAAATCAAATTTTCCTGGTAACTCCTCTTGTATATCTTTTCTCTCCCCTGTACACAGTCAACAACCTGTTCCACACTTTAATACACTCAAGGCCCTCCTCAATAATTTCTTAAAGTTCTGGATCTAAGCTTAGTCTTCCTCACTCCAACCTACACAACATGATGATGGACACATTAATTTTCCACAAATCTGTTTATGTTCTAAACATCTTTTGATAAAATGCAGAAACGCAATGCCTTTACAGTCTAACACTAAACTTCCATTGTAATTTTATTTCCTCTTGTTTCAGTTTGCTAAAGGTTCTGGAAGGCAGTATACCAGATACGGGTTTGCTTTTAACAATGGGGATTTACTAAATTATGAGCTACAATTCTAAGTCCATGAAAATGTCCAAATTAAGGCATCAACAAGAGGATACCTTCTCTGAAGAAAGACTGCTGGCATTCAGGGTTTCCCTGTCAGATAGCAAGGCACATGGTCTGCTTGTCCTTCACTTCTGGGTTTTGTTGCTTTCAGCTTCTGATTCCAGTGGCTTTCTCTCTGAGCCTCTGTGGGTTCTCTCTTAGCATCTCTGGGGCATTTCTTAGTTTCTCTCTCTAAGCTCTCTCTAAATGTCACTGCTTTTTAGCCTCTCATAAAGGACTCCAGTAAAGGATTACAATCTATCTTGAATTGGCTGGGTCACATCTCAATTGTAACAACCTAATCAAAAGTTCCCACCCCACAAGAATGGATTAAAAGAACATGGACTTTTCTGGGATACATAACAGCTCCAAAGCAGCACACTTCCTATTAGGATGCCATGAACAATAAGTAAATAAAACATCAAATAAAACTTACGTGCTCTGTAAAAGGGACATACTCATTGTTTTCTAATAAGTCAATGGGGAAATAGTGTAGCATGTGGTTCTGAAGTAAAGAGAGTCCTGGGTTCAAATCCTGGCTCCATAATTTACTGGCTATGTGGAATTGGGCTAGTTATTTAACATCTCATTGCTTAAGCGTTCTAATTTGTAAAAGGGAAGGAAACCATTTATATGATCATGCTAGGAGTCGTTTCAGACACTAGAGACATTGCATTTAAATAGTTGCTAGCCTTCCTGGAGCTTGCATTCAAGAAGCAGATAAATTAATAAAGAAGATAATTTTTGATAATGAAAGTGATGGAGAAAATGAATCAGACTAATATGATAGAGTAGAACAGTGGATGGGCATGGAGGGGAGGCCACTGTAAGAAGGTAATGAATGGGCTCATGTTAGTACCAGTTTTGTAGGGTTTTTGTGAGCATGGACTGAGATGACAGTGCCTAGCATGTGGGGAACCCCCTGGCAAACTTAGTTATTTTGTTATCCTTGTTCTTAACCCTTCTGAATCTTGACTCATGGTATGCTCATGTGGGATATACTTTCCTCTCTCTGCTCATATCCTACAGCTTCTTCAAGGCATGATGTTTGAAACCCCGCCTGCTTCTCAGATCCGCCTCCTTCACAGACTTGCATGAATTTCCAAATCTTCAGAAATCAACAACAGAGTACTCTCAAAAGCATCAAAAGTAGGCATTTGGCATTTAATCACGTACAGCCTTATGACATCTTTTGATCTACATTGTTTTGAATTTTGGTATTATGATTTAACTTCCAATGTATGAATATTTGGTCTTCTCAAACATTTGGACTTAAAAAAAGGATTGTGCATGTTAAAGAGATTGAATAGATATTTGATCATTTATTAACAAAATACTTTATAACCTTGACCTATAATCCCTTAAACTAGACAGAATTATTCTGCATATGGAGTTAAGAGATCTGGAGACCTGGAGGCTGGTATGGCCAGTGTGGTGGTTTGAAGCTGTATGTACCCAGGAAAACATGTTCTTAAATCTTACCCATTCCTGTGGGTGTGAACCCATTGTAAATAGGACCTTTCAATGAAGCTACTTCAGTTAAGGTGTGACTGACCTCATTCAGGATAGGTCTTAATCCTTTTCCTGGAGTCCTTTATAAACAGAATGCAGACAGTGAGAGAGAGAGAGAAAATCATGGAACCAAGAAACTGAAATCAATAAAACCTGGAGGAGAAGGGAGAGACCAGCAGACACTGCCATTTTCTCACCATGTGGCAGAGAAGCCAAGGATCACTGGCAGCCTGTCTTTGAGAAGAAAGCATCACCTTGATAATACCTTGATTTGGTCATTTTCCTGGTCCTAACCATAAGTGAATAAATTCCAATTTTTTAAGCCAAACCATATTAAGATATTGCTTCAAGCAGCCTAGGAAAAGAAAGCAGCCAGTTTGGATCAATGTTTACATCAGTCTTCAAACTTCCAGGATATCAAATCCTCAAGAAGTCCAGGTTGATGCTTGTCTTCATATCAATCAAATGATACTTTTATAAGCTTATTAAAATACTGTACTATACCAATGAAGATGATGCCACACATAGTATAATGAATGGGAGTAATATTCATACTCCTAATTTAAAATACTTTTTATTTAAAAACGTACCCAATTTGAAGAGTGGGAGTTTAGAACTGTACATTACTGCTTGCAGCAAGCAATAGAAACAGGAAAAAAAAAAAAAAGGCAGCCACAGCACATTTTATGTCTACAGCTATCATCCTGATGAAGTTACGGTGTCTGGGTCATTTCCCAAATTGGGTAATTGCCACCACAAGGAAATACTGAAGTTTCCTCGGTGTCAGTGAGTCAGTAACATTATCTTTGTATAAAGAGCATAGCCCATAAATGCTAAAGATGCTCCACATTTTTCTGTGCAATTCTCTTTTCCTAAACTGAACTTTTATCCACCAGAGCAAGCACTGCAGCAGCTCTTTATATCCACAACAGGGATGGGCAAACAATTAGTCAGTGTTTGTAGCCCAGTTATCATCTGTTTTTCTTTCAAGTATTTGTTTAGATTTTTTTCTTTCCTGTTTCCTTAGGGTTTCTCAGCAAACAAAATCTTAACAACACATAGGAGCAATAAAATTTTATGGGAAAAGGGAAACTAAAGAAAAAACAAAAAAGTAGAAAATAAAACCCATTAAAAAGTCCATCACACGGAAATAATCACTATTAGCCTTTTGTTGTAAATTTGCTCACATTAAGTTCTATGTATGTATGTATATATGCAGTTTTATGAAAATTGCTTATTATTCAAAGTGTCGGTGACCTGATTTTCTGTTAATAATGTACTGTGAACAATTTCCATATCACCAAATATTCTACAATACTATCATTTCTTGGCTGCCTGATTTCCATTTATAGATGTGCCTGAATGTATTTAGCTGACATGATGTTTTTGTTCACTTGAAATATTTTCAACTTTTTCTGTACATTACTATGATGAATGTAGCATAAAGTTTAACATATCCATAATTTTCTTCTGCTTCTTGCCTTATTTCAATTGTTAGAACACATAATATGTTTATAGGTAAATATACGTGTATATGTATTAGATATATATGTATCTATGTCAATATACATGGTACATGTATTAGGCATAGTTCTAAAGTTAGTACTAGCGCCTTCAACTACATAGTTATCGGTCCTTGATTCTTTATCTGAAGCTTTTGGGTCCAGGTATGTGCTTATAATTTAGAAGTTTTAGCATTTAGAAAGATAATACAGTGCATAAACCATGTATTACGTAATAACACCAGTGGGGCTGAGGCCACAGTCTAAAATCAAATTTATAAATGTTTTTGAAGTAAAATGTATGAGCATTCATACTAAGTTAGATAAAAACTTCATGTCAATTTGGGCCAGATTTTGCCACCAAATAATTTTTGGAGTCACCTTATGAAAACATTCGGTTTTCAGTTCTTTTTGGGTTTTAGAATTGTAGATAAAGGATTGTGTGAACCTGTTATACTGAAAAAATGCATTTCAAATGCAGACTGACACACTTAGTCCAGTGATAAAACTGTAATACCTTTTCAGGTTTTACAATTTCAGATTTCAATAATGCAATATTAAAAATTCCTGGAGGGGAGAAATCTAATACCTTTTTTCTTTTCCCCAACTTTGCTCTTAAGGAAGAGCACAAAGTCCCCCCTGGTCTAAATCCAATTGAAATCACAAGAGCTTCTGAGCTTCTTAAGAAGCAAGATTTATTATTATTATTATTATTATTATTATTATTATTATTATTTGCAATTAACCCTGATCTAATATAATAAAATTCTGTATAGTGCATAAACTTTTCAGATTCAGAGTACAGAATTTAAGGATAAGCAAGGCAGATAAAGATGAATAGCAGGTAGGAGAATACAAAATCCAATTGAGTGTTATACTAGCTACCTGACGTGGTCTGAACAGGATTTATAGGAAGAGCCCCACCCACCACCCTGGATGGAGCCATCATCGTTACACCAGTGGTTATACAAAATTGTGTCCACTGGAGCACCCTGCAGGATATGCAGAAAGGGATCCTCTAGCTGCTGGGGTAATGAACCCAAATAAATGCCTATAACCACAATGTGAGACACCCAAGGTGCTGCTCTTCCGAGCATCTGCAGCAGTAGCAATAACATGCGACGAGAAATAGGCTCTGAGTTTTTGCTTCATGGAGCATATCCCCGGTCTTGCCTGCAGCAGGAGAATTAAGTTTTTCAATCCCAACAGAAATGAATGGAAATCCTCATACTCCGAGGGATAAAGTGAAGGAAGAGCAAATGGGCAAACAAAGCATTTTAAATATATGGACTGGGAGGATTGGACTACTGTTTTGTACTTACAAGTAAGTGTATGCCTCTGATCTGGAAATCACTCCAGTGTTTCAAAGTAACCAATCTGGAACATTAACAGCTACCATCTAAAACATTAAAAAGTCTTGTGAAAACTAAAGAATATTAAGCCCTAAATATTTTATGTATTTAAGGTGAGAACTGCTTGTCCCTAAACCAAGATGTATGAATCGTTAATAAACATAAAAATCTTATCTTAATCCAAGTGTAACTGAATAGACTTCATTTCTCAAAGGGAAAAAGTAACATGAAAAATGCCACAAAGAAAATTACACTTAGATGGGACTTTTCATCCAAAATACCTATGATCCTTTCCTAATTTTGAGGGGTCTGCAGCCTGATGAGAGATCAGGAATCGGCAGAGCCCCAGGAAATATGTTCCATGAGGAGTTTGGATTGTAAAAGCAAGTTAAAACCTAGCAAATGGAAAAATATTTTTTTCTTTTGTTTAGAGCCATGTAAATTAAAGTTAGTAAGCTCCTCCAGTGTGTGCATGTAACTTTGCTAGGTAATATTTAGATGAAAAATCAATAGAAGGTTAAAGACCCTCTCCATAAGAAGTATATGATACTTGGGCAGAGAAAAAATAAACATGTGAAACAACCTCAAGACAATAAAATATATGATTAACGAACTCATGATCAATATGCTGTATATATATATTATAGCATGGGCTGTATATATATATATATATATATGTGTGTATATATATATATATATATGTATGTATATATTAGAGCATGGGTGATGTTGATTTTAATTGTTACCTTTGAAATTCAGGAAAAGCAAGACCAGTTATGAACTAGAGTTCATAACTGACTTCAGGGACGCTGCAGCAGAGGATTGGATGCTAGTAGCAGTGCTGGGGTGGAATGGAGAGAAGTCCTTCCAGGTTAAGGGATGATAGGCAGGGAGGAACATTGGGTAAATAGGTTTGATTCTAGGTGAGCTGCACACACGGTTAAAAAGAAGTCAATGCTCTGTGCCTCCTATTGTAGCAGTGTTGATATTGTAAATGATGGTTAATGGATCTTTGGGTGGCCAAAGTGACTGACTTGATTCTATCATTTTTGGAGGCAAAGCCTTTATTATAAAATGCACCAATAACTCCAGAAAAGTATTACATTAACTGTGTTTTGTTTACTGCAAGTGCATTCTCTGGTATAAATCTGCCTTATTCATGCAGCAGGACGAGGAAACAGTTTCATTGCAATTATATATGGTTCAAGGTTGAGGGTTATAATCTGTCACTATTTCTCTTCAAGTCCAAATTATAGCTAATTAATCATTTTCATGATGATAAATTTTATTTTATAATTTAATTTTATTATATTTTATTTTATAAAATACAAATGTAAAATGTAATAATAAGTGGCCATTATTGGATGTAATGGATATATATTGGATATATACAGAAATATATGGGTAAAATATTATTTTATGTTTCAATTTCATTCTGTGATTCAAATTTCAGTCAGTTTTGTTTTTTTCAATAAAAAGAGAAGGGATTGCTGAATTGATTGTGATTAAGATATAATTTGATGTTTAAGAACAGATCAGTCAGGCCTGGGTTTAAATCCCAGTTCCACCACTTGCAGCTCTATGATTTGGGAAAGTTACTTCACTTTTTTCAGCCTCAGTTTTCTTGCCTATATAAAGAAATAATAATAGTACCTATACTACATAGGGCTGCTGCGCAGGTTAAATGAGATAAGGTACATATACTGCTCAGTGGTGCCTTGTTCTTATTTTATTTTGAATAAATGTTGGTATTTTTATTGTTGCTATGATATTATTATGAAAATTTTGATGATGATGACTTCATTTCCAGGTCTTGTTGAATCTAGAAACTTTCCAAATTATTTGATCTCTTGGTTCACATTTTCTTCAGTTGTACATTTTTATTAGATGGTCTCTTAGTTTCCTTTTTGCTCTAAAGTTCTATGAATCCATTCTGAAATTTCTGCAAGCTTTAAGCAAATTCCTACATGAAAAGGAGGAATTTACCATAAAAACATAACATGTATGTTTGACATTTTTAGTCTAGGGATTAAGAAACCTGATTGGATACTTATTGGAACTCTTTGGCTGTAAGGTAATAAAAGTGCAAACTTTAAGTTTCTGTGAAAATATCTTTGTTGTTTTTGTTAGCAACTAAATATGCTCCATTCCTTGTGGGGATTTATTAAGGACCTGGATGTTCAGAATTAACTGTGTTAATGCCTCCAATGACTTAGTCAACATTGCTATTCACTGTATACCATCATTTTTATTATACAATAAACTATCCATTTGTGTCCACTCAGAAAAGTTTATTTGGAGCCAGGTTAGGTGATGGTTTTTTAAACAAAATATTTGATTCAGTGAGATCAGTCTACACATTGAAGAGCAAAATAATACCAGCAGAGTCAGCAAGCCTCGTGGTCGTATGTGTGGACTTTCTAGCTAGAGTCTGCAGGTTTAGGATGACCACTCACTACAACCTTGGGAAAATTGTTTAACCCCTTGATACTTTCCTTAATATCTTTAATACTTTCCTTAATATCTTTATATAATATCTTAATACTTTATATAACATCTTAATTTTGAATTATATATACTTTACATAATATCTTAAAATCTTTATATAATATCTTAATACTTTCCCTAATATATTTATATATATATACATATATATATAGAGAGAGATGGTTTTATTGATATATAATTCACATATGATACAATTCACCCATTTCAAGTGTACAATTCAATGGTTTTTCTACATTCATGGAGTTGTGCCACTATGACTGCAATTTAAAAATATTTTTATCACCCCTAAAATAAATCTCATGCCCATTAGTAGTCATTCCTCCCAATCCCCTCAACCTTACTTAGGTAACCACTGGTCTATTTTCCATCTCTATAGATTTGCCTATTTTGGATATTTCATATGACTGGAATCATAAAATATGTATGTGGGCTTTTGTGTTTGGCTTACTTCACTTGACATAATGTTTACAAGGTTTCATCCATATTGTAGCATGAATTTGTACTTTGTTCCTCTTTATTCTGAATAATATTTCATTGTATGGATATAACACATTTGCTTATTCATTCATTAGTTGGCAGACATTTATATTTTTCCACTTTTTGGCCATCGTGAATAAGGCTGCTATGATTATTTGGGTGAGAGTGTTTGTGTGAAAAGATCCTTTCATTTTTCTTGTATATATATATATATATATACATATATATATATATATATATATAGGAGTGGAACTACATATATGGTAGTTCTCTTTGTAACATTTGACCTTTTTGAGGAACCGCAAACTGTTTTCCACAGAAACTGCACATTTTACATTCCCACCGCAATGTATGAGAATTCTAGCTTCTCCATATCATTGGCAACACTTATTATTATCTGTCTTTTTCATTATAGCCATCCTAGTTGGTATGAAGTGGTAGTCATTGTGTATTTCCCTGATGGCTAATGATCGTGAACATCTTTTCATGTATTTACTGGCTATGTGTAGACTTTCTTTAAAGACATGCTTATTCAGATCCCTTGCCCATTTTTAAATGGGATGTCTTTATTGTTGAGTTTTAAGAATTCCTTATATATTCTGAATACTTGACCTTTTTGAGAATATATGATTTGCAAATATTTTCTCTCATTCTGTGAGTTGTCCTTTCATTTTCTTGATGGTATTCTTTGAACTCCTCTGGGGTCTTAAGTTGCAAAATGTGAATAATAATAACTTCAGCCTCATGAGGTTGTCTCAGAGTATTATGTGAGCACATTAAGTGCTTAGAGTAGTGTCTGTTACACAGTAGGTACTTGTGCCAGTTTGGATGTTTTATGTCCCCCAATGCCATGTTCTTTGATGCAATCTTTTGGAGCAGACATATTAGTGTTGATTAGGTTGGAACCTATTGATTGAGTGCTTCCATGGAGATGTGACTCAATCAACTGTGGGCAAAACCTTTGATTGGATAATTTCCATGGAGGTGTTACAGCACCCATTCAGGGTGGGTCTTAATTAAATCACTGGAGCCACATAAAAGAGCTGACAAACAGAAGGAACTCAGAGCTGCAGCATAGAGAGACATTTTGAAGATGGCTGTTGAAGGCTGACACTGACATTTTGGTGAATGCCATTTTGAAACGCAGCCTGGGAGCAAGCAGATGCCAACCATGTACCTTCCCAGCTAGCAGAGGTTTTCCAGATGCCAATGACCTTTCTCCAGTGAAGGTACCCTATTGATGATGCCTTACCTTGGACACTTTATGGCCTTAAGACTGTAACTTTGTAACCAAATAAACCCCTTTTATAAAGTCAATCCATTTCTGGTATTTTGCATGATGGCAAAATTAGCAAACTGGAATAGTACTCAGAAATATTAGGCATAATTATTATGACCTCTTTAAAATTATGCCGTTTCACTTGAAAAACACAAAACTTACAGGCTTTATTTTGAGAAAAAGAGATGACTAAGGGAACTCAATTGCAAAGAGGAAATGAACTTGATTGTTTATTGTTTCTTATTCAATATTTAATTGTTTTCTCCCCAGGGATTATTGTAATGGGCTTAATTAGAATAAATTAATAGAGTTTTTGTACTCCTCTCTCTTTAAAATAAATCCAACTTAGTAGTTGACAGTCATCCTAAAAATAAACTGTTGCTTTAGAGAAAAGACAAAAGCAATTCAATGAAAAGATTTGCTTGTCATGATGAAAATATTTTTTAATAATGGAAATGAAATGCTCACCTTATGTATATGTGTTAAAAAACTTAAACTATTCTGAGAGCAAAATGTTTCACTTTAATAATTGCAACAAGCTTTTTTCCTACTATTTCAAGTTATGAAATGTTTTCACTTCTATTTTATAACTCAGAGCAAGATTCTTTTTAAGAATGCTGACACATCATAGAAGGCATAGATTAAATCCATGTTTACAGATGCAAGTTCTATCATTTTTAAAATAAAGTAGGATATTTTCATTTTTAGCAAAATCATTTCCTGTGTAACCATGATGATCACAGAAAAAAAGATGGAGTGAGCATTTGGAGTCACAGAAGGTAAACAGGAATAGCCATTAGCTACTAATGGAAAAAAGTTCAGCAGGGGCATTAAATCTGTATTACAGAACTACCAATTTGTATTTTATCATATTGATAATGAATACCAACATTACCATTGAAATGAAACTAGGCATTCTTCCTTTAATCCCAATGGGGAATTTAAATCAATAGTGCCCACATTATCCATCCACGTGCATATCTATACATGCGCATGCAGTTTTAAACTACAAAATTATATAATGCGTTTCACTTTAATTTCAGATCTTTAACATAGTGATGTACTTCTCTATTCTTCCAATCAATTTATTCTGTTAGTGTTTTTCAGCATTTGAAATCCCTGAGCTAAGTCAATAATGTTGATTACTTACCATAAGCACTGTAAACGGCATTCTAATACAGGTTATTTGCAATTTGACATCCTCATCTATATGCATTATTCTGCTAGGGAAATTAAATGAAACCCTTGATTCAGAATCTGAAACACTTAGAAGTAATGATCCTGTTTACTGATTGACTGAAGTTGTGGTTTTTAAGCACTACTTAATAGAGGAAACAAAAAGCAATATTCAAATAAAATGGAAGTATCTGAGTTACTTTGGAAAGCATGCATAGTTAAGGAATAATAGACTTTTATTTTATTTTTCCCTGTTTATGCCTCACTGCTACTTAGCCAACATTGTTTTTTAGCTCAATGTTACCTTTTTTGATGTCTATGAGCTTTCCAAATTTCAGTTTCTGTAATTCCAAGATTAGTAGAACATTACGTAAATCAAGTTTTCTGTCATGTCATTGTCTAAAATACATTACTAAAACAGATTTCCAAAATATCTTTAGGAAAAAGGGTAACTTTCATTTACAATCTATTTAATTTATCTCTCAAATTATTTGACAATACAAGGGCATTTATTGCAGATCTCCTGCTTACTGAATTGAATAAAAGGAATGTTTGGAGAGGTTTGTAGAAATCTTCAAACCAATAAAATTGCTGAAAATCCTCCCGTGAAAATTGAAGCAACATTTAAAATGTTTTTCCTGCTTTCTCTTTTATTTAGTTTGTCTCAGACCTCTATTTCAAATGAGAATATCATGTCACACTGAAACCAATCAGTCATATTTGGTTGCAACATGAATTGTAGGATATTTGCATTTGATTTAGCCTCATGGTTATATAAAGAACTAGGAATGAGTGAACCTGTTTCAAATAAAACAAAATGAAAAGAAACTTGCAAAAGTATAGTATTCTTGCACTGAGCAAAATGTAAATGATGATAATTGAGGGAATAATGAAATAATTGAGGAACGTTTTTTCTTTGGATCTAAATAATTTCTTTTAGGAAGGAGTAACTTGAACTGAATTAAATCATTGGATTCACCGATCTTTCCAAATAGTAAAATAGCGTTTTTTTCTTGATTAATATCTCCCAGTTGAAGTACATAGATCAAATAGAGATACTATACATTGTTTTAGATATATGCTGTGATAAAAATTAAGCAGACAAATTGAACATTTGAAACACCAAGAAAAGTATATTAAACACCAAATGTAAACATTCTCATTTCCACATTCTTAGGATGCAGTTGTATAATATCTGGTTTGTGTAGTTTTAATTATTTTGGTTACCAATTTCAATATTCTTCCTTAATTTTTTTTTAAAGAATTAACTTCAGTGGGGCCATGGAAACAATTCACATGACAAATACTTAAAAGTTTTGATAAAAAATAATTATGGGTAGATGGTCCTCATGGGACTATGTTATAGAGAAATCAGTGATTTTAACTTACAGCAAATGTACAGCAAACATACCTGCTCTGTCTCAGGACTAAAGGAAGAACTATATGTGGAATTGCTTACCAAATTGGGGAGTGATATACAAAAGTTGTCACTGATACTCACAAGACAAATAGTTACGAAAATAGTGTATATATATAAACATTAGTGACATGTTCATTGAACATTATCTTGAAGATATAATGTTGAAAAGATTTGAAGGATGTTTTTGCTTTGTATTTTTTAATTTGTCCAATTGGACAATCTATTGATCTAATGTATTAAAATGAGAAGCTAGAATTTAGAGTACATACTGTACACATACACCTCTATGTATGTATGTAGGTAGGTAGACGTATATATTTAATTTCTAAAATGTTGAGTCATGGAAATGAAAGTTTAGTATAAATAAGTTAAAACTTTCTAAAATAAACAATCCAAAAGTTAAACAGGCTAAATTAGGGCATGCTTTACACACACACGTATGTATATAAATAGTATATTTTCAATTTCTAAAGTGGTGGGTCAAGAAAATGAAGGTTAAGTATAAAAAAGGCAAGCCTTCCTGAAACAAGCAATTTGGAATTTAAACAGACTAAATTAGGACATGCTTAGCTGATGGTGACAAAACATTTCTTTTCAACACTATTAGTGGGAAAAGAAAACACACAAAAAAGATTAGGAGACACCCAACCACTGCACTTCAGATTTTGAAGTGGAAATGCCTGTAGGGGTTCTGTATTATGTTAAGTGCTTAACATCTTGATCAACACCCAAGACATGATAAGAAGATTAAGTGCTGATTAAACACCTATCAGTAGAATTCAAATACTTGATCTGGCAGGACAAGAGGTATTATCAAGTGCTCTTGTTTGTCTGTCATTGGCTCAATATCAGATACAATCAGTCACCATTTCCTCTGCTCCTAACACAGCTCCTACAACTTTTGTTGTTTATAAATTAATTTTGAAAGTATTTGTTATGGTTAGGTATATGGATTCCATTTATCTGTGTTTTGATGAATTATGGCACTGAATTACAAGGAGAAATCCTAAACTAGAAGATGCTTATAAAGATTAAGTCAGTTTCAGCCTTTCACAACAATTAGCAACACTAGACTGTTAAGCAGAGATCAATTGTAATTGAGGAACTGAGAAAGGGCAATAAACAAATTAGTGGTGCTTTCACCGAAGTCTGAAGCCTGTTAGTTTACAGAACCTCTGTTATTTAATCCAGAAACCCTGTAGGTTGTAAATTGTCCATTACATTTGTCACTAGGCCCTTTAACAGAAGTTATGGACTAGTTTAAAGGCACAGGAAAAAAAGACTCTCCTGGTCTTTGTCTTGGACAAGAAAGAATAGATAGAGTTTGGTCAATTAAAAAAAAACTTGTAACACTCAGATTTTCTACTGGTATCAAAAAGTTTAGAGGTCCAACTGGGTAAGAAAATATGATTGGAGACGGTTAGTTCTTATAACAAAATCTGACCTAGAAGCTTCTTAAAATGTTTGATTTTGACCCTGACTCCATGATTTAGTTTGTGTGAAGCCCAGGAATAGGTAACAATTATACATTTTAACTAGATTTAAGATTTGTTAAGCACAAAAGGAATAAAGAGATGATATGCATGAAAGAAGACATTTTATTTATTGGATTCTTTGAAAAAATTTTTTATGTAATAGCCTACCATGGATAGTATAAACCTACTTATGAAAAAGATGAATTCTTATATGGATGAGTATATGTATAGAAAAATGTCCAAAAGAATGTTCACCACAATGTTGATTGTGGGTAATATTCTATGGTGGACTTTTCAATATTTTTTCCCCAATGAACATAATCATAATAATAATACTAACAGCAGAGGGGATGACAGCATGTGAACAGGAGTTATTCAACTGTAATTTTACCAGGGTGAATATACTTTGTTTAATTTTCAAAAGAAATAATTTGCAGAATACCTGACATCAAGTATCAAACTTAAGGTTTTAAATTTTTAATGGAAAGTTCCTGGCTGAAGAAAACTCCCTTATTTATTGCACATTAGTTTGTTCAATTGGAAATTTCCCCTTTTACTCATCAGCAGATTCAATTTAAGGACATACACCTTAATGATAATTTAGAAAAGAGAAAAGAACTTGCATTTGAATTGACCTCTAATCTTTTCAAGATTAATAGACATGCTACTTAGAAATGTATCAATAATCATAATAGTAAGATGATGGTTTTCCACAAATAAGCAAAAGGGGCCTGTTAAGTAAAATCTATAACATTTTTTATCATTTTCTTTCTGTGTTCCATAAAATAGAACTTGGGAAGCCACTTTTCTTTTATAAGACATTAAAGAAGAGTCATCTGTCATCTCCAGCAAGTTCCTTTGCTTTCATTTCCCCAGCAGATCTTAATCGAAAAAACAATTCATGGAAATGAAAAGAAACTTGGTGACAGAAGCAATGCTCTGGAATAGGGGGGCAGCATCCCATTCTCCAATTTGCACTGCAGGATTTTCTTTTTTCTTTTTTAGAAACTGTGGTTTTTACTGCATATCCTTTTTCTCATCTAATATGCAGGCTTGCTGTTTATTGAGGTGTAAGTTTTGTTTGTCGAATGAGTATCAGCACAATTGGGAGCTACAACGTAGTTTAAAAAGTTACCCTGGGAATAGACAATGCAAAGTATTACCCATGGTTTGCAATATAGAATTTTTTTTATTACAGTGGAATAGAACAAGTAGTAGAAAGTAATTTTAAAAAAAGAGAAATTTCTATGCGTTTGAATGTTGACAATATCCGGAGGAAAAACACAAATTGGATGCCGGCATGGCAAAGAAGGCTGTTGTAACCACCAGAGTTCTTAATGATTAGAAGTGGCTGCACAAGCGATTTAGGTGGGATGGTTCACTAGATTATGAAGACTGTTACTGGTGAACAGAATGAAGAATTCTGCTGTTCCACTGATTATATATGCCTCTCTTTACAGGATCAATGTAGGTAGCCGTTTAATTAAATTAACCACATAACTGCCATTTTTTCACTTTTGTTGTACTCTTTATCCAAGACTATTAACAGACGGTTCTAATGGACTAGTTAAAGAGTCCCAGGGAGTGGTAAGATGCCAATTTCAATCAAACCACGATGAAAAGGCTTTGATGATTCCAGGCAAAAATGAAAGACATATTTCTCTCTTTTTTCTTCCTTCTCCTCCTTCTCCTCTCCTCTTCCTCCCTACAATAGTAGTAATAAAAATTATGATGGTAGTAAACAATAGTAGTTTATTTTTTAAAGTAACTGAGATTCTATTTTCATTTAAAAAGTAGTTATATGGAATCTTTCTTTAATTATACCTTCTCTGGAAAATATTTTTCTTATAAAATAGTAATGTTTCCAAATATATATTTCACTTGGTGGAGTTCAAATAGCTTAAGAAGGAATTTCAAAAGTGAATGCTTGTTTTACTGAGAAGTTTTGAATAGAAATAAAGATTTTGATCATTGTGGCAGAAGACTTATTTTGCTTTGGGAGCACAATAAACAGTCTGTTGCTCTAAGGATAAGTCTGAGTTCCTGTGAAGTTATATGCCTGGAATTTCCAATCACTAGAATTAGAGCAGATATTAAGTATAAATTTGCTTGGTAGGACATAAACAAATATTTAAGATAGAAACTTTTATAAAGGTGATCCATCCTGACAATGCTATATTTTCAATGTCTAAAGACCAAGAAAATCGTATTTTCTGAATGAAACCTTATTTAACACGATTTTTTGTTATATTAAATGGAAGAGATCTTCTGGGTGATATAATTTACGTGCTCAGTTGTTAGGATCTCTGGAACACTTTCTGATCTTATGGGGAGACATTTGAGCAGACTATCTGAAATTGTGTTGGTATTTATATTTGGTCATTTTGTAACTATCTACAGAAAGAAAATGATTAAATGTGTGGGCATACAGATATATATATAAAATAGAGAGAGATTTAGGTTGAGATAATTTTACAACTGAATATTTCAAATGACACATCTCCACTGGATAACCAATTTAAGAAAATTCACTTGGTTCTGATGCCATTAAACTATCACATTGGTTGATTTTCTTATTTATCTCTCAGTACTTTTTTTTTTTTTAAGATTTTATGCATTAGTGTCATTGTATTAGATTTTTTAAACTGAAAAAAAAAAAAAAAGAGAGAGAGAGAGAGAAAAGAGGTATAATTCTATTCATTTTAATATCTCCCTCCTGGAGGGAGAACTATTAGTAAAAACAATCTGAAAATTGGCAAAATTTTTGTGTTTATTTGTAAGGTTGTTTTAAACCCTTTTGTGATGTATCCCAGGCACATTCAATTCTTTGGCAAAACCCATTACTTTTAGGAGTAACAATGATACTAATTCCAAACTCCAGGAAACTTTCACATTACACAATGAAATACCAAGAGGGCTTTGTTAAACTGCTTTTTCTAGATCGGGTGGGAAAGAACCAATAATTTGCCTCAAGCTAGAGAAACCATGGCCCATGAGTTCCCAGAATCCATGAAGCTAGAAAAAGGAACTTTCCCTCCACATGCATTCCCAATCCCAGAGAAGGCCAAGGTCTGCCCTGACAGCCACCTGCCATCAGCTTGAATCCAGCTACAGTTACAGCAAGCTTATAGGTTCATCTGGGCAGCTGGACCCAGTCTTAAAACCTCAGAGGTCTGAAAATCTGCTCTCAAACTATGGACCCTGAATTGAAATTCTCAATAAAATTACTCAGGTATACCTGACTGATGTCTCCTTGGGACTCTTTCAATTACTGGTTCCCAGAGAAAATGTGTATCTGACTACCTAGGCGAGAGCTTGCCAGACTTCAGTCCTAAGTAGCTTGAGGAAGTCTTTCAAATACTGCTGCCTGACACTAATGGGAAATCTATGTTGTAAGTTTGAGGGAATCAAAGGTAAGAAATATATGGCAGAGGGAGGGAATCCACAGGTAATCATCGAAGAGCCAAAGTTATGTTTAATCCTCAAGCCCAATTAGATAACAGCCACCCTCTTGGAAGTTCCTGTTTGATCTCCAGTCAACTCCTTGGAGGGAATTTATGGATAGTAATGGCCCCCCTGAAGTCTCCAATGATACTCCAGCATCTAAATGAAAATGAAAGGCATCAAGATCTAAGATGGGTATTTCAGAGGCTCTTAGATATTCTAGAATGAGTGAGGGTTGCTTATTGGACCTTTCTTATTAGTCATCCAACCTGCAACCAAAACTCGGAGCCATATATTTTGGCTGGGGTCCCTGGAAACTCCAGTGGGATGTTGGCCCAGCTGCAAAAGGGTCTGAAGGGAGCTGGGGAAGTTAATGAAGTGTATTGAATTCCTAGTTTATGCCAAGCACTGTGCTAGGTAATCTCACAACTCTTGTCAAGTCTTCATTATAAAAACAAAGAAACAAAAAAAATAAAACAATGGAAAACAAGTTTATGACTATAATAACGATAGTAAACAAAAGCACATTTGATGTCAAAGGAGATAAAAATAATTATCTCACTCAAATTCTTAAAACCCTTTTAACATGCTGCTGGATCAAGGATTTTATAAACTCAAATCCTTCTGCAGTTACTTTAGGTCTTAAGTTGAGCTTGAGACTGCCTATGCAAATTCTTCTTCCTGAACTCATTGAAGTCCCTATGGGGACTTTGCTTTCTTCATAGCAATAAGGGGGAGCTCGCTGAGGTTGGAGAAAAGCCAGAAGTATGTCAGAAGTCTGTGAGAAACCCGAGGGCACAGTTGTGAAGTCTTACATGGGGAACCGGGAGATAGTGATTTAGTGCCACTTTAAAAATTGAGCTACTATCAGACAAAGTAGCAGAGTTGGAGGGGGCCTCCTATGACAGATTGTTCAAGTAGTATATGCTATTTTACACCTGAAATGGTGACTAACCAAACTTGACTGATATTATTCTACCCTTATCAATAAAATTTATTGCTAAAAAATTGCCATATGCATACTGGATAGCAGCGTATTATGTGGGTAGAAGAGGGCCTGTGTCGAAGAGAGTGTAGACTTCAAAGACACGTGTTCCCTTAGGGTATTTATTTATTTATTTATTTGAGTAGTTGTTGGTTTATAGAAAAATCATGCAGCAAATACAGTCCCTCTATTCCTCTATTACTAATACCTTGCATTAGTGTGGTATATTTGTTACACTTGATAAAAGAATATTATTGTAATTGAACTATTTACTATAGTCCATTAAGGTTCACTGTCTGTGTTGTGCAAGCCTGTGATTTTTTTTTTTTTTTTCATTTTTAATCCAGTAACATATATACAACCTAAAAATTCCTCTGCATTCACTTTCTTTTGATTCTGGATGGGATGGCTATTCTGAGCTGGGAAACAAAGTCATCAGAGATAAGAACCCCCTCTCTCTACTTTATCACAAGTTCTGTTGTGATACAAGGGCAAAGCCTATTCCACAGCTGTCATTTGTTGCCAACAGCAGGAGCAATGAGAGACATTAGACTGTGGCCTGCGAAATTGACTTATCTTAACATTGCCAACTTCAAACTCCAGTCCCTAAGGATGACAAGCTCAGTCTCTGCACACAAAAAGGACAGCCGGACAGCATTAATTATTACTGTCTTGATTTTGAACCTAATAAGGCTTTATCTCAACACAAAAGACACTATTATCTTGAGCACCTGAAATTATGAAAAACAAATTTATTAATTTTTCTGTTTTCTTCTGCTGTAAGATAATAGACCATCAGGTCATGTTTACTCAAGAAAGCAGCAAAATCAAGACAGAGTTAGATGGAACAATTCCTTGTAAACGTTGTGATCTGGAGAAATCTGCCACTGCTTTTGACATGGCTGATTACATAATCACTCCTAATCATGCTGATCACATTTTAGATTTAGATTTCATTTATGTGATACATAGAATGCAGAAAACATCCCAGGGGGCAAATAAACACATCAAAAATAAAGCAGAAGAAACCACACACATTATTCTTTTATTCATTTTACTTTCTCTTTTTTTTTTCTCTCTCTTTCTCTTTTTTTTTGGGGGGGGGGGGCGTAATTTGGAATGCTGTCTAAGCTGCCAAGTAGTTTTTCTCCCAAGCACTTTAAAATAGAAACACATTCAGTACACTAATGGCTAATAGAGTTACTTTCATTCATCTCCATGGATTTCAACTTCCAGAGTTCAATTCTTAGTGTTTTGTGTCCTTTCCTTGGGAGATGGTTCAAAATGAGCACATTAGTTCAGAGTATTTACACCTAGCAGCTTGTAGAAAAGGTGATCTGCTCAAGATTTCAACCATCCTTATTAGTCAAGGAGGACTGTGGTTCTGCTTAATCAATCTACGCTCTTTTTAAAAATGGTGCCCTAAATATTTCTTGCATATTTCATGTTTCTAGTCCACATCACCGTATCACTCTTTTGTGACCAAAAGATTAATAAAAAATTCTGCGTTTAAGCCAAAAAATAAAAATATCTAGCAATTACCAGAAGTCCCTAGACTTTTTGCCAACTAGAGAACAACAGAAGCCAGAGAAAAGAATATTTTAAGAGTGAATCCTTAGGCATGTTGTGACAAAATCCTTGTCCTTGAAGCTTACATAAATAACTTTCCAGTGTTTTTTTAACCTTTTCTCTCCCCTCCCCAGTCCCCTCAGCAATGAGGCATGCCACTCCACTCGTTCACATCCATCTTTTTTTATTGATGTCCACTTTGGTGTCTGTACAGGTCATCAATTTTGCTGCCTTTTTAGGCAGCCAGTGGGAATGTACAAGTTAAGTCACTGGACTTGGTGTGTTGGGCTTGAGGAGGAGGGGAAGGGAGGAAGTGTCAGCTTTCTTTAGGACTAACAGTCCCAATCAGATCCTGGCACTGGGCCTCATAAATCTTGTGGGTGACCCAGGTGAACCCTGAGGCTCAGCACTCACTGAAAACCCATCAGGCCTCTGCTTAGTTTAACAGGCCATTCTCAGTGACAAGTGAAGGGTTCAACAAATGCACAAAACAGATATATATTAGTTGAAAAACTAATGGCTTTTAAAAGAATGTTTGACAATTGTTTAAGGCTGTCTGTAGATCCATTATACTGATAAACGACCGACTTGGTACATACTAAAGTAGAGCTGGCTAGGAGGACAGCAACTTAAAGTTTGTTTTTCCTTCTCCCCTCCATGGTAAGGGTTTTTTTTTTCACCCCTTCCTTTTTTGGTCATCTAGGTGTTGACTCCATTAGCAATACATCCAAAAAAAAAAAAAAAAAAAATTGGAATATACCTGTACTGCATAAATTTAACCTTGCAGCCAAATTGGAATTATTAAAAAAGACTCTTAGACTGCCCTTGGTGACCTGCAATTGACCGCTTGAACTTCTAAGTTAGGGTCAGTTGAGGCCCAGAATAAGAGGTCAAAAGCTGGTCAGCTTTCCCTAGCCCTAACATGGTGAATAGGAAGACTTTATTGCTGTGATTTATGCAATTTGCCGAGACAGGTTAAGGAGACCTTAAAATACACCACAGGGCCCGCTTGTATGGGGACACCCCTCCACTTGGAAAATAAATTCTGATTGTCCTGCTGAAATCTCTTGGGGATACGCCTTGAAGTATTTTACCCTCTGTGTCTACAGATTCATTCCCACACTCGACCCCTGAAAGTGACAGGGTTAGTGTTTCCAGATTTATTTAAACAACACAAATGCACCAAATGAAGCACTTTCAAACCTGATTAATTGCAAAGGCAGAATAACCACCGGTAATGAATTATTTGGGGTAGCAGCAAACGCCTACAAAAGTTGGGTCTTAAATCAGTTGCCTCAGGGTTTCCAAACACAATGAAAGTTAAAATTTTTAAGGAATTTGGGTTTGACTTTGAAGCTTGGTTCTTCACATTATCAAGTCTTTTGGGGATAATAGAGATCAAAAGTACTTGTTTGTATTGAAGAATAAATTTTAGGCTCTTAAAAATAAGTTTCTGTTCCTAGACTATGCACAGAAAAGTCAGAAATAGATCAACATTCATGATTTCCACTTTTACAGAAATTCGGAAGATGTGGCTGCTATTTTATGCTCAGCTTCCACATTGGTAGCAAGCCAATAATGATGATCTGTTTTTTGTGATATGAGCCATGGTTTAACCATGAACATCAGTTTCACTCAGGCTGAAAGCAAAGAATTGAGCCCAGGTCTTTTATGGATGAAAAGCTACTTGGTGCTATAAACCTTTAAGCCACCTTTCTGCCTGTTTACAGGGAATTTAGTGCTTCTGGGTGCATGTATTCCCATAACTCAAATTGGCTCTGATCTAATAAATGCAATTCACAAAGTATTAGTCTATAATGTGGTCTAATTTCATTTGGGAAATGAGAGAAAAAGCTAAAACTGTGAAAGATATTCACTTTGAAAAATGACTAGTGTATAACATTCAGAAGCTAATTTCCATAAAGGTTTTAAAAACACACTTTAAACAGGGAATATGCATGCCTCAAATAGGTGTTTGTGTTGGTTTGGGGTGAATCCCTGGGTGCCCTGTCAGTTTGTCACGTAAATAATATATAAATTAAATTATTTGTATAATAAGCTCATGACTGGACAGGCCGAACTGTTATAAATTAATACACGCAGTGGGAAAAAATTTCTGCCCAAATATTATTTAGTGGAGTGACCTCAAGACCTCTCTGTTTTGCCAAGGTTGCACTGATTTTTATTCCCCCCTCTTTAACACTGTCCAATGATGCATTTTCTTAAAAACAGGGCCCAGTTCTAAAAGTCACATCTGTAATATGCCTAGAGAAGAATATTATTTGAAAAATATGCACGATTCTCTTTTGGGAAGACATAAGGAAGACAAATATCCTGGAGCTTGTACCCCTTTACAATAATGCCTTACTCCTGGTGGTAGAAAGCCCACCCTCACCCAGGTTAGAGTTTTTGAGGGTATGGTCACTCAAGGCAAGTTAAGGAAAGGAGAAGAAGCTTCAAGCGGGGCCTCTCCTGACACATCAGACTTCCACAGCCTTTGTCTTCTCAGCAGCACAATTGACTTAGTCATTGGGTTCCTACACTTTAGTGTGGTTAAAGTGTTGTTTTCCTGCTGCATTTAATCTGTTGTAAAAAGGGTATCTTCATTCTTGAACAATAAAAATTAAAGCTAATGTTCCCAGTTCACTGTAAATAGCTTTTTGGAAATACAGTTAATTAAATCTTCCATTATGAAGTATTTTCTATTACTAGAAGAAATTAAAAGTAGACAGGGAGCACAGGGCAGCCATTAATGAGGTTACTGAAAATCCAAAGAGATGCTGCATTATGAGATTGGTTCTGGAGAAAGTCTGTGGTTAAGCAAATCCATAAAGGAATGACATCTCACTGTACCAATGATCACTATTGATCATTTGGCATTTTTGACAGCTCTTGCAGCAGTCAATGGGAAAATTTTGCCTTTTGCCCTTGGTACTACTGTTGATTGATTCATGGATGACCTTGCTAAATAATAAACAGATTAGTATTAAAAACTTGTTTGTAAGTCATAAATTAGGAACTTAGTGTACTATCTTTTGGTTCAGCCCTCTTAGGGAAGTTCACTCTTTCCCATTCTGCATGGCCTAAACTTACTCAACTTTTTTGTGTTATTTCTTTAATCCATGCCAACTCAGTCTGGGGGATTTCCTTAGCACTTACATTCAAAACCATTTCTATATTGTTGAATATTTGGAAGAGTTGAATCCTTTCCATTTGCTTTTCCTGCCAACACTGCTGGGTTTTTCTCTCTTTGGGTTAAAATTAAAATATCAAAATATGATCTTGATTTCCTATCACCATCAATAATTTTCATAATCTTAAGCATGTTAACTTTAGGTATTGTGGCTAAATTCCAACTCAAACAATTACATGTGATTTCCAACCCCCTCAACTCCCCACCCCAGGTTGCAGTATGACCTTACTGAGAAGAGAATGGTTGCTTTCTTAGTCTGCTTCGAAGCACTACTGGCAATAAATAATTGTGCTCCAGATCAGAGACAGGGCAAATTGCTTATTCCTATGCCTGATTGTTGGCTTTATCCAACAGTTGTGAGTCACCAAAAGGGACTGTGAGGATTACCTCTCTTGATGCTTCAAGAATAATTTCACCTCTTGTGTATTTCTCATCTCTGCAGTTCTGGGATGTTGTTTTGGTTTGCTAATGCTGCCAGAATGTAAAATACCAGGAAAGGATTGGCTTTTATAAAGGGGGTTTATTTGGTCACAAAGTTACAGTCTTAAGGTGATAAAGTGTCCAAGGTAAGACATCAACAATCAAAGGCAAATGGCATTCGGAAAACCTCTGTTAGCTGGGAAGGTATGTGGCTGGTGACTGCTCCAGAATTCTGATTTCAAAATGGCTTTTTCCCAGGACAATCCTCTCTAGGCTGCAGCTTTCAATGGCCATCTTCAAAATGTCTCTCAGCTGTAGCTGCTCTGAGCTCCTTCTGTCTGTGAACTCTTTACATGGCTTCAGTGATTTAATTCAGACCCACCCTGAATGGGTGGGGTAACACCTCCATGGAAATTATCCAATCATAGGTCTTGCCCACATTTGATTGAGTCACATCTCCATGGAAACACTCAATCGTTCCAACCTAATCAACACTAATATGTCTGCCCCCACAAGATTGCATTAAAGAATATGGCTCTTATGGGGGACATAATATATACAAACCAGGACAGATGTCATATTTAACTTATCTAGAGAAACCTTTGTCTAACAAAGGAAAAAGTGCTTAAATTGAAAGGAGGCTAGTATTTTTGGAAAGCCAATTAAATAATTATCATAGAAAAATTTCTATTAATATATTCAGTTCAACATTCTGAGGGCCTATAATCACAAAGAGAATAATGGAAATCTTTCTTTATGTAACTTGGACAATATGTTGAGACACCTTTCATCATTTAGTTTTACTGAATAATAAGAACCAATATATTGAGGTTTCACTATGCTTACTATACCTAGTGTTTTTACTTATATTAACTCTTTTAGTCTTCATATCAACACTATGAGATAGGGACCCTATTATCTCAATTGAACAGATGAGGAAACTGAGGCACAAAGACTGTAAGGCTCAGGGAAAGAAAATAATTGGTGATGTTAGGATTTCAACCCAGGAAATCTACCTTTGGAAACTGTTCATAACCATGCTATACCACATCAAATAATTAATTGGTGTATAGATAAAGTTAAACTGGGCCAATTCTAGGCAAAATTATGCAGTAGAAAACTACTTGGCAACTTCAGTGTCCTCACCAATACTCTTCCCTTAAACAGGTGTAGTTTCCCCATCCACTTACTTCCCTGCCACCATTCATACCTTACCTAGCAAGAAGGAGTGTGTTATTCCTCATTAACACACTGACTAAATCCATTCACAATAATGTGAATAATGATGTGATATTTTCTTCCAAATAATTTATACTCACCCATTCACTTGCTCCACAGATATGTATTGAGGCTTTATTGTGTTTCAGAAATCATTTGCCCCTTCCTCCCTCCCTTCCTTCCTTTCTTTCTTTCTCTCCTTTTCTTTTTTTCTTTTTCTCTCACCCATCTCTTTTTCTTTCTCCCTTCCCTTCCCTTCTCTTCCCTTCCCTTCCCTTCTCTTCCCTTCTGCTCCCTTCCATTCCCTTCCCTTCCTTTCCATTCCCTTCTCTTCCCTTCCCTTCCCCCCTTCCTAAAGAAAGTTAGGCTTCAGCAAACAGGCGGAGAAGAAGAGAGGTCTTCTCCTTGCCTTGAAATCCTCCAAACCACAGACTGGTCTCAAGGTAAACCTGCTTTAATCATTTTTGGAAAGAGGGAGGCCTTACTCCTCCAAGACCAGATAGTTCTAATCCCCTGTAGAAGCTTAAACATACATGCCAAACTCTCTAAGTTTTTTGATTTTATAGATTGGATTCTTCATACAGGCAAACATTTCATTCGAGTTGCACCAAGTACAATGATCCCCAGTCATGAACTGGCAGAGTATTTGTCCTAACCTCTTCGGGGTGAGGTGAGGAGGTATTTTCGGTTTATGTGATGCACATTCTTTGAGCTTTGCTTTTATCTGTGCATTATTCATGCATAATTTCAAATGAAAAGTTAATTGAAACTGTTATATTTACCAAAACTTTTATGGCAGCTATCCAGAGTGTGAATCACTTCATTTGAAAAAATCCCAAGTCTGCCACAAGATTTGTGCTTTTAATGAACCTGATCCAAACCATGGGTCTAATTTAAGGGACTTTCGTCAAACTTTTTGGTGACATATAGATAAAAAAACCCCACAGTTATTTGGCTCTATTTCTCTCCAGAGCTTCCAAGGAACAGGAATCGCAGAATGCAATTGGCAGAGCCAAATACACATGAAGACGATGTAATAACATTTCAAAAGAACAATTTAATGGGTTCTTTGTTAAAAGTATTATTTCTGTCTTCTTTCAGTGATTTACTTCTTTTTTCTAGATTCCGTTCCAGAGTTTAGAAAATATCAGACAGAAATAAGGAGAGAAAATTCCGTACTTTATACATATCACAGAGCACAAAAACACTTCCAGGAAAATGCTAAAATAATAAAAATAAAATTAAAATTAGAATTTATTGAAATGTTACATTTTTGCAACTTTATTTTGTATTTAATTTAGCTTATTCATTTATACCCACACTTATTCCAGAAATATTTTGTTTCTTCAATAACACACAGAAAATACAGCATGATATAATAAATTTGGGCACAAAAGAAGAAAGAAAAACAAAGTCAGATATTGAATAGAATTAAAATGACTAAAGAAAAGAAATACATGAAAAGCATACAATATCAGTAGCCTTTAAGGAAATTCAGGTTAGGACCTCTATGAGACATTACCATACACCTATTTGAATGGCTTAAATAAAAATACTGACAATATCAAGTGTTGATAAGAATGTGGAGCAATTGGAACTCTCATACATTGCTTCTGGGAATGCAAAACGGTACATCAACTATGGAAAACAGTTCGGCAGTTCCTTATAAAATTAAACATATCCTACTATATAAATCAGCAATACCATTCCTTGTATTTACTCTGTAGAAATGAAAATTTATGTTCATGATAACACCTGTACCTGAGTGTTTATAGCAGTTGTATTCATTATTGCCCCAAACAGGAAGCAATGAAAATATCTTTCACCGCATGAATGGATAAGCAAACTGTAGTGCATCCATACCATGAAATCCTACTTAGCAATAAAAAGGAACAGACTGCTGCTACATGTACCAGCTTGGATGAATTTCCAGAAAAGGTCACCTACTGTAGACAGTCCCTTTATATGACATTCCTGAAAAGATAAAGCTACAGTGATGGAGAATAGCAGAAGGGCTGGAGAAGGCAAAGGGGCTGATGTATTCGGGTGGTGTGACTATGGAAATATGACTATAAAGGCAAGAGGGGACTTTTTGGGATGATGCAACACTTCTGTATGCTGACTGTGGTGATGGGTATGCAAATCTATGCTTGTTTTACAATTCAAATAAAAAAATAATAATGAAAATAAAAGACTAAGATATCTGAAGTTTCAAATCAGCTCCAGGTTTCTCAATGGGAGAAAAGAAATTTGATGAGTTACATAATTTACAAGATACATAAGGGAGAATTAAACACTCACAACTTAAGGGAGTTCAACTAATATTTATGCAGATACCACATGTGTGTTCACAAAGAGGACAATGTGTTATGCACAGGATAAGTTTCACTGAAATGATGAGTTTCACTGAAATGTATTTTTTTGCATTGCTCAATATGGGCAGATGGCATCACAGCAAAACACAGTAAATTAAAATTAATTCAAGGTGCATTGACTCCATGTAATCTAAAATATTCCTGCTTATTTTGGTCAATCCAGGGGTAGATTTTAGCATATCCTTCAAGGGATCTTCCCTGAAAATATATGTTAGTTTAGTTCTTAAATAATAGTGGTTTCTAAAGATGATGTTTAATGATTACAAACATAAAACAATATAAAGTAAGGGTGGAACAGGCAAGGTGTGGGTATTAAGGCTTAAAGACATAAAATTAATTCTGTAGCAGCTGTATCATCTTGCTGTAATCGTATTATGTGTGTGCAGGTATAAATTACCAATTTTCAACAGCCTTTCAATGTCACAGGTTTTAAGTAAGAGCATAATGTTGCATATAAGTGATAAATGTTCAATCCAACTTAAGAATTTAAATTCCCTATTCACTCATTTCTCTTAAAACAAGCTTAATTTACAAATTTAATCCTGGAAAGCGCAACAATAAAATATAAGATTCTTTACACATTGTTTTTTTCTCACTTTCTGGTTCATTGGAAAGAAGAGACAATATCTGTGGTTAATGTTTGACATTAACTAATTCTTGAATGTCATTTAAAGACATAAATGTGTGTATGTTGGTTTGTTGGCATGCTTGGGTAGAAGCAGTGTTGCTTTAGTCTAAAAATAAATCAAAGGAAATTACACAGTCCATACCAAATCTCTTGGAGTTAACAAATCTCTTGCAAATCAGAAGTATTATATTGTAGTATGATAGTACAACCCTAATATATTTGTACACACAACATGTTTGGGTGTCATATATTTATAACTGAGAATTTTATGGATATTATCTGATCAAAAAATATTCAATATATTCATTCATAATTTTATAATATCTTACAACACTTATTTAAAGTGTCATTTTCTGAAGGCTTCAATATATATCACTGCTATTTTACCTACTGCATTTGAAATTGTTTGAGGATCCATCTATCTTAGAGATTAGCTCCTCCATCTGTCAAATCTTTTCTAGGCATCAATTTTTTGATCCATTCTGATTCTTATGAGTTGGGAGGTTTACATGTTCAATGCTATTCTGTTTGGGGCTTACTATTGTTAATCAAGGCATTTCCTTTTTTTTTTAAAAAAAAACTAATAAATTTTATCACTTTTTAAACTCTAAACATATGGACTGTTTGCCAACATGCCCTAAATAGACACATCATGATATTTTGTCTTATTGACATTTTTTTTTTTTATGGTTAGCAAATTCTTCTCTGCAAGGGAACTGGGCATTTCACCTTTCCAGGTTACTTGGCTACTATTTGATACTCTGAAGAAATAAGGCAATCTTGAGTCCCAAAATTAAATTATTTGTATGGAGAATATTGTATGTGATCTAGAATGAACGAGCATGAAATAAAATGGTGGTTATCTTAGTATTTTAGAACAATGACAACTCAGGGTGAATGTCAATGTAGTTGTTGAGCTCAATAATATTAATATTCCAAGAAATACGTAAAGCATCTAATAACTAAGAATATGATATTTACAAACTGTATCAGAGAGAGAAATGTTATCAGCTACTTTATCTCTTACCTTATACTTGTTTAAGAACTTTCAGTGTTTCCCTGTTGCCCTAGGGAGAAAACCCCAAATCCTCAAAACAGCATAAAATTCCTTCTGGGATCTGTGCCCTGCTCACATTTCTAGCCTTGATTACCTATACACACCTCATGCTGTAGTCGTTCCTATTAGTACATGAAATTCTCTCCGCCTAAAATACCATCTCTTCCCCTGTTGCCTGGAAAGGTCTAAAAAGTCCACTAGAACTGGCCACCTTTGTCATTTCTGTGAAGGTTTCTTCAGTTAGGTGTGGTGCTGATCTTGCTCCACAGCATCCTGTGTCCAACTCTAAAGAGAAGCTATCACATTATTTTTAACCTTTCATTTACTTGCCAGTTGTACCAACTACAGTTAATTTTTGGAGAGTAGGTTTTTAACTTTTCTAAAAAAGTCTTTGTTTCTACTGAATTAAATGCATGTGGCCAAGGTAATACTGGGAATGGGGAGGTGGTGCTCAAACTGGCAGAGAGGATAGGTACAAGTCAAACAACTTTCCCTCTGAGAAGACTCAATACCAAATTGTGAGAAAGTTACCACAGATGAGACTCTTTACTGGGCTTTACGAATTGTGTCTACAGGACAGCAGGATTTTTAAGGTTGCATGGACCAAGTGTTCCAGAATGCTTTAGAAGTGAAAACAAAACAGTGAGGTGTCATTAAGATGTCTAGACCTTTCAGGCTGTGTCTTGAATTAATTTGTCGATTTTACTTTTTTAAGGCTATTTAAATGGATGAACTGCTATGAAATTTCTCTGTGACCTTGGAGAAGTCATTTAACATTGCTAGGCCTCAAGTGCTTATCAAAGAGAAGGAAACAGATTTAGTATGCACACTGAACCAACATTTTGTTCTTCATTTACATCTTAATAGATTAATGAAAGCCTTTTTTTTTTACAGGCTTAATATATAGAATTGGACTTGATTTATTTGATGGGTTGCTCAATAATCTCCCTACTCAAATTGTTTTCTCTTGTCAGCTTGCTACAAGATTGAAAATTCTCTCTAGGACCCCCTTGGGTTCAAGATTCTGTCTAGAAGGCCTCCTTTAAAAATGCAGGCAAATTATCTAGAGGATAAATACATAAACTCATTAATACATATTCAATATGGATTAGTGATCTTTAAAACTTAAATCTCATCAGGTCACTTCCTTACTTAAAGTCTTTCAGTGGCTCCCCAGGGGGGGTGGATAAAGACAATCTCTTTAATGTGAACTTCAAGCCCCTGTTCAATCCTTACTTCCGTACCCACCTCTCCAGACTCCAGACTCATCCCCATCTCTCTCCTCCACACTTGGCCCTCTGCCCTTCACCACTCTGGCTTTCTTTCAGTCTGTGGCAATCACCCTGCTCCCACCTTCCTGGAAAACTTGATGCTTTCTGTTCCCTTCCTCTGAGATATTTTCTTTAGTCTTTGTCTAAATAGTGCCTATTGACTGTGTATTCACTTAATCAGCTGCTTTCTCAGGGCAGGGTTCCCTGACCTTCAAATTTCCTGTTCTGTACTCTGATAGCACCAGGCACATCTGTTTCAGTCTTCAAAGCACCTTTTACATGATTTTCCGATTACTGTTTTCTCCCTTGCAAAACTAAAAATGCCTTGAGGACAGAGACTATGTCTGCTTTTGCTTACTGTTTTATCCTCAGTGCCTATCATGATGCCTGGCATGCACTATGCCCTCCATAAATATTTTCAGAATGAATGAATGAGTGAAAGAGGATTAAATGAATGACTAAATAAATACAATATCAGGCTTGTCAGCTTCTAGCCATGACAAAGCACAGAATTTTGTGGAATAGGATATAAGACAGATTAAAAGCCAAACTCTTCACAGTGGCCTGCCAGGATACCCATTCCTTCTGCAGCCTGTTTCTTCTTTCATATCTTCTCCTGTTCCTCTCCCTCTTGTTCACTCCATTTCAACCACACTGGCCTCCTTGTGGTTCCTTAAACACATAAAGCACACTCCCACCTTAGGGCCTTTGCACTGGCCCTTTTCTCATTGGAATGCTCTGTCATCCTTGTATAATTCTTTACTCAAAAGTCACCTTCTGGTGAGACTTAACCCTATCAAACTATTCACAAGTGCGGTCTTCCTTCTGCACACTCTCACCCCACAATTGTCATCCTCCTTACCAGGCTTTACTTTTCTTTTTCCCATAGCCATTTTATCTTCTAACATCCCATATAATGTTCTTGTTTATTGTATGTATGATTTGTAGTCTGATTCTCTTCTTAGAATGTAAGAAGTCTAGGGATCTCTGGCTCACCAATAGAACCCAATGACCCACCTGGAGCACTGTCTGACATGTGGTATGTGCTCAACAAATATTCGTTGAGTGAATGAAGGGAAGGACATGGCCAAGGAGCATTGTCTGGGTGAAGCCTTGGATGAAAAATCCAAGTCAAAGTCAAAGTCATTTCTCCATTTTACTTTAAGCCTACCCTGCTTTTAAGCTAATGAACATTTGTGGAGAAAGATTCTAATCTACTCCAGAATAATTTATATAATAGATAGGCTTATGGGCATAGCCATGCTTCTGACAAATGGGAGATTTTTGCCTTTGAGTTCTGCTATGTAAACATGGCAGATGGTTATATAAACATAGCACTTAAGAACTGTATTTGGCAAAGGAACAAGAAATATTCTTGCAAGGACATTTTGCACTTTTCCTTACAAGAACTAGAGACTTATATAAAGACATGATATCCCTTCCAGTCAAATCTCTGAAAAGTGAATATTTGTTACCATGTTTGCCCCAGTCAACCAGATTTCCAAACTAATCAAACTTTTTTGCTCCTAATCCAGTTGGACAGTCTTGACTAGTTTAATGTTTATTAACTTTATACTTAGGAAAAATGTTTTTGAACTATGTTCTTTATTATTGGTAAGGCCTTAGATAATTAATGCTTGAAAATCTGGAGGCTCATGAAGCACAAAAAGGAATAATAAAATTATAAAAGTGTTCTGGAATCATTTTATGTATATATCACATTTTAAGAGGGAAACTTACTGAAATTTTCTATTCTCTAAAGAATCATAACTGAGTTGGGTTTAAAACTCAGTTATATCAGACTTAGAGGAGGTTGTATAACTTTGAAGGTCAAACAAGGTCACAAGTAAGATAATACAGACTTTATTCTCAAGTACAGCTGCTAGTAATGTAGTTAGTCTATGAATAAGCAGATAAAGAAGGCCCATTTGTTTCTTTAACTGTTACTCTTGCTCTTTGGATCTTTTCTGTGATCTCTCTGACTACACTTCCTCTCAGTTGTTTTCTCCCAAAGGATGGTTTTAAACAACAGTTCTCCTCCTAGGCCACCCCACCTCCTTCTTCAGTCTTTAGTCTTTTTAAGAGAAGAGGACGGGGAAATAATTAATCATAACAGTCCACACTCTGATCCTCTCAATGAAATTATTTAGTCTCATTGAAGTCCACTTTATGCAAGTTATTTACATTTTGTTAGCATTTCTTATGACCTTTGTTACATTGGTATGCATATCTTCCATCTTATAGAAGGATTTCTAATTGATATCCAATGGTCTAGATTTCAAGTATCTGATCATGACTCTTGTAGCATAATAATGACTATGCATGAAATCAGGGGAAAAAAAAACAAAAAACAAACTGTGGGTGACGTGAGACATTTGACTTGAATCAGAGAGCTGTAAACCTTGTTATTGAAAAAACCGGGAAAGCTTCATTCTCTCCATGAATTTTAAAGAATGCACAAGCTTAACCCACTGAACACAACTTGAAATGGTTCTAATTCCCTTATTATCAATGAAGGTAGATCAGAGAATGCGCAGAGAATTTTACCTTAGGGAAATGTACTGCTGTGCATTTGCAGTAACTGTATAGTCCATTTCTGCCTCTATGCTAGAAAATTAACAGCATGTTAACAGGACTATTGCCAATACTTGTGGCACTGTCTGTTTAGGATTAGGCCATTAAATATTGATGGAGATAATTGTTCCTGCACTTGAACATCAGAAAGATGGAACTGAAAGTAGTTTAACTGGCATTTACTTTTATGCTTGGTAAATATTTCAAAGTACAGAAGGATAAGTATTTCCATGTACTCAGCTCCATAGCCAAAGCATCACTGACCAGAAAGTGTGGTTTGTAAAAATGTTATAGTAGAAGTTAAATGAAACAATTCAGCTTAGCTTTGCAGCATCACTGTTGAAATTTACCGGAATAGAATGTGACAGAATTGTGCCTTAAGAATGTGTAAAAATGCTTTCTTGCCATTTGTCTATTTTTTTTATTTCAAAGTGATATTTGCACATCTTATGGTAAGGATTGTGGCCATAGTAAGTACATTTTCTAATCTAGAAGATGTCTTATTGCTTTTACCAGATAATGCCTTAGGCAGTCCCACTAATTGAACGAAAAACTGTAGGACTTACTCTATTCAACTGCAGTTCATTGGGTAGGTAGGTGACTGTCTTCCCAGACCAGATTGTGAGTTTCAAGAAGGACTACATCCATTCATCATTCTAATTTCAGTGCCTTACACAGTGCTTGATACATCCTAGGTGGTCAATAAAGATAAGACAAATTTATGTTTGCAATATTGTCTTTACCATCAATTTTCTTACCATTTACAGAAATCTCATCTGATGCAGCTGAGCAATATTACCCTCAAATAAGGAGTCAGAAGGTAGTTTAGATTATTAGTGTAAACATGGGCTGTGGGTGGCAAGCAGACCTGCATTTGAATCTAGGCTCTATCCCTGACTAGCTTGCGATTTTGGGCAGAGTATTTAAAATTTCTGACCCTTAAATTTTTCATTAGTAAAACAGGGGTAGCAATCCCTACCTCATAGAGCTGTTCTGAGAGTTAAATGAAATAATGTATTTAAAGGATCTCTCTATAGTACCCAGAACATGGTACATTCTCAATGGCAGCAATTAATTTTTTGTTACATACAAAAAGAATTTGAGTTATTTCAAGAATCCATCCACTGGGTCTATCTTTTAATTAAAATATGCCATAGAGCAATAGTATCCAGAATGTGACAATAATACTGGGGAAATATTTGTTTAATTAAAATGATTTTCATTATTATTTCTTAGCCTTACCTTTATATAAACTATACTTTAAATATTCTAAGCCTATGTGGCACTAATGATCTGCTGGATAAATTAAGCCAATCTAAAATTAAATCAGAGCACACATTCTGATTTGGTGAACACTGAACTCCAAACCAAATCCAATTCAATTTTAATTTTACAGAGGCTAAATCAAACAAATGATTCTTTTAAAATCCACTTGATAAACTACTTTAGACTGGGTCTGAATGTACACATGAAATATGATAATATAAGAATGAAATGGATGTTTAAATAAGTATAACAGTACTTAGGAATTCCAGTGAGTTTTTTCTTTGAAACGGTCACTTGGGAAGGGTTTTTGCTTATTTGATCAATAAAACTGATGATCAAAATTAGTAGGCACCTAAGAAAATCAGTGTTATTACATTATCCTTCTCCACATTTTTTTGTTTGCTAATGTTGCTAAAATTGGTCACTTAAACATTTACCACTAGAATAGATACAAGAGTTTTTGTTGTTTCAAAGTATTGAATCTACTCTCAAAGGATGATGACTTTCCACCATGAACTTTGAGAGCAGTTCCAATGAAAGTTTCAAAAAGGTTTCGAGTCCTGAGGATCAATGTCCAGCTTCTGAAGGTACTCACCTTGAGGTCTGACATCCTGCAGACTGAAGCCCCTGCCTCTTGTGATGGGGTCTTCCACATTGATCTCCCTGATGCTGCCCTGTTTCTTTCGGTAGGATGCTAGGTAGATCTATCTGCTGCTGTGTTTCCCAGGGTTCACAGGTTTATGGTATCATTTGATTTTTGATTTTTAAATATCTTAAAATTATTAAATATCTGACCCTGTTTGGGTGTGCCACATTTTAGCTGACCGTCAGCTAAACTCCCATGTGCCGGCAATTGCTAAGCCTCCCTGTCCTCATCCTTTGCTTTGGCTGTTACCTATCTCTGCACGTTTTGCCTCATCAGATTTGGTTCTGTTGTTTCAGCCAGTGAAGATTTCCTCTATTTCTGTTACTACCAATGCAATGCAAGGGAGGCAATATAACATGTTATTTAAGCAAGGGTCCTGGGGTTGGACTGCCTGTATTCAAATACCAGCTTTGCTTGGTTCCCAGCTGTGATTCTTTACTTACCTCTCTGAGCCTCAGTTGCCTTAAAATGGGCATTTTAAGGGTATCTATTTCACAGACCATCATGAGATTAAATGAGATGATACATGTAAAGCCCTTAGCAGAGAACCTGGCCCAGAGTAGGCCTTCAGGAAATGTTAACTGTTAAATCACAAAGCATCTATTTTCAGGAATAATGATGTGCCTCAGCAGTGACTGACTTTTGTGAATAAATTAAAAAAAAAAAATACCTGATAGAAATCTAGTTGCCTTTGAAAAGCTGTAAATTGTTGCTTTATTTTAGGAGTACCATTAAGATGGATTTCATGTCCCTTATCTTTGAGTGAGACCAAAAACCAGCAGCATTTGGTTTCCAGCTAAGAAAGTGACCCTGAAAGTTACAATTGAACATTTCTCTCCCACTTTTTATTTTTCAAACTGGACTATGAAGTTTTTATATGAGTATGAGGCTATTCAACATTCCATTCTTGATACCATTTGATAACAGAAATATGTAGACTTTGAGTGGGAGGAACAGAGTGACTGAATGGATTTCAGCATTAATTCGGTTCAGCTAAAAATGACTTAACATCTGTAGCCATTCTTCCATGCAGCCTCCAACTTCTGGCATTCTCGAAGGACAGGACAATGTAAACCCAAAAGGAACGAATTCATTAAGACTAATTAAAAGTGCATTCTGGTATCTATAAAGTAGAAAATTATAATTCATTTCCGAGAGACAGTTTTTAGAGTTCTTCATCCTGTTGGCTTGAGAGGTCCCAGGAAGGAGTAACCATTGCTTGACAGGGAAAGAAAAGCATAAATATGGGTGTGGAATAATCTTGGGGAATGTTCAACATGGCCATCTTAAGAGATCTTCACAGTGGAATAAGTCATAGTCTCACTCATTATAAGTAGCATTTATTGACTAAGCTAAGAATGTTATTTAAGATACATTAAAGACCAGAAACCATTTCCCTTTAAAATTATTTTCTTGAGAAATATTTGATGCACATTTAATTTTATAATCCCTTTCTTTTCAGCTGCACTGCATTTCTAGTGTCAAAGCTAGATAGTTTCATTCACAACAAGATAAAGATTTCTTTGTATCTTACTTATTGCAATAATAGACCGGATGGATTCTTAGTAAAACTTGAATATTTTTAAATGCTCTATATGTTCTAGCTCTAAATTGCATGTTTTAAGCATATTGCTTTGAAACCCTGAAAAAAATGCATGCTGAATTTTGATGCGTTCTAAAACAGTCATGAAAATTAACATCTTCCCTCAGTCCAGGGCCAAACAGATTTTTTTGCAGGGCCAAATTAGAATCTGCCTACAGGCTTCAGATAAAAAAAGGTAGCAAGCAGGCAACTTTTTAAAGTCAGAAAAGGCAAAGTAATCTTACATGGCTATCTTTTTGAGTTATTTAAGCAGCTGGGGAAGGGAATGATCTTTTAACTTAGCTTTAACCGTCCAGAGTTTGTGGCTGTTAATAGATATTTTTCAGGATGGAAGCAGGTACAATGGTAATTTACTTTCTGTAGACGACAACTTGTTTTAAGGTAGAAATGCAAGTTTTGGGAAGGAAAGTTGCAGGACATTTTAACTAGGTATCCTTTTTAGTTTTTTGGTGGGCTGTTCACATTTGAGCAGGCCTAACTGTTATGTAGAACTGGGGCATCAGAAACTAAATCAATGGATTACTGATTAAAGATTACTGATTTCTACTTGCTCTGATATTCCACAGGCAAAACTGACAGAATGGACCATAGCAGAAATAGATTGAAAGCAAGAGAAGGAGGGCAGAGAGCAGTTGAGGGGGCGAAGGCCTGGGAATGTGGCATTTGAACTTGGAGACTCCTTCACATACAAACGTAAGAAGGGCTATAGATCCAGGGACCAGTTCAACATTAAGAATTATGAACACCAGCTATGTACCTGGAACTGTGCTAGAGGCTTAGGGGGTCAAAAATAAATAAGACACAGCCTTCAAAGAACTTCAAGTCTGGTGGAACCCCTTCAACCATAAGTTGAAGGAAATATGACATAGAATAGCTGGAAATAAAAATAATATTGAGTGCTTAAGATGGACCAACCTCTATTTCAAGACTATTAATGTTTACTTTCATTTGTCTGCTACAACAATCCAATAAGCTAGTACAACCATTATTTCCGTATTGCAGTTAAGAGGTTAAGTAACTTACCCAAGGCTACAAAGCTAGTAAATGGTGTCCACAGTCAAGGAAAGGGAACTAAAACAGGAACAGAAACAGAAGGCATTGGCATATATATAATTACAAACATCTTTACTGTCCTCACACACACACACACTAAATATGCCTTCTGTTTTCCTCATTTTCCAGTTGTCTGTATGTCATCCCTACACCTGGAACATACTTAATGCATTTCCTCATTCTTGGTGTCTTGTTCATCTATTGAGACAAGCTGATATTCTGCTTCTTTTATGAGGCTTTCCCTGAAGACTCTTGCTGGAAACGATCTTTACTTGCTCCCAATTACCTTGTTCACTTACTCACTGAATACCATTTTATGGAGTACACTATCAGTAATTGCTTTTCTTGAAAGTAGCTACTTTAAAACTGTCTTCCCTTAACGCTACACATAGAAGGCACACAAAAGTATTTCTTGATGCATTGCTGGATGGATTGATTGAAGCAAGAAAATCAGTCATCCATTTATGCATCATTGCTCCCCTGTACCCATGTCTGATTTGCAATTGCTTCTTGAATTTCCATTATTATTCACAGTTCTAATCAGAGACGCCCAAATGAATTCTACTGTAGTGCGTCCTCTGTTAGACACTCTTCTGGTAGAACTGACTTCTTCCAGAATTGTGTTCTGGTGGGTCTTTTGTGGGAGTCACTTCGTGGCCCACTATGATCAGGTTATTTCACAGGTTTATATCCTTTCTAGTCAGGTGAATAGCATCTTACAGGAGTGTCTGGAAAGGAAACAGCCAACCAGCCAGGAATTTTCTCTTCTGACATTTTATAGTTCCTTACAAAGTTGCCAAGTTAGAGAATCTATTCTTTTGCAGCTTTCTCAGATTACAATTTCAATGCCTGGGGTGCTGGCCACACCCAAATCAGAGGCATTTGGAGTAGGTGAGACCTCTTTCTTCTCTGGAGCCCCCAGTCAGCTTGGCCTGCCAGATGGTCATTTTAACTGGCAGAGTAAAAGAGACTGAATGCTTATTGTAGACTTTTCGTCTTCCTTTGAATCCTTTCCCAGAGCAGTTACCTCCTTATAGTTTAAGCTCCAGGGGTTTGGTAAAATACCCCAATTGTTCTCTATCTCACTCCCTTTATTTACTGTGCAGACAGTCAAATGACTACACAAAGACATGTTGGCTGCAATTTCTTCCCTTCCCAGTAATCTTTATATTTTCTAAGATGCTTCAAATCTTTTAGAAGTGAGTCCTAAGGGAAACCAGAGTTCAAAATTCTGAACCTAGCTAACTGGGGTTACACCTAAAATATGAAATTGTAATCATTATTCCTGGGTTGGAGCTGGCTAAATTTAAGATTCTTTCTCTGGGAGTACCCAGATTGTTAATGTAATGGAATGTAGTAGAAGCTCATGATTTGTTCTGCCAAGACCAATACTCTAGCTGTGTCAACTATGGGGGAATTTTATGATGAGAGTGCCCATGATCTAACTTTTCAAGAAAGAGCAAATCATTTGTTTGTGGCCCACAAATGATGCAGGTGACGTATAAGAAGTTTGAGAAATTGCATTTGTTAATCACCCTTGTACTAATGTGGCTGATGAACACCAAGTTGGATTAAATGCTGAAGGAAAGATTTTATGTTACTTGTTCGACAAAATACAGGTGCTTTATGGGTTAACATTGCCCCTCCAGTGGGTAAATTATGTTTCCTAGTTATTGAGGGAAAAATATCCTCTTTAAAACCTCTCTTAAAGAGAAACTATTTGACCTACTGGTTTTCTATGGTTGCCAGTGGTCAGGTTAATGTTAAAATAACTTCTCTTTCACTCTCTGTCTTCTCCCTCAAGCCAGCGCATGCATTGAAGAGTTGCATAGAGAAAAAAAAAACATTTGATATTTAGCAGCAAATTTTATTAAGTTTCTCCAGTAAATGCCAATGTCTACAGAGAAAAGTGAATTACCATTCCTACACAGAGTCTAATGAAATGAATAGAAAGAAAAAGGGAATGTACATGAAAGGATATAATATGAAAAGTAAGAAATAGAATAAAGCAGAGACTATAACAGAAAAATAATTATGTGCAAGACAAGGAAGTTTTCACAAAAAACTCTTAAAATTTATTTAAAAATGGATTTTTAAAAGCTTAGAACAATTTACAATGAGAGAAATTTTATTTTTTTGCCCCAAAAAAGAAGCTTGCCATTTTAATCCACTCTAGGAGAACATGTGTTATTTGCTAGCTTTTGTTTTTGTTTTTATGAGATAATGAGTTGTACTTGTCTCCCTTGTGACTTGGAGCATAAGGTTTCATATATGTGGGATGCAACAGTGGAATAGAAATATTAATTGTTCTAAATAGAGATCATACTTGCAATGTTGGTCTCATTAGCCCAAAATGAATAAACTTCAACTTGAAAAAGAGTGAAAAAAATCAAACAAGGAAATGAAGCTTAATAAAATGCCATTAAGTTCTGCTCTTTTTGACCATTAATGCTAATTTGGAGAACTAGAAACAGCATTTCGTCTCTATCAAATGTGCCCATGTAATTTCCCATCATGGTAAATATCTATAGATAGTCAAAATTTTAAACTTTTAGAATTTGAGAAAAGGAAGATACTGTAAAGAAATGTTTTCTAAAGTATACAAGGCAAAGGTATTTCAATTACATTTCAACAGAAAAACGGTTTCTAATCAATCCTTACAAATGCATTACCTTATTTCAATTTGAGTGGTAAATGTTATTAATCACCTTACCAAGGACTGCCCAAAACCATTTCTCTGGCACTTAGAAAGCATTTAACAAAGCATGCACATTTTGGAGATTCTGCATTTATGATAACATTCACAGTACAGTATTGTTGATGCTCACCCATCATCAATAACACATTTCATTCATCTGTTTACTCATGCCTTTAGTATGGAGCTATACCTTGGGGTTACACTGGGGAGCACGGCATGGTTCCTGATCTCAAGAAATCCATAGCCTTTTGGAGGAGATGACATTGCCATAAGTTTTGGGTGTTCTCGTTCCCTTTCACTATTTGTAGGCAAAGTATAAAATGATGGATAAGGAGGTTTGGAGGACAGCAGCCTTGGCTCTGAGTCCTGCTCCTCCCAGTTAGTAGCGGTGTTCTAAGCACAGCAGATACCCGTCAGCAAAATGAAATAGTGATAGTAGCTCCCTCACTGAGTAATTAAGAGAATTACATGAAATGGGACATGTGAATCACATAGCACAGACTTTGGCACATTCAAATTGCACAAAAAATTAGCTATTATTATTATCATATCACTTGAATTTGGACAAGAATTCCTTTCTCTTTTTGTTCAGAAAAACAGTTAAGTAACTTATCATTAGGGTTGTATAGCTAATCAGTAGAAATACTGAGATTCAAACTCAGGTTTCAGTGCTAGATGATATACATGACAGTATTTCTTTTCTTTCTACTATTTTCTACGGCTTTTTGAAATAGCTTCATTTCTCCTTACTTCCTTGAAGAGCAAATGCTTATAATTAATATGGAAAAATCATCAAGATAGTTCTTTCTAAATCTCTTTTTCTCTGTCCTGCTTTGCTGACTTCCACAAGTTGCTATTTTTACTCTTTTACAGAAATATTTCTAGTATTGTGGCATGATATTTGTTACTAAATGATGAATGATAATTATAGGAGAAATTATTTTGTTTTTCCTAACCAAATATCACCATGTAATGGACTCAGTAGCATTAGACTCTTGATCAACTTTTATTTTGCAGCTACTAAACATAATATATTTTTAATCTCAACAAAAGATGTTATGCATGTACTAAAGCTTTGTCAGTTCTGTTTTCAGGCTAGAGTATTATTTTTTTTTAAACTGCTAAGTTATACACCCCATTGGAATCCATTACTGTGGCAGGTTTTTCTAGGCAAATAGCACACCAGAGGGAAGTTTGGCTTTGAGCTGCCTTCTTTCTGATTTAGTTTATTCTTTGGTTGCTAATTTGCATTTTTCTCTGAAAGTGATTAAAAATATAATATATATGCAAAAGCATAACACCAGGAAAAACTATCCCCTCTAACCTCAACTACTAGTATGACCTTGGGCAAAGTCCTTCGTCAATTTCTGTCTTACTTTAAACATCTGTAAAGGGTTTGATAATTGCTGCTGTGAAGCACTGTTTTGAGGACAGAATGTGATGATGTGCTGGAGCTCATTCAGGAATTTTGTGAGCTGGTTATTTAAACCTTGGTATATTAAAATCTGCCCTGGTGGGAGAATTTACACCACAGAAATAGGCAAATACTACAAATTAGAGGTTTCATTTTCCTTCACAAAGAGCAGGCTTACCAGTGTATCACTGGACAACCCTTTTAAATGAGCCAGCAGAGTTCTAAGTCCATATTAAAAATTCAAGATTTGTAGTTCTCAGAAGTATGATTATGATGTTAATTCATAAATCTGCCTAGGTGTGTTTTTCTGTCACCTCTCCAAAGGCTTGTACCAATTAATACCTTTGTGCAAACAATAAAGATGTTAAGAGGTTTGTGTTAGAAAACCTGCCTTTCAGTACTAGCTCAGAAGAATGAATTTAAGAGGAATATTGAGAGTTCTGTGGGAGAAAACTTCCCAGTAGTTGGTGGTCAAAATGCTGTAATAAAATGGAGAGGCAGAAATGCAGTTGGCTTCAGGTTACTGTCAGCTTCTCGTTTTGTTCTTTGTCTTCAGTAGCTGTATACAAAACATTTCAGAAAGTAGTTGGATCAAACATTAAAAAATATTTTCTAAGCATAATATACCACCTCTTCTCTGGCTGTTCACCTGTTGGCTTCTATTTCTTGTGTTTCTTCTATGCAATGACTTTTGCTTACTGGGAAGTCAAGTGTTTGAAAATCACATACAAATTCAAAATGTGTTTTTAATGATAGGGTCTATGGCTCAGCTCTGAAGAGAGAATCCATATATCAAATAGTTTTATGGCTTTGGACACAGGAAAAGTAGAATTCCAGGCAAAAGGGAGCGGTTTCCTAAATCTCATGTGTGCAAGTGATTAGGAGGCTGTTTGAATTCACATTTCAGAGGCTTGAACTTAGTAATGGGCCATATTTCTTGGTAGGACTGCTTCTACTGTAAGTGAGGGAATATGTATGATATTATGTCACAGCCAGGCAGCAGACGTTTGGGATAGAAATCTTTCTTCTCACATATAGATATAAAATAGGATAGGGGAAAAGATACAGGGAACAAATAACGAACATGAAGGGATATTAAAGGAATACATTTACATGTTAATAGTGAGTAGATAGAAAAAAATTAGTTTTGATCATGGCGGTTTTATTTTTGATGACAGGTTCAGGGAAATTATTGGTCAGATCCAGTTACATTTCCTTTATTTCTCCTGACATATTATTGTTGTATGTAGTTTTATTTTACAATTGATACCTAATATGTAAATTGTATAAATGTACAGTATGTAAATAATCTCATAGTAAAGCAAATTTTCTTTATTTCTTTCCTGATTATGGCTACTTTAAAATGCAATTAAAAAGTCAAGAAATAGAGAAATGTATAAAGTATAAATAATCTTCTCCTTTAGATACAACTACTCTTAAAACATGAGCAATAATCTTTTGGTCTTTAAAACATGGAATATTTAAACACATGCTTGCATTCATACATATACAAGCATGTATATATATGTTTATTCATTTATTTATTTGATAATTTGTGGTCATTCTATTATTAAAACTTGTTTTTTCATTTAATATAGCTTGGTTATTCCTCCATGTCAGTACATGTAGATGTATTTTATTATTTTATAGTATTCTTTTGCTTTCATGTACCATAGTTGTAAAACTAATCTATCGATGGAAATTTAGATGTTTCTAGTTTTTCAACATCAGAACATATCCATATCTGTATGTATCTCTACCTGTATACACTTGTGATTATTTCTATAGAATACATGTTCAGAATTGGATACCTTATTACTGTTTTTAATTCTCACAAAAACTCTACAAGATAAGGCTACTATTTATATCCATTTTAGTGATGGGTAAACTAAAGAGTAGAAAGGTTAAACAACCTGCCTGAGGTCATGTAGCTAGTAAGTAGAAGGCTACTCACACTCCAACCACACAATCAGGCTATACTTTATTTACTATCTCTCATTAGTCCTGCCTTTAGTATTTCACTTGTTCACATGTTTTAACATTTCTGAAATTGGAGTCCGTCTCCCCAGTGATGTCAACTTACAATCATTTAGCTAGATAGCAGCATGACACAGATATCATTGTGGGCACATGTGTACATTCTGTTATTACTGGTTCCATGAGTCCTGGTTGTTGTCTGAAAACCTTCTGTTCACACATTCATTTAAATTTTCAAAAAAAAAGCAACAGTAACAAAACTTGCAGAATATGTGTCAACAGCTTGGAAGAAAATCCTGGAGATGATAGCGGAGAATTTTGTAGAGAAATATTGTAGATGTTGATAACCAGATGTTGTTTGACCAGAGGGTCAGAAAGTGTTTAAGAAGAATTGGATCCCAAATGTAAAGAATCTCAACCAATTGGTTTAATTTATACATTCAATTTTATGTGTGCATAAAAGTGAACACATAATAAAGTCCAGGCCTACATTTAAAAGAGCTCTTTGAATAAGTAAAAATGAAAATATAAATGATAAGAAAATGTTTTACATTGTATAAATTCAAAGTTTTGTTTCTTTTTTTTTTTCCTTAGAGGTACATAAACAAAGGTGCATCATATAATTGATGGCATTTTAGATTCAATGAAATATGTTAGTAACTATCTTATAGAGTTGTTATAAGAATGACTGTAAATGCTTAGTTCAATGCTCAGCACATGATGAGCATTTGATAAATGATAGTTATTAAAAATATTTAATAGAAATTGCAAACTTTCCTCCAAAAAGGGTGAACCAATTTACAATACCAATTTAACAATTTTATTACAGTAATTTATAACCTAAAACATAATTTGGTATAATTCTTAATCAAAGAAAACAAAGTAATTATCTCAAATCTATCATATATGGCTACTTATCTTCTGCATAGATAAAGGGTTAGTTAAATTTGCTGAAAGTCTAAAAAAAAAAACTAAACAATCAATAAAACAAAAGACCTTCCACACAACCCCATAATCACTTAATTTTCTCGATTATTTTCTCAAATAGGCATTTAACAATTTCTGGGTTCTGTATGGGAATAAGGATTATACTTTCTCCAATGATTCTTTGATCTTTAGCTAATTCTAATAATTATTATTATCTGGCAGATAAATAATTTTTTTAATTGAGAAAATATTAAAGTGAAATTCTGGGAAGCTCCTATTAAAAGTAGTGAGAACATACTCATACTACATAACTGGATTCAGGAACATTTCTGACACAACTGAAATCAATCAGCTTTTCCAGGACATACTTTTTTTAGACCTTGGTTCTTTTCAATATAGACTCAGTTTTCTGATCAGAGTAAACCTGATATTACAATTTGACTTTAAGATCTTAGAATTGTTACTTCCAACTCATTTTCTAATTTCAGATGTAAGAGAGTTAAATTGTTCTAGGAAGGAACTAGGGAAATAAAAGTTTCTTAACGGAGATTACAGAAAATTTTCTGACTTGTTTCCTCATGGGTTATCTCCTACTTTAGATCACATTCCTATGATTTTAGAACCAAGGATGAAGAGTTCTGAGTTCCAAATTTTCTTGTTTGAACCTATGAATAATTCTATAATCACAAAAAGATGTTGAAAGAAAGGATCTGAATCTTTTAAACTTTCTGCAAAGAGGTTGCTTTATTTCCAACAATTAATTTAGGGTATCAAGTATGGCTGATATTTCTGATACAAGAAGGCATTGCTAAATAAATTTTAGCTTTGTTCCCACAGAAAATTGTTAGGCTTCTTGTTCTCTTCCCCATAAGGACCTATTTGCTGATCTTTTGGGATCATCATGAGGTTTGATCTTACTGCCTTTTTTGGCAGATGTCTGCTCAGGTTTGGTTGTGGGCCATGCACCAAGAACCAGGACTATCAATCCCACAGAGAAAGCCACAGTCCTCTTGCAGGACTGACAAACTTTCACTCCCACACCCTTGGGGGAAATGATAGACCATTGTTCACTTCCATCAATTTGCCACACTTTCCTTCAGGGTCCATGAAATACACAGTCCAGTGTCTGCAGGAATAGCTATATTTCTGTAGAAGGATAAATTGTAAATTATAATTTAGCTAGTGAAAAAGCTTGTTTTCTGGAAAATTGGATTTTTTGTAAATTTTGTAAAAGAGATCCATCTAAATAGCTCCCATACATTTTTTTAAAGTCATGTCCATTGCTACCTCCAAGAAAATTAGAATTCTGTCAGTAAAGAAGATATAGAAATGGATGGAAAGTAATGTCACTTCTCTAGATATTCACCACTTACTGCAAATGTACTCAAGTACAGATATGAGAAGGTGCAATCCACATCATGTATTAAGTCACTTGCTGCCATATGCCTTTCCATTGTCAGCTTTTAGACCTCTGCTCTCAGAAAATATTTGTAGATAACTCAAGAAATGACCAGGATAAAGGCAGAGCTATTGCAAAATTATTGCAGTGGAGCTTTTAATTGTTTCTGGGGCTATCTGGAGGAAGAAGTATAATATATATTCATGAGGTCAGTGAACAAATCAATCCACCTTTTAATGCCCACATCAAGTCCAAGAAATTACCCCACCTACACAGAGAACAGCATGACACTGCTTACCTGAGTAGGGGCTTTCATGCTGGATAGTGTAAGCTTAAAATGTGTCAAGCCTCAAGCCAGCCATAGCTAGTACAGTGGTTGTTAAGATAAGCAAACAATTGTAATTGAAAGTGGAGTCAAGCATTTAGAGGCAGAAACACTAATTAGAACTAATTGACAAGTGTTATAACACTCACCAGGGTAGCTCTTTACATAGGAAAATGATAGTTATGTAAATACAATGATTAATTGTATTCACTTAGCCATTATTTTTCTTCTTGGCATCAAACTCACTCACAACTTGGCCATTGATTACAAGTTCAAATTTATGGTAGGTGTCTAAGTGAGCATTTCTGCTTCTCAAGCCATTTATGTGTCTATTGTTTATATATACATACATAAGTATGTGCATATATGTGTGTGTGTGTGTGTATATATGCTTGTGTGTATTTGTGTGTATGTTTTACCACATTTATGTTTGTTTGACCTTATCTCTGTTGGCTATAGACCCATTTTATAACTATCTTCAACCTCTGTGTTAGAAGCTACCCTTCACACACTGACATATTGAAAAATAGCGTTGGGATGGTAAGCATAAATACAATTATTTCTTATATTTTTTGTGAGTTAATATTCTGGCAATAATTTGAAAGCAAGTCTTCAAGTCTGTCAACTTAGCATCTGCCACAAACACTAACATTCTGTTAACAACAAAAAAGGAATTATTATGCTGGATGCATTATTTAGCTATAAAAACATTTTATTGTATTAAACATGTAATTGGAAGACTCCTAAAACAGAGGTTTCACTAAAAATAAAACCAAAGAAAATGCTTTTGACTACTTAGAATATGAGAAATGGTGAGGGCAAGTTTAGTGTCTTATCAAAACCAGACCTTCAGGATATGGGAGCTGTAGCGGAAAAGCAATGCGATTCAGAAAATTTTGGAGATCTATGTTCAAGCTATGATTCTATCCTTAATTAGCTATATAACTAAAGGAAAATTACTTGAGCTCTTTTGATCTTAGTTTTCTTGTCTTCAAAATGAGAGGAATGAAGCAGATGTTTTCTAAGGTCCTTTCTTCCTTTGAAAAATTAGTCCATCTTATATTAGTTGTTTTCAAATATTTCCAAGGTAAATTCACTAGAATGAAGTTTAGCCCATTTTTGCAGAAAGTAGTAAAGAGACTCTGGTGATGTTTTATGGTTCAGACCTGAGATTAAGCCCCATCTGGTTTATGACTCTTTAGGGTTTTGCCTATTTCTTTGGGGTAAGGTTGGGAATGGGATGGAAATAAGGGGATCTGATAACCTTGAATTGATTTACTTTTTCCAGTTCTCCAGTTTCAATTACATAGGTTTTATAAATCACCTTCTGAATTTTATTTTATTTTTGCCATTTTTGGATAGGGAAAAGGATAAATTTGAGGGAGTGGTGATCTACCTCTATAAAATCTTACCTGTGAATAAATCATTTTTGAGACTGTCTGCTTTTTTCAACCAAAGTCAGCACAAGCTCTTCTATCCTCAGAATAATTTTATATGAACAAGAATTTTAAGATCATCTAAGGGAAAATGTCAATCCAACAAGTATCTGATACATAAAGATATTTTAATTTAAAAATAAAAAGTTCACATAAAACTGTCATCCTCAAGAACTCTTAATATTCTCAAATACGATTTATGTTGAACAGAACATAGTGTGAAAATAAATAATAATAAGCATTACTAGTATGAAATTTATAGTTGATACACAAAATGAAGGGCATGCCAAGTGTATTCATTTAAACAATTTTGAGAAGTCAGAGCTAGGGTTGGTTGTATAAAAGAAAAACAAAAGAACAGAATAAAATTGTATTTCTTTTAATTCTAAGTTTTTTTTTTAGTGGCTTTTTATCCCCTTCTCTTTTAAGAGTCTCTTCTTTTCTTTGACTTTGTTTTTCAGGTCTACTATTCTTTTACATTCATTTACTGTTTTCTTTTTCTCGTAACTATTGTTTCTTATAATTCTATTTTTTAGCTTTGATATGAGTAACAGCTGATTTAAAGGTGATTTATTAGATTTTACTATCACTAGTGGAACTTGAGCCAATTTTGCTACAATATTTTTTTTAAAAGTAAACTCCCATGAGTCATGTAATGACAAATTAAAAAAAAATTCTCCCATCACCTTTTTCTTGAATCCTCCTCACTTCTCTAATGAATTTATAATGAGTTTTTAGTTAAAATGTTGACAATAAAAGTATAAAACATATTTTATTTGAATTAGTGCCTGTAAATAGTAGCTCATGCTCAAAACATTAACATATACACTCCATTGGAGGGATAAAAGGGGCCCAGTTGGGTCCAGTGAAATATTGAATGCTGAAGTGACATGATCAGATTTGTACAGTTTTTTAAGAATTTATCTTCTTAAAGAATAAAGGGAAGTGAGAAGAATAGTATAGGAATGTAGGTAATTAAAACTGAGGTCCTCAAAACTAGGCAGTGCTGGTGATATTTAAATAGAAGAGGCTAGATTTAAAAAAGGTTTAGAATGCAGAATTGATAGTATACATCGAGTGAGAGAAGGGATGGATTTGAGGATAACACTTAGGTTTCTGTATTGGACAATTTGGTAGAGGATGGTGAAACATGAGGGATGGATGAATGGGACTTTGGAAAAAAGATGATTGATTTACTTTATATTTGTAATTTGAGATGCTTGTGGAATATCAAAGAATGGATGTCCAGAAACAGAAAATTTGAAGCCCAGGAAAAAAAATCCTTTAGGTAGAGAGAGTTAACTTAATTGTTTAATTTTCTCTCATTTTTTTTTTTCCAAAAGAGAATTTTGGGTGGTTTCATAACAACAAAATAAAATAAACTGAAAATAAGTAATGACCATGCAACAAAAAAAAGAAGAAAAGTTAGCAAGATTAGAGGGAGTCATTTGAGTTTGGTTCACAAAATGAATTGTCCCAACATCTTATTCTTGCTTAAAGTTGGGTAGCAATATTTCTCTAAGCATTCTAGCAGCAATCGTGGGGTGTGGACTGCCATCCTTATTGAAGGCATAGATTTTATGTTTTGTTAATTGTTGTATCCATTGTACCAAGAAGAATGTCTGACAACTAATAGTTTTTTCAGTAAGCATTTGTTGAATTAATGCTTGAAATAATTCATACATTCTCCAATGATTTTTATTGACAATAATTCTTTGTTCTGTGGAAAAACATAGCTTTTTGAGACAAAGCTATATGTTTTTACAAAGGGCATTCATATTTGGTTGACTCAGCTGCTCAGAGGATATTTAATATCACTTTCACTTTGGGAAGGAGGTAGAATCTATATTTCTTTGAAATAGTTTTCACACTTAGATTGATCTGTTCCCAGATGATCCAGGAAAGGCTTGCTCATGAGGCTCTACTTTATGAATGGCCTTAGTCATCTTTCAAAGGAGGGTGTTTATTCTTATCAGATTCACAATTAATGGGAACAGGAAGGAGGAAAATTAGACTTTAAAAAAAAGTTTGAAGATATTTTCTAGGAATTCAATTTTCCCCATCTAGGCAAAAGTTACTTCCATTTCCTCATGGTATTTTTTATTTCCTATGAGCATGCAGCCAACCTTTATCCCCATGGTGCTACCAGAAGTAACAGAGCAGAAGCCAAATTCAGCCCACATTGGCCAAGGTACTTGTCTATGAGAGAAAGGACAATCATGTAATTGGTATTAAATGCCAAAACAAATTCTAAGAAGACTACTAAAAAAGGCTACGAATGTTTCTCTATTAGGTATTTTGAACCCCCCATGTCCTAGGCCATTCCTTTAGCACCTCTTCTATGTTCCTCTCCGAAATTCAAATTTTTGAGAACTGATTTCCTCCGGAAGCAGGTGACTGCAAGTCATTGTGATGGCGAATTTAGCACTATTTCTCTTTGCTCTATCAAGTTTTGTATTTATAAGCCTTGAATATTGCTTTGATTCTTTCTTTCTACTAGCAATTATTCAACCTCGTGCCCTGTCCTCTTGACTTGTTGGGCATTTGAAGGGAGGGTAGTGGGGAAAAGCCAACACTGATAACCAAGGCTTTCTAAGGTCTTTCCTTCCACCTGGTTTGTGGAAGAGCTCATTGTGGTCTTCTTATGTAACCATTTATTTGAAACTGCCAGAAACTATGCTTCTTTCTTTTGGGCTGTCCAGTTGTTTCCTAAGCTTCAGATATGTTTGTGTCACACATTAGGACTCACTGCTCCTTATTGAGAGACACAGCTCAGTTTTACAAAAAGCATTCTAGGTGCATACTGTCTCCTGATCAGAATGATGGATCAACAGCCTGGGTTATCATTTGTCTCATGATTCTCTTCATCCTGGAAGGTGTTGTGAAGAAGAGAAAGCCATGGTATAAAATGTTATAACACTATTGTGTACCCAAAAGATTGTAGACCAAAGACTGTGGATAATAATTTTTAAATATTTTCAGATGTGTTGCCATATCCTATCATTCTAGTTTCTCTGAAACTTCCCACCAAATGAAGATTTGCTGATACAATCTCCGGAACTAGAGGGTCTTTTTTCAGAATTCATTGTCCGCTTAGATTTTTATTTAAGAACATATCAAGGAAGGCAATTATTTGAGGAAAGATGTAATTTTGTAAATTTCTTTAGTAAGTCAAGAACCAAGCCCTTGGGATCCAGAACATAAGTTATTTTCCATAGTGTCGAAATGATATTCTTTCTGGCTAGGACCCTTGACCATGAGATTGGCCACACTGGATTAAAAAGAAGCTATGATAGAACTGAAATACTGATTCTTCTGGTTCTCCAGGCCTATGGGAAAGAGAAAGAAGAGACACAGAGAGAAAAGGAAACTGGTGATAGATCAGGGTTCTCATTCTTAAGAAATCACCATCCCTACCCCAATCAAGGTTGAGTCCCAATGGAGGGAGGAGTTTTGGATATCCACAAATATTATGGGACGCTTTAGGACACAGAATCTAGCGGGCCACTTTTACTGATAGAGTGGGTGCTGCTACCTTTGAGGAGAAGCTTTAAATCAGGACCCTTCCACCATGGCACTGAGAGGTAGAAAAATACTGAATTTATCATTGGCGTGGAACAGTGTTATTCCTTCCCCAAGGCATACACATAACATGCCAAGGACCCATAGGTGCCTGTGTGCTCCAGAGAGGAAATAGCTGCAAATTGGGCTGGTGGCCCAGCAGGTCTTGGGTCAGAGTAAAGACGCCATGATGTGTGGAACACTTTGATGCCACAGATCAGTGGCTGGTCCCTACCCACTTGAGTGGTAGGTGCCAACATATCACTAAGAGAGAGCTAGATGACTGCAGTAGCCTATCAGGGGGTCACCAGTCCAAGAGCTCTGAAGGGACCAGGCACACTGGAAATCTCCTCTCATTGCCTACTGAACACAAGGCCACATGCCAACAACAATATCAGAGAGGAACTGGTGTAGGGAGTGGGCTTTAAAACACTGGACATTTTCTTGAGACATCTCATCAGAAACACAGTTACCTACAGAGGCTGTTTTAATGATTGGGTTGTATTAAATTCACCCAGTTGGGCTAAAAGTGTAGGTACCACATCTCCATCTCCATTATCCAGAAGGACAAAGAATTTTTAAGGAAGATTAGACCAGTTACAGGAAAATTAAAAGCATTTTCTTAGCATATCTAGATGTGAGCATATTTGCGACCTCACTCTTAACTATAGTTTTATTTATCTGTGTCCAGATAATTAGCAAATGGGACAAATCAAGAACGTTGTTTTTATTAATATTATACATGTCTGTGTATTGACCTCTAAGGTTGCATCCTATAGAAAGGCCTTAGGACCATGGAGCTATTAGTGTGGTTGTTACCATTTGAGAGTTTCAGGAGGTCTATGGTTAAAGTGGACACAGCTTCCAGTTTCAAAAAACTCCATTGGGTGGGAACAAAGAACGACCTAGTTTGAGGGTGAGAATGAATGAGCCGAGGAGCTAAATTTCTTCCACTTTATGAAAATTCTCAGGCCCAATGTGCAGTTCTGTCAGGGACACAGAAAGCTCCGTCTTTCTTTTGATGGGGGAAATGAGAGGTTTTAGTCTAAACAGCTGATTTTTATCCCAGTCACTCCACAAACTGACAGTGTTTGTTTGAGATTTCTTCCTAGTAGGCTGTTTATCACTCTGACTTTCTTTGTTCTTCCCGGCTTTGATCTCAGCAGACCAGATTCTTGTCCTAAGTAACTCTAGGGGAATTCCAGGACAAGAGCAACATTCTGATTTGATGTTTGGAAGCACTGGTTTTGCTTTCTTCATCACTTGTCTTTTCTTCTCCATATGCCTCTCTCACTTTCTTTTTTTTTTCACTTTAGTTCATTTTCAAAGTGCAGAGTATCAGAGAAAGAAGAGGAAGATGGGGCTTCTCCAGAGTTTCTCTTTTGGATTGATTTTTCCAAGGGCTGCAGAATAGCAATAAATGCCTTGCCCTGGTTCTGCCACGTGGGAGTTGGTGCAAAGACAAGTGTTTATTTCTTTGCTGAAAAATAATATCCAAGTCTGTTCATTTCGTGAGCAGTGGTTATAAGTAGAGAATTGTATTGGCTGATTATTGTGAGGCCAAGCCCTTTCTAGACATTTACATTTGATAGTTGTAAAATGTTTTAAATTCACAGTCAATTTCTGGCTCATTTGTCATTGTTTTTAAATTTCTCATGGATTCTTGGTTATATGTGACACTGTGTGTGTATATTTTCAGCACATACACACAAAAATTACCAAAAGTGTCTTACTCTTTTGTAGATTCTCCCCGCTTGAGACATATGTCCTTTGTAGATGTGCTGTGAACCTGGATTTGTTCTAAAGCAACTTGGGATCAATATCCCTTAGGAAGTCTATATGTTCCTGAAAATAGGAACCTATTTTTAATACATATCACACACATAAATATATAAAGTCTAACAAAAACTTGACGTATATTAGATTTAAAATGGTTTCAAATAATTAAAATAACAACTTTGGCTGGAACTATAAAATGAAGTGCAATGATCAGAAACATAGAAAGCCTCTATTTATGCATACCTTTATCCATATACATATGTATAATTATTAACAAAGGGAGCATGAATTAATTTTATTTGTTAAATGCAGTTTAGTTAGCATGCAAAAATCTTCCAAAACATGGAGACCAATGAAAAAAAGTAACTCTTGAAGGTGAAAAGATTGAAAAACTTAGTTTAGGTGACAGATGCCATCTCCTCCAGGGAGCCTTCCTTCACTGTCCAGTCCCTCCAAGCAGTGTCACTATTTGGTTGAAGGTAATAACACTATTTTGATAATACTATCTTGGATATAGTAGGGCTAATATTCTTCGGAAGCTAGCCTTAAAATGGCCCATTCTTAAAGCCAAATCTATCGTCATTTCCTGCACAACATAAATCTATAATGATAAAGAGATTGAAAAAGATGATGATGTTTCTCTATGTGTAGCAACTAACACATGCACTAGAAGTTAAATTTGTTACCTACTATGCTGTATAAATAATATCTGAACACAGACCTTGTTACTTGTATAGATTTCTTAACCATCCAAGTTTACTTATTATTGTATGTATCAAGTTTCATTCTTCATGTTACTAGCTCTATTTATCATCTCCTCCTCTTACAGCCCACAATAAAGTGAAGAAACAGAAAAGTCTTCAAACTGCTCAAATCCTTACAGAATCAACAGTTAGAGACATCTTTCATAAACAGGGGAATGAAAGGCAATAATGGGAATAAGTTTTCTCTGTAGACTTCTCATCCTGTGAGTGCACTCACTTCTCACTTGTGACATATAAATTTTGTCCTTTAGATCCTTTCCTTTAAGAAGGACAATCCTTTTCATGTTGGAGTTTGTTCTTGGCAAGTACTGTCTCTTTTATTTTTTCATGCATGACTTTAGTTTATTACTCATCTAACCATACACTGGAAAAAGGGGGTGTCACAATCATACAGTATGAGATAAATGCTATATGTTTACACAACTGGCAAGTTCTCTTAATACAGTTTTTTAAAATTTATCCAATCCTTGCTGAATTTTTCAAATCATGTTTTACTAGTCAGTCAACTAAAAGCTAGTGAATGTGCATAATTTATTATTTTTATGTCTCAGCTTACAAGTTAAGAAAAAAACAATGCAACATATTGATGGCAAAATATAAAGCTTTACATAAACAAAAACAAAAGGCAAACAGATGGAAACTAAACATGCAGGAGAGTAGCTATGGGGTTCAAAGATGTATTTATTTCTTATTTTCATTTAGCAGTGTATGTTTAAAATTTTTTTTAGCAATTATATATATTTTGGGCCAAAAGTTTCAAATGAGAAATAAATCTATTCAAGCTGGTTTTCGTCAATTCAGAAAATCTATAGGCACTTCATGGAGAAAAATTTGTTAATTTAGTGCCTTGAAATTTGAAAAAACATGCTGAAATTGCCAGATTTCTCTCAGATAATCTGCAAAGCCTTGCACCAGCAGAATGCAGGAAAATGGCTTAGTTTTGAGCAGAGTGGATCATCAAAGTCAAGCCTTGAATAGTCTGAGTTCCGAATTTACCCAAAAGTGGACCTAAACCACATAAAGAAATGATAGAACTTGATGTTGAACTACACAAATTACCAAGACCAGAACTAAACATAAAATGTGCTTCTTCTTTTACGACATCACAAATGAAAATCAATTCAAAATAGAGCTGAAACTAAGATAATGAATGGAGCTTCAAAATATTCTGCAATTCCAAACCCAAGTGAATTTGGAACCATGACCTTCAGCTGTGTAGCTAAGATAGGATTTAAAAGATTTCCCCAAGAGCCAGTTCTTCAGCAGTGAGATTTGGTTAGTGCATCTTGCCAACAAACATGCATGTGGAGGAGGATTTGAAAGGTCACATTTCAGAAAACATGTGTATTATTTGGAAACTTGGAGGTATCTACTTACAATCTGTGCTTTAACTAATCTTCTTCTTCCTGAGACACACACTTGCTTTTTTTTTTCTTTGCATTATATGTCCTCGTGTTTCTCTCTTACCAAACTATCAATACCTCTGAACCAGGGAAATGGTCTACGATATTAGCTTTCATTTTCTCTACCCTCCTTTCCCAGAATCTAGATCCTGGGATCTTTGTACTAGATTATTAGCTGCTTAATACATGTTTCTTTGAAAAGGACAATAGTAAGTAGAACTCCTCAGAGCTGAAAGAGTTTTGCAATGTCTAATTTTGTTTAACTTTTTTTCAGGGACTGGCTGTTGAGTGAACTGATTCACAACTACTAGTAATTTGCACTAATTTCACAAACTTTAAGGAAAATATCAACTAACTGTATTGTACCATATATTAAATATATGTGGAATATTGTTAATTAAATTAAAATTTATTTTCTTCATTTAACTTAACAGTTGTTGAATTACTAATAGGTACTAATGGGTACCACTCTCATCCAGATACTGGCGATAAATGTTTGATATTCATATTGAATGTAATTAATTACCTACTGAGTGTTAAGTACTGTTTAAGGTGTATTGCCTGCCTGTTAAATTTCATAACAGTTTATGGTCTCTCTTTTACAGATGTAGAAACTAATGCTTAGAAAAACATTCTAAAAGCTAAAAAATCTCAATTGAAATCTGTCTGATAACAAATCTGTACTTGAGTCAACAGACATACTTTTATGGTCACCAGAAGGCTTCTAAGAAAAATGAATTGTTTTCCAACATTTAGAATTTGGGAGATTTCATGGAAAAATCTGGATATTTGAACTCTCTTAAAAAGTTAGAGAATCTGGGGACATGAGGCCTACATTCCCACATAGCAACAATAGGCTATAGTTGAGTAGCAACTAATTGCTCTATACTGGCCATTTTATACCCAGTCTGATGTAGTTTCTACCAACTGGTTCCACTTATTTACATTATTTGCATTGTTCCTGTAGGCATTTGAGTCTTCCATGCTTTCTATATGGTAATCCATTTTATTCAATAAAAAAAATACGTGGACCTAACCAAGGAGTAAGGTAGGTGATTACAATGTTGGCTTTATAACTGATTCAACTATTGGAAGACAAGGCCTAGCTCATAGGGTAATGATGGACTTCCCATTTCAGAAGTTAAAGCACAGATTGTAAGTAGATACCTCCAAGTTTCCCTCCAATATTAGACAGCCTCTCCCAAGAGGTACAAAAAAGGACAAATCAATTTGAAAAAGAACCAAATAGAACTTCTATTAATGAAGAAAAAAATTATTAAAAATAAAAACTATATAGATGAGTATAGACACAGTTGAAGAGAAAGTTAGTGACCTGGAAAGTCGATTTGAGAAAATCACCCAAAATGGGGCAAAGAAAGATAAATTGATATATAATATGAAATATTATTAAGGAAGCATGCAGGATGGATTGCAAAGGTTCACTACACATTCAAAGGAGTTTCATAGAGAAGGAATGGAGAGAGGAAACAGTCAAAGCAATAAGGTCTGAAAATTTTCCATGAATGGAAAAGCACACAAATCACCATTTTTAAAACACAGAAGAAACAAGTCCACATTAAGACACATAATGATGAAACTGCATAGCATCACAAAAAGAAAATCTGAAATGCAAATAGAAAAGAGGGATTGCTTGCAAATGGTTGGCAAATATTCTTAAAAGGTAATGAAATAATTTACTCCAAGTGCTGAGGAAAACTGTTTTTTTTTTCTTTTTCTTCTTTTTTTTTTTTTTTGGCCTAGATTTTTTTGCCTAGTTAGATTATCATTAAGAAATGATTAAGGGAAAAATAAAGACATTTTCAGACAAGAAAGCCTGAATGTATGTGTCACTCCTAGCTTCTTTCTAAAAGAATTTCAAAATAATATATTTTACTAAGAAGAAAATCAGGCACAGAAAAATGGAATGGAAACCACAAAAGCCATGATGAGCAAGTAAATTAATTAGTGCATATTGGAAAATTGTGACAGACAAAAAAAAAAAAGAACTATTTTTGGAGGTTGGAAGATAAAAATAAATGACATATTTAAATGCTAGATGATTGCATTCAAAGTTTTCCAAGTTCCTTGTAATATTTGCAAAGATGTTTCATGATATTAAAAATATTTAACAATTGATATACTCTGGAAAGTATGTAATCATAGGGGAGAGCTGACCACTCAGAAGTAATGGCCACTTCAAACAACTAGGACTGCTATTCTGGAGTGTAATAGTTAATTATCAGCTCTGATTGAAGGGTAGCCATTTAAAGAATAGAAATCAAAAGCATAACTCTCAAAACAGTAGATGACAAAAGAGAATACAGAGATTTGCCCCAGGTCACACAGTCAGCCAGATGGATTTAGGACTAAAGTTTTGATTTGAAATTAAGTCTGGGGTTTCTTTACTGTGGTATTCTGGCCCACAAATTCAATTTTAAATCAATATTTTGAAAAATTTTACTATACTTTTACTTCTGATTTCAGGCATGTATATAAGCTATTGTTGTCATTGTTGATTCATATTTCAGTGCTTTTTCAATGTCCCCATTTTTGTTTTATAAAGGAGATTAACGTGCATCTCTAAATGATTATGTACATTAAAATGTTACCCACAATATAAATTCGTAAAAAATGTTTATATTTTATCAAACTCTATTATTATGAGAGAATTGCCTTATTAAAATTATGAGATAATAAGCATTATGCAAAAAAGTAAAACTTCATTCCATGCATTTTTCAAAGTACAACATTTCTATCTCTTCAACTTTCTTGAAGGAAAGATATGATGTCAAATTATATGTTTCTTTGCAACATGATTTCAAAGAGTAAAATGTGATTTTCCTGATTAAATGTTTTGTAGTGTTCAAAGCAACAAGTTGAAAATTTAAAAAAGCAATGTGGAAATGATTCTTCCACTGTAGCAGATTTTTCTTATCTTATGTTTATTCTTTGCCATTAAATACTCCAGTAGCAACATAAGTTAATCTCTCTTTTCAATAGAAATATAGATTCAATAGAAATATAGATTCAATAGAAAAAGAAAAAAGTAAAAATGAATCTTTAGGATTCCATTAAAATCATTTGATAATACACTGGTTGAATTGCTATTAAAGTTCAATAATAGTATAACTCTGGTTTGGATGTTATCTAAGGAGATTTTAGCTACAGTAGTTTTTAAAAGACCAGTTGAGTCAAATCAAATTATTAAAAATTGATCTCCTATTATCTACCAGAATAAACATTTTTGAACACCTACTAAAGTTAACCACTATTTTATAATGGGTAATTGATATAATATCTAATGGTATTTTTTCTTGACCATGGTGCTGCATAACTTACATGGAAAAGAAAACTAGTGTTTATTCTAGGAGAGAAAAAAAAAATGTGCTTCAAAAATATCGCTACCACATTAGACCAAAGTTGGCCATTATCTAGAGGGATCTGATAGAAACAGTTTTTTTTTCCCTCAAATTTTTTATTATATGTCAGCCTAACTTTAAAGAAAAGGAACATTTTTATTGAACAAATATAAATAATGGGGGACCAGAGAGAAAAGCTGCTGAATATCTTCCAGCCTCCAAATAAAGAATTTGTTTGTGTAGGCACAAGGGTTTAAGCCCAAAACAACTAGAATTATACTTATTAAATTCCTGAAACCCTACTGGCATGTTTATTTAAGTGCTTTTTCCCTTAGTTTCACAACCTTCTTTTCTTATGTGTGTTTCTACTGGAAAAATAAGGAAGAGAATCCTAACCTATGCCTAATGACTTCCAATGGTGATTAGCCCCTTCCTCCGGCCCCCAGCACGGATTCCTGCCATGTCCGGGGGGCCACAGGAGCAGCTGCAACAGCTGACAATGATATGCACCAGGGGTGCGGGCTCTGGTTGGCTCTGGGTCTTGGGTCACCGTTGATGATGAAGTAGTGCCATCATGTTTCATCGTATTTAGTTGTTAATCCTCCTCCTCAGACTTGTCCAAGCGAGAGACTGTGGAGCTTCTGCATGGCACAGCCAGCAATTTAGAGGAATGTTGTGTTGGTGGCACGGATGACGTTGAAAGTATGACATGACAAAAATTAGTTTACAATGAAAATTGCTCTTGGTCAGGAGTCTGAGTCAGACAGAGGATGATTCATCTGCACACAGACCACCCTTAATCATAATGCAGAGTATATTGCAAGCTTGACACCAGGAAGAGCTTTATTCAAATGGATCTCTGTGATGCTATTTTTGGGCCCAGCCAGAATTCTATTGAAATTGAATTTTAGGACATCTTTATGTTCTACTTGATTTCCTCAATTATAGAGCTTTACCCCTGGTATCAATTACTCTCGATTACATTTTTACACTATAAGTTTACCAGAAAAATTCATGCCAGCTGTTATTATTTTTATGAGCTTATATACACAAATATGAAACACACAAAATAGGCTAGAATTTATTAACATGAAACATTTAATATAGAAAAAGATAGGGCATTATAAAGTTATATGTCGTGAGCATACTGAATGTGCCCAATTGCTTTTAAATGTCTAAAGTATAACCATTATGTGCTATTATAAGGGTTATAAACTATATTGAAGTAATCTATTCAAGCATCCAAAAAATCAGAGTAAATAAAAATAATTCTGCTCATTGGCTCACAGTTAGGAAGGAATGAGAGTAATAACAATAAAATAATAATGTGCAGGGAAAGACAAATACATCCTGCAACTGCCTGAGCTGCAGCAGGCTCTGATTCAAGGGAGGGAGCTGGAGGCTTCCAGCTCCTAAAAGTGTGTATTTGTCTGTGTAGGAAAGTCTGCGCACGTCTCTTTTCCACTCTGGCCCTCCAGGGGCCTATTCTAATCTCCTTTTGTCCCTGTTGAGAGGAAGAACAGTGGGTATGAATATGGTTCAGAACATTTCCCTTCAGGAGTCTGACTCTGAGAGTAGTTCAGCACCTGCTTCCTGTGGGAGAAATTTAGCACCTGGATCACTCTGACTTTGCCAAGCGGGATTGGGATGAACAGTCTACCTGGGCCTTAATTCTAGGTTTGTTCTCATTAGTAGATGAAGTAAGGTATCATTTCAAGTCAGCATTTAACAAATGAGAAGCTTAAGGACAGATTCATTAAATGATAATTCAATGTTTTCTAGAATTTCCTTGCTGAAACCCACAGTTAATATTATCCATACTGGCAACTATAGGTGTTTTCTCAGCAAACACAGGGTAGACCTGCATTTTCTAAGGCAATGGTCTCTATTTGCTGTCTTACCTGGGCTGCCTCTTCCATGCCCATTTTGGGGCTTACCCGTATCTCTTCACCGTGGAGCCTCAGCAGGTGAGAAATGTGGGAGTGGAGTGAACCTGGGAAGGGCAGGCTGGTGCTGGAGAAGAGGGAGGCAAGGCAGAGCATGCATCCTTGTCAGCCCTTGTTAGTCACAGTTGTAGGCGGTGCGGCAGAAGACCAAGTTCATCACATGGAAACATTTTTTCTTATGGCAAAATGTATGAAAATCTTAAAGGTCAAACTGTATGCTAGGAATTGTTGAGAAGTTTTGAAGCATTTGCTAACTGAATCATGAATTATAGTGTAGGTTAAAAATGATTCTGTCTAAAAATAAGGCACATACACAGAGCCGAAAGTGACTTTGAAAATTCTCCTTGCCGGTGTACACATGATATCTTAGAAAGACGTGTCTATTAATTTTACATATGCTTTTAATAAATGCTTTATTTTAGAATAGTTTGAGATTTATGGAAATTGCAAAGCCACTACAGATAGTTTCTACATACCCCAAACACAGTTTCCTCTATTGTTAACACCTTAACGTTAGTTTGGTACATTTGTCACAAGGAATGAACTAATATTGATACATTATTATTAACTAAAGTCCAGACTTTATTCAGATTCCCTTCGTTTTTACCTTATGTCATCTTTTTGTGTTCCAGTACTCTATCGGGGATACCATATTCCATGTAGTCATGTCTCAGACTCCTTTTTGCTGTGATGGTTTCTCAGACTTTTCTTGAATTTGATAACTTAGGCAGTTTTGAAGGAGTACTGCTCAGGTATTTTGTAGAATGTCCCTCAAATGACATGAATTATCATTGTTGATCCTGATCACTTGGCTAAGGTGATGTTTGTCTGATTTCTCCACTGTAAAGTTACTTTTTTTTACCTCCTTCCCATACTCTACTCATTGGGAAGAAGTTGCAGTGCATAGCCCACGTATAAGAAGTGGGGAGTTATGCTCCTACTTTTTGAAGGTGGAGTATCTGCTTCAATTATCTGGAATTCTTCAGCATGGAAGATTTGTGTCTTCTCCCCCACTTATTTATTTATTCAATCATTATATCAGTAAGGACTCATGGATGTTTATTTTATACTTTGGGTTACAGTCCATGCCACTTTTAATTGCACTCCCACCAGCAATTAATCAGAGCTTCTTTTGCTCTACATCCTCATCAGCAACTGGTACTGGCAGTTTCCTGGATTTTAGCAGTTCTAATAGATATACAGTGGTATCCCACTGTTGCCACAATTTACATAATTCTAATGCCAAATGATAATTCTTTCATATGCCTATCTTCCATCTACATATACTCTCTGGTAAGATGCCTGTTTATATTTTCTGTCTATTATTCAGTTGGCTAGTTTGTTCTTCCATTGTGAAGCCCTAAGTGGTCTTTGTATATTCTGGGTACAAGCACCCCTTCAGATGTATTTTTTGTAAACATTTTCTCCAAATTTGTGGCCTGTTCACTCATATTCCCAAAAATATCATTCAAAGGGCAGATATTTTCAATTTTAATAAAGTCCAACCCATCAATCTTTTCTTCTATGGATTGTCCTTTTGGTGTTGTGTTCAGATATTCATCATGAAACCCAAGGTCAAATAGATTCTATCCCATGTTTTTTTCCAGAAGTTTCACAGCCTTGCATTTTACATTTAGGTCTATGATCCATCCTGAGAAAGGTGTAAGTTCCATGCCTAAGTTCAGTTTCTTACATCTGAGCATTCAATTGTTCCAAACACCATTATTTGAAAAGTTGATGGTTTCTCTATTGAATTGCTCCTGTGCCCTTGTCAAAAGTCTTTTGACTACATTTGTGTGGGGTCTAGCTCCAGTGTCTCTTTTCTGTTCCATCAATCTATGTGTCTATTCTTTCAGCAATACTTGCTTTCTTGATTACCATAGCCTTATAGTATGCTTTGAAATTGGGTTCTATGAGTCCTCTAACTTTGTTCTCCTTCTTCAGTATTATGTTAGTTGTTCTAGGTCTTTTGCTTTCCAATATAAACTTTGGAATCAATATCTGTCTTTTATATGGTGTATTTTGACCATTCATGTTTAAAGAGGTTATTCATATAGTTTCTTTATACATTTATAACTATTTTCTATTCATTGCATGCATCCTTTGTTTCCTTTTTCTCCTCTCTTTTCTTTCCTTGCTAGTTTTAATTAAACATTTCATATAATTCTGTTTTATTTCCTCTTTGTAAATAGAAATTGTACTTTTTTAAAAAAATTTTAAGTGGTTGGTCTACAGCTTGCAATATGCATTTTTAAGTCACTTTTCAAAAACACTATCCAACTTCACATTAAGAAACCTTATATCAGAGTATTCCCAATTTCTGCCCTTTCTCTGTTGTCATATTGCTGTCATACATTCCATTTATCCATATGCTGTAATTACTCAACATATTATAACTATTGTTATTTTAAATAAACACTTATGTTTTATATCAATTAAGAATAATAAAAGTAAAATATTTTATTTTACATTTATTCCTTCTCCAATGTTCTTTTCCTTATGCATATCCAAGTCTCCTACCTATATGATTTCCCTTTTGCTTGAATAATTTCTTTTTAACATTCTTGCAAAAGAATCTTGCAGAAAGCTAAAACAGATTAAGAGACAATAAAGTTAAAGTAGCATGGTGCAAAGCAGCACCTGCTTTAAGTCATCTAATAGAGAATCCAGGAGGGAGAGAAACTCTATTTAATAGGGAGTACAGGGAGCATTAGAATTCTGGTAAATGGGAGAATTTCTAAGGCCCTGAGCAAGCACAAGCCCGGGACAACTTTCAAACTCAGAAAAGACAGAGAGGACCCTTCATTACCCTTTCATCTTGGGCTAATCTTTTTGATAGGAGGGCTAAACTTTGAAGGAGCACACCAATAAATGCAGAGCCAATTTTCAAAGACTGTGAAATGCGTCTTTTGGGTTTGTTTTTGTTAGTCCCTGCCATTCAAGAAAATCTCTGTCATATTTACTTTCTGGATAAAAACTTAAGGAACAGATAGGTCAGGGACTAAACCCCAGAGTTAACACATTGACATATTAAAATGTACAATGTGCAACAACAGATTATAAGACAAACAAAGAAACAGGAAATGATGGCCCATATAAGGGACCATGTATTCCAGAGACCATCAATGAAGAACATTGGACATACCAGACAAAGACTTTAAAAAATTATCCCAGTCTGCTCAAGGAGATAAAGGAAAAAAGAGAAAGAACCAAATGATATCAGGAAAACAATGAATGAGCAACATGACAATCTCTATAAAGCTACAGAATTTAAAAAGGAACCAAACAGAAATACTGGAGTTGAAGACCACAATAACTAAAACGAAAAATTCCCTAGAGGGTTTCAACAGCTGATTGGAGCTTGCAGAAGAAAGAATCAGTGAAATAGAGGACAAGAAAATTGAAATGATTCAGGCTGAGGAGCAGAAAGATAAAGAATTAAAACAAAGAACAGATCCTGAGAGACCTGTGAGAAACCATCAAGTGTACCAATACATACATTATGGGAGTTCCAGAAGGCAAATAAATAGAGAAATGGGTAGAAGGAATATTCAGATAAATAATGGCAGAAAACTTCCCAAATTCAATGAATGACATGAATATGCATATCCAAGAAGCGAATGAACTTCAAACAGGGTAAACTTAAAGAGAACAACACTGAGACACATAGTAGTCAAACTGTCAAATGTGAAGGACAAGGAGAGAGTTCTGAAAGGTGCAAGAGGAAAGCAATGTGTTTTATACAAGGGGGACCCAAAAAGGACAAGTGCCAATTTCTCTTCCAAAACTAAGGGGCAGAAAGGCAGTGGAATGAAAAGCTTAAAGTGCTGAAAGAAAACAGTTTCCCACCAAGAATTTTATATTTTTCAAGACTCTTTTAAAAATGAGGGAGATATTAAGACATTCCCAGATAAACAAAAGCTGAGGGAGTTTGCCACAACTAGATTTTCCTTGCAAGAAATTTTAAAGGGGGTTACTAAGATAAGAGGAAAGGTACTAGGCAGTAGATTGAAGTAGCAAAAGAAATAAAAGACTTCCAGTAAAAGTAGCCATATGGGTAATTATAAAGGTTGGCACTACTGTAGTGCATTTTTTGGTATATAACTATGCTTTTATACTTCCTAAAGGTGCTAAAATGCAAATGCATAAAAAGTAATGATAAATCTATGGTTTAGAGCATACAGTGTAAAAAGAAATAATTTGTAATAAGTAAAACAAAAAGGTGGGGGGATGGAGGGATATAGGAATAGTGTATGTATATGTTGTTGAAGTTGATAGCAAATCAAGCATGATATGTTATGGATTTAAGATACTAAATTTTAGCCCATGATAATTACAAAGAAACACATGAAAATATAGAGAGGAAGAAATGAGAGGGACTTAATATGGTACAATACAAAAAAAACAAATAAATATGTAAGTGGCATTATTGGAAGAACTGAGGGACAAAAAAGGTATAAGACTAACAAAGACCAAATAGCAAAATGACAGAAAAAGATACTGCATTATCAGTAGTTGCTTTAAATTTAAATGGATTAAACTCCCAGTCAAGAGGAAGAGATTGGCAGATAGGATATAAAAGCATGACCCAATTCTATATGTTTAAAGGAAAGTCACCTTAAAGTTAATGTCATAAGTATGTTGAAAGTAAGAGGATGTCAATAGTACACAAAGGAGAGCTGGAGTAGCTATATAAATATCATATAAAAATAGACTTTAAGTAAAAAACTATTATAAGGGTCAAAGAAGGTCAGTATATACTGGCAAAAGGGTCACTTTAACAAGAAGACATAACAAGGATAACTATATATGTACCCACCGACTGGCAGAGCCCCCAAATATATGAAACAAATATCGATAGATTTAAAGGGAGAAATAGACAATTCTTCATTAATATTAGACTTCAATTTACTATTTTCAATAATGGATAGAACATCTAGATAGAAGATCAATAAGGAAACAGAAGACTTGAACAACACTATAAACCAACTTTACCTAACATACATATATAGAACACTTCACCTAATAGCAGGGCAATACACATTCTTCTCTAGTGCACATGGATCATTCTTCAGGACAACCATATGTTAGGTCACAAAATAAGTCTTGATAAATTAAAAAATATTGAAATCATACCATGTATCTTCTCCCACCACAATGGAATGAAGCTAGAATCAATAACAGGGGGAGGACTGAAAAATTCACAAATATGTGGAATTAAACAATGCAGTTTTAAAGAACCAATGGATCAATTAGAAATCACAAGAGAAATTAGACAATATCTTGAGGAAAATGAAAACAAAAACATAGTAAACCAAAACTTGTGTGGTGCAGCAAAGGCAGTACTGAGAGGGAAATATAACTCTAAGTGCTTACATTAAAAAAGAAGAAAGATTTCAAATCAGAGATCTAACCTCACAACTGGTGGATCTAGAAAAGGAAGAGCAAACTAAAGCAAGCAGAAGGAAGGACATAACAAAGATTAGAGCAGATATAAATGAAAAAAGAATAAAAATCAATAGAGAGAATCACTGAAACCAAAAGTTGGTTCTTTAAGAAGATCAATAAAATTGACAAACCTTAAGCTGACTGCCAACAAAACAAAACAAAACAAAACAAACAAAACAAAAAACAAACAAACAAAAAACCCCACCAAATAACTAAAATTGGAAATGAAAAGGAGGGCACTACTATGGACCCCATAGAAATAAAAAGAATTATAAGAGGGTGTTACGAGCAAGTGTACATCAACAAACTAGATAACAGATGGAATGGGTAAATTCCTAGAAACACCCAGACTACCTACAGCAACTCAACAACTCATAGAAAATCTCAACAGTGCAATAACAAGCAAAGAGATTGAATCAGTAATCATAACCTCTCAACAAAGGAAATAAAGCCCAGGAGCAGGTGGCTTCACTGGTGAATTTCCCCCAACATTCCAGGAAGAATTAATGCCAATCCTGCTCAAATTCTTCCAAAAAAATTGAAGAAGAGTGGCCGCTTCCTATGTCATTTCTATGATGCTGACATCATCCTAATTCCAAAGTCATATAAAGATACCATAAGAAAAGAAAATTACAGACCAAAAACCCCTCTGAATATAGAAGAAAAGTCCTCAACAAAATACTAGCAAACTGATTCCAATAGCATATAAAAAATTATATACCATGATCAAGTGGGATTTATCCTGGTTATGCAAAGGTGGTTCAACATAAGAAAATTAATCAATATGAAACACTATATTAATAGATTAATGGTAAAAAACCATAAGATCATCTCAATTTATGCACAAAATTACTTGAGAAAATCTAGCTCCCCTTCTTGATTAAAAAACACTTGGAAAACTAGGAAAAAAATGAAACATCCTCAACATGATCAAGGGAGTTGTTTTAGTTTGTTAAAGCTGCCCAAATGCAATATACCAGAAGTAGGCTGACTTTTAACAATGGGAATTTACTAGTTTATAACATTATAGTTCTAAAGCTGTGAACATTTCCAAATCAAAGCATCATCAAGATGATACTTCCTTCCTTAACACAGGCTGCCAGTGATCCTGCACTCCTCAGTCACATGGCAGAGCATATCTCTCCTCTCTCTTCCAGGTTTCATTGCTTCCAGCTTCTGGCTTCAGTGGCTTCCTCTCTGTTTCTGTGGCTTTCTTGCTCAGCTTCTGTGTCATTTTTTTCTGTGTTTCATTCTCCTGTAAAGGATTCTAGTAAGAGGACTAAGGCCCACCCTGACTGAGTTGGATTACACTTTAAGTTAAGATCCTACTCACCAAGGATCCTACTTCCAATGGGTCCAACCTACAGGAATGTATTTTTTTTATGCAATTTTATTGAAATATGTTCACATACAATACAACCATTCAAAGTGTACAATAATTGTTCACAGTATCATCATATAGTTGTGCATTCATCACCACAATCAATTTTTGAACATTTTCATTACTCCAAAAAATAAAAATAAAAAAATAAAAATAAAAGTAAAAAAGAATGCCCAAAACATCCCATAGTCCTTCTTCCACCCTATTATTAATTTACTTTTTGTTCCCATTTTTCTACTCATTTGTCCATACACTGGTTAAAGTTCTCACAATCACATGGGCAAACAACATAAGCTATATAGTTACACAATTGTCTTCAAGAATCAAGAATATTGGATTGCAGTTCAATAGTTTCAGATATTTCCTTCTAGCTACTCTAACAAACTAAAAACTAAAAAGCAATCTCTGTATAATGCATAAGAATAACCTCCAGAATGATGTCTCAACTCCATATGAAATCTCTCAGCCCTTGAAACTATATTTGGTTTAATTTCTCTTTCCCCTTTTTGTCAGGAAGGCTTTCTCAATCCTACAAAGCCAGGTCCAGGCTCATCACTGGGGGTCACATCCCACATTGCCAGGGAGAATTTACACCCCTGAAAGTCATGTCCCACACAGGGTGTAGGGCAGTGAGTTTACCTGCTGAGTTGGTTTAGAGCGAAAGACCACATCTGAGCAACAAAAGAGATCCTCTGGGGCGGGGGGGGGGGGGGGTTGACTCTTAGGCACAATTTTAAGTAGACTTGGCCTCTCCTTTGCAGTAACAGGCTTCATAAGAGCAAGCCACAAGATTGAGGGCTCACCCTTCTAAACTGGTAGTCCCCAGTGCTTGCAAGAATATCAGGAATTCCCCAGATGGGCAAGTTTAATATTTCCACATTTCCCCCCAGTCCCTCAAGGGGGCTTTGCAAATACTTTTTATTCTCTGCCCAAATTACTTTGGGATGTATCAGGGATTCATGCTAACCCGTACAAGCCAACCAGAACTCACTCCCTATTCAAGGCTCCATGTAATTACGATGTTTGAATAAACTGACCATACAACTTAAACTATATAGTGTACTACAGAAAATATGAATTTTGCATCAAATAAACATCTCTTCTTTGGTTTCACACAGAAGCCAAAATTTTAAAACACAGTTAATATCATCCTCAACCCTTTAGCCTGATCTACCATAGTTTCAATCAAGTCCATTTTGTTCATATCTCCAATCTAAGTCTAATCTCCTTTTCAGCCTTTTTATCAGTTGGCACATGGGGCAAGGCTGACACTCACAGCTGCCAAACTCTGGCTTTAAGCCCCAGGTGCAACACAGACACCCAAAACTCCAGAGACTTACGGGGTCACAAATAAACAGCTCAGTGTCTCACAATTTAGAAATAACTGTTACAATTCATGAATAGATGTGGCAGCTGTAATAGTTGACAATCTAGGAACCTTTATTCCCTGATAACCCATGCTCCCAGATTTCAATTTTCAGAGTTGCACATTATTGTTAGTCCATATTAGTGAGGCATTATATTGTTTATCTTTTCATTTCTGGCTTATTTCATTCAACCTACAGTCCTCAAGTTCCATTCACCTACTTGCATACCTTACAACATCATTCCTTCTTGCCATCACTCAATATTCCATTATATGCATATGCCACAGTTAACCATTCAGTTTATCATTTGATGAACCTTAGGCCACCTTAATCCATTGCAAATCATGAATACTGCCAGCACAAATATCAGTGTGCAAATGTCCACTCATGTCCCCACATTCAGTTCCTCCAAGTATACTACTACTAATAGGTTTGCAGGACCATATGGCAACCCCATACGTGGCTTCCTGTGGAACCACCACAGCACCCTCCTGATGGGCTGCACCATTCTACTTCTCCATCAACAGTGAATAGGTTGTATCCCTCTGTTTATTTTTCAGTTTTATTCACACACCATACAATCCATCCTAAATAAACAATCAACAATTCCTGGAATAATCACATAGTTATGCATTTACCACCACAATCTATATGAGTACATTTCCATTTCTTCTGCAATTAAAGAGGAAGAGAGAGAGAGAAAAAATAAGAAAGATAGAGGAAATAAAATAAAGTAAAATCAAATGAAAAGACCACACAACAACAACAACAGCAAGAACCCCATACCACTCCTTTATATCCCCCTCTTATAGACATTTAGCTTTGGTATATTGTCTTTGTTAGAATTAATGGAAGCATATTACAATGCTGCTGTTAACTATAGACTCTAGTTTGTATAGACTGTATTTTTCCCCTATACCATTCCAGTTTTCAGCACCTTGCAATGTTGGCATTCATTTGTTCTTCCTCATGTAAAAACATTCTTACATTAGTACACTTCATCACTGTCATTGACCACTCTAGGCTTCACTAAGTTGTATAGTCCCAGTCTTAATCTTCTATTTTTCCTTCTGGTATCATACATGTCCCTAGCCTTCCTCTTTCACCTGTACTCACACTCATCTTTGTTCAGAGTACTTACAATATTGTGCTACCATCACACAGTATTGTGCTATCTATTTCTGGATCTATACAATCAATTCTGTTGAACATTCTGTACTTTTTCAGCATCAGATGCCTGATCTCTACCCTCTTTCTATCTCCTGGTAACCTGTGTTCTCAACTATAACTTTCAAGATTCACTCATTAATGTAAGTTCACATTACATTAACCATACAGATTTGTCCTTTTGTTTCTGGCTAAATTCTCTCAATGTAATGTCTACTGTATACCATTTTGTCTTTTGGATTTTACTTGTCATATCCTACTTAATTTTTATATACTTCTTTCTCTCCTTTAACCCTTACTGATAGTCTTCATTTCTACACTCTTCTCTGAACCTCTCTCTCCTGTCTTTTCATATCTGCCTGTAGTGCTCTCTTTAGTATTTCTTGTAGAGCAGGTATATTGTTCACAAACTCTTTCAGTGTCTGTTTGTCTGAAAAATATTTTAAACTCTCCCTCAGTTTTGAAGGACAATTTTGCCAGACATAGAATTCTTTGTTGACAGTTTTTCTTTTACAGTATCTTAAGTATGTCATACCACTGCCTTCTCATCTCCATGGTTTCTACTGAGAAATCCACACATGGTTTTATCAAGCTTCCTTTGTATGTGATAAATTGATTATTAAGTGTCTTGGAGTAGGTCTACTCAGATCTATTCTGTTTGGGGTATGCTGAGCTTCTTGGATCTGAAATTTTATGTCTTTCATAAGAGATGGGAAATGTTCAGTGATTATTTCCTCCATTATTGTTTCTGCCCCTTTTCCCTTCTCTTTTCCTTCTGGGATACATGTGACATGTATATCCATGTTGTTCATGTTGTCATTCAATTCCCTGAGACACTGCTCATATTTTTCCATTTTTTTCCCTATTTGTTCTTTTGTGTGTAGTATTTCTGAAGTCCTGCCCTCCAGTTCATGAATACTTTCTTCTGCCTCTTCAAATCTGCTATTGTATGTCTCAGTTGTGTTTTTCATCTCTTCCATTGTATCTTTCATTCCCATAAGTTCTGCCATTTGTTTTTTCAAGCTTATGAATTCTTCTTTATAGTAACCCAGTGTCTTCTTTATATCCTTCATCTCTTTGACCACATTTTCCTTCAGCTCACTGATTTGATTTAGATTTGTTTGAGTATCTTTAATTAGTTGTTTCAACTCTGTATCTCATTTGAAGTTTAACTTTATTCTGTTGACTGGACCATATCTTCATTTTTCCTAGTGTGACTCATAATTTTTTTGTTGTCTAGACATCTGGTTTCCTTGATTACTACAATTAGATTTTCCCAGACCAGATGGGCCCAGGTCTCAGGAGGAAGGTGTAATCAGGATCAAGTTTCCCTGAGGCTGAGACCCAGCAGGTTGTCAGACTTCCCTGTGAAGTCTCTAGATTCTGTGCTTTTCCTATCCTGCCCAGCAGGTGGTGCTTGTCAGCCCACAGCTCTCCACTGGGGTAAAGAAGTACAGTGCCATGAATTCCCAGTGGACCCTGTCTAAGCCAGGGGCTGAGGTTTTCAGAAGCCAAGCATAAGTTGTTTCTTTTTTTTTTTTTCCTCCATTGTCAGAAGCCAAGCATAAGTTGTTTCTTTTTCTTTTTTTTTTTTTTTCCTCAAAAGACCCTGGGATCTGAATTCTCTGAGGGATGGTAGCCACTTGAGCTGCACCCCCCCTTTCTTAAGCAAGATAAGCTCTTTAGGTAACTATCTCCTACATTTGACTTCTTCCTTTGTCTCTCCAACTCTGTTAACTCCACCCTTGCCTGGGTTAGTGCTGATAATTGAAAATGTCTGAGGCTTTCTCTAATGAACTACTCAGAATGAGAGATTAAAAAAAAGAAAAAAATAAAGAAATCCCCTTTTCAGTGCCAGTCCCCAGTCCCCCAGTTTCGCCAGCTGACCAGAGTTGGTACCCAGGTCTATATGCCCCTTTTCTTGGTACACAGCTGTTTTCCAGTATTCTGAGCTCAGCTGTCTCCAAAAGCCTCTGTTTTTATTTATTTATTTATTATTATTTTTCCATAAGTCCTGCCTCCTCTCTGCTGGGACAGATCTCAGGGTTCCCTTCCTACTTGCTCTGGGTTTATCTGAGCTTGTAGCTTGTATTCATCAGTCCAAATATGTTAATTAAAACCACAATTGAGCTTGGGTGAGCTACCATCCCTTCCTCCTAGTAGATTGCTTTTTCTTTCCCCAGGGAAGTGTTACAACTCAGCCTGCCATGTCAGTGGGGAGGGGTGCCATCTCCCCAGTTTGTATTAATTTCAAGAACATAATTAACTTCAAGAACATATTAATTTCAAGAACATAATTTCCTGGGGTCCATAAAGCCTTCAAACCATCCCAGGAATATATGAACAATCCACAGGTATCATTATACTCAATGGTGAAAGTCCAAGAGTTTTCATACTAAGATTAGGAACAAGATGAAGATGCCCAATATCAACCCTATTCAACATTTGTATTGGAAGTTGTAGCCAGAGCAATTAGGAAAGGAAAAGAAATAAAAGGTATCCAGATTGGAAAGGAAGATGGAAAATTTTCTTTATTTGCAGATAACATGATCTTACATATAGAAAATGCTGAAAAAAATCCACACTAAAGCTACTAAGGCTAGTAAACAAATTCAGTAAAGTGCCAGGGTCCATGATCAAAAGGCAAAAATCAGTAGTGTTTTAATTCACTAATAATGGACAATATGAAGAAAGAAGAAAATTCCAATTACAATGGAACCAAAATGATTTAAAAATATAGAAACAAATTTAACAAAGCATGTAAAGGAATTTTACATGGAAAATAAGAAAACATTGCCAAAAGAGATCAAATAAGACCTAAATAAATGGAAGGATAATCCACATTCAGGTTTGAAAAACTAAATATTGTTAAGATGTCTATTCTACCTAAAGGAATTGGCAGATTCAACACAATACCCATAAGAATTCCAACAGCTTCCTTTGCAGAAATGGAAAAGTCAATCATCAGATTTATATGGAAAGGTAAGAAATCCTAAGTAGGCAAAAGCATCATGAAAAGAACAATGTTGTCGGGCTCAGATTTTCCAATTTTAAAAGTTATTACAAAACTGCCATAATTAAAACAGTAGGGAGTTAGTACAAGGACACACATATAGACCAATGGAATCAAATTTAGCATTCAGAAATAAGCCCTTATTTCTATGGCCAATTGATTTTTTTTTAAAATTTAATTTTATTGAGATTGTTCACATACCATACAATCACCCAAGGTGCACAATCAATTGCTTATGATATCATCATATAGCTTTGCATCCATTGTTCCAGAAGAGAAATAAAAAGAAAAAGAAAATTCAAATCCTCCCATACCCCTAACCCACCCCCTCCATTATTGACATGGTATTGGTATAGTACATTTGTTACTATTGATGAAAGAATGTTAAAATGCTACTAATTGTAGTACATAGTTGCAATAGGTATATTTTTCCCTATATACCCCTCTATTATTAACTTCTAGTTATAGTGTCACACAGTTGCTCTAGTTCATGAAAGAGATTTTCAATATTTTTACAGTTAATCATGGACATTGTCCACCACAAGATTCACTGTTTTATACATTCCTGTCTTTTAACCTCCAACTTTCCTTCTGGTGATGTACATGACTCTAAGCTTCCCCTTTCCACCACATTCACACACCATACAGCAGTGTTAGTTATTCTCACAATATCATGTTACCATCACCTCTGTCCATTTCCAAATACTTAAGTTCAATCTAGTTAAACATTCTGTTCATAATATGCAACTGCTCCCCATTCTTTAGCCTCATTCTATATCCTGGTAACTTATATTTCATGTCTATGAGTTTACATATTATAATTATTTCACATCAGTGAGACCCCGCAATATTTGTCCCTATGTGTCTGACTTATTTCACTCAATATAGTGCCCTCAAGGTTTGTTCATCAAAACCCATTTTTTTAAAGACAGTTTTGTTCACACACCATACATTCCATCCTAAGTAAACAATAGATGGCTTCCTGTATAGTCATATAGTTATGTATTCACCACCATCACCACTAGCTATATAAGGACATCTCCATTTCTTCCACAAAGCAGGAGGAAGAGTGAAAGAAGGTAGAGAGACAAAAGAAAAAGAAAAAGAAAGAAAGGAAAAAAAAAAAAGACAGCTAAAAAGAACCAAAAGGAAAGACAGAATTAAACTAAAGAACAATAAAAGAGTCAGACAACATCACCAATGTATGACTGATTTTTGATAAGAGTGCCAAGTCCACTCAATGTGGAAAGAATAGTCTTTTCAACATATAATGTTGGGAAAACTGGATATCCATATATAAAAATTAACTCAAAATGGAATAAAACACCTAAATTTAAGAATAAAAACTATAAAACTCCTAGAATAAAATATAGGGAAACTTCTTCTCAACATTGTGTCAGGCACTGGTTTGTTAGACTTTACACTAAAAGCATAAGCAACAGAAGAAAAAGTAGATAAAGGAGACTATCTAAACTAAAAAACCTCATGCATCAAAAGACTTCATCATCTCCATCGTGGGATGGAGAACATCTTCTTGACCAAAGGGGGAAATGAAAGGAAATGAAATAAGCTTCAGTGGCAGAGAGATTCCAAAAGGAACCGAAAGTTCACTCTGGTGGGCACTCTTATGCACAATATAGACAACCATTTTTAGGTTCTAATGAATTGGGGTAGCTGGTGGTAGATACCCGAAACTATCAAACTACAACCCAGAACCCATGAATCTTGAAGATGATTGTATAAAAATGTAGCTTATGAGGGGTGACAATGGGATTGGGAAAGCCATGTGGACCACACTCCCCTTTGTCTAGTTTATGGATGGATGAGTAGAAAAATGGGGGAAGGAAACAAACAGACAAAGAAACCCAGTGTTCTTTTTTACTTTAATTGCTCTTTTTCACTTTAATTATTATTCTTGTTATTTTTGTGTGTGTGGTAATGAAGGTGTCAGGGATTGATTTTGGTGATGAATGCACAACTATGTAATGGTACTGTAAACAATCGAATGTACGATTTGTTTTGTATGACTGCGTGGTATGTGAATATATCTCAATAAAATGAATTAAAAAAAAAAAAAGACAACCTACACAATGGGAGAAAATATTTGGAAACCACATTCCCAACAAGGATTTAATATCCAGAATATATAAAGACATCCTACAACTCAACAACAAAAAGACAAACAACCCAATTAAAAAATGATCAAAAGACCTTAATAGTCTTATTTCTCCAAAGAAGATATACAAATGACCAATACGCACATGAAAGGGCACTCAACATCAGTAGCCATTAGGAAAATGCAAATCAAAACCTCAATGAAATAATACTTCACACCCACTGGAATGACTATTATTTAAAACAACAGCAAACAGAAAATAGCCAGTTTTGGAGAGGATTTAGAGAAAAAGGGCACTCATTCCTTGTTGGTGGGAATGTAAAATGGTGCAGCCGCTGTGGATAAGAATTTGGTGGTTCCTCAGAAAGTTAAGTATAGGATTGTCACATGATCTGGCAATCCCACTTCTAGGTATATACCCCAAACAATTCAAAGTAATGACGCAAACAGATATTTGCACAACGATGATCATAGAGGCATTATTCATGACTGCTGAAAGATGGAAGTGTCCACCAACTGATGAATGGATAAACAAAATTTGATATATACATACAGTGGAATTTTATCCAGGTGTAGAAGGGGATGAAGTTCTGATACATGTGACAATATGGAAGGACTTTGAAGACATCATGTTGAGTGAAATAAGTGAGACACAAAAAGACAAATATTGTATGATCTCACTGGATATGAAATAATTAGAATAAACAATTTCATAGTGTCAGAAACTAGAATACAGGTACCAGAGGCCAGGGTGAGTTGGGGTAGGGGGGAATTAATGCTTAATTGGTACAGAGTTTCTGTTTGGGGTGATGGAAAAGTTTTTTTAATGGAGGGTGGTGTTGGTAGCACAACATTGCTAATGTAATTAACACCACTGAATTATATATTTGAATGTGATTAAAAGGGGAAATTTGTGTATTATATATTTATGTTACTAGAATAAAAACAACAACAACATGGGACTGAACAATAAAAGCAGAGAATCCTAATGCAAACTATGGATTACAGTTAATAGTATAATAATAATAATATTGTTTCATCAATTGTAAGAAAGCTACCACATCAATACCAAGTGCTAAAAACAGGGAAAACCGTGTGTGTGCGGGGCGGGGAGGCGGGACATGGGAACTGTTTTTCTGTGTGATTTTTCTGTAATTCTACAACTGCTCTAATAAAAAATAATAAAGTTCCATTTTGGTGATAAAACGCAAATGGAAACATATAATTGAATGCTAAGAATAAATAGAAGAAATGTTTTTAAAAATTGAGCTCATTGAAACTGGAACACACAAAATTGAGTTAAAAAGAGAAGTCCTAGGAATTTTCAGTCATGTATTAATATATACATAGTTTCAGTTAGAGATCAAGTAGACTTACACTTCAAGTTATAGGATTTCTAATACCATAATGAGAACTTACATGCCAATATTAATTCTTATTTGCCAAAGATAATAAGTCTCTCTTTGCATTAAGCTATACTCCACTTTAAATATTGGTGATTTAAGGTTTTATTGACACTCATTTTCAATTATGCATCAGCAGGTTCACCTCTGCTCTGTTAAGTCACAGAATGGTTGGAAAACATAAACTAAGCAATTGTATCAGTTAAAGGTTTACCAAATAAGTTCCCATGGTTTCCTTTTCTCACTGAATGCATTCTTGCCTGCTGGAAAAGATCTCTGAAGCAGGATGCATCCCATCCTTGAGGCCTGAGGGTACATTATTTCAAGCATATCAGACTGCCTGGTCTAGTGCCTCTTACATGGGAAACATTTAAAGACCCTGTTCCCTCACAAAGATTTCAATAAGAATCTAAATGAAATTGATGCCTCTTTTGGCTTTGTTTTGATTTTGGAGACAGAAACTATGACATGTTTATTCTTACATATATATATTAGTCCCACAAGCACAAGGAAGAGGAAGGGAAAACAAATAGCTTGTTTACACCAATTAACATCGGCATTCTAAATCCATGTTCCAAATTTCATTTTTACTGAAAGAAACGTTCCTGTAAATCCATTAGTAGAACCTATATACAAGATCCATTAATTATTAAAAATAAAATAAAATAAAACTAATGCTCTCCCAAGCATTTAGATGTCATGATTTGACAGGACTAACTTGAGTCTCAATGTAGTGCTTCATAACTCAGATATATGCCATATGCCAACTTCAAATGAGTGTTTAAAAAAACCCATATTTTCCTGCCCCCCCTTACTTTGTGAATAAAGTCATATATTGTACTTTAAGTTTCAAAAGCAGATTTGTTGGTTTGTTCATTCAAGTGTGATAGCAGATCATAGACGTGATTTGCCTGGTTTGGTGATTAGGTGATGTTCTGATTAGTGCTGCACTGTGAGCAAAGGAGAGACAGATTTACCATAGCATCTCATGGTGACACACAAATTCCGCACTGAAACGCTCAACAGTTGAGTCACATTGAAGCTTCAGTTACTTTAAATGTTTGGCAAGCTTTCTTCCCCAATGGGACAAAAATCATTAATTCATTAATCTGAAAGAAGCTTATGAAAACATGGTTGATGTAAGTTGTTCTCGATTTGAAATTGTCTTTTATTACAATGCCATGTTCCCTTTTGCAACATGATAGAATTGTGTTTTATTTTCAAAAGAACATGATCAAACTTCTCCACAAGTATTTCAAATTTGTCATGGGCCACTAAAATGTCAGATCCCTGATAGTTCTATTCATTCATTTTTTTCTCAAGATGATGTATGAAACATACTGAGGAGTGGAGTATGGTATAATCTGGAATTTAGTACTTGAACTGAAATTTTTCAATGGCACTAGGGTTACTTAAAAAAAAAACACAATGTCTTTTTGTTCCAAATTTGTTTTCCAACACCAAACATTCCTAGGAACACTGAAATTATAAAATCAGTGTTCCTTGTATTTACAACCATGAGTGTTTTAATATAGGAAGTTCATGTTGCATTTTCACATTTTTTAGTTTTATTGAAAACATAGATGAGACCAGTGGACACTCTCTGCAGGCTCTTTAGAGGCAAAGCTAGGGTCTGGGAAGGCTTTTGGTGGGCAGCCTTCACTGTCCAGGCCCCTTGTGAAGGAACCTTCTGTCCTGAAGTGGGATTGCAACTTCTTGGAAAGGGGAGCCGTTTATCACAGTCCTAAATGAAAGCATTCTTTAAACACAAATGTCTTTTTCTCCCTTTGTCTAATTACTGAGAGGAAAAGTGAGAAGGAAATGTCAAAACAGAGAAACAGTGGTGTATAGAGAGAGCAGCTACTCTGGAGCTCAACCGGCTTTTGTGCGGGTTTGGGTGATTTGTCAAATGGTTGTGGCATAAGTCAAGCTCTGAGGTTGAAAGGTCTTGACCCAAGGAGTCTTGGAATCAGACAGTGTAAGCAAGGGGTCTGCTAGAATTTTCAGCTGTGGTGGAGATGAACAATGATGGGAGCTGGACATAACAAAACCTCATTTGCATAATTCAGGTAAGTAATTTTATTGGAACTGACAAGGATGTGACAGGCTAAGAAAGAGAAGAGAACACACTCTTGCTGGGAACCACGAAAGCTCCTCAGTTAGGTATGTGAAAATAAATGACAGCTAATCTCTTCACTAAAAAATCTATAAACAATGCCATTTTACCCAGGACTCACCCATGACTTATAGCTGGCTATAGATTCTTTAGACTAGTCTTCCAGAATATAGCGGATGGAATGGACTAAATACAAATTATGTTTTAGGCTTTAACTGATAATAATTATTTCCCTGAGTAGAAGCTTCTTCCAAGGCAGGTCTACAATGAGAGAAAAAGAGCAGAGACATCTTTAAGTGACTGGTGATCAAAGACTTGAGATCAGCGCTACATAAAATCATATTTTTTATATAAGAATAGATAGATTTGGGAGCAATTTTAACTTAAACAGCTTGTACTAAAATTCCAAAAGGTGATTTGACTTTAACACTTGAGCTTGCTATGTATGTAAAAGAGATTATATTAATCTTCACCAGTCAGTCTTTCAGCTGTTCTGTTTTTCTTCTCAAATACCATTTCAAAAGGTGTGGCTTTAAACAAGACATGAATTAAATATTGATGGATACATTTAAAAAATTAATATATTTAATGCCTAACTAATAAATAATGGTTTTGAATTTTGATAAAATTTTAAACATCAGCAAAATCTGCAAAACAGATTTTATGTGGCCTGGATTTACCTGTCCATAAAATAGCAAAAAAAAAAAAAAAAAAAAAAGATAAGGTTATCAGCAAAAGGATTGCTTACTTTAGATAAGAGAAGCTAGACTCTCAAAAGTATTCTCCATGTTCTCTATATGTGGCTTTGTTTTTTTTTAAATATATATACGGATCTCCAGGAGATAGCTAGATGTCTTTTGTAATCCAGGCAGCTCAACAGTTATTGATGACTTTCATAAGCAAGGGCAGTAAGGGGTAGAAATAGTAATCAAGCTAGAGAAGAGTGTAACTCGAGCCTAGTTTACCAGAGAAGGACCAGGTCTGCTGTGCCCTTCAAATATGCAAAAAATATGAAACCCACTTAGTCAGATGTGAGTTGAAAAATCTCCAGGTATTTCTGCATAGCATATACAGAAGCATTCCTTCTGCAGTATATGGAACACATGTATACTTTGACCAAAATGTGGATTGTTCCATCAAATGGGAAGCAGTTGAGAGTTCTGGCTAGATCAAATGTGGATCTCACTATTATAAGCAGTCTAATGCATAATTCATGAGGCTTAATGAATATTCCAATTCATGACAGCCAACTGGCTCCATAGGTCACACCTCCCAGTCTCATATAAATAAAGAATGAGATACTGGAAAGCATACCAGCTGAACCAAACTGAGTGCCAAAAACATGCATATTAATGAGGCACTATAATAGATACTTGACTCTTTGGAAGTGCCTATATTGGTTTCCAGCTACAGAGGGAAAGAAAGTTCACAATGTACCTCTAAACACACCATACTGTGCACCATAAAATACAACTCTTTCTATGAAATATGGAATCAAATTATACTGATGTGATTTCAGATTCAGTCATTAACTCCATAACATCCCTTGACACTTCCATCAACGCTGAAACATTCTGGAAAGATCCCCACCCCCTGCTCCCATGTTCCTTTGCAAGTCTCAACTTGGTTACTAGGGAGAGGAAGTCCTTCAACAGTGCTGTTCTTTTATGTATTCTGTTTAGACCTTGGATCAGGATGAATGGTAGCTCAGATGAATGCATTAGTGCCATTTTTCTTGGCCCCAGACTATGTTTCCTCACTACCATGACATCTGAACAGAAGGAGAAAACATCTCCCTTTTGTAGCAGGCTAATTTAATTTGTACCTTCCACCTAGGGGTAAATATGTTTGTCTGTCTGTCTGAGCTTTTTGCCCACTTTCTTTTCTCACGGGAAACCCTACTGAGTCGAAAGCAGGAAATTGCTTAGTGCTCTAACTTTATTTTAAAGTAATTTAATTTAAGCCTTCTCACACCCACCCTATAGTGAAGCAACTGTTGGAACCCCCTCGGGATAGCCTTAATGACTTCTGCATGTCTCCCGTGTCACAGATGTCAAAGGCTTGTTGTTTCAGGGATATTTTATCTTTTGGAAGAGACGGCTTAAAAGAGACTGCTTTGGGTTGTATTACTCACAGAAGATGTGCATTTGTTTTAAAATAATGAAGGAAAAATATCTTGCAGCTTTTACATTGACCCACATCCTTTCAAACCCTTGCTACAAGTCATCAATCTTTATAAAAGTAAAGTTGATCTTAGGTAATATTTGTGGCTTGACATTGTTTGATGTAGAGTTTGTCAAAGATTTAAAGTAAACAACCAACAAACACATTTTTTCTAAGTATTAACAGAAGTAATACTTAACTCAAACACTTAAAAATATTTATGAATTATTTATGAATTTGATATAAGTATTGTTGTTGTGGCTTAAAGTATCCCAGATATCAGATTGAACACCTCAAATTTAAACTATGGCAAGTAGCAAAATAGTCCACTTATTAATAAGGGTTTTAAAAGGGCAGAATGTCTTATTTAAATTAAACTGACTTATTAAAATGCATTTTGTTTCCCTAATTCTTACAATAGTTTTCAAACTCACTTTAATAAAAAAATTTGCTTCTTTTTTTATATGCTTGTGAGTAAATATTCTAATGAATTCTCATAGTACTTTTATCTTTCTTCACTTTTAATATTTAGAGATATAAACACAATTAATAATTCCCTATTATAAGAAATTGGACTTATTCTTGACATTGTATTATAAGCACAACTTGTTGCTTAAAAGAGAAAAATGAGTTTATTAAAATTATTTTATTAATTTCTATTTAACATAAAATACCTTTCTGGAATATATTCTTACCTTGTAATACAGTAATCTTTACCCATAACCAGACCAATCTTATTTTGGGGTTCCATACCATAGTAGTTAGGTTTTCATGCATCTAATTTAATATAAATTTCCATTATGATAATAACGTTAATGATATGGTTGTATTAATTGAGATTGAGGTCTGAACTATGTAGTTAGTTCACAAGATAGATAAGCACAGTAAAAGGATTTTATGTTACCAAACACATTTTTAAATTTTCTTATTTTTAAAATATCTAAGTATCTTCATATGAAGTGACATATTCAAAGCATATGGGAAACATGGCTTCATTTGGGGAAAAATTAATAGGAAAGAATATTGCAGTTGGGTATAAGAACTTTTCAGTGATTTCAACAAGTCTCAGTTTTGCATCTCACATCCATGTTTCTTCTAAATATATCACAAAGATTGTTCAATTTTAGAATTATTGCTGTACTATTTCATTGCTAAGATTCCTTTTGATAGGGAGCAAAATACACTTTGTATGATTTGTTGAACTAGAAATTTGAGCATTTAATTTGTTGCTAGAGAAATTTTTCATCTTTTCAGGCTCTGAAAATGATTCTGATTGCCCCAGAAGAATCTTTAGTCGAATAATGTGGCATTTTCAAATTAATCCAAAATTGCATATTAAAGGTAGCCACCAGTTCATTAGAAGGTACATCTGGGGTTGGCAAAGTAACATTTAGATGGTCAGATCATAAATATTTCAGGATTTGGGAGACACAGATGATCTCTGTCACATATTATTTTTTTTGTTGTTGTTTTGTTTTAACCCTTAAAAAATTTAAAAACCATCCTTAGCTGGAGGTTTTGAACAAAAACAGGCTGCATGCTGGCTTTGGATTGCTGGCCATAGTTTGTCAACCCCTAATCTAAACTTTTGAGGCCTTGCTTAATGTAGCAAAACTTCTGCTTATACTCAGACACACTGTTATAGAGATATTCATTTCAAGCTCAGGATTTCTTTCTTTGTTTATTTTATCCTTTGCTATGCTTCATGCAAGAATATCTGATCTATAAGGCCTGATACAGGTATTGTAATTGGTGGGCTTAAAAAACGTAGCTTGCAGTACTTTATTCACAGCAGCCCAAGAATGCTATCATATATCATAGTATACCTTATATCCATTTTAGTGCAAAGTTCATTTTATTGTGGTGGTGGTGGAGGGTAGGGAGAATCTGGACAACTTTCCACAAAATCTTAGCTTTCTCATGTTGCTGCAAAATGAACCATCCTATTTAAACATTTCTCCAATTCACTTTTATAATAAAATAGTACAATATGTAATAAAAGATGCATTATACTTTTGGAAATTTTCTTTAATACACATTTAAGTACAAAGACTTTTAATCCTAAATAACCATGTGATTTCAAATAATTCAGGGTATTTTTCAAACAACTACTTTAAATAAAGTAAAATGCAGTTTCTCTAGTCTTCAGAATAATGTGATATAGATTTCCCCTGGCACACCCAAAATAGTAAGAATGTAAGAATGTCTTTCTTTAAATAAGAAAATTTAAATGAAATGAAGATTACCTTTACAGTATCAAAATGTGTCATTCAGTCCACCTTGCCCACCCTCACTGTCAACACGGTCTAGATATTTAATGACTATGCTTTCGGGCCAAATTTCTTTCAAATCTGCAGTGTTCAGACCCCCACTCTAACCCCCCAAACCACTGCCTATTTCTCTCAGGTTCTGCCCTCATTATGTTCTCATACTTCTCTCCCAGTGTCTGGGGATGGGACTGTTAACCGAACAAGTATAGAATATGAGATAGAGAATCACAGTGTGATGAGGGGAAGACAATTTTGCCTTTAGGCAGGTTGTTATTTTAAATGCAGTGCCAAAGATATTATTTCATTTTACAGCAGTAGTTAAACTCTAACATTTTGTCTTAAAACAAAGGGAGCATGGTCTGCTGGCTACAGGGTTATCCCCACCTACAGGAGAAATATGAAGGATGCCCAGACCCTGCCAGAGGCAATTGGGAATGCAAGGGGATGAATCTAATGGGGACTCTTTACCTTAGTAGTATTATAAGAACCATTTAGCAGCTGGCAAAGACCCGTAGGGATGAATATTTAGTTGGTGGCTTACCCATGACCTTTGCTTTTTTCAACAAATGTTGTTTTGCACCTGCCAAATACATACCAGGGATTGCTTTCAGCCCCAGTGATATCAAAAAGAAAAAGAATGTCTTTACCCTCAAATATCTAAGAATCCTCTTTATTCCTTCTTGACTTTTTTCCCCCCACATCTACAAATCATATCTGTACCATCATCACAAAGTGGTCCAACATCCTAAAGCATGTGTAATTTATTTCAAGTCCTTTATTGCAAGATATCACAATCTTGCAAGTAATAGCACATATAGTTCTTTTTTAATAATCATTAGTAAACTTGATTGTCTCTCCTACTAATTAGAACAGGAGTTCAAAATTACATAATATGTATGAAAATATTTTGTATGTAGGTCTATGTATGCACTATTCTATTATGGCCTCAGCAATCTCATTTCAGTCTTTTTTTTTTTTCTTAGGTGAGCTGTCTGATGTTTTGTAGGTTTGTCTCAAATTGTATTTTATTAACAGAAGTGAGTAAATAGTATAAAATTCAGAAATCCTTTAAAAGGCAATTCTTTTTGAACACTCAAGAAATATTTGTCAGTAAGGATGAAAATGGCCTTATATTAAAAACTTCATTCTCCATTGTAAACTTTTAACATAAGATGGTGGATATTTTCAGTCATGAATACTTTTTAAAAAGTGATGCTTATGAAACCAATACACATTGTCTAGCAAGAGAGCAAGCCCTCTTACTAGAGTCTAGGCTCCATGAGGGCAGGTTCAGTATTTTATTCATTTTTGTAACCTCAGTATCCAGCACCATACTCGGCACATAGTGAGAACACAGTGAAATACTTTTACTTTCGACTTACTGAATAAATGAATGAAGATGGTCTGACTTCCAAAAAAAAAAAAAAAAAAACAGAATGCAATGGACCACTATGGTGACTTTTAAGTTCTTATAGTGGAATTTGGATATTCATTTGAAAAGTAATAAAGTCTCTGGTATGTTTTTACCTTCTTAAAATTCTACTTATACATTAAAAGAAAACAAGCAGAATAAAACAAAACAAAACAAAACAAAAAGTTTCATATACAAATCTACCTCCTTCATGAAATTTCCTGATATTTTCAACCGGAAGTAATATGCCCCTCTTCCAAAATAATACAGTACTATAAATCTTTTAAAGCATTTTTTTGTTGTTGTTGTTACTTAACTTGCATTATATTTAATTGTGCATGTAGCTGGGCCAGCTGAAGTCTTCTGGTCTCTCAAACATCTTGGTAAATTTGACTAGAGCCCTAAATTCCAGAGCCCAAGATGGGTCAAATCAATCTAACTTTTAAGGATTTCTGAGGGTTTTCTTCTATATGTGACATCTGTGTATGGTAGCTTTCTTTCACCCTGAGCTAAACTAGATCTTAAATTTAGTTCCTTCACTGGTTTCCACAAAAATCTACACACATGAAGCTTTGGGTGAGTTGCAATGATTTTGTAGAAAATTTGAAGATCACGGGGAGTGGTTTTCTGCCATCCTACAATTCCTTTTCCTTGAGTCTCTGCTTTTCCTTCTCTCCATCAAGAATTTCCTCCACCCACAGTGGCAGATTCTTCTTATGTGCCGTGGAGAACCACTTTCCTCTTCCTACCAGACCTTTCTTACTGCTAACCCTCAAACCTAGAGCCCTCATCAAAGCATTTTCCTGAAAAAATGCAGCCTCTCCTTCAGAAGACTTCTGGTGTCAGGTGCTAGAGTAAAACTTTAATAATTTTATTAAATAATTAATAATAAAGAATAATTTTCTTCATTCTGCAAGAAAATAAGACTTAATTTACCCCTTATTTGAATTTTTTATCTGCAACCATCTCAGGGCTTTATACAGAGGTTCTCAACAATAGTTCGCGTAGATGTAACGCTTACAGTACATCAGGTAGTTTTGAATTTACTGCTTCTTTTGCTCCTTCAACATACCTCTGTAGTTGACAAGAGAGATATTTTACTTGTATCTTAACAGTAATAACTGGCCTTCATAGGTTGAGTGAACTTTACAAATTTACATGACTTTACAGCAGCACTAAGATTAGAATCCATGTCTTTGTATGTCAAGTGTGTTGTTTCACTTGCATCAAGTCAAAATGAATGCAAGCTGAACACAGAAATATTTAAATATACTCACCAAAATACATCTACAGCCAAACAGACTGGTAACTGAAAACAAATATTTGATTTATTTACACTTGGTCTACCACTTTTTGTGTAAATAATAAATTCCTGACTACATCAATACCAAAATCAATAGACATGGCACAAAAGAAACAAATAAGTAAAGATAAAATCACATTCTCGTTTGTTTATTTTCAATGCCAGCTAATACCAGGATATTTTTGGAATGGCCAGATTAATCAAGCCTCTACAAACAGGGTGTAGAGATTGATAGAATTATAGATATTGGCACAAGCACATTAATAGCTATTGACAAAGCTTAACTCTTTTCAAGAACATTCCAACTAATATTGGCATTCTGTTTTATCCGATGACACTCAACATGATGTACTGTGGAAGACTTTAAGATTTTCAGTGTTTGACTAAGCTTTGCAGTCATTAATGTTTAATCACAATTCAGAAAACATTGTGCTTTCATTTTTTATGTGGCTTGTTTATCTAAGTAAAGTAAATCAACAGTGCCTTTCTGATAGTTTCCCAGTACATTTATAATAAGTCCTATTTGGTGATCAGTGATGAATATGGACACAACTGCTATTTGGAATTAATCTATCATTAAATACAGATTCTGAATTGAAATTTCTCTTCACAATAGATTAGAATCAATGTAAATACCAGCCAAAGCAATGGACTTCTTGGGGGGGCAAAGATAATATCCTTTATTTTCCTAATATACAATTTAAGACATCATGTATTTCCATGAACTATACTGTAAATAAGAAAACTGGTTACATTAAAAAACACATTTTGGGTGAGAAAGGTTTTTAGCCATTGAGAGAGCTGAAATTCTGTATTGCCCATCATTAAGGACAAGTACAACTCACTCCCTGGGATAGTTACCCCAGGGAAACAATGAAGAGACCTTGAACCATAATTCTGCACATGCCGCTGCAATGAATGCCTACCATTGTAACATCATCATCAGGGCACTAGTGAGAGACAAAATGCACTTGGCCAAAGCTGAGGGAAACAGGGATACAAAGAACCTGATTCAAGCAAAGCATAGTGGGTAGAGGACACATTAGTAGAATTTTAACAGACTCCTGGCATTTGTAGCTACTCTTTGTTTACATTTGGGCTTTTACAGAAATGCTGGTGATTTTTGCAAGCCTTCTTTGTATGTTGAAACACTGAAAATATAAATAAAAGCTAAATTTTTTTGACTTTAGAAAATTTATGAAAGTTCTCAAAAATACAAAAATATGTTTAAAAACTTGGTTCTGAAAGAAACTAAGACAATTTGAACTACTCATATATACAGGTCTACAAATGGAAAATATGTATATACTTTCAAAATGATTTATACATACAGCTCTACAAATGGAAAAGTACAGTTTTATTATTCCCTTTTATGAAACCCACCTGAAGTGTGAGAAAACAAGCCACAACCAGGCTGACAAATATTCAGTTATACTTGTCATCAGAGTCTCACCATCAAGTCAGATATCAGAGTCTCTATTCGACTATCTATATATGCAAGAAAAAGGATTATCATGTATAGTTTTAACAAAAGGTTTGAATTCATTCTTTAGTCTGCACCTAGAGTTTGAATACATACTCATCTTTTGATATACAATTCATGATCAGTAGATAGGGAAGGCAGAAAATACGGCAATCCACAGAGTTGCAGAAAATCGAATCCTCTGTAACTCTTGAGAGAATAAGGCAAAAGGCCAAAGCCAAAGTACCTGTGTGCCAATCCAAAGGAACAGCCATGACTGGGTTGCATATACAGGAATGGCATAGCTAGTCCCCTGCTGCCCTTAGCAGGTTTGGTTGGTGACTAGTTCTAACCCGGGATTTGTCCCACTTCAGCCTCAGTGCACAGAGCTGGCTGGATGTCAGTTGCCAAAGCCAAACAAAAGGTCACTTCTTAGGGAGATCCCATTGATTCCCAAGCAGATTTTCCAGGGGCCTTTGTCAGTGGCAGCATCTTACTCATGTGCTTGGTGCTTTGCAGGTGTGTGTACCTGAGGGACTTTTATGATGCCAGAGTTGTGTGCCAGTTATGGATTTCCTTTTTTTCTGTGTGTTTCCTATGGGTGAGATCTCAACCTTGTGTGTGTCAGCAACTCCTGGGAGTTTGTGAAAAATCAGATTCCCAGGTTCAAACAAGTCTGGGTGCGACCAGGTCATTAATGAATCTCATTTTAAAAAATCACTGCTCTTGGCCCTGTTAGTTTTATACCAATTATGATAAAAGAAACAGTTATTTTTAAATTTAACTTTTCAAATGAATTTGTAAAAAGCAATATCAATTATCTAGAGTATTGGAAAATGACTTAGATAGTAATTAAATCTTTATCCAATATAGATTTAAAATACTGATAGAAATCATATTGCATTAATTTTTTTTTTTTGCATAATGTAAGGTTGTAGAGGATTATTTTTATTATGAAGGGAACCCTGGTCTGGTAAGAGCCTTATGTTAATGAGAGATTTGAACCTCTCTAAGAAAACAATTTATTTATCACTAGCTCATGCCTATCCCATCAATCACTCACAGTGTTGGTGATGCTTTGTTTGTTTGTTCATTTGTTTGTTTGTTTATCTGCTAGGTTAATACAGGGATTCATTTATATAGTTTTATTTCTTTTATTAATAGAAAAATTAAATATTTCTTATGCTAATTGGTCATTTCTATTTCTGCTTCTTTAGATTTTATTGCATATCATTTGTCCATTTTTCCTTTTTGCCACTGGGGTGTTAGAGTTTTGATTATTGGTATAAAAAGATCTTTATGTATTAAGGATATTAGCCCTCTGTACTGTACTTCTTGGCAATTTTTGTTTCTTAAATTTTAAAATGATACAGCAGACATTGGCACCTAAACCAAAATGAAGTTCCGGAATCATTGTCAACACTTCAATTGGGTGGCAACTATCAAGAGATATAGTTGCTACACAAAATGGGACAACCTATTTAAGACTCCTGTTGGATGGGTTTATTTTTTGTGCTGTTTTTGCCATGTTTGACTGCCAGGGTTACTAGAGATTTGTAATTACACAGCATTTAAAAATATTTGTTTTAAAACACTTTTGTTAGCCTGGGGGTTAATTCTTCTTTGAAAGTTTCAAAGAATTCCCTGGATCCATTTGTAGAAGTAATAATTTTTCATATTTTCCTCCTCATTTAGTCCTTACAGAGCAATTTGGACATTTTTATATTTCCAGATAATCATCTATCAGAGTTCCAGTTTTTAATTTCTATAGATAGATAGTTGTTTTTAATTTTTAAAATAATTACACAAATTTCTTCTCAAAACATTTTACGCTCTCTTTTTAAAATCCAAATTATTTTATTTGGGTTTTTTATTTTTTTATTTGCTATTAGTTTTTCCTGATGATTTTTTATTTCATCAATTTTCCCCAAAACAATTGTTATTTTGTGAGTTATTGATTAATTTAATTTTAAGTTTATTATATTTTAAATGTACTTTGTTGTTACTATTCTGACTTCTCAAAGTTAGTTCATTTATTTTTTTCTTTTCCTTTTCATGATAAAAATTTTAGGACATATGAATGGGTCTCCTAGTTCTTTAGGGCACATTCTATTTGTTTTGATTTATAGTGTTCTTAGTGTTACTTTCTAATAATATATAATTTATTATATATTTTAAGCTAAGAGGTTGTAATTTGTAGTTTAAAAATCCTCCTTTACCCAATAATGAACATATGAGAATGTGTTTGAGCTTTCAAGTGAATGTAATATGCTTTTTTTGTTGGTACAATAGTGTAATATGCTTTCTCAGGCTCTCCTAAAATAATTTTCCTTATTCCTTAAGTAAATTTTCTAGAATTTTCCTTATTGAATGTTGATTGATAGAAATCTCTTATAGCTTGTCTGTAGATGTCTTTATCTCACTTTCATTCTCAAAAATGCACTTCATTGGATATATAATTTTGGATAGCTTTTTATTTTCTCTCAGCACATAAAAATGATTACCTTTCTTTCTGGTTTCTTTTATTGCTGGTGAGACCTGAGTTGTTTGTCAATTGTCATTCCTCTGTAGTTAGTCTGTTCTCTTTGGCTGTTTTTGAAATCTTCTTTAACTTTGAGCTGTCTATTTGTTTACTTTCTTTTACTATGGTATGCTGAGGCATGAGTTTATTTTTTACTAATACTTTTTGGAATTCACTGGCATCTTAAAATGTAGGATTTGTCAATCATGAAAATTTCTCAGTCATTTCTTTCATATATTACTTTTCTTCCATTCTATGTCCTCTTGGTGTAACAGTTAAAGCATCCTTGCGTGTTCTCTTTCTACCTTCCATGTCTATCTTTTCATCTCCTCTTTCACATTCTGAGTAATTTATTTAGATCTGTTTTCTTATTTACTAATTCTTTTTTCAACCATATCCTATATGCTGTTTACTGTTTATTATGTTTTTGATTTCAGTTAATTTTTCATTTCTAGCAGTTATGTTTGGTGCTTTTTAAAATCTGATAGGTCATTTTTGATAGATTCTTCTTCTTAGCCATCATTTTGAAATCCTCTTTTATGTACTTACAAATATTAATTATTATATATTATATAATATAGTATGATAATAATTATATTATTTTACTTATATAATTATAAATATATATACAATTTTGGTTCCTTATTCATGTGGTATTAGTTAGGACTGTTAGGCTGGAAAATCCATATCAAAAGTGGCTTTTTCCTTCACATGCCTGGTGCCTTGATATTTCTTGGCTTTTTTTTAATTGCCACAAGGCATCTAACCTGCAGGACCTCTCCATGTATTTTGTGCTTCTCACGGCATGATGGTCTCAAGGTAGTTGCACTTTGTTTATGGTGACTGACTTCTAAGAGATAATAACAAAAGCTAACAGGCTAGTTAAGGGTTACATCCAGAATTGGAAAAATTTCATTACTGTTGTTCATTGCTGATTGTGCTAAATGCCTTCTATAAATTTCTTTTTTTTTAACCAGCATCTCACAAGGACTTTATGATGCTGGGTCATTTTACAGGTAAAGAAACAGCCTTGGAGAGACCAGCAAACTAATCACTGGTCACAGCCTGTAAGTCTTGGGCAAACTGATTTCAGTTCAATGGGTGGATTGACTTCAGTGGACTGAACATTCAGTTCATCTGCCTGAACATTTGAACCCTGGGTCTCAAAAACGGGTATACTAAAATATAAGGATCTTAACACATTCCTTCTTTTCATGGTGCTCACAAATAGTTTCTCAGTCTTTCACATTTGTCCTCATTTTTCATGTGAAACAGAAAAATGTTTCACATCATTTTCAGAATGATTTCAAGATACAAATGATAGTGTGGAATAAACATTAGTAAAAGCTGATTTGAACATTAAGTCTTGTCTCCAAACCCTGAGTGAAGAATAAGAGGTTAATTTCTGGTGGGCAGGTTTATGTTTTTTAAACTTTGGATTCAAATTTTACTCTTTTTGGCCTTTTACATAGCAATATCACAAAATAAAACAAAACAAATCCAACATCAATAATAAACAAAACAACTAAGCTTCTTGATGTCAGTAAACTTACTTAAAATGTTAATTTTTTTTTTTTTTTTGGTTAGATAGAGTAGAATGTCTTTCATCTTTCCAACTGTGTTTTCCCTATCCCAAGGGAAAATCACTTTGAAGAATGCAGCAAATTATTTTGTATACTACATCCAAGGCTACTGAACCAGAAGAATAAGGACAAACTGCTCATGAGTTCAGTGGGATCAATATCTCAACCCTGGGATTTGCTCGTCTGCTGGAAACTGAGTGAAAAGCACTAAGCTGCCAGCTTGCACCATGGATATTTAAGACCCCAATGCAGCCTAGCAGCATTCTTCACAAGACAGAATGCAACATACCTGTAAAAATGTTTAGATAGACAAGCACACAAAATACAAAGACTATGAAATGTCTTGGCACATCACGTAAGAAATTCTCCTTTGCTGTCCTTTCTATTACTTAACAGAAAAAAGTGCTCAGGCATGCACACACACACAAATCTATACACACACATACAAATATATTTGCAGAACTTGATTACAAAGGCCTCAGAGCACTCCTCTGAACTGATCAAACCCATTCTCACCTCCTTGTGAATAAAAAGTGAATTGTTGTGGTTACCTACATTTTCCTGGTGAAGTGCATTACACACCTGGCCAAGCAGACTCAAGAGCCAGTTTTCTCAATCTCTTACTTTCTTGACTGCACTCTCCACCAGTGCAGTCTGTCTGGTTGCATAATGTGTGTGCAATTTGACGAATCATCAAATCTGAGTTCTGACAAGGAATCGTTTCTGTCTGCTTTTCTGCCGCTCCTTGTTTTCTCTCAGCAGGCATCCATAGAGGTCCTAGCATCATAGCAGCAAGATATACAAGCAGGCATATTAGACAGGAAGAAAGCAGTGAGAAGTTCTCTGTGGTACTGTCACTGTTCGAACATAAAAGACTCTCCAAAGTGGTATTTAGAAACTGCCATGAGAAAAGGGGCCATACAAACAAAGCAATTAAAAATGGAAAAATAAAAGTCATCCAGCTGAAAAATATATATGCACTGAGGCAACAGAAAGTTTCTGGCAGTTGGCTGTACTTATTATTCTTCCCCACTCATCCATATGCAGAGTGGAAACATGTAATCCAGAATGATCGGGTAAGTGAAAACTGTCAACGTCTCATTCAGAATCAGTGGCCGTCCTGAGGATCTAGGAGTACTTTCCTGGCACATGGCCCAGCCAGGGTCTGCAAGAGAAGGGGAGTCGCCACTTGAATCTCTTTGTGGCAGAAAAGTGGCCCTTGCCATTAGCATTTCCCCTGACCCCAGCTTCTGCTTCAAGTAGAGATGCAGTGACTAAACTGTCAGGAGTATTGACAAAGCAAAGCGTAAAAGTGTCTGGTGGGACAGCTCCTTCCATTAGTGTTTTGATTTCACATTTGCCTGCTTTTTGGCTCAGAACTTTGGGTCTTTTACATGAAGAAATCTGACCATCAGTCAAAGAAGTGAGGAGGGATTTTCTTTTTTCTTTACTTCTCTTTTCTTTTGCTTCTTTTTTTTTAAAGTGGTGCTTTGATGCTTACAGCAAGCAATTAGTGGAAATTTGACATAGCTGTGTTGAGAAAGTTCATCTCTCTCTGCCCAAAATATCCTCTCAAGGAGGAGCATACCCAAGTGGCTGCGATGCACCTTAACCTAATGGTTAGGAAAGCCCAGCCTCTGCAATCAAATAGGAGTCCAGATTTCCACTTAGCCTGTTAAGTTGTATGACCTTGGGTAAGTTGCTTAATGTTATCAAGGCTCAATTTTCTCCTCAGTAAATTACCAGTAACATTGCTGATGTTATAAGGTGATTGTAGGATTAAATTAGATACTGTATATAAATGGCAAAATTCAGTGCCAGACACTAAGTAAGCCCTTAATGAACGGGCATGATTGCTAGTTCTTTTTCTCAAGCAGTTGTACTGAGATATTCTCACCTACCATATAATCCATCCAAAGTGTACAATTAATGCTTTTAGTATATTCACAGCATTATGCATTCATCAGCACAATCAATTTTAGAACATTTTTGTTACTCCATAAGAAAAACCTCATACCCCACTGCAGTCACTGCTCAACCCCTCTATCCTTCCTATCCCTACATAACCACTAGTCTATTTCTGTCTCTATAGATTTATTTATATTTATATTTTATATAAATGGAATCATGCAATATGTAGTACTTTGTGTTTGGTTTCTTTCACTTGGCATACTGTTTCTTTAAATTATTATTTTCTAAAATAGAGAAGTTGTCGGTTTACAGAAAATTCATGTAAAAACTACAATGTTCCCAAATACCCCCCTCCCAATTGTTGACAATTTGCATTAGTGTGGTACCTTTGTTACAACTGGTGAAAGAATATTAAAATAGTACTACTAAGTGTAGTCCATAGTTTGCATTAGATGTATTTTTCCTGTATGCCATCTTATTATTAATATCTTGTATTAGTGTTGTACATTTGTTATAATTTATGAAAGAACATTCTTACATTGTACTATTAACCCCAGTCCATTGCCCGTAAGAGGGTTCACTGTGTTATACAATCCTATGTATTAACTTCTAACTTTCATTCTAGCAACAAACATGACCCAAAACTTCCCCTTTCAACTGCAGTCACGTACATAATTCAGCACTGTTAATTACACTCACAATAATGTGCTACCATCACCACCATCCTTTTCCAAATCTTTACAGTCACCCTAAACAGAGATCCTGTGCAAATTAAGCATCAACTCTCCAGTCTCTACCCCCAGTCTATCCACCGGTAACCTGTATTCTAGATTCTAATGCTATGAGTTTGCTTATTGTAATTGTTAATATCAGTGGGATCATACAATAGCTCTCCATTTGTGCCTGGCTTTTTTCACTCAATATAATGTCTTCAAGGTTCATCCATGTTGTCACATGCATCAGGACTTCATTCCTTTTTACAGCTGAATAATATTTCTTCCATTGTATTTATCTACCACACTTTGTTTATCCATTCATTGGTTGATGGACACTTGGGTTGCTTCCATTTTTGGCAATTGCGAATAATGCCATAATGAACATCAGTGTGCAAATATCTGATCTGATCAATTCCCTGATTTCCATTCTTTGGGGTATATACCTAGTAGCAAAGTTGCTGGGTCATGAAGTAATTCTATGCTTAGCTTCCTGAAGAACTCCAAGCGATCTCCCACAGGAGCTGCACCATTTTACATTCCCACACCCTCTTGCAATTTTCTGTTTTTTAATAGTAGCCATTCTAGTAAGTGTGAAATGATATTGTATTGTGGTTTTGATTTGCATTTCCCTGATAGTGATGAACACCTTTTTATGTGCTTTTTAGTCATTTGTATGTCCTCTTTAGAGAAATGTCTATTCAAGTCTTTTGCTCATTTTTAAGTGGGTTGTTTGTCTCTTTTTTGTTGAATTGTAGGATTTCTTTATATATTCTGGATATTAAACCCTTATCAAATATGTGGTTTCCAAATATTTTCTCTCATTAAATAAGTTGTCTTTTCACTTTTGTGACAAAGTCCTTTGAGGATCAAAAATTTTTAATTTTGAGGAGGTCCCATTTATCTATATTTTCTTATATTGCATGTGCTTTGGGTGTAAAGTTGAAGAAACCAAGGTTTAACGTAAGATCCTGAAGATGCTTCCCTATATTTTCTTCCAGGAGTTTCATAGTCCTGGCTATTATATTTAGATCTCTGGTACATTTTGAGTTAATTTTTGTATATGGTGTGAGATAAAGGTTGTCTTTCATTCTTTTGCATATGGATATACAATACTTTCAACACCGTTTTTTAAAAATTCAGTTTTATTGAGATATAGTCACATACCATACAATCATCCATGGTGTACAATCATCTGTTTACAGTACCATCATATAGTTGTGCCTTCATCACCCCAATCCATTTCTGAACATTTTCTTTATACCAGAAAGAATAAAAATGAGAATAAAAAACAAAAGTAAAAAAAAACCTACCCAGACCATCCCCCCCATCCCACCCAATCTTCATTTAGTCCCTGTGCCCATTTTTCTACTCCTCCATCCATACACTGGGTAAAGGGAATGTGAGCCACAAGGTTTTCACCATCACACTGTCACCCCTTGTAAGCTACATTGCTCTACAATCGTCTTAAAGAGTCAAGAACACTGGGTTGGAGTTTGATAGTTTCAGATATTTACTTCTAGCTATTCCAACTCACTGAAACCTAAAAAGGGATATCTATATAGTGCATAAGAATGCCCATCAGAGTGACCTCTCAACTCCATTTGAAATCTCTCAGCCACTGAAACTTTATTTTGTTTCATTTCACATACCTCTTTTGGTCAAGAAGATGTTCTCAATCCCACAATGCCAGGTCCAGGTTCATCTCCGGGAGTCATTTCCTACATTGCCAGGGAGATCTATACCCCTGGGAGTCAGGTCCAACTTAGAGGGGAGGGTAATGAGTTCACCTGCGAGTTGGCCTAGTTAGAGCGAGAGGACCACATGTGAGCAACAAAAAGTACTCAGGAGGAGACTCTTAGGCACAATTATAAGCAAGTTTAGCCTCTCCTTTGCAGCAAGGAGCTTCACAAGGGCAACTCCTGTGATAGAGGGCTCGGCACATCAAACAGCCAGTCCTCAATGTTTATGAGAATATCAGCAACGGCCCAAGTGAGGAAGTCCAACACATCCACATTTCCCTCCAGCTCCTCAGGGGTCCCTGCATTTATATTTTTATCCTCTGTCCACATTACTCTGGGCTCAGCACCATTTTTCGAAGAGACATTTCTTTTCCAAGTGCTATCAAAGAATCATCTACAGAGGTATCTCCTACCTGAGATTTTTCAGTTTCTTTGATTCAGTGTGTTTGTGGAGTGTTTCTCCAGTCTCTACCATCCTCCAGATTTCAAAGTGAGTGGAGTTTGTCCTTTCCTTGATAAATTTTTGGGGTGGCTTTTCAAGGGATGTCTTATGTCACCATGTTGATGATGTCACCCTCAATTGGTATTTCTTGATGATCCAACTTTTTTCTTTTCTCATCACCAATAAAAAAAAAATTCAAATAAGTGCATTTTCAAAAATCATTTCCTCAAAGCAAGAGTAAGTCTGTATGTGTAACATGGCTATTTGTGTGAATTTCTCTTGCAACTATAGTTTATTTTATCTTTAGCATACTAATTTGGAACAATATAGTCAATCTTGAAAGGAACTCAGCAGAGGTGCGAAGAGACAAACCAGAATTGAAATGTAAATGAATAAAGAGGGAAGAATGACTAGAAATGTGACAGGACAATATGTAGTAGAAAATGTTTTCTTCTTTAAAGAAGTTCTGTATTGAAGCACATTGGCATGGAGGTTAAAAACAAGGACTATAGATTTCAACATAGCTGGCTTTAAATTTCAGCTCTGCCATTTACTATTTGTGTGACAATGGGTAACTCATTTAACAATTCTTGATTTCCTTTTCTGCATCAGTGATATTTAAATATTAACTGCATTAGAGACTGTTGAAAGTATTATACAAGGATAATTTATCTCAATTACACCAAGAATTTTCTTCTCTATCTTCTCTATTGGAGTAATATTCCTAAGCATTCTCAGTAATCAGTTCATTCACATCGCTCAACATTGTAAAATAAAGATACATACAGCATAAACAAATAAGAGACCAAATAAAAAGTGTTAAACACATTTAAGTATAAAATAAATTATTTAAATAAAATCTTAATGTCTGTGTTCTATTTAAATTCCCACAGCAAAATGAAGTGTTCGATTTAGCACCAAATTTGAGGTATTAAGTATTCCAGCTCCCAACCATCGGATCATTGTGTTTTATCAAATGAAATTTAAAATGAAATTCAAAGCAGCTAAACAAAGATATTTGTACTGACACTCACTTCAGCTATAGTTGTTGACTAAACATGGATTCCTGATTGTTTGATTTTATTGCTAAGTGGGATTGAGATTGTAGGGAAAAGCCAGCTCATCAATACTACCTAACAGTACTTTTAAGTGGAAAGCAAATTGTGCTGAACTCAAATACTATATAGTCCAGTAAATGTTCTATAAAGCCTTCTTTTCATGCTTTCAAATATCTGAAGGAAAAATGTTGTAAATAATAAAATATTTTAAATGGAAGGTGTTGCAAGTATCCACCTCAGGCCATATCTAAAGAAAAGCACTAGGGATGAGTGTTACAAATAAGAGTGGCACAAATAGATTTTATTTTGATTCATGTGTAGCACAGCAATTTTTTAAATTTAAAGCTATAGAAAATGGCCATTAGCATTCTAGTGATCTCCAAGTTACCAGTTGTTTTTGGAAGTAGAAAATGTTTTCATAACATTGCTGTCAATATAGTTTTTAGCCATAAGAAAATGGTTTGGGTTGATTACAAAGACTTGTATCATATTTTAGTTAAATGAAAAACTTCTTCAATAATAACTTTAGTTTGAAATGGGAAAAAAAGTATTCTGCTTTTTCTCCAAAATCTCCTTAATTAAACCCATTTCAATTTCTAATTGATAATTCCCCATTTTAAAGAAAGCAGCAAATTATCATAGGAAAAAACTCTTTTCCATGTTAGTAGAAAAATTCTAATTCTAAAAATTTATTTTAGACTATTTAAAACTAACAGTCTGGTTTATTTTCAAATTGGCATCAAATATACTTTCATCTAGTGGGGATTTGCTTAGGTCATCTGACAATTAAAATAGAGAGAACTTGAAGTAGGTCCTCAATATTTTGCACATGATATAACTAATTCTTTTTAGTTATGTTGATAATTTGCCAGGAAATTAGTGAGTTTTAAGTATAAATATGACTCAAGAATACATGTGATTTTTGGTAACCATAAATTAACAAACCTCTCTGAAATATTAGTTTGGACACCAGAATTCAAACATGTATCATGGTTAAAAATGGTGGCTATTTTTTTATGTATCAGGAGAGGTGCTATGATTTTACCTCTCTGTTCTCACGCTTCTGTATTTTATATGAAAAAATTTTTCCCTCTAGTATCTATTCCCAAAATTTCTACTGCTAAAGGAATCTTAGCTTGTTGGTGTCAGTCTATAGAGGTGATATATTTCAAAATAAACATTTAATTTGCCCTCTCAGAGTCATCTACAGTGACATCTCCTTCTACAATGCTATTCTTTTGCCCTGCTCCCTGTGCCTGATGGGATACTGAAGAGAGGACAAGCCCTATCCTGACTGTTCCTGGGTACATCTCTTTAGACTATCTGGGGTTCCCACAGTGCCACCTTCCCGTCACTACATCTAGATAGGACTATAAGTCCCCCTCTGAGCTTTGACCCTGAACAGGGAGCTTGGCTTTTAGTCCGAATCTCATGCTCTTTCTTCTCTCTCTCCAGAACCAAAATAATTATTTCCTTTGTTTTCTCTTCAGATGGGAACTTGTTTCTGTCAGACTCTTCCTTTCTCCATGACTTTTCTTTGATATATTCTTCTCTTTCCCAAGAAAATACCCCAATGGTTTAGTGTTAGCAGAAAGGGCTACAGGAAAATAATTTATGGAGAAATTTTTAAAACACATTGATTATAGTGCTTTAAAAATATTATTTTCGAGATATTATTACCAAGACATAAGTGAATCAGATACTATGGTAGGCTCTAGGAAATGAAGATGAAGAGGCATATCCCCTGCCTTCACAGAGCTCACAGTTTACTAAGGAAAAAAGAATGCAAGAAGATGTTGCAAGACAATGTGGCTGTTTCTACAATGGAGATACAAAGCTCACTGTGAGCATAAGAGAAAGTTGTGGCAGGAGTTGTGGCAGAGAAAGCTTTCTGGGGGTAGCATTTGAGTAGAGATTTGAAGGACTTTTCCTATCTTCTCATTCAAAAGTGTAGGAGACACAGAGAGCTTAGGGTGTGCAGAAAATGAATTTAGTGTGGCTGGAACTTAAAGCATGAGGAGAAAATGGTTAGAAATGAGTTTGGATTATCAGGCAGGGACCCTTCATGAAGTTTCTAGTAGGTCATGCAGTCTGATGTCATTGGAAGCCACTGAAGCATTTTGTGCAGGTAAGATTTGCATACAGGGAAGATGTCTCTGACAGTAGGGTGGAAGATAAATTGAAGGTGAAGGTTGGATTTGGGTGATGAGAATTAGATTTAGGGAGGCCAAGAAGGAGGCTATTGAGTTCACTTGTCTGCCAATGACTGTTACTGATGGGGTAGAACTTTATAAAGAGGTGGAATGGATAAATTAGGGAATTGATTGAATGTGGAGGTTCGTCAAGAGAGAGGAATGAGGTTGCCTTCTAGGTTTCTGGCTCAGACATCTGAGTAGATGCCTTATCATCATCATCATCATCGTCATCATCATCATCATTATTTACTTAAGATTTGGAATGAAGGAGGAGTGTTGTACAGGTTTGGTGAGGGAGATGAATAGATAAGATGAGTTTGGTTTTGGATCTATAGACTGTGAAGTGTTTTTGGAAGAATCTAGTGGAAATGTCTTAGGGAGTAAAATATTTAAAAGTTGTACAGAGTGACACACTAAGGATGGACTGTGGAAACAATCCACTCTGGGTGTGGGCAATGAAAGATGCATTGTCAATAGAATTTAAAACAAGAACAAAACTGCCTAATATTCTGCTCTTTATCATTATGGTGTACCAACAATTCTATACAATGTCAATGAAAGTCTCTCCTCTGAAAAATATATTGTTTGTCTAAGTAGATCTAAGCTCTCAAATTTAGACATTTGTTTAATCTTTATTTTTATGAATATTTAAAAATTTTACATTCCATAGTTATTTTATATAAACAATTTTGTATCAGATTTTTCACTCATTATATCATAAATACTTTCCGACCACTACATGCCATATTACATCATAAGCACATATCATGCTTATAATTTTAATAGTCATAATTTAATTTGTTTAATTAATACTTTATTGTAGACATTTCACTTGTTATTACTTTTAGTTATAAACAGTCCTGTAATAAACTTCCCTCTGGATTATTTTATATTTTGATTTCTTTTCAATGAATAAAGAGCAGAATTACAGGGTCACATGATTTGACCAAAAATCAAATTTTTGTATAGATTTTGGTATAATCTTTGGAAATCTTTGTACTAATTTATAACAATGACAACAATTTAAGAGGCTACACTTTTTGTTTGCAAATTAAACTGCCACCTTCACTAAATTGAGTATTACTATTATTCTCATTTTTGTTACCTGAAAGGAGATGAAAAATTTGCTGGGCTGATACAAGGCCAGTAGCTACCATGACCCACATACTTATTTTTAGGATCTACTGTCCCTGGTAATACAGTTTAGTGGTCAAAACTCAGATTTCAGATAAAGCTAGAATCAAACCTCACCTCTGTTCAGCGTCTACTAGAACTGTAATTTTGCACAAATTTTATAAGCTCTCTGAGCTTATTTGATAAAATTGGTATTATTCCTACTTTATAAGACAGCAATGGGCTAATTATTATAAAGTTCCTAGCAGAGTGCCGACACAGATCAGTGAGCAATCAAAACATTATGTCCTTATTAATTAAAAACAAATTTGGCTAAGAGGACAAAACTTATATTTTTATTGTTTTAGCCTGATAATTTGAATTCTCAAAAGGTTAAAATTTCTCCTATATGTTGTTTTACTGAAACGATACATTCCTATTATATTATTTAAGACAACTTTGTTTGTCTGTGACAGAAACTAACTTAAATAATTTTAGGAAAAAAAAAAGAAAAGAATCCCTTGGTCCACGTAACCGGTTAACCAAGGTGGATTTAGCTTCTGGTTCACCTCAATGGAGGGGCTCAAACAATGTTGTCGATCTCTCTTTGTCTCTCTTTCTCTCTCTCACTCACTTTAGCTCTTGCTTATTCTGGAACTGCTTTCTTTGTGGAGTGGTCTTCTCTGCTAGGCATCCTCCATGTGGCTAAGGAAGTGTGGGCAGTGATTCCAGGCTTTTATCCTTCCAAACTAACTCAGTGGAAAGAGAGTTTTTCCCCCAACACCAATAGTTAAATCCACGGGGATCCATTCCCCATAATATCACAGTCCAGGCAGCTTTGCTCAGCTGGAATTCAGGAGAGGAAAAGTAAGCCTTTGAGCATCAACTGTATGTAATAAATTGACTTCTCTCTTTTGCATCCAGAATGGTGCTAATTTTGTCACTTGAATCATTTTCTGAGTTTTTTTTGACTCAAATGAGGAATCCTGGTTGAGAAAGCTTGGATGCAAGTGTTGTGAAGGCCCAGACCAAGGTCACAGAGGGCACTATCTGTGACCAGAGATAAGGGTTTGGGGAATCTTCTTGGCTATCCAAACAAAACAAAACAAAACAAAACAAAAAACAATAGATACCACCTGTGCTCAGAAGATGACATTATAGAGAACATTGCCTCTGCACCTCAGAGGATATGCTGGTTTTCCTGGTGAAAGTTTCCTCTTTCCGAAAGCACCCCGTCTAGGGGCTGAAGTAAAATTGCTGTCAGTCCTATCTTCTGGGGCACAGAGAAGACCCTGCAGGAAGGACGGTTATGGCAAGTGTTTTCCTCTAGCTGGTTTCCCAGGTTCTTTTCTTGAGCTCTTGAAGTGTCTTAAAAAGTGGAGGGAGAACTTTGAAGTGAAAAAACAGTAACTTTCTCATGGTTGCTAGAGTAACATTCATGCTTTGCCACAAAACGTCCCTTGGTGCCTCTGTCAGAGCCATAATAAGGCTCATTTGTCAGTTCCAATATGAAATTTCTTATGTTTCTATATAATGTTTCTTAGATGACAATCCTTAGACAATAATCACTGTCAGTGGGATCATCTTTGAAAACAAAGGAAAATATGAGCATCCAACATCCCAAATCTGAAGTGTTCCATTTGCTCTAAGCGGTTTGTCCCTGCTGAGGTTTGAGCCAACTGTCATCAGCGTAATTTCAGTGAGTAACATGACTGACTTTCCTCCTGCTATGAACAAGTTTCAAGTTTTCATTTCACTTCTAGGGCTCTGTGACTGGCCTTGATTTTCTTTTGTGTGCACATGTGTTGTGGCAAATTCTTGCTCAGAAAGCTATTATACCTTTGATTTTCTTTAAAGCTTACAAGGCACATTAAGGAAGAGCTGTGTGGATTTGGCTAAGCAGAAGCTCCTTGGTGAAAGGCAATCATTGCTGCTCAAGTATATTCAATGGAAACTCTGCATATATTTTAACAAATAGTACACTTTAGCCCAAATTATGTTGTCTTGTTTTCTCCATCTATTTCTAAGAACCCCAACTTTGGAGGTAAGGGAAGCCAAGTAGAAAGTGAGGTCTTAGGTGTAAGTTAGCTGTTAGAGATTTCAGCTTGTTTTATTTCTAAAATAGACTTTTTTAAAGAAAGCATCCAATAGTAGACTTTTTCATATCTAATAGAGCCCCTTTTGTGTAAAATATCCAGTTAATTTGTACTAAAGCTTTTGTGTGGATATTTAATTGTGCAGATAATTACCTTAATATGCCAATGGAAATACAGGTACACCTAAATGGACTTAAGGTTGGGAATGTGGCCCAGTGATTTTGGTTTTGATTTTATTCTTGCGACACTTTTGTTCCTGGCTTCCTTATTTTTACAAACTGCACCTCTGTGTGAATAGAATCTAAACTATGGATAATTTCAATTCTGTCTTCTCAGACAATCTCTATTCCCATCTTTCTAGATGCCTACTGGCCATTTCCATTTAAACGGCTCATCACAATCTCAAACTCCAAAGTCCTAAAATCTAATGGTTAATCTAAAAATCATCCTTCATTTTTTGACCCTACCCTATCTAGTTTTCTCTGTGGTACCAATCTTCACCTCGAACACCATGCCTGAGGTGACTTCTCTTGGAGACCCATTCAGCAGTGGCTGTTTTCCCTCCCTCACACCTCATAACACTGGAACCAGAAATGTAGATGTCTGAACACTCTTCTTGATCCTCTTGACTTTTTCTGGACCATTTTCACTCCCTCCTCCTTAGTAATATCCAGGTTTTAATCTCATGGCACTTGACTATGCCACTTGATATTTGATACTGTTGTAGTCATCTTCTGCCCCAGGTCACCCTACCTCATTGTGTTCTTGGACATGGTCTCCATTATCAGTCATAATTATTGGTGATTGCAGTAACTCAAATATATTCACTGATGAACTTAATAATAACTACAGTTTCTCAGTTCCTGACTTCCTCCCTCCAATAATCTCATACTCCGTCTTACCTCAGACATTCACTCACTTGGTTATGCCTTAGCCTTCCCCATGACAATAACTGCATCATCTAAATGATCTCAATTTGAGACATGCAGCTCTCCAATGACCACATCACTTATCTCAAGGTTGCTTCCTCTGGTATTTCAACTCAATCTCCAACTCTATCAATACCTCCAATTCATTGATCCACTCTCCCTTTTACTTTTCCTCATCCTTCTGACATCTCCTTACCTGACTTAAGCTCCTTGGTCAATCACAGATAGTCCTTTGAATATGCCTTCAATTCCTTGTCCCTCTCTCGCTTTGTCATACTCTTATCCTAGTTCAACCCAACATTCCACCATTTTTTCCCCTCCCTACTAGATCTTTCCAATTAGCATATAAACTTAGTGCACTCTCCCCCATGTTAAAAAAAAAAAAAAAAGACTCTTATGTTCCTTTACTTTCCTTTTAAGACACTTTGCCTTTCTCTTCCATTCCTCATGGAAAACTTCCTCAAGGAGATGTTTACACTTGTAATTCCAAAGTTCTGTACTTTCTTTCTCTCTTGAATCCAATTTAATCCAGATTTTGCCTTCATCCCTCCACCGAAACGGCTCTTACCATTGATGATCTCTATGTTGGTAAGTCAGTGCTCAAATTAAGTCCTCATTTTACTTGAACTGCCATGAGCTATTTATTTGTGCATTATCTTTCTTTGGTTTCTAATACAGCACACTTTTCTAAATGCCTTGGGGTCTTTCTGCCTGATCTTCAGTCATCTTTGCTGGTGTCTTATCACCCAACCTCTACAGGTTGGAGTGACTCTGGGCTCAGTAATTAAACTCTCTTTTGGAATTACATTCCTTATTTGGATGCTTCCTTTCAGTTTTGTGACTTTAAAGACCATACAAATGTTGATCAATACCAGATGCGTATCTCTAGCCAGAAGGCTCCTTTGAACCTTTGAACTCCAGACAACTCTACTTGGATGCTTAATAGGCATCTCAAACTTTATATGTCCCAAACTTTCCAAAACTGAGTTTCTAATCTTTTCTTCATAATTCTGTTCCTTCCAAATTCTCTTCCATCATACTAAATCCATTCTTTTAACTGCTCAGGCCAAACACCTTGGAGTTATTGGTGACTCCTCTTTTTTCTCTCATAGTCTAATACATCAAGAATCTTGTCATCTCTACATTCACAATCAGGACTGGCTCCATAATTTGTGTGAGCCAATGCAGAATGAAAATGTGAGGCCACTTCCTCGACAATATTAAGAATTTCAACACTGCAGCATCAAGGCCTTAAGCCAACTGCAGGGCTCTTTAGGGCAGGGTCCATGTGACTGCGCAGGTCCCAAGCCCATGAAGCCTGTGCTGTTCACAATATTATAATCACTTCTCATCACTTCCACTCACAATGGATTCAAGCCATTGCCATTTCTTTCCTGGTTATTGAAATGATATCCCACCTGGTTTTCCTGTTCTCTCTCTTGATCCTCTAAATTTATTTTCAACCTAGCAGTCAGAGTGACCTATAAAGAGATAAGTCAGATCTTGTCATTCCTCTGATCAAAACCCTCCAGGGACTCCTATGTCTCTCATTTCCATTTCTCTTTCTTCATACTAGGTTAGTACATCATCATGTCATACCTAGATAACTGCAATATCCTTCAGGACTTCTTACATTACTCTCTCCTGGTTTTGATCTGCTGCATATCTCAACAAGAACAGTCCTTATGAAACACCATTTCATCACCTCATTTTATAATACAATAAAAGCTCTAACTATTAAATAAACCAAAACAGGCCTTTGGGTAGTGGTACCACAGAGGCCATTCAAGATATGCAAAATAATGACGGTTATCATTTATTGAATACTTGGAAGCACTCTACTACAAGTTGTATAGGTTAGCGCATTTAAACTTCACAATAGTCCTATGAGTTGGACAGCACTATTATTCCTATTATTCCCATTTTAGCTATGAGTAAGCTGAAAGAGGTTAAATACCTTCCTGACAGGTACAAAGCTAGGAATGGCAGAGCAAGTTTCAAATATAGGTAGGATGAAATCTAAGCCCATCCACTGAGCTCATGGCCATGCATTTTTGTTTATTTTTAAGTCTACTGTTGTTTACTGTAAAATTGTAAGGATTTGGAGTACTATCATAATTTCCATACAAAGTTTCTTATGTGCTTTCCAGAGATAAAAATCATGTGTTTTCCTTCTTGCTATACCAGAGAACAAACTGCAGAGGTGTTGTACTTTGTTTCAGTTGGATAACAGAGGAAAATAACTGAACATTCACCTATTCTCTCAGATATGTTCACTTTATAAAACTCTTGGCAGCCAAAGAGTTGGTGAGTGCATAGTGCTGCCTTTAGTCTTTCTACCACTGGGACAAGAATTTCAAGGATCTGCTAGTCTTACAAATGAATTTCAGAAAGAATTTGTTTTCAATAGTTGAGTTTAAAAACATTTAAATTACATTGACTACAGTTTGTTTAAAGCATTTTTCTGGCTTATATTTCTGAGTTGAAGCTTAATTTTTCACTGTCTCATTTTAATTTCTCCCTTTTCTCTGGATTTCATCCTCTCATTCATTATTCTTTGTCTCCTCTCTCTTTCTGGCTTTTCTTCCTGCAGCTGGGCTTTAGTTAGAAGGGGTGGACGCAGCTGCCCAACCATTTTCACATTCTTCACTGATATGATTTTCTTGAGGTAAAACATCATTTAAGAAGTATTACTCAACAATTAAGTGTTTCTGTCCTCCTCAAAATCTGTGTCTGAAACTCTGCCAACAAGACCCTTTGCAGTTGTTTGTATTGGTTCAGATCCCTTCCTGTTCTGCATTATTTTATTTGTTCTCTATTTGTTTGTCTTTTATGTGATATTTTGTTGTAGTTCTAATTTCCTCTCTCTCTCTAATCTCTACCACTGACTTGGTTCAACTATTGTCTTTATTTCTCAGTGGGAGAGGGGATTCATTGACTCTTTATTTTCCATCACATGTTCCAAACGCTTGTTAAACTGAATGTTTCTTCAATTTGATGGGACAGATTTTCACAGGGCATAGGGGCAATTTTGGAGCCAGGAGTTGGACTCTTGCCCAACCTTTGAAGATTCTTACTAGTCCACTGTGCTCTTGACTTGAAGCAAAGAAAACTTTTTGTTGATACTACTACTTAAGGGAACAAAATTTGGCCCACAAGAAAGTAATTTGTAGTGGAAACCTTAGACTATCTGGTCTTTATTGTTATTTATAAACTGAAGTGTCTCTTAGTCTTTCAACAGTTATGCTAGATGTCTTCAGGGTAGCTCTTGGGCTGACTTTTCAATGGAACCATTTGATTTTTAAGCATCTGATTCTTATTAATACATTGAATAACCCTTACTCATTATGCATAGGCTGGCTTCAGATTAACAGGGATATATCAATCTACCTAAATCAAACTTGCTGCTTCTTTTAGTTTCCTAGGCTGCTCAAATTAAATACCATGAAATGTGCTGGTTAAACAATGGGAATTTATTCACTCATGGTTTTGAGGCTGGGAAAATGTGCAAATCAAGGCATCATCAAGGTGATGCTTTCTTCCCAGAAACCAGCTGCCAGTGATCCTTGGCTCCTCTGTAACATGGCAAAGCACATGGCAGCATCTGCTGGTCTCTCCCAGCTGAAATTTGTTGATTTCCGCTTCTTGCTTCTGTGGCTTTCTGTCTCTCCACCTGCATTTCATTCTCTTATAAAGGACTCCAGTAAGAGGATTAAGACCTGTTGTGGGCCATGCCTTAATTCACGTTACCTCATCAAAAGTCCTCCTTATATAGGCTCGTACCCACGGGAATGGATTAAATTTAAGAACAAGTTTTTCGGGGGTACACACAGCTTGAAACCAACATGGTGTTATTTAGCATTTACAGAAGGGAAAAAAAGAGGGAGTGGGTCAAGGGATAATATTAAAATATTTAACAACCATGAGCACCAACCAATCAGAATGGAAGCCAGCCTTGGAGAAAAGTTGGGTCTTGGAGACCTTTATTACATCAATATTTAACATCTTGAGTACTGAATTGTTGGAAGTCTGGGGTCCCAGTGGAAGGACTTAGGAGGTTTGACAGCAAGGGTACTACTGGGGGACTGTCTTAGTTTGCTAGGCTGCTCAAAGTGCATACCATGAAATGTGTGGGCTTTTACCAATGGGAATTTGTTAGCTTACAGTTTTGAAGCTGAGAAAAATGTCCAAATTAAGGCATCATCAAGGCAATGCTTTCTTCCTGAAGAGCACTGCCAGCGATCCTTGACTCCTCTGCCACATGGTAAGGCGCATGGTGGCATCTGCTGGCCTCTCCCTTCTCTTCCAGGTTTCATTGCTTTCAGTTTCTGGCTTCTGTGGCTTTCTCTCTCTTTGTCTGAATTACATTCTTTTAAAAAGAACTCCAGTAAGAGGATTAAAACTCACCCTGGGCCACACCTTAACTGAAGTAACCTCATCAAAAGGTCCTACTTACAATTGGTTTACACTCACAGGAATGGATTAGATTTAAGAACATGATTTTCTGGGTGCAAACAGTTCCAAACCACCACAGGGACTCAAGTTAATATGGAATTATTTCAATACTTTAATAAGTAGCTGCATGTTATTCTTGTGTGAGAGTGTGTTCATTGTTGATTCAATTTCAGTTCAAATCCCTTTCCATTGATATACTGTGGAAGGTGGACTCACAGAAGATATTGGTATGACGTGATTTTCCATGGTGTTTTCTAATGAAATGTTGGGTCTAGGTCAAGTTTAGATCTTTATTAATTGAGATTCTCAATTCTATAAGAATTGTAACCTATCTGTGCACAGAAAGAAGTTTTTTATCTTAAAATGCACTGAACTTGGGGATGAGTTGTGGCTGTGTGGAATTAATAACTTTAATTTTGTACAAGTTGCTTACTAACTTTATTGTTCCCCTTCTTCTACGTCTGTAAAAAAGAGAAAATTGGATCAAATCAGCTCTAAGCTCCCTTCCAGATCTAACATTCTCTAATTCCGTTGAAATCTCAACAGGTAAATGCCTTTTGCCTGACATTTGATAGGAGATTAAATAAAAATTGACCTGCCTTTTAGAACATGTAGGAAAAGACATAGAATGACCAACTTCTGAGTATATAAGCCATCTCTGATGACTAATTATTCATTTCTTTCCACAAGCTTCCAACACTCCGTTTAGAGACAATCTGACTAAAATCTTTTTTCCCCTTTTGTTTGTATATAAGATAGTTTTTTTACATATATATATAGCATTCAATTATGTATTTGAGCACCACTACAGCCTTTCTGAAATGAGGGTACAGTTATACTGAATTCTGCTTTCTGCCTTATATGCAGGGTAGAATTTCTGGTTTGTTTCAAATAGGAATGGGTAGAATTTTGTGAAAGTATATTGCTGAGACAGTGTTTATCATTTTGGGAATTATGGTAGAATGGGCAGTTTTTCACATTAATGATGCCTCTGTAGTAAGTAAGATGCATTAATATGTGTTAAAACAACAACAAAACAACAGTTCTCACCCAGACTAAAAAGAGGAATCATCAAAAGATAATTTCTTCTTAAATCTTAAAAAGTGCTCTGCAATTAATCTGGATCACAAACCAGAATTCTCTTTGCCTTCAATATTTCTACAGATCTCTGGAGCCCAACAACTAAATTGTTTAATACATGTGGTTCCATTTCACTCTGGTACTTGTTTTACAGACAGTAGCTTTAGGCCCTAATGATCACATTTTGACAAAGCTCTTATTCAGAAGCAAGAGCATGATCTTTCACACAAAATCTAAGTTTATTTCCCTTAAGCTGAAGACCAAAATCCTGCCTATTCTAGTTATAGTATCAGTTATTGTACCATTCGTCCTCTGTGACAAATAGGCCTTTAATGGGGCCTAAGACATTGAGCACCTTTTCTATGATTATTGACTTTCAGTGTATGCGTTGTTGGTTCCAATTCACCCAGAGTGTATATATTCATTAAGTACTATAGAACCACTTAGATTGTGAAACATGCTATTAGGTCAAGGAACTAGGGCAGGAAAAGATTCAGTCTGGTGATTGGCCGAAAAATACTTACGCATTCTTCCATCCACTCATCCATCTATCATCAAAAAATATTTATTCAGGATGTAATATTTTCTAGACAATGTGATAGATTCTAGTGATATAAAAATGAGTGAAAGCATAGCCCTTGACCCAAGGAATTCATCTTTTGGGGATGCATCAAAGGTAGACATTATTATAGTATAGCCACGTTTGTGAAACTAGAGAAGTATATAATAGAGTACCATGGTGGCAACAATAAAAAATTTATATAGATCTTATCCATGTCAGGCAATCTTCTAAGCAACTTATATTTAATCTTTTTAGCAAACTCTATGGACTAAGTACTATTATTATCATTCCCATTTTACAGATTGGAAGCTGAAGTACAGAGAGGTTAAGTTACTTGTCCAACATCACTCAGTGGATTCTGGGTCCATGGAGAGGAATCACTTTTCACAGGGGGAAGACTGAGTTATCTCAGGGAAGAGATTGATTAGCTCCAGAGTACAGTTACAAAGGACCCTGTGTGTGGCAACTACTGAATGAAGCAACAGAAATCATGCCCTGTAGGAGAGCATTTCTACCCAGAATATCACCCATACTGCCCAGTAAAGCTGCAGTGGGCAAAAGTCTCAGCACTGCCTCTCTCTTCCTGTTACATCTGGGTCACGATCCATCATTGATTTTAAAGTCTATTCCTTGAAGAGTTTACTGGCTGACCAACCCCCCACCCCCACCCCGCACCTTCCCATCTTAATCGATGCCAATACGTGAAGCATCTGATCAGTGCCATGAACCAGAGACTCCAAGAGGGAAAGGGCCAGAGCTGCTGGCAGATGTCAGACCACAGACGTCTCCTGGGATGTTCCCAGCATCTTTTATAGTTTGCTGACGCTGGAGAGTGCTAGGTAAGTTTGTCCTGCCAGTCAGAAGAAAAACATTAAGGAAGGTGGTATTTCAGCTGGTGGATGTGAAAATAAGACTCTGTTTTAGAAGGTTTAAAATGTTACATGTCCATCTAAATTAATTGCCGATGATGATTATGCCCAGTTTTTTTTTTTTTTTGAAAATCCAGGGAAATGAGTTCACTCATCACAGTTGTAAAGTTGTAAATTGGCACGTTTTTGGAGGAACTGTTCATATATTTTGACACATGAATATAATAGATGTGCACAAAGATAAATGTTCAGTTGTTAATTACTAGACACATAATAGTAAAGAAAAAATGGAAAAATCTACCAGGCAATAGCAGATTGTCCAGGTAAAGTATGTTATAGCGAAACCATGGGATGCTACACAGCCTTCAAAAATCACATTTATTGAAATGGGGAATGGTTGAAAATGTATTTAGTATTTAGTGAAAAAACAGACTATCAAAAATATATGCAGTATACAATTTTATAAAAGAATTTAAATGTATACATGATGTAGGTAGAATTGTACATATCTATCAAAGTGTGTATACATATAAATATTTGCACACATTCTAGAAGGATATAAATTAAAATTTTAGTAGCAATGGAATCATAAGCATTGAACAAAATTTGTTCATTTCTGCATTTAACATCATTGTGTAATTAGAAAGAAAATTATAAATTAGTATTAGGCAGAGAGCAAGAAATCCAGATAACAAGAAATAAATTTTCTTATTCTTTCCTCATAGAATTACTTTATTTTAAAGGTAAACCTTGTCCTTCCAGATTTGAGAACTAACCATACCAGTTACCTATTTTCTTGGCTAATACTCTCCTAAAGGTTTTTTATTAAAGATTATTATATGTTTTTTATTTGAGTTGACTGACCTATATTATTATTATTTTCATATGTGGGAAGAGAGCTAAGGGTCTCACAATTAACAAAGGGTAGTGCTTTGGCATTTGCATTCCTTTCACTTCAATTCTTTTCAAAATCAAGTCACAAAGTGGCAGTGCTCAAGCTGGAGCTGGGACACAGGTGTTGGGTTTAGTTCCCACAGTGTTCCACAACATTTAAAAAGCATGAGATTTGCCATAACGATCCAGAAATGAGGATTCTCTTGAAAAACAAATAGATCTCACAACGCGGAGTTTGAGTTCCCACCAGGCAGTGGCTGCTGGAGATGAGCTGCAGTTGTCCTTTATAAATGGTCAAGCATGCTCCAGTTTGCCATCTTTCCCATCATCCTTTATCTTATATTTGGATTAAATTCCTTGCCTAAATTTATGGGCTTTTAAATTTGATATTCCTTTTATGGTTACCCCCCCCCCGTTTTTTTTTTTTTTTTTAAATACATTTAAAGATGAAGATGAGTGGATTTATAAATTAGTATTCTCTTTATTAACTTAAGTAACATTATCTTTGAAGACAACTGAGTCTCTTGTTTTAGGGGATGTTGCCACTATATTTCCACATTTAGAGAGAGAGAGAGAAAAAAAAAAAAACTATCACAAAAGCATTTAATAGAGGAACACAGGTTAACCAGACTGGTTTTTGTGAAATTTTGGTTTCTGGTCTAGAACTTTATCAATGTCCAGGAAAAATTATTTTATTTCTATTTTAACAGTTCAATATTTTTTCAGTTAGCACTTTAAAGTCAATAAATGAACTTTTTTCCCCAGTTGCCTCCAAGTATAGGATCAGTAAAATAATGAGACATTAAAAGGAAACTAGATTTGTAAATTTATAGAAATCAAAAATCAGAAAAACATTAACTGGGAATACTACAAGAGGGCAACGATGCTCTGGCCTGTTAGGACATGTGCATCAACCAATGTGCAATTAAAAAATACAGCCTGTGAGGAAGCAACACGGGAGAATAAAAGCCTATTAAAGCTCTCCTAAGAGTCAAGGTTCTTGCCAGCAAAGCCATCTGTCAGGAGATTACGGAGAAGAAAATTTCGGCAGGAATTTTCCGCTGGGACCAGATGGAGTGCCAAGAAAAGGTGTGTGGCATCAGGAGTGAAGACAAACGCTGCGCGTCTTCCGCTGCGTTTATCACGGACAGAGAAGGAACTGTCAACCCATTGGGTCTTAGCAAAGAGCAAGGAAGGGGACGGGAGGGAGTCTCCGTGTCGCTGTTCACAGAAGTACTGACGTCGTATCGAAAAGAGTTTATGGAAACAATCTCTTTTAAGGTAAGTTAAGCTTTGTTGCATAATGTTCGATAATTCAACATTTATTAAATTATTGAATTTATTGAACTTTACTGAACTACTAATCAAAACACAAATGTTAAGTTTATATGAACCAAACTGCAGCAGGTGATCAAATTACTTGAGCAAAGTGGGAATGTCCTGGTTTTCTTGAATCTGGTTTTTTGAAAACTTGGATTTTTGGAGTTTGTAAAAATACCCAGAACATTCATTTAGATGAAATGATATACAAATATGTGATTTTCACTTATTTTTTCAAAGTAAATGCTTAGTGAAAAGTAGTCAAGTTCAACTCATGAGTGTTTGCCTCTGGAGAATTAAATTCATGCCATGCTGTGAAATAATTAAAGCTATATAACCATGAAAATTGCAGGTGTTAATAATAAGGACAAATATTTCATGCAGTTCCTAGAATCATGTCAGGAAAAGGTCCTTGAGTTTTAAAAAATTTTAAAGGTCTTAGAATCTTTCTTAATTCATTTCCTGAGTTATGTTCTTACATAGTACTATTTTGTATTTTTTAGCAATAGTTTATTCTCCATTCCCTTTGGTGATTGATTTTATTTTTCTTTCTTTTTCCAGATAAGAAAAAATACGGATTATAAATGTAGAATAAAATTATCACAGATTTATTATCTAGACTATTAAATAAACAGTATGCATTTTTCCTTTCAGTTTTTTTTTATGGCAGAAAGACATACAACTTAAGGACTTCTTTAACTGTCAAGAAAATAAACACATAATAAGGTAGGTCTCATGCTAATTTAGCAAATTTTTTAAAACCTTTAATATTGATAAGAAGTTGTTAATCAGGGCTAAAACATAGTTTAATTCAATTTTATTTTGTCTTGATCAAAAATAGAAATATTTTATTTAACTCAATTATTACTTAGAGAAACGGAAATGGGAAGACATAAGTAGAAATTCCAAACGGGGGCAATAAATTATCTCCTGGGAGAGAACACAAAGTCAAATAATATAGTGCCAAGTCTGAGGGATCATAGAGTGATCCAGTGTTCACTCTGACACTGTGCCCATATCAGATTATGGTTTCTTTAATTGGAGAGAAATTATCCTGTGCATTTAAGTGAAGTTATCCTGTGAATTCAATTAGAGTGAATAATTAATTTTAATAACCCAGACTTTTGAATCTTATTGCCTTCTTCTCTTACAAAGAGCAATTTTGCCTGAATTATCAGGTTATTCTTTAAATTCTTATTTTTATTTCATGCATTATTCCTCCATTCCCTTGTTCCTTCACCACAATTATGTAAACATTGTCCAGGGAAGGGTACTACTGGGCCATTTGTGAGAGGATGAATGGAGTATGGTGTCTGCTCTTAAAGTGCTTACTGTTCATTACACTGTATATAACTTCTTCCTTTATCTTTGAAATAATTTAAGAACAAAGTTTAAATCTTGTTTCACCCAATATGAATCTAAGGTTCACTGACATTAAATGGTACAATAGAAAATATCTGTGTTAACATTATAATTTCAGACTTTTAGTGCATTGGTTTTATTTGTACTTCAGAATATATATATATGTATATATGTGTATATTTAATTTGTTAAATTAACAAGGATTGAAATGAGTAGTTAACTTTGTCCTTTGACTCTCAATTTGTGGCTTTTCATTTCAAAAAACATTGAAGAGATTAATTTTTCACCTAGAAAAGGGTAAAGAAATCCTATGTGATAAAAGTAGACTTAAACTCAACTGGAAATTTAAATATCTTGTCTCTGGTCAAAGTCTTATCTCCTTATAAGTGGAGGTATTTCTAAACGTTAAGTCATTCGAAACTGTATAGTAGATTCTTACCTGCTTCATCCGTTACTTTTTCCAAAGATTGATTTGGAGGCATGTGCATTTCTAGCATCTTTGGCTGTATTACAATGGTTCATTCTGAACAAAAGTGTTATTTAAGTTTCTGAGTTATGGAGATCCTCTCTGGGATCCTTGCCAGAAATAATGAAGTTCTTGCTTCAACGAGTGGGTCTGGAAACTGTCACCTCAAATGAAATCCATTTATAATATAACACTATCACCATATCTTCTCAGAATAATGAAATACTAAGTTCCATAGTCAATATTTTGATAATGTAACATATACAATAATATGACTATATTATCTTTTTCGTAAAGAATGTGTTAGTCAAAAGAGAACAAGTTAGACTCATATAACCATACAATTATTAAGAATAAAACCAGGAGCATGAAATAAAATAATAGTTCAAAAGCATATGAGCAAAGAGAACAAGTGATTAGGTCTGCCTTTTTTTTTTTCTTAGTTGAAGGCTAATTAGGATTCTAATGAAAAGTTTGATGCTTTTGTTCTTCAATCAAAGAACACATCAGTTACAAAACATGTTCTTATACTATATATTTTTAAACATTTATCCCTCTTTTTCTCTATTGTCTACACAAAGTTGGGGAGCATGTTATTTTCCTAAGGCTTCCAGATTACTAGAGTCACCACAGTCTCCTCCCTGTCTAGCCCCTAGCCCCTGAATGTCTTCTGTCCAGAAAGTAGTAGATCCCTACCCAAAGCACAGCCTCTCAATTAGTTTGCAGGCTAACTAAAGTGGTGTGCAGTTAAGCATGAGGTTCTAATACCAAGCCTTCTGGGTTTCAATCCCTGTTCCTTTGTGAGAGCAAGACACATATCCACTTTTTCCAGCTGTAAAATGGAGCTAATAATGGTACAATATCTACTGTGTGGATAAAATGACATAACAGATGAACAGTGCCTACCATATTGTAAATCCCCACAAATATTAATTATGATGATGATGAGTTTGAAGAAATTCAGACCTTTCGAGTGCCTTGTCTAGACTCTTGCATCATCCTTCAACTGTGTCCAGTGTTGAGTGTCTTTATTGCATTTTGTGGAAGCCACTCAAAATACACATCTGATCATGTTATTTTCCCTAGTGTTGCTCCATCACCTTTGCTTAAGGACCCACACAACTTAGCATAGAACATGAGGCTCTTCTCTCCATCCATCTCCAGCTTCTTGCACCTTGAGATATATTGGTTCTTCTGTCTGGAACACCTCTTATTTTTGCCTACCTGTTAATTCAAACTCAGCCTTCAATGCTTAGCTCAAGTTTCCAAGAAGACTTTCCTAATCTCATCTTCACCAGCTCATCTCCATTCCTAGGACTGCATTGGTCTAGCTGGGCTCTGATTTTACAGTCTGCCAGTTGGTTGCTTCCTTCAAAAGTCTGTGAACTGTTTGAAACAGGACTATGGATTACATGCTATGTGTAGGCAAATTGGGGAAACTGTGTAGGTCCTACCCCATTTTTAGGAAGAAAGATGAACTGGCACAAAAAAAATAACTTAGAAACCATGCTCCAGATCATTGGGTTTCTTTGAGACATTTTTCAGGAAAGGACAATCACAGGAAGGAGTCTTTAAGCCTCACCCTGTTACCTTCCAATCTGTGGCTTTTAAAATCCTGCCTCTAAGGTTAGATTGGAACATGGCTGTAAGATAGGACCACAAAATCAATTTGTTCCATGAAATGCAAGTCAACAATGCCTGGGGAAAGTACCTAGAATCAAATAAAATACTGATTTGGAAACTTTTATGAAGTTGAGAAGTTCAGATTAAGAGTATAAAAATTGATTAAAGTGGGAAATTGAGGAATCAATTGACAAATTTTATCTCTGTATATAATAAAATTCCTATTTCAGTTTTAATTTCCATAGTAGATTTCTTGCTTCCCTTCACAAAATTGCTGAGATAAAAGCCTCATCATTGTTTCAAGTTATACAAAATTATGTACAATATAATTTTGTGGTGCATGTGTGCATGGAATTATTTAATTATTATTATTAATAAAACCAATAGAAGTCTGCTTTTATATAATAGTTCATGTTGTATTAGTCATAAATGTTAGCAATATGAGGGACCTTAGCAGCACTTTAAATGAATTCTTTCATTTTACAGATGAAGGAACTGAGTCACAGAGAGGTTAACTTATTGGTTTTCTCAGGGAAAAATTAACCAAAATTGTCATTCAGAGTTATGTTTTCTATTATATGAAAAGTGGTTGTCAATGAGATATTCAAGGTCAGGGTTGCTATCTGGTTTTATCTTCTTTTAAAAATGAATTTAATGACTTCATTAAAATCAAGGGATACATAAAAGGCAGCATAGTTATCACACAGTTGACAGAGATTTACTTATCAGATTTTCAAACAAGGAATTCATCAGGCTACAAATTCTTTCCAAGGAACAGAACTGTCCTGTATTCAAAGAACATGAGAGCTCCATCAACCATCATGCCCTTGAAGAAAGTTCTGACAACTTATTCTAGTATGTGTCTAAAAGAGGACTGCTTTATGTCTCAGCTAGCTCAAATTAGAGGACCCAACCAAGAGAAAGACAGAATGAAGGACTGTCTATTCTGATTCACATGTCCATATTCCCAAGCTAATCTCTCTAGATGTACTTAATACTGTTTATCCTTCTAGGTGTCCTGAAGGCAGAGAACTGGCCTTTAGAGTAGAGTCAGTTCCCACAGCGGCTCAAGACCTAAGGCAATTCAAAGCAGAAAACAGAAACAAGTACAGGAAGATAGTGAATAAGATATTATTGGCAGACAGCAGACGGCCACTGGAATAGATGCAACATATATACACACATACATTTATGAGGCGGGAGAGGTAGACTATGGCAGTGACTTCTTTATTTGTAATAAAGAACTAAGTTCCTTAAAGAGAAATAGTAGGAGTAAAGTAAAACTATCTTGACTCAAAGAATAACAGTGTTTGAAAATATTTGCTTTCTCTGAATAAATTTTAAGAAAGCATTTTTGAATATGTATTCTGTGGCAACACCAGCTCCATGGAATATCCTTCCACCGTGCCCCCATATCCTAAGAATTTGGTGATCATATAACTTTGGGAAATATTATATTGAACAGAGGATTTTGAATCTCTAAGGGGTGTATACGGATGCAGTTTTTTCTAAATTTATCTGACTCCTGAAACTTGGGTTAGAAGCATTTCGTGATATGAGTGATCCATTACACAAACTTGAGAAGCAGTGACTTCTAACACTGTGTTAGACACTGCGGGTAACCAAGACTTTTTTTTTTTTCCATCTTGTCTGGAGCTTACAGTTAAGTACCATGAAAAGGAGTCCTAATTTGATAAATTCTATAACTATGTAATTAGTTATGATGACACCTTTGACCACTGTTTTTATTCAGAATAGACTGACAGAGGTCTAATGGGCTGCATAAGCCTGAGATGATTCAGGCTACTACTTTTCCAAATTTCTTAAGCAGCAGCAGTCCTTTTATTTAAGTAAATGCTTTTTTAGACACATGATACATAAAACAGATAAAAGTAGGCTGGTTGCAGAGTACTTTCTCTTTGACTTCCTGTCTTTTACTGTGAACTATGATTTACATTTTTGCATGGCAGCAATTAGAGGGACATTGTATAAAGTCATCTTCAATAAATATTTATTGAACTCCTGATATTGCAACATTCTGAATATTTTTATTTTGAGTAATAAATCACTAGAAAACGGGTTTATTTTCGTAAATAATCTTATTTTTTTGACAGGAAAAAGATTGTGTGTTACAGCAAGGGTTCAAGGAATATAGAATGGTTGCGCTAATCACGTTTTTTGAAGTGAATTTTTGAAAATCTTAACTAAAAGTGAGATTTTTCTCATAAGGTCATTTCCTTAGAATTTTTTTTTTAAGGAACAGTATTTCAAATGAATAGACAAGAAGAGGAAGCCCTGAAAATGACAAATTTATTTTGGTATTTGCATTGCTTTTTGATGTTGTTGTTGCTGCTGCTATAACAAATTACCACTTAAAACAATGCAAATTTGTTATTTTACAGTTCTGTACATTTTAAGTCTGACATAGGTCTCGGGCTAAAATCAAGGTATTGGCGGGGCTGTGTTGCTCTCTGCAGGCTCTAGGGGAGAATCTGTTTCCTTGCCTTTTCCAGCTCCTAGAGGCCTCCTGTATTCCTTGGCTTGTGGCCCTTCCCTCCATGCACAAACGCAGCAATTTAACATCTCTCTGACTCTGCTTCTGTCTTTCTGACCATATCTCATATCTCTCTCTGACCACACCCAAGGAAAGGTTCTCTGCTTTTAAAGATTCATGTGATTGCCCTGGGCCCCATCTCCAGGTCTGTATCCTTAACCGCATCTGCAAAGTCCCCTTTGCCATGTAAAGTGACATATTCACAGATTCTGGTGATAAGATATGGATATCTTGCGGAGATCACCAGTCTGCCTAGTACAGTATATTAAGCTTCTCCCTCAAATGTTGTCACTGAATATATTACATATTTTTATCAAATTAAACAAATTATGAGTCTTTTTGACTTTCCTATTTGCACATGAAACCTTCTCCAAATAAATGGGGAAACCCTACTCATCCCTCAAGGTCCCGGGCCTTTGACCCTGCTCTGGGTCAACCTTCCCTGCTGAATCTGAGAGAACTTATTGCTGCCCCCTCTGGGTTTCTTCTCATTAGTGACTTAGGTGTCTCTCTCCATCTGCTTCCTCCCCTGCCAATAAATAATGTGAGTTCCTGAAAGCTGGGACTCAATCCAATTTAGCATTTTTTTTAAATATCTTCAGACTTGCACTAGGTGACTCTTCCTAGGTGACTCTCCCACATTTTAACATTTTATCTATGTGCCAATGACTCCCAGATCTTTACCTCCAGCAGTGATTCCTCCTGGAGTTCCCAACTCACTTAGCCAACAGCCTATAAGGCAATTCCTCCTCGATGCCTAATAAGCATCTCAGACTTAACATGGCAAATCAGAACACTTCCTTTCCTCCCAAACCTGCTCATATCTGCGTCTAAAGCAAGCAAGCAAACAAATAAATCTGAGAAACATTCTTACTAATTTCTTCTCCTCAACTTCTATATCACTTTAATCAGCAAATGCTAAAAATCCTGCTTATAATATATCTAAAAATATCCTGAACCTCTCCCTTCTCTATTTCTATGACTAAAACCTTAGCCCAAGCCTCCTCGTCCAACCTGGACTTTTTCAGTAGCCTCCTAACTGGCTTTCCTCCAGTTCCCTTCAATCTGTTTTGCTCAAAGCATCCAGAATGGGTTTTGTAGAATAATTCAGATTATAGTCATAACCTGGCTTAAATCCTCCAGTGGCTTTCCATCATCAGATCCAAAATCTTTCATAAATTAAAAAAGATTTAGATCATCTAGTCTGTGTTTATCTCTTTAACCATATCTCAAACCATTCTTTCCCTCCCACCTATGATCCTGTCAAAGTGGCCCTCTTTTTCTTCTTCTAACTTGCCAAACTTGTCTTTGCTTTTTAGGCCTTTGCAGCAGCTGCTCTGCTGCTTGAAATGCTCTTCCCCTATTTTCTTATCATCATTTGATTTTCAACTTACAGACCTCTCAGAGAGGCTTTTTTTTGACCACCCTAAAGAAGGCTGCTGATTATTCTCCTGACATCACCTTATTTTAATTCTTTGTATTGCATTATATTCATCAATATCTAACATTTTTTTCTTCATTACCTTTTAAAAAATACATGCTCTATCTTTCTCCTTCTGTCTGTAAACTGTAAGATTCCATGAGTGCAAAGTCTTGCTTCTTCCCTTTGTATTCCTTTAGGAGACACATTATAGATACCCAATAAATATTTACTGAATAGATAACTTTTCATCCCCAGAGACTGAAAAGTTGCTTGGCCTATAACCAGTGTTTAATAAAAAGGTATTTAATTGAAGTTGAAGGCTATTAATGATGGAGGAAATTCCAATAGTATTATCTGTCTTTAATTCTCATTTTCTTTCACATTGTCCTTCCATTTACTAATTTGGTATGATTTTTGATTTAGCTATTAGAAAATAAAACAATTCATGCAAGGTATGGTGAGTTTTCGCATTATGGTGAAGTTTATTTTAAAGCTGATATGGTTTCTACATAATTCACGAATGATTGTAAGCAAAAAGAAATACATTGAAATGTCAAGGTTATAGGATTCTTTTAAAATTGTTTGGATACAACTAGGCTTTTTGACTAGGAGTATCATATTTAGACTAAGAATATCATGCCATTATGTTTAGTTTACTGTGTTGCATATTGGTTTTTCTTTAGTTTAATTACTTACGTTGTTTACCACTATTAAGTAACAATGGCAGAGGGATGTCATTAATGTTTCATACAGACTTTAGTTATCATGGTTTTGTGATAAGCAGAATCAATGGCAAGCAAACTAACTTATTTTCAAATTAAACCAAATTATAATTGCCAAATATTTATTTATTTATTTTTGGCAAATCTTGTAACCTTCTAGAATAACCTCAGTTTGACAACCTTCTATTTGACATCAAGAACATGTTGTGACATCTGATGCTCGAAAAGGTATTGAGTAATTTCTTTTAATACCCTGACAAAAAAATGTGCATCAATTGATGAAAACATTGGATGCAGATGAAAGCCCAAGAAATGAAGGGAGTATATTTTGGTTACTATAACACCCCATTATCAAACCTGAGATTGAGATTGGCTCATGCTAACAAATGCTGCTAACCCTAACTCTACCATGTCAGCATGTTTCAAAAAAAAAAATTGCATAACCAGTCAGTAGCTCCCAAAACATACTTCGAAGCCCACTCCCTTTCTGCTCACAACAAAGTGTCTGTGACTTGATCCTGATGCTGCTTTTCTTGCTTGAGCTTGACCAAAAAAAATAATAATAAAATAAAAAAAAAAGGTGCTCCTGTCCTCTACTACACCCTGTACCGTGCTGTCCGGCTTGCTTTTGCTGACATTAAACAAGTCTTTAGGGTTCAGGAAGGTTGGGCAGGTGCACTAGACACATCAGAGGCAAATGTGTAACAGCGTGGAGCATTTCTGCTCAGCTTGTTGAGTTTGACATGCCAAAATAGCCCGGAAGGAATAGCAGTGCCTTTTGAAGTAGCTGAGATGCTTCCCTAATGTCACTTCTCTGAGTTTTAGATCAATGCCTGGAAGATGAATCGGAACATGTGAGGAGAGTCACCGAGGGGAAATGTGTTGGAAAGGTTGCAGGAGTGAAGCACCCAAGCCCAGAGAAACGGTGGAGTGAGATGTGAGAGCAGGAATAACAAAGGGCTGAGTCATTGGACGCCTAATTGACAATGGCACAGCTGTGACAACAATTTGCCGGCGGCCTGACCTATTTGATGAAAAGGCCTCTGTTTTCCTTGGAACCCCAGAATTGCAGTGGCTTGTAGGAACGCACTACTTGTGCTTCCAGCCAGCTCAGCCTCATAAATACTTAAACTCATAGATGACATTTTTAATGTTCTGCAATTGCTATTCTGCATTTATATTTATTGCAATTCAACATATCCATTAGTGCCTCTATCATTGATAAATTTGTCACTGCTTCAGGAATACAAGTCCATCATGCTGCATCAATTTCATTTTACAAGCTATTAATGTACTATAATGCAGCTTACAATATCATGTGGATATATTTGATTAGAAAGGTGCCAGAGTCAGCGAGATTGAACTGAGAATTGCAAGAGGACCCAAAATCTTTATTGTAAAGATGAACAGCCTTGGTGCAGAGTGAATGTGTTAATATAACAGGTGTATCCTGTTTGTTTTCTCAAACAGGCACTGAAAAGAAAAAATCTAAGCAATCTATTTTGACTCCGTTTGAAGCAGAGCAGACTTAAAATATTTTGCTGATACTTGACATGTTTATTCTTTTAGCAAAATCATAATCATATTTTAATATTTTCTGCATTCAATTAGCAGCTTTATTTAAGAGACAATGATGGCATATGAGTCCAGGAGATAGGACCAACTATGGCTTTCCCAAATAGGGTAAATAAAAATGTTAAAACTTAGTAAATAAAACACAGATTTCCAATGCATGACTTAAGATATTTTTGGATACTTTAACAATTTCTGTTAAAATAAACAAAAACAAAAGGCACCTGTGCAACAAAAATTTGGGATTGTACAGAAATTAAAATACTCGTGAATATGGGCTACATTATTTCATTCTGCGGTTAGAATCTGGGAAACCACTCTTTGCTCCCGTGGACTCTAGAGCTTGGACTAGATCAGGACAGTCTGTGCTATTTTAACATTTCTGGTCATAACAAAAATGCTTGAGTTATTTTTAAAAATCTCATTGTATCAATTGCATATTGTAGAGGAAGTCCTTACAAGGTAAGGCCTTGTAGGGTATGCACTTAGAAAAATCTGTTTGTGAAGTCCCATGAATTCCATACTTGGGAATTATTTTTCTAGAGGGGTTAATAGCTTAAGTAGGTAAACTTTGAGGCAAGACAGATAAGTATTTGAATGCTTACTGAGTTACTTTTTAAATGTTTAGCATCAGATAATGTAATGATTTCTTTAATCCTCAGTTTTCTGGGTGTTTGGTGAAGAGAAGAAGACTCAATGCACAGAGTTTTCTTGGAATTAAATGAGATAATGGAAATTTTGTTACACTCGCACAATAAAATACATGTAGCTTTAGATTAAGATTAGATTAAGCTTTAGATTTATGTGTGTTGTTATGAAATGATTATCATGAAGCAGTCCGTTTAAAAATATATTTTTAAATATATATTCTATCTAATCTGGAAAGACATGATATATAACATATATATATACAGAAAAGTTTTGGTAGGATAACCAAAGCACAGAAATCGGTGATTTCCAGGGAATGGGAAGGGAAGATTTACTTTTCATGTTATACCCTTCTATACTATTCAATGTCTTACTATTTGTTCATATTATTTTCTAATACATTTTATATTTTAATTTTTAAAAGGAGATAGTTCATTTAAAAGATCAACCTATTGTCTGGCATAGAGCAAGAATGCAATAGATGTTGGCTGTTTGTGTAATGCCAATAATATACGCTCCTTTTTCTCCATTAAATGTGACAGACATCTTTGCTGCTGTAAAATTTGATTCTGAAGTTTAATAAAAGGGGGCTACACAGGAACAGATGGATTTACAAAGTCTGGGTTATAAATGTCTCCACGTGTGGGCACAATATAAGCACAGGAGGCACCCATGGTATGAGGAGGCTGCTTAAAAAGATTGCCAGCAATTTAGGGATTTTCATAAACACGGAATGCGCAGGATGAGGGAGGCAGTAATTTCTCTCTACCCTCTACCAGTCATAGCACTGTGGAACCTTGTGTCCTGGCTGAGTGTTCTTTTTAGGAGAGATACTGGCAAGTTAGAGTGTGTGCAGAGGAAGATGACCAGGATAGGGTAAGGACTAGGGTCCATATTGACATGAGAAGCTGAAAGAAATGAGGATGAAAGGGAGCACTTACAATGGCAGTTCAAGGGCTGCCACACAGAAGAGGGATTCAACTTAATCTTTGTTAGTTCCTGAGGGCACAACTGGGACCACTGGGTAGAAGTTAAAAGGAGGCATATTTCAGTTTACAGCCACAGCTAAAACCCAGCATGTCATGATTTATGGCAGCAAATGCCACCCTAGGCAAGGATAGACTTTTGTGTTAAATTCTGAAGATAAATTGTACCAAAGCATCTGTATTCTCAGGAGGATAATGTCCCAAATCTAAACTAAATAAATAATCCCTGCAGGTACAGCTTTGCCAAGGTTAGATACATCTATTGAATGACCTTGGTGCTTGCTAAGCAAGCTGCAGAACTCCGTGCTATCCTTGGCTCCATCTCATCATTGGTTTTAGCCCGCGTCCTTTCACTCTGGTTTCATGGCTTAAAGAGTTCAGTACTACACCCCTCTGCTGCTGGACTTGTCTCTCTGCCTCTAGACACTGCCCCCACCCCTGCTTTTTAATCATCTGTGGCCTCATTGCGGTGCATTTATATTTCTGTTGTTGTACTTAACTTCTGCCTTGCAGGAGTGTTAGTTGGGTAAAATTTGTTTCCTCTCACTGAAATGTAAGCTTCTTGAGGATCAGAGTGAAAATTTTTGTATTCAAGTACCTTAATATAGAGGAAGACTCAGTTGATTGAATCACAACCCTTTATAAAGAGTAAATGGGGGTCATTACATGTGAATTTAAATATTTTTAGCAAGGCATTCACCACATCTTCTGGCCCTTAGTTTTGCCAGAAATCATCTATCTCTGATGGTCATAAGTAATAACAAAACACAAAGTACACAACCAAAAGAGGATTTTTAGATAATAATACATGTGTCAAATATGTGTCACTCCTTAAGGAAAATCACAATCAATATGTAAATTATTCTTCAAAGATTATAGGGTTGGGTTTATGGATACTTTTAAATTCATCCAGGGGTGATACTATAAATATTTTTGTAGCCATATCTGCATAGGAATTGACTAGCACTGTCTCTAATGCTGGGCAGAATTCTAAAGTCCTTTGCTGTGCTGGCATTATTACTCTGACTATAGGGGAATTTATAATCCCCCCTGGAAGTAACAATGAGCAGAGACAAACCTCAAGAAGACACAATAATATTTAGCTTACATTGGGTGTTTGAACCATTTCCCTATGAAGTGAGACATGGAGATGTGTCATTTACCCTGTAAGAGCAGCAGAACTTTATATGATGTCAAGGTTTTTGAGAGTTGGTTTCAGTTTTCTCTCTGGCATTATTTGAGTTTTTAAAATAATTAATGCAGATTTTATGAGCACCTCACCTAAAATGAGGGAAGTGGGATAGAACTGTAGCCTGCATATCCGAAAGAGTGGGACTCTGAGTCAGGTTCAGATATTGCAGTGAACTGAAATAAATGTTTGCCCTAGATTTCCAAAAATAAAGCTTGAGTGACTGAAATTCTAGCACGTTGAAAATAGTTTGCATCCCTCAGAAATATTAGTTTTTAGAAACTTTAAAATATTTTTAATTTAAGGGATGAAAGGCAAATATACTGAAAGGAGGGAAGAGGCATTTCTTCAAAATGTTCTCAAATAAAACAGTGAGAAATTGTTGTTATACTCATTAGTTCAATTTAATTAAACTCTTGTTTATTAAGCATCTTCTCTGTGTCAGGCACATTCCTGATTGCTACTAGACATACAAAGACTAGACAAGTCAGTTTACATAGGAGACCACCACAGTCCAGGGAGCTAGCATTTTACAATAATATTTATGAAAGTTGTAATTTTCAAAATAGTTTGTTTAATTTTTAGGATCTCCATCACCTGACACTGTGACTCCACAAGAAACCTTCTCTGTGTTGTTCACCAACATGATAACACCTAGCCAACACACTGGCATGTGATAGGTGTTCAATAAATGCCTGCTGAATGGATGAATTAATACATGAACAAATGACTGTATCTCAGAGTGGAGTAATCTAAGTGTTCTTAGAGAAATACCCACAAAACACTGGGATTCAAAGGCGTCTTCCAAGTTAGGGTGGGAACTGATGAATGTGTCATTTCACATATCCACTATTCATGTTACATATTTAGAAACTTGATCAGATTTAGATATCCACCTCCACTTTTCATCCGCAAACATTCTAAAACTAAGTTTTCATACGTCAGTCCCCAAAATGCCTGGGTGAGGGGTGGGGGTGGGGTGGAATGCCTGAAAGACAATGCTTAATTACTGGCCCAACTTGCACCTCCTTTTGGAGCCTGTGCAGTCACTTTCATTGTCCTTCATCATCCCTCCTAACAGGGAGCGGCAGCTAAGTTAGCGTCTATTACAGACAGGGCTGAAGGTATTTCAAGCTATGCGCATTAGTGTGCAGACCACAAGATCAGTGGAGCCCTGCAGAGACTTCCACACAGTATGAATGACTTAGTCTTCCTAGCCTAGGAGCTGCTGGTGGGGAATCCTTTTGCTGTGAGCAGTCCTACTTGCGTGATCACCCTTGGGCAGCGTGAGGTTTTTCTCTAGTGTGAGCCACCCCATTTCTGGTTGCCACATGCCAGCACGCCCTCCTACTGCTGTTCAGAAAATGACAGCTTTTCCACATTGCCTCTGGTGGTGACTCACAGTGTCTCCATTGCTTCTGATCAACAGCTTTAGCTTCCCTTCCCACTGTTTCTTTAGCATCCCTCTGTGTCGATCCTCCTCACTCTCTTAGTTCAGCAGTCCTTGGTGGCAATGGGCATGGCTTTGATGCCAGTTGGCTTGCGGAGTAGGAAGTCAGTACTGATGACCCCTTCTTGTCATTGGAGGTTACATACAGTTGCTACTGACAAAATAAACACAAGAGATCCTGAATTGGAGTGTGACTCTGGAAGTGCCATACTCTGCAGGGCTGGATCCAATCAAGAACTTTGAGCTGACTCCATTTGCTAAAATTCCAGAGCAGAGTTAGTAATTTGGTACCCATGTATCAATGCATCCTTTGAAATGATCTCATTAGTTCTGATTTGCTAATAGGTATTCTGAACAAATGCTGCTTATCTGATTCATGTGAAATATATATATATATTTCTTTTGGATTTATGATGAACAACACTGTAGATTTCATACATAATCCATAATCACTCATTCTTTTTCTTTTTTTTTTTTGGAAATTAATCAATTTATATTGATGGTCATCACACTTTAGAAATTCACGACCTGATGGTATGAAAGATCATCTTGTGAATTTTCGAGTGGCATTTCTATGTTCTTCCCCATATCCTCTAATGCAGTCAATTAAAACCATGCTTCACTTTCTAGTGCCACTTTGATACCAAACTTGGATGTCACAGTAATTCTAAGTCAGAAACACACCACCACTAATAGCCAGCAATATTGGCTGAAGTTATAATTTTTTTTTAGATTAAATATCTCATTTTGTAACTCCTAATGACCATATATTGATTAAAGGTGATTTTCATCATAACAAGAAACGGAATAATCATTTTTGGAAATTGTCATCTTTGCTTACAAAGGTCAGGACAACACAGTTTTCCAGAACACCTAAAAGATTTCTCTTTCAAAAAGAAACTATTTATTTTCTTCTACCTGAATTCAATAAAATGGATGAAGTATGTAGTTGTTTTGTGGCTGACAAATGTAGTTGTTTGGTCCATTAAGATGTGTTCAGCTTGGGTAAGAATAAGTATTAAGCCCAAATGCCAGCTTTTGATTTATTTCAATGAATTGTACTATTTCTTTAGTATCAAACTATTAGCATATTTGTAATTGTGGAAAAGGCTCAATATGCAGTATTTTTATCTACTTATAGTTTTTTTCTTTGACCTGGTATTAAATTTCCTTCTTATGTTTTCCAAGCTTCTTTTGGTTCCAAGTTCAGTGGATACTCATTTAATCTACCTCTACTTAACCATATCTCTAGATTAATAGATGCCTTCTCTTTCCCCTGTAAAATGCCCACAGAATGCTCAATGCAGGTGGTAAATAGTATTCTCAAGTTGCTTGCACTCTTGTTCTCCTACAGGTGAACTGAATGATTAATAAGAGTAAGCAAATTTGTTTTGGCCTATCTTAATATTATTATGTAACTTAATTTAGTATCTATTACCTGATGAATTGTTGGTATGAAAAAGAAAGAGTGGTCATATGTATTAAAACTAAATGAAATTCTTTGGAAAACATGGTAAAGGAAAATAATTGAAACAAAATTTCCCAGGAATCAGATGTAAGACAACTATACAAATTGGGAAAAAAATCTTTAAAATTCACAAGGATTCTGTATTCACATTGCTTTAAAATTGGCATTAATCTCTCTTTTCATTTTAAAGAAGATTAAGCTAGAAATCATGGTTATTGTATTATGACTGTGCTTTATGTAAGCATAACACTGGGCACCCCAATTAACAGAAATAAAAATTGGCAAATATGTGTGCATTTTAGTATTTTAAGTAAAAGTGTTTAAAATGAGAATCACTTTTATGATTTCCCACTTGACCAGCCTTTTGGAGTAACCAACCTTCTGCTTGTCTAGACCCTTCTGGAAAATAGGCATCTATAGTAATGAAGTGAACGCTCACACTAACACTAACACCGACTCTAATAATATTGGGTATCTCACTGAATTCGAATAGGAGAAGATCCAGGATCCTGTAAGAGAAGAAAGCAGGGAAGCTCTGGGGAGCAGGAGTTTGTGCCTCTTCCATCTGATCTCTGCTCACTCGATCCCTGACACATAGTCTTCTCTACATTTTTAAAGTTTTCTCAGTGTCAAGTGTCCTGGAAATAGAAACTGATTGTACCAGCTTTGAACAGCTATCTTGAATCAATCACCTATCCTGAATCAATCAATTTATATTTCAGAGAAGGGCCTTGTTTTATAGTTATGAATCAAGAAGCCGTTTCTGTTTTGTTTTTGTTTTTGTTTTGGAAAGGGAAAACCATTGTGAGTCAAAAGCATCTACTCCCAAGAAGGATGTACTGTATCCTTAGAATTGATGATTTGAGGATTAGATTGAACGGGAAGAAGTTTTAGTGATAAAGAGGATGGGGAATTTTATCTAGTACAATTATGCAGAGCTGCTCCCAGAGAAAAGAGAGGTCACAGTAGAAGATCAGGATATAATTCCTGAAGACATGAGAGGCAGAAAGGGTCACAGATAGGAAAAGTGGGGCTTTTGGAGTAGCAGAGTATAAATAGCAAGTGTATAGGAGGAAGAAATGAAAGGACGAGCAACATGGTGCTGAGTGGCTAAGGAGGAGGTGGAGAGAGAGAGATTTTGGCACCTGTCTAGTGTATGGGACACTGGGGAGGGATAAGATTTAAGAAGTGTTTTTAGGATATTTGCAGAGTGAAGCATCACATAAATATATGCACCACCACTTCAAGAAAACCAAAATAAATAGTTAAACTATTATTTTTTAAGGATATAGTTGTTGGATTGGATGAGCAGAATCAGGCCTCAACACAGCAGCCAATAATTATTCATGCTAAAATATTTATAATGTTACATACATTGATTAAAATATTTAAGAATTAGCATTGCTTTTGGAATTTATTCCTGCTCTTCTCTCCTCAGACTGATAAGAAGAAAAGGGAAATAACCAAAACATTTATTTCATTCAAGGCAAAATAGAGAATTAGAACCTCAGGTTCTAATCTTTGCTTCTCTAATTGAGTGCCATAAATAAGTCTCATGCTAAGCCTCATTTTTCTGGATCTTAAAATGTAGTTGATTGACACGAAAATCAAATAAACTAGTATATACAAATGTCTTCAGTATGAAAGCAAAAAATTTTTCTAGTATAAAGTCATTAATGGCTTATTGTCCTTATCCTCTTATTCATTATGAAACCTAGAAACATAGAAAGAGATAGAATTAAAAAATGTTAACAAGTGTTATTGATGAATAGGTATTATTCCATTTTGGACCCTTTACTCTCCTATCCTTTATTATATCTTCTGGAAGATCACAATGATGACATATTTCTTTTCTGCAGCAACCCCGACACATCTATGTCTTCTGGAATTCCTTCCCTCACACTTCCATTACAAAGAAACCTCCATGGTTCTCTCTTCCTACATGGTCCTGAAAAAATACCCAGGGGCCCTTTATTTTTTAGAGTTTTACTGCTAGAGACTACCTGTAAATAAACTCTAAGAAAAAATATAATGCTTATTAGGGAAGTTACAAATTCTCAAGATACATCAACAGGTTTTCAGCACATTTATCCCTAGATTGTACAGAGGTTTATGTGACATTAGTGCCTCAAGATTTTTCATTATCTCCTCCCTAACTTGTTGAGAAGGTCTTGGGGGTGTTATTATACCTTTAATATCTTATTACCCAAGGTCTTGGGGGTGTTATTATACCTTTAATATCTTATTACCCTATTTATGGGTTTGCATCTTCTAATGGTACTCAATCAACCTTCTCCAGTTCTTTAAGAGAATACCTTCGTTTGAGTAACCTTTTGCTCGCTCTTCTCCCCTTCCCTGCCCACCATCCCGGTACCCTTTTTTTCTATGGTGTAGGATCCCTTCCTCAGGGACTATGGTCTGAAAAGTCTATTGGGACAAAACTAAGACATCCCAGTGCCCTCAGAGTTGAGCAGTTCATTAGTAAATTAAGGGAATTCCTGAAAAGTTCCTGCAATTTTAATATCCTCCTTCTTTTTTTCACAGAAAAAAATCACCTTAGGATGTTTCTGATAGATACAATTTTGGTCCCCTGTATACACTGGATGAAAAGGGACATGTATGAGTTAATTTATACTGCAGTCTATATTGCAGCAAGATGATAGCTTTCCGTAAACCTAATTCATACAATTACATTCAAGATAAGTTCTTTCTTTTCAGAGAGATTCCCATGAACTGCCTGTAGTTTTAAAATACTACTCATTGTTTACTGAACTACTTAAAAGAAATCAAGAGTGATTAGGCCTATGTTATTTAAAGGAGGAAAAAGTTAGTTTTTAATCTATTCATGTTCCCTCTGCGAGAATATGATCCAAATAAGAAATGGGACAAAACGGGAAATACTTTATGATTTTTTTTTATGTGAAAGAGGGATCATAACCATCACTTCTTTTTAGCTTATAATTTTTCAAGTTTTGCCAGCCTTTCATCTCCTCTTGATGGGGAACTTCTTAACTTTCATCATACACAAGTTACATAAATGGGTATTAACAGTGGAAAAATTACACGAATTATTTACGGAAACTACATGCTTTAAGCATTACTATGAAAAGTAATATTTCAACATTACCCTTATCTTTCTTTGTGCATAAAAAGACAACTCTTACTCTGGGAAAAATGCAATATGCACTTATGACTTTTTTTTCTGAAAATATTGTTTCTGTAAATGCTATATGTATGAGTGGTATTTAAATGCTATTTACTTAATTCCTCCATAGTAATTCTTTCATATAATGTAAATCATTTGAACCACAATCATTAGCGTGCTTTTAAATGGTAAAGTTCTATACAAGTAGACAGTGCTAATGATACTTCTATGGCTTATTTATATCCCCATGCACTGCTTTCTACATTTTAAGTAATTTTTTAGTTATGAAAATCACTGACCACACAATGAATTTTCCATATTCCACGAAGAATGATGTTCATATGGTTTCTGAGAGAATTTAGAATCTTTTAGAATTTTTTAGTAATAAAAAATGAAATCAACCTCTATTTGTGCAAGTTGCAAGTGTGTTATGAATGCAATGTGATTTTGGTATTTGCTTATCAAAGGAATGGACTAAAATATTGCACAAAAGGCCATGGGTCACTATGAACTCCATTTTATTATTCACTTTCTTTTGCCTATTAATTCCATATCCCTCTCTCTTCTTTTGGGACTATAATAATGAGGAGAAAGTCTTGAGAGTAAAACTATCTGTTGTTTAGCAAAAAATGAGTGAGGCTCTGCTTTATAGAAGGTATTGTGATTAATGAAGAACTTGCATTTTGATGTTTTCAGATCTTATCAGTAAAATCTAACTCAGTGAACAGTTTTCTTATTTGATGATGCTTTTATTTTCTCATGTACTCCTCTCATTGAAGATTCATGCAATAGTGAGTTCCTATATATGCTTCTCAGGTAGTCCTTTAAAATAAAAGAAATGATTCCTTCTAGTATTTTCTTCTGTTCTTGGATTACTCTGTTCAAGATTGAAAATCCTGGGAAATAGGATCCAACTGGATAGGCTTAAGAGAAGAGTTATAATGTGGTAGTGAGAGAAAAGTTTTGTCAGAAGGATTCTGTAGAAGCCCTCAGTTTTCTTAGGAGTCAGATAGGCACCTTGATTTATCCAAGGCTGCACTCCTTAGGGGAAAAGTAATCCCCAAAAGGAATATGGGTTGTTGTAAGGAAAGGGAGGTAAATAATGGTCTCTATAGTCAGGAAGCCGACATGGAGTAGGTGGAAATTTAGCACAACCTTATAGAAAGTGTGGGTTTCAGATTTGCATAGAAAGAGTGCTGAAAGCATTTCATTGATGAATCGATATGAACTGCTAATAAACTGTATTCAATCAGTCATCTGTGTAAAGCATCCTGAGAGAGACAGATATGAACAAAACATTCGCAGATAATAGCATTGCAAATTATGAGGAGTGCTTCGTAACTGAAACCACCTTGTCACATGAGTCTTGATAAAGGTTCCTTGTTTACTCCATTGTTACCTGAATTTCACAGTCATTACTAGCCTTATTGTAAAATACTAACATATGTACAATTTTTCACCTTCCTCACAAGGGAATTTAAACTACTCTGAGTTTTATTAATGACTCTGATGTCTTCAGAGGAAGGTTCAAAGTATTTCAAATAAGGGATGTGTGAAAATGATTTTCCTAAATCATTTCTCATTCAAGTTCCAGTTGTGCCCTTCACTTGAGCAAACGTCTGAAATTCTCTGAGTCTTCAGTCCCACACATGCATAGATGCTTATGTCACTGATTGGTTGTATGTAATAGATTTAAAAAATTGAATGTAATAGATTTAAAAAATTGTTTATAGAATTAGCACTATAATCAATTACATTGTTTATGTTAAACTTAAGGGAAAAATAAATTCATTGTGGACTAATACACCCATCAATTGGAACATGCAGTGCCACTTTGCAGGGGAAATAAACCAACCAAACAATTCAATATGAAATATACAAGCATAATTTAAGAATGAGAATGAAGCTTTGGTGTTTCAAGAAATAGCTTTCATCTTTTTAAAAACTAAAATTATATTCTTAGCAATTTGTATAATGCCATCTCTACTTTTTCCAGTATTTTTAAGCCATGAAAAAGATGACATTTTTCATCATCAATGATATCAAATTTCCTAGTTAAGAAAATAGTAAAAGTAAATAAATGTATAGTTCTGTCTCACTTATCTGCACCAAGCAATGTGGATACTTTAAAACAGCAGGTAATGCAAGCAATTCTTGCACCACTGGTTTAGCAAGCCATGCTAGAAGTATGTTATACAGTAGGTTTTTCTGATCTTTGGGGAATTGTTAGCCTCAGCCTTGCATAAGTTGGATCAGTAGCTGATAGCTTGGTTATGAGAGGCAAATCTGAAAGTATCTTCCTGGTGTCCAATCACACCACCTAAAAATCTCACCAAACTTATCAAAAGTTCTGGTTAAGAATTAAAACCTTATCTAAGAAGAGCAGAAAATCAATATACTAATGCTCAGAAACATAGATCCCCTCCCCCTTCCTGGCTCCAACCTCATCTCCCATTGCTTCTCTCCCTCAAAAAGTTTCCTTCCCTCTTTTCCAAATAGTCCTTTAATGACCCCACTTCCATTTCCTCCTATTCTGAAATTGTCTCCTCCTTTCTCTCCACTGTTCTGATTTTATATCAGCCTTTAAGATTCATCTTAAACCCCATAAAACCTTTATTACCAACTCAAGTCAAAAGGCACTGCCCTTTCTCTTATTACTTACAGGCTTTGTAATCTGTATAATTCATTTTGTATTTAATCACTTGGCTTTGCCTTCTGACATCTACTGTGTTGTGTTTTTTGCATTCTTTGTTAGGTTTCTCTTTTATCTTGTTCCACTCATTCTTCACATAACATTCCAAAGCATCCTTCTAAATCTGACTTTCTTGCTTAAATCTCATCGCACACCCAAGTAGGTCAAAACTCCTTACCTTGATTTATGAATCTATGTGAATCTTCTTTCAAACCACATAACACAAAAAGCTCTTTCTTGCCTTAGGACCATTGCCAGTACTGTTCATTTCTGCCCAGAATTCTCTCTGCTTATCTTTTTTACATGGTTGGCTCCTTTACATTCTTTAGGGCTCCCTCCACATATTACCATCTACATAATCTTGCTATGACTACGTTACCAAAGTGTGATGCTGGGTTCCCTGTCTTAGGCCCTTATTCTTTTCTTTTCTATCTGTGCTGGATTTTACCATTTGTCTCTCAAAATCTACTTTCCACATTCCCCTCCCTGCTCTCTGCCCTTTGCCCTGGAGACTTGTCTTTATGAACTGCATCAATCTGCTCCCTGTCCTCTAGATTCTGGTTGGTTTTGCCAATAAGAGGGTAGGTTCAAACAGGTGGGAAGTGAGAGATGGATATTTATTCTCCTGTCTTCCTCCCTTCCAGATCATCTAGTATTGGCTGTTTCACTTTACTGAAGGCTACAGATGCTACAGGGGTCCTTTCTTTCAGCTAGTCTTTGAAGATTCCAGTAACTGCTCCCTCTCCTTGTCCCTTTAGCATTAGGAATAGTAAACGCTTTTGCCTGTTGCTGGCCTCTGGGTGCTGCACTACCATGATTAATTTCCATAAACCCTTCCCTAACTTTGTAAATAGACTCTTTTTTTGCACACTCTGCAATTATCTGCTTTGAGAGTACCATCTATTTCCTATTAAAACCCTTACTGATAAACTAGCACTTCACATTTGGTATTTACTCGTTTGAACACTTGCTTATTATCTATCTCACAATGCAGGATACCTTACTCACAATTGTATTGCCAATAATATTAATTGACTATTATTCACTGACTTAAAAATGAGATACTCAGTCTGTAGTAACAGGTAACTCCATGATGGACCATGAAAAAAGTAGCATCAGCATACATGAATTTGGGAATAAGACACAAAGAAAGGAGTGCCCACCCAACCTACCTCAGGATATTGGCAAGTTCTATTCTGAAAATGACAGCTACCATTTTGTGTCAGACTCTGTGATACAGCAAATCCATTATTGCATTTAATACTCACAAGTGCTTTATAAAGTAGACATTGTTTATCTCCATTTTACAGGTGAAGAAGCTGAACTCAGAATGATTAAAGATTTATACAATTAGACAGCCACTAAGTGGTAATGTCAGGATTTCAATTTAAGCATTTTCTTTACATCACTTTGCCTCATTTAACAATTGAAATAAAAGAATCACACTTGATCCAGCTTTTACTTCTCAGACCAGTTGAAAGCATGAGTTTGAACTTCATTTCTCTCTGTGCCTTTCTGCTTCTAAGTTCACTGTCTCTTTGACTCATGGTCACAACAGAGGGTTGGGGAAAAGCTGCCCAAAGAGCTGGTATAGTATTTATACCAGGAGGGTTTCTTGTAGAATCCCTCCAGAATTTGTTATCAAATATTTTCAAAGATGTTAAAATCATCTATACCTATCATAAGCAGCTACGAATTGACTAAATAAAAAAAAAAGATTTTGAGTAATAACCAGCTTGACGTCTATCCTGAAGACAAGGATACTAAGACACAATGGTATAACTTACTTTTAAGCATTGTTTGAAGTTAATTTTTATGTTAACTAGAAAAAATTGCTGTAGAACTCAACAATATTTATCTGCATATATTGTCCACACCATAAATATTGACCAAACTCTCACTGAAAAGAATTTTAATCATCATGTGACAAACCCTCCAAAAGTACTATTTCTATGTTATATTTAGTTACCTGGAGAAAAGTAGCTACTTGTACTTTGTTAATTGAGAAAACTAATGCAAAAAGCTAGAACGTAAATTCAGGTGGAATGCAAAATCCTTAGCGACTTTAAATCTTAGAAATAGTCCTGGGGGGACTAATTGTTGAGACCTTGAAATTCTGAAGCTTTTACATATTTTGCTAAACAATTATATGTCCCAAACTTCCACTCCTCCCTCAAACACGAAGATTGCATGAAAAGGGTTTCATTCATGTAAGAAGGTCCATTAATCTCCTTAAATATAGAAAAGGCAAAGAAAATGAAGGATGAGAATGAATCCCAGTGTAAATACAGATAAACATGGCGACAGCTGTAGCTGAATAGTTACAAAATTGACTTGAGAAATGAAACCTCTGTAGTTCACACACACACACACACACACACACACACACACACACTCTTTGGATTTATTTATGAAACAGCATCTTCTAAACACAGAAAGTCTCATTGCTGAAAAGGCAATTAAATAGAACAGCATGAGGTTGTCAATCACTTCAACAACTAACAAAAGCATCTACTATCAAAGCAAATAATGCAAATGTGCATAAAGGTAACTTCCTATCAAAGCAAATTATGTAAACTCACAAAAGTAAAGAATTCTCTGTATCAGATGTCACCATTTTAGTTTTACCATTTTTGTATATGTTTTTGCATATGCATAATACCAAATCAGTTATTATGAAATTTGATATAGAATTGGCCATTTCATTTCTTAGAGGGTTTGGTCATCATGTGTTGTTTGGAAAGGGGTTGGTTTTTCTTTTCCTTCTTTCTTTTCTTTTTTTGTTGCTCGTGTTGTACAAATAAATGGACAGTCACAGATTATCATCACTTAAAGATGCATGTGCATGCTGCAGTTTACTGAAACATGATTGGCTGCTACATAAATCAATCTGATAGAGATCAGTTCCAAGAAGAAGAGATAAATCATTAGCCAGAGCTTTTGGAATGTAATTCATTTTAGATAGTGATTATTGATGATTTAATTTTAGTGGTACATGTACATGTCTAGACCATGATTTTATATAAAGTGTTAACAGAGAAGAATATATTTGTTTTAAAAGTGACTATAAAGAAACCAATTAAAAGATTACATGAAAAACATGCTAATGAAATGGCATGGTTGAGAAGTCCAAAGTTCTATTTACTAAATAATTAGCATGAAGCATATTTTTCAGGAAAAATTTTGATATATTTTCTTAAGACATAGTAGCACAGAGAAGTGGTCCCAAACTTCATTTGACTTATCACACCCAGATGTCTGTGACTCAGGAACATTTTGGAAATAGATCTTCTGTATCTTGGCCACAATTTCTACTGTTGTTTGAGCACTTAGACCCACCATTTCTATTCACTTCAAGTCAACAAATGTACTGGGAGTCTGTGGGGGCCAAGATCCTGTGTTTTGAAATGTACTTTTTGTTTGCAATCAAGTAGGTAAGTAAAGAGTGAGGGACATGTGTTTGATAGTGCTGACATTAGTAACTAACTCCAGGTGGCAGTGGCAAAACACTCGTCGAATCGTGTTGAGAAGTAAACCAGCAGGCTCCGGTTGTGGGGGACACTAGGAAAGCACTGGGATATCAAGGTGGAAGGATTATATTTATTAAAAAAATTTCCAAGGAAAGTTCAGGACGCTGTTGGGAGAAATATTTTGAAATTCTGCTTGTAGTGAGGATGAGCTGATCAAGTGACAAGAGATGGTCACTAGACTATCTTCACAGAAATGTCTTTGATTTATTGAGTGGAGTGGTTGAGTCTGGGCCAGAGTTGGAAGCTGCCACCAACAGAAATCTTCCTTCTTAATTTCTCCCTCATGAGGTTTTCCTCTCAATGTGAACAAATGTTTAAATTACACTAGTTTGTAGGGACACTAAATTATGGCTCTGCTTGAATGCCTGCATTTCCCAGTCCTTAGAGAATAGGGCAGCTAAAAGTACAGTGGCAGACTTCAGGGAATTTTTTAATTTCAGGTCGCTGGTCTCTGCCCCTGTCTCAGTGTTAAGTCATCATGAGTTTCCCTAACCAATGGCTAGCCTTCACCCTGGGGATGCCATTTCCCCGAGGAGACACAGTGTGTTAAAATTCCCATTTTTCTAAATAGATTTGCAGTTTTCTTTCCCATCTCCTTCCTCTACATTAACAATAACTCTGGACTTGGCTTTCCCCCGAAAATTGTCACTGTCTTTTCTAGCACTGAGCAGCTCCTCAGTCTACACTCTCTAAGGTCCGAACCTATGGATCACTGGACTAACCTACCTCCGGTTCTTGTCTTTTCCAATTACACTCATGACTGTGCTATTCATGTATTTCCTTTGATTCTGAGTGATCTCCAGATGCCGGAACCTATCTTTAAATCACACTGGGTGTTCCATTTAGTCTCTAACTCACCATTGCAAGAAGATGACCAGGTGAACCCTAAGATTTGACGGTTAATGGCTAGAAGCAAGAAACATCCTGCCTTTTAAACTGCACTGCTTTTTCTCCCATCTTGATTAAAACAAAATAAAGCAAAGATTCTATTCTGAAATGAGAAAATTTGAGACGTTGGAGAGAGAAATTGCCATATACGATAATGTAATGGGTTATATTCTTTGCAGATCAGATTATGTTTCCTTTTAGGAAAATAAATGTTCCTCTCTGTGGGAATCACAGAGGATTTGAGGGCCTTGGTTCCAGATGAGAGAAAATAAAGCTAGTCAGTACAACATGAAGTAAAAAGAGTATAGTGTGTGTGTGTGTGTGTGTGTGTGTGTGTGTGTGTTAAGGAGACAGCCATTTAGTGGGGAACGCCTGTGGAGGCCTTAGAGTGTACACTGTGAGGGGCATCATATAAATTTAGTATCTTATTCTATGCTGCTTTTCTTTCTTTCTCTTCTCTTGTAAAATTTCTTTCTTTCTGTTATCCCTGAACCTTCAGCAAAGTTTTGTTAAATATCTCAGCCTTCTATTAGCTGTGCTGTGTGGAATAGTGGGACGGCCCATGCCCACACTTAGCACAAAATAGTATGAGGGATGCAGAAATGGCTTTAAGGCAGGCAGATTCTGGCAGCAAGAGGGCACCTGCAGAAAGATGTGGCAGCAGAGACAGATGGCTGGCTGAGGGGAAAACGGACAACTGGCACAGGCATGGGAATGTACAACTCATTTTCTGGGGCTCTCAGAGTTCTAGGACCCAAGAAATTGCTAAAACACCAAAGTCCCTCAGGGTGGGGTGTCCAACTATTGTTGTACAGTCATTAAAGGGAAGAGTGACCCCTGGAGGCCAAAGCCGCCTACAGCCACAAGGATACTAAAATAGCTGCTGGTTCCTTCAAGATGCTTTCCTTGGTAAATAATAAAAATGTCCACCCCTCCCCAAATGCTAGCTAAGCATTTTGAAAAACACATTATTTTATTAGAGTATCTTATTGAATTAATGTACAGTTAGAGGTAAAGGAATAAATGCAGACTTAGCAGTGTCTATCCTCCCAGGCACCACCTGCTCCTTGATTATCCTGAGCCAGGGATTCAACAATCCTTACCCCTCCTGAAAAACCATGAAACATTCCCAATGGCACTAATGTCCTCTCATCCTCTCTCCACCCCCATCCACCACCAAAAAGACATAAGTGTGCTAATGCAGTGCATTCTGAACGAGTAGTACATTTGCTAGACTCAATTTTTGTTTCCGTGTAATTCTTCTTCTCAGTATAACAAATAGACTTCTTAATCAGACTTGAATGTATTACCATACTTTGTCTTCACTGTCAGGCCTGTGGGAGGGAATTCTGTGTGTAGTGGAGAGAGGTTACATGCTAAAACTGCACGGTTAGAAAATTATGTTTGCAGCTTTATCCCAAGGGTGGCAAACTGGTGTGTTCATGTGGAAGCAGAGGCATTTGTGGTAGCTCTAGTGAATGTAGAACTGTATCCAGGCCTGGTGGATTATACTTGAGCCTTTGACAAATAAATTAGTCCTTTGTCAAATAATATTCTCAATTTTGCCCATTCAGAAACAGCTTTTGTCTCCTTTAGTACAAATTATGATCCCCAACTGCCTCACAACTTACATTCTGACCAAAAGTAGATTTGTTATATGGTTTGACTACTAAAAAGGTCTGGCCTGTCTCTTTATCTTAACTCATGACTTAAAATCAGTCACATAATGCATTATGCAAGTTTTAATGGAAATATTTTCTGAAGGGAAATATTCAAGAATTATTTTATTAGCTTTTGATTAAAGTTTTGACAAGGACAATCTACTGAGGTGGAGTAACTTGTATTTAAATCATTTAATATTTTGAAACAAATTATAATAATTTTATTTAAAGATTTTGGTCAGTGTAGCTGTTTAGGCACCAAATGCTCATAAAGTGGTGATTGTCCCAGAGTTAAAAAATTGGAGCAAGAAGTTGTCATTTTTCGTGGTCTGACTTTATGGAAGCAGCTATGAATGCTGCAAACTTTTTCAAAGTGGTGTTTTACAGAATTGCTTCTAAAAACCCCAAAGGGTAAATAGTATTCTCAGAATAAACAGAAAAATGCTGACCTTGTCAGATTTAGCTGCTGAAAGCCAAGCTGTTTTAAGACTTGGAAGATCAAGGGTCATGGTTATAAACAACGCAGATAAAAAAATAAAAAAATAAAAAAAGATGAAAAAGTTAGAAATCTGAAGGGAAAAAATAAGTAGAGTGAACTGCACCATGAATATAAGTAATAAATATGTTGACCTTGATGAGAAGGGAATGAGATATTTATGTAAAAATATAAAATAAAATAAGGCAAAACAGAACTTAGGCCCAAAACTACTTGGAAAAATGTTTCTTGGAGCAGATTTAAGGCCGGAAATGAGTCACTTTAACTTCATCTGTTTTTGGTTTCAGAAGGGGAGAAAGGTCAAAGCTTCTTTGTTTTAAGTAAGCTGGTCACTACTTCTGAAGTGTAAGATGATAGGGTTCAGGAGTCTTAATGAAACAGGCTTTTCCCAGACACCCAGAGCTGTACTAGTCCCTCTGCAGTGACAGCCCAAGAACTGGACTTTAGTAAGGTGTTTTAGACAAAGGCAAGGAGAAGCTTGACCCTTTCTTGACTTTCATACCTGGGTGGGAATTTCTGTAGCCACTATATGGACAATACAATGCAGAAATTGACTATTTCTTACTATGTTTTCATACATTATCACACATAATAACTACGCAGCCCAGCCATCACATTTACGTTTACACCTAGGCACTAGACACAGAGCTTTGCATTTTAGATGGCAAACGATGTTTTCTATGAAGTCTAGACAAATTAAAGAAATAAATCAGAAAAAAAAAACCTGCTGAGAAAACAGTACTAACTGTTAAAAAATCTACAGCCCTTAACCTCTAATGTTTTCAGTGTCCTTTTAATGGGAATGTTAATGTTTAATATGTTTAAATACACTTTTCTTTTGGACTCCCCATTCCTGAGGGGAGGTTGAATCTGACCAAGGTGATGGGTTTTAAGAAGAGAGAGGGATACCTACTCTGAGGCTAAGAGTCAAAACAACTTGCCTTCAGCAGGAAAGAGAGAATTCATCCCTTCCCATTACTGCTCCATATTTGTCAATGTGAAGGAAGTCTAGAATATGGAGAAGAGGGAGTTCTGGAGGAAAGGAACAAGATTGTGAACACAGATACGGGTGATTTCCATACCCTCTCCTGTTTGACGGTGGCTGGCGTCTGCTTTGCTGCTTCCTCTACTCCATCTGGAATGTGCTATTTCACATAAACCTCTGGACTTAAGGCTGGTTGTTCTTGAGTTCAACTAGGCAACCTTTTATAGGCCTCTTGTATTCCTGACCTTGCTTCCCGTGAGCAATATATTCACTCTGCGTTGTCACTACCATGCCTGTCACCATTTTGCATAATGGTTTGGTTTTGATGTTCTTGACCTTGGGTTGAACCCAATAACGAATAACTTCTCTATCCTGGCTCAGAGGCTGAATTATCAGTGCCTGTCCCTGACAATGTGCGTGCTTTCAGTGACTAGAAATGCAGCCTCTGATTAAGGAAAGAGGACAATATTCACATGGGCTGGGCTTAGTTACAGGTCCTGGAGATATTTCAGCATAGATGCCTGCTTATGGAACTGCTCCAAACTTGTGCTTAGTATAAGGATGGATCCAATCGGAAAACCCTGCATGGACTCCCCCTGCCACCCCACCTCCTTAAGAAGGTGGAGAAATGTTTTTCAACCATTATATGCAACATTTCATAGTTCATCAAGATTTTTTTCATATACATTATGTCACTGGATTCACTGAAACCTTGATAACTTAGTAGAAAAGTTATTATACCCAAAAGTTATGCCGCTAGAGGTGGAAGGTCTTGAACAAAAATCCATGCCCTGTCATCTAATACCAGCACTTCTCCCCACTTTACGCCTCTTTCCCATTACTATCATGAAAATAATAAACCCACAATTGCAGTTTTATAATGTATGAAACTTTGGATATCATCTAATTTAACCACCATATTATTATTACAAAGAGAAAATTTTGCTCTGAAGAAGTGACTGACTCAGATCATGTCTTCTGACTTTAAATCATACACATGCAGGAGAAGAGAAAAAGAAGGGAGATGGAGACAGAAATAGTGAGGAGACAGTAAGAGTTAAATGTTCAGTATGTTCACTGGTTTCATGGAAGTCAAGTCCTGTAAAGGCTAGACTCTGGTATGAGAAAATTTAAAAATAATTAGTTTGATTTTTCTTAACTACAGAGAATATGAACAAAGCCTAAGTTTTTAAATCAAGTTTTTAAAATTTTATGCTGGATAGTTTTCTTTTTGGTTTATTTATTTATTGGATAGCTCCGGATCTGCAAGGCATTCATGGTAATATAAATATGACCAGGACATAGTCTCTACTCTCAAAGGACTCTATGTAGTAGGGGATTGTGGCAATTTTAAATTATGGCTGCACATTTTTGACACTCCTCCCATCAAAAGGTGAGTTCTACCTTCCTTCCCCATGTGTCTGGGTAGAGTACAACTGCTTCAATCAATAACGGTGATGTTATGTGACTTCTGAGGCTAATCACAGAAGGCCACATACTTCTGCTTTGCTTTCTGGAACACTTCAGTCTTGGGGTACTGAATGTAAGAAGTCCAACTACCATGAGGGCACCCTGCTGGTGAGACCACAAACATTCCTATTGACAGTTCCCACTGAGCTCAACCTTCCGCCAGCCCTGCCCAGGCCCCTGACATCTGATAAAGTCATCTTTATGCCTCCAGATTAGTCTGTCTGCTATCTGAATACCACCATGTGGTTCTGTCAAGGCCACGTGGAATGGAAGAATCATCTCTCTCCAAGCTCTGTCCAAATTCCTGATCCACAAAAATCATGAGATATGTTGTTTCAAGCTACTAAGTTTAGTGGTAGTTTATGACACAGAAATAAGTAATCAAAACAGTTCTATCATAAATACATTTTAAAGAATTCCAAAACTATAGAAGACATGAATCCTATTCTTGTCTTGGGGTTATCGGTAAGAATCACATGTGAAGAAATTAGGGACCAATGAAAGTCAGAAGTCTTAGGAAAAAGTCAAATTTCAAATAGATCTTGGAGAGGCAAAAAACCTCCAGTTCAGGAGATGAGAACAGCATGGTATTTAGTAAGTGTTAAAAATTCTTATTTTTAGTAGTAGTAATGATAACCACCATTTATTTTGTTCTTTCTATGATCCAAGAACTCTACAAAGTTCTGTATAAATTATTTCATTTATCTTTTAATGAACTTTCAAGATATGGATTATTATGTTTTTTTTGTAACTGGGAAAATTAGAACAGTTTGCCCAAGATAACATGGTGGTATGTGGTGGGACCACAACTCAAGTGGACTATGTCTGACTCTGAAGCCCTTGATTTTAACTACTTGCTGCCCTGAAGTCACGTTTCTCCAAAGTGAGAAACATTATTATTCTAGAACTTAGACAGAACTTTATTCTTATTAACAACATTCAAAATAAATCCTCTAATTTTCTGGTTCTTTAAAAGCCAAACAAACACGGCACATATTTTAGCCTTACTTGAGTTCACCATATAAATCTGGTGATTAAAATTCTTTTATCAATAATTTTGAAAAGTCATATAAAATGTGATATATTTTATAGAACTATAAGAATTCCCAATTTTCCAATGTTATTCTTTCTTGATTGCCTCTTTTTAGCCTTTTTTTTTAAAAAAAAAAATCATTTTTTTCTGAAATATACTAAAATTTCTTAAAAAATCCTCTTTTGGGGGTTTTCTTCACAAGAACTAAGGAAATACCCTCTGTTGTGTAGAAGCATTTCATCAAAAGTATTTTAGCTCCTATAAGCTATTAAACAAACCTGAAATAAGATTAAGCAGCTCAAGCTTTAACACACTAAATAAATGAATAATGAAAATAATATACTCAGTTTTAACTAAAAGGAAACAAGTGTGAAAATGTTCCAGGATCTATAGAAAGATAGGTTTTAAGTGGTTGTCTGGTAAAGAAAGGATGTCAGTAGATTGGGCAGTGTTGCTCTCTATGATTTAAATTATTATTAAAAACAGACTCAATTTTGAAGTGATAATCACAAGCTTTAAATCGCTTACTCTGAATGTCTCAGAAAGTAGAAAGCTCAACTCTAAGGAGACAAATGTCAAATGGTAAATGTGCCCACCGAAGGAGGCAGTGCTGTCTCTGCACCAGAAGTGATTCCCGTGCGTCTTCATTCTAGTACGGACTAAAATGTATGGCCCTGTTGATGAGCAAACTTCTGTGAAGAGAGATGACACTGTACCAAGCAGAAACAAAGAGTGTTTTTATATATATATATATATGTAAAATCTCAAAGTAACGTTTCAAAAATAGGTATTTGTGATACACACATACACACATGCACAAATACACCCAGTGCCAATGGTCTGTTCTTCATTAAAGAATTGAATTAAGGGTGTTTGAAAATAAATTAAATGTGTGGCTAGAAGTAAAACATCTAAGGTTGTGTTATTATTTGACAACATGCTTTTTAAACTTAAGAGTATATTATAAACATTGTTCTGTCACTATTTATTATATGGAAATATCAAAATTTACTAATTTAATCCTCTATTACTTGAGCATAGGTTATTTTCCTCTCCTTCACTAGTACAAATAAATTTACTTAAATATAAATCTTTGTGCACATTCATAATTCCCTTAAAATAATTTCTTATAAGTTAAATTACTGGGTCAAAAGGTATGATGTTTTTAAGGGAATTCTTGCATATTGCAAATTTGCCCTACACACAAGTTGTGCCATTTTTACCCTCATAGTCTAGGAAGAGAGCTTATTTCCTTTCACTGAATATAAAAATTTAAGTTTTTTTCTAATATTAAAAAATATCTCACTTAAAACATTTAATTTACTAAACCTCTTTCTTCCATATTTTGCCTTTTGATTTTCTAAATTTATTTATTTATGATGTGTTATTTTTGAGCCATCAATCATAATGATACTTTCCTTAAAGGTTCTTAAATTGTTATAATAAGGAGGCTAATCACCTGTAATTTGTTCTAGAGTTTTATGGTTTAATTTAAAGAGCATATTTAAAATTCACCTAGAATTCATTCTGATGTATAGTGTGAGAAAAAAAAATCTAATTTCTTTCTTCTTTCTTTTATAAAATCTATTAAAAGCTACACACCGAATGTAAATTTTTTTCAGAGTTGTTGGGAAGTTAATCACATATTCTAATGAAACTAAGAATGCATTTTTAACTTTTCTCTAAAATTTTCTTCTATGCCAGTGAAACTCATAAAGCCACATAAACACACCACTCAGGGATTTGTATCTACGCTTTGATTTTGATCAGAAGTGGAACAACTCAGCTTGATCACTTATCTCATTCAGCAGAGTTGGCTTTGATTGGCTTTTTGCTCTCTCTAAAAATAAAATCTGACCTCAATTAATGAAGCTGCTCCATCACTAAGAATACTTCAAAGGGTCTGTACTGAAAGTACCCAAAAGTTTCCCAAAGAGGACTTCCAAAAATATTCTGAGCAAGAGAATAAGTTTCTGTTCACCTGAAGTGACTAATTTGAAATTGGAAACACTGTTTTTGGTATCCATTCTGATTAGGTTGTCAAAAATTTGGCTTAATTATTTAAAAATTGAGTTCTTCCTATTTTCTCTAGGAATCAACTTGCTAAGTGATCAGTCCTATATATTAAACTTCTGTTGTGTGACTTCAAGATGTTTACGTACTTACAAAAGAAAATTATAACACAGGAAAGAATAGTGTTTTTTTTTTTTAAAAAAACAGACTGATTCTAGGACACATATAACATAGTATCTCACAGATAGAGATAGAATTCTGAACAAAGTTTTATTGAACACATTCTTTTTGGTAGTTTCAGTAATAAGAGTAGCAAAAGTAAACAGCACAAATAATATATTACACTAATTAATAAAAATATACATTCCACTAACACCTTTTTTTGAAAGAAACCTAATTTCCATAAATAACAAAGAAAGCATAAGGATAAATTTTAGGAAGTCAGGAAGCGGATGGAAGAAGTTTTATTAAAAAGTGGCAAATTGTTGGGCCCTGGGCTAAATTCTGCCAATTCACTTAAAATTTTTCTTTCCAATGTAGATGCCTTTGGATGAGCCCTGTACCCTGAGGCCAACACAAGTTCTTTCCACTCCTGGCCCTGAAGACAGTTGAGTTTGCAAACCCCAAATTGGAATTTTTCAGAAGCGTTAATCACTAATTACACAAGTAAAGGCCTATATATCAGGGGATTCTGTTTTGGTTTCTGAGAAAGGTGGTAAGATTAGAAAAGAAATAGTGGAGTAGGGGATTTATCCTTCAAGCATGAAAGGAAGCATAATTGGAATGATCTATTGATTCCTTATTTCTGAAGTCCACTAACCTTGTGACATATAACCTCTCAATTTCTATCTAGAATTTCAAGGAGCTCTCATACTTTGGGGTCAATTTGCTCCCTGGTCAGGGGAGTTTCAGGAGCACTAGGCCAAGAGTGCATATGTAAGCCCACTGGCCAGCCCCACTTCTCTTACCACTCCAAGCTTTATTTTGCATCTGAGGGATCTTGTGTGTATGTGGGTGGATACTGAAGCCATTCATCTAAATCTGAGCTTGGTCCACCTTCCCCACTTCCCAAACAGCCACCTCTCAGACACAATTCAGGCCCTGTGGTGCCTATACTGATAATACAGTCAGTTTCTGAAGGGATAGACTAGTAAAGACCTGCTCAGTCCCAGAAGTGGGCTTAGGGACATGTGAACACAGTCTAGAAAGATAGGCACAGGATCCAGATGGGCTTAGTTTAGCACAGGATATGCCTTTCTCTATCAGGAGGGCCATGGTTGAAGGACAGAGTCCTCTAAAGCACAGGTTCCAGGGCAGGGAACCCCACTTGCCTCAGTCCAAGGATAGTAACAGTTTCCAGGAACTAGAACCTTGGCGATTAATCTAGCCCTATTTCCCCAACCAGCACTTTCATTTTGGCTTCCTCTGTCCAAAGACTGCAGCTTTATCTGGAACTTGAAGATTATGTGAATCTTGTAGGTGAAGATTCTGTCTCTGCTTCCTTCTGCTGATGACTTGGATTTCTGCCTGATGACTGCTCTAGACTCCTAGAGCATCTCAAAAGTCAGAGAGCTGAAATCTCCACTCAGTAGCTTCTGAGCAAAATCCTGATGCTGATTGTCTTATGGTCAGAGCTCTCTCCAAAGCCTGCCTCTGGCTACTTCTTCTGGCCACTTCCTGTGCTCTGGTGGGTTTGCCTTCTACCCTGACTCATGGTCTGACAGGTTTCTGACATCAAAGGTAGCTTCTGTCAGAAGAGATCCCAGTAAACACACTTGTCCTGGGCAAGAGGGTTTCAGGCCTGGGGAGAAATCAGGAAACAGTACTTTGGTTACTCCCAGGAACAGTCCTCTAGCAGCCACTTCTGAGCTCATTTTCCCAAAGTGATTAAGAGGCCATTTCAAGGAGAGGCTTCTTCTCCCTTCTGTACAATAATCCTAAAAGAAGTAAATCAGGTTACCTTCAGTGTAAGCCTTACTTTCAAAAACATTCAGAGACACCTGTTTGCCTTCCTTTCTGCAGATGTCTGACATTCCTGTCATAGGATACGGACTTTCATTCTATAATTAGAGACAAAGGTTTACAATACATAGGCTTGACCATGGTTAAGTAGAAACTCACTTACATTCAAGTGTTGTCTATCAATTAGTTAACATATACAAATGGCAGACATTAGATCCCTTCTTGTTTTCAAGGGTGCCAGGGAGAAAACTAGTAGAAAGAAATTTAGAAAATCAGTGCTTCTGCATCTGAGGGAAGAATTACCATTCAGATGGGGAAAGAGGAACAACAGCACAAGCTTGGGAACAATGGTGGCTTGGAGTTACATAACCCAGAAAAATATTTTCTTAATCTTAATCCATTCCTGTGGGTGGATCTTTGTAATTAGGACCTTTTGATGAGGTTACTTCAGTTAAGGTGTGGCCCAAATGAATCAGGATGGGTCTTAATCTTATTACTGGAGGCCTTTAAGAAAAGGCAGCAGAGAAAGAAGCCACAGGGAGCAGCCAGAAGCTGGAAGTCAATGAAACTTGGTAGAGAAAGGAGAAGTTGCCATCATGTGCACTGCTGTGTCACAGAAAAGCCAAGACACTATAGACTTTGGGAAAAAAGAACTGTCTTGCTGACACCTTGTTTGAACTGCTAGTGTCAAAACTGTGAGCCAGTAAATCCCCATTGGTTAAGCCAACCCATTGTGTGATACGTGTTTCAGCAGCTGGGAAACTAAAACAGGAACATAGAAGACAGCACTCAAAACTTCACAGATTTGCTCACTATCTCATTGCTAGACAAAATGTGGAAGGACTACATATTCTCACTCTTAGTCACAGAATTCATAAAGTGTAACTTACTCATGATTAATCAGCAGTACAATTATGTTCGAGGAACAGAATAAAACACTACAGAGTCTAGAGAGAAGAGACAATTGATACTGTATTAGTTGGGGATTCTCTAGGGAACCAGAACCAACAAGAGATATCTGTCAATATAAGATTTTATAAAAGTGTCTTATGCAACTGTGGGGATGCATGAGTCTGAAATCTGCAGGGCAGGCAGCAAGCTGGCAACTCTGTGTTCGATGAAGTCCTCAGGAGATGCCGGCTAGCTGAAGAAGTGAAGGTCTTTTCTCTCTCTCCTTTAAAAGTCTTCAACTGATTGGCTTAATAGCTGTTGATTAAATTAAGGGCTCAATAAGGAACAGTAAAGTCTGCTGCAGGAATCCCAGAAAGTAGACAATTTCTACGTCTCATCTCTGTGCCTCTGCTCACTTGACAGAGAATATAGCTGCTTTACCATCATGGAGATAACATATTACAATCCAGCAAAAATTTTTAACTGTATGTAATTCTAACTGGCTCAAAGTGGATGTCCAGTTGTAACAGCTGGCTTAGCCTCCCATGGCCAGGAGTGAGACTGTGTGGAAAAATGTGGTTGCAGGGGGTCCACCATACAGAAAGGGAAGCAGTTCTGAGAGTGATATTTTTGAAGACTTGGTAAATAATTCAAGGCGGGTTTATTCTAAACTAGAAATGGATCCTGCAGTAACAAGGAACTTGAGGTATATATGGTAAAATATAGTTTCCCCCTATTTTACACTTAAGCCATTTCTCACTCTGTTCATTCTCCTTACAATCGTGCTGTGTACACCTGTGTTCTCAATAACCTCTTATAAGTTGATGGTTCCCAAATCTAGATTTTCAGCATACAGCTCTCTTCTGAGCTCCAAATCCATATATCCAATTTTTCCTACTTAATATTTTCCCATGCATGCCTCTTAGGCACTTCAAATTTTGAAGTGTTCAAAACTAAAATCACCATCTTCCCTCTAAAATTTTCTCATCCTCCAGTATTTTCTCTTTAATGTGTAAGAATGAATGCTTTTTCAACCACACCACAAAGTTCACTGGTAAATGTTTGCAAATCACCCTCAGTAGAGGGAAAAATCTGAGGATTGAAAGGGTGTCTTGGAAGTTTGAACAGAAAATTAAAATCTGAAAATTGCCGCTAACATCACACATTAATAAAAAGTTAAATATTTGGGAGCTCAAATCAATTAATTTAGCCATGAGAGTAAGACATAGGACTAGGGTGACTATACATCTCTGCCTCAGAAAGTTCCAATTTATTCTTGCATCCTGTTTAGCTCCCTATTTGTTTACAATGTCATATTTTTAATTAAGCATTATTCATAGTTGTATTAAAATAGGCTTGGGTAGGCTTAGTAGATCTCCACTTTTTTTTTTTCCCCTAGCTTCTGCCATGGGCTCATCCATTGATGTGTGAAAGGTATGTATCGTGAACACAGTTCTCACTCTAAGATGTGGTAAAATCAGAAATATTACTAGTGATGATCCATTTTGCTTTTCTAGACATTCTCTGGACACAGTGTAGCTAAACTCTTATTTCCCATGAATGCATGTTATTCAAGAATAGAATGAAGAGTCCTCAGACACTAGTGGCCAGAGACAGCTAACTCCGTTTTACATCAGGTCGTAATGGGAGGGATATTCCACCCCATTGCCCCTGATGGTTCCAGTTGTGCCAGGTCCATCAGTTGGCCTGCTGGTTGCAGGAAGTCATCAACCAGTGGAATCAATGGGAAACATGGGGAATTATAGGTTGGGTATACGTGAAACAAAGGCAGGCAATGAAGTCTGAGCAGCTCTGCCATGGAAGGCACAAGGAGGCGTTTGAATACTCTGGGTACAGTGACTTTGGTATTTACCATATGGTGAAAATCTATGCCTATTTAGTTGTTTTGTTGTTTAGTGATATTTTTACTTTTACAATATACTCTCATAAGAAAAAATCAAGCAAACAAAAGTTCATGTTTATTGAAAAATGAAGTATAGGTTTTCAATTTCTTAAAGATATTTTGATGCTGTATGTGTAAAATGCACACAATGTTTGCTGATATTTACCATCCACCATGGGGACATAACTGAAGACCTCAAACTCTCTGAAACTTCATTGGTGTGTACTGCAAAAAGTTAATAGTTCTCTTCAGGAGACCGAGTGCAAAGAAAACTATTTGACACTTGCTGGACATAGCCTGTTTGTTTATATGCCACCTTTTGAAACTTGACTTTTCTTCCAGATCGAATGACTACTAATATCAATTAAATGTAACTGTAATTCCTTAAGATGTGCAACAATGAAAATAAAATTATTTGGTTTTGCAATGATTAAAAGTGAACAAATTTTGGAGTAAAACAGCATCATAGAAAAATTAATGTTCTCAAAGAACTAAGAAGGTTACAGAGTAGAAATATACTTGGAATTGGTAATGGTGCACACATAATTCATAAATATATATAAATATGTCCAAGAAAGCTGATATATATATATATATATATATATAAAATATATATATATATAACCAGTCAAAATAGAAATGGTAGTTTTTTAGAAATAATTTTATTACTGAAATTCATTTTTGAATAAAGATATTTTGCAGCTCCACCAATATAATTATACCAATCTATTAGCTAATAAAAAATAATACAAAAATTGTGCAATTTCCATGCTTGCTTTGGCAGCACATATGCTAAAATTGGAACAATACAGAGAAGATCAGCATGGCCCCTACACAAGGATGACACGCAAATTCATGAAATATTCCACACACACACAAAAAAGGAAATTCTATAATTTCTATTATTTTTGGCATCCTCTTTAACTTTCAAATCTATCTTGGGTTTGGATGATGAATTATATGTTTTTTTCTGCCTATTTAAGAAAGTGGCATCACTGCCCATCCACGGAACCAGGATATAAACCCAGGAGTCATTTCAGACTCTTTCTCACTCAAACATCCAGTCACTAAAGTACCCTTGAATTTAACTAAGTTCTAGCTCCTCTGCCACTACCTGAGTTAATGCTATAGCAATTCTTTCCAAAATTACTTAAAAAGACTTCTCTTTTGTCTCTCTATCACCCTGTCCTTCATCCTTTCAGTCCATCCTCCACACGGCAGTCAAAGTGACCATTGCTTAAAATCCTCTGAAAGTGCCCCATTTCCTACAGAATGAAGTTCAAGTTTCTTGTAAATGAAGTTCAAACTTCCTGTCAAAAGGTTTCTGTCTAATATCTATAACTCAATTGCTGTTTCTTGCTTCCTATACACCCTCCACTCCCACTCTATTTATATATATCAGGTATGCTGTGCTCCTTCAAGACATGAGGAAGATAACATTTTTTTTAGACTAAGATTTCTTTTCCTTTTCTCTGCTTGGATGCCTTAGCATAAATTCTTACCTCTACCATAGCATATCCCATATTCTACTACAATTATGTATTTGCTATCTTCCTCTCTAGACCATGTTCATTAGAACATAGAGTATGTCTTTTCTTTCTATATTCCTAGTACTGAAAATATTCCCTTATATATCATACACATGCAACAAAAATAAATTGGATTAATTAGTGTGGGGTAGAGGAGGAGTGTTGCAATGAGGCAATGGTCAAGTTTTATATGAGAGGAAGCAAAGGGAGAAACTATTTCCAGCTATTGAGAAAGAGGAAAATGCACATAGAATTTTATTATTTTATTTTTAATTGACTTTGTCATATGTAAAGGATTTGAAAAAAGTAAGAATGGGGAGAAAGAAATCACAGGCATCAAGTACGACACAAGAACATAGAAAGTATCCTTGAAACAGTATGAATTTTAGCATAGAAATAGTGAATTATAACATGAAGTTTAGTGGTGAGAAATATTTGGAAAATCCAGACTGAGATTCCTGAATGACAGCCAGTCTAGAGTTTAGAGCTTATTCTCTTGATAAGGGAAATATCCTGAGTTTTCAAACAGGAGTCATGCCTCCACATATAGTATACGTGAGATGGTTTGTACAAAAACAAAACAAAACAAAGCAAAAACAAAAAGGACTTGTTTAGAAATCTTTGTACAGTCTACAGAGCCAGTTTGTACTGGCTTGTAATAGCCAATTGCTATATTTTCAGGAATTTTGTGAGCCAGCTTTTATGCACAACCTTATTAAAAATTAAATCGTGTAAATTAATAAAACACTCAGTTAAAAATAAAGATAATAAATATTTTTATTCCTCACTTTTCATTTTATTGTATTTTACTGTTATCTATTCTCTTGAGGTTATATGAATCTGTGTGGTGGAAATAATAAATAACAGTGTATCATTGTGCATATCTTCCCAGCTCAGTGTTCAGTGACATCATGATGGTAGCTTGAAACTGGCCATGATGGTAGTATTTACACTGCGGAAATTGGCAACCACTACAATCATGACTTAATTTATTGTTTTGTTGATTGCCTGTACTTAAGAAATTGATGGGAAAATGGTAATAATGTAGATTAAACTTAAAAGCATGTCATGTCTATAGCCATTCCATTTTGAATAACACAAAAAGTTATGAAATATTATTCTGATACTTGAAAATTATTCTCCAATTCAATAAAGAAGTTGCTCATGTAACTTTTGAATGAGTGAAGTTCTAATATGTCTTTATTTTTTCATGATATTAATTCCAGACTTACATTTATTCATTAATTGTAACCATAGGTTGACTCTGAGTACGAGACTTAGCAAAAACCAACACAATTGGATCTGTGGAATTTACAACAAAGAGTATTGCAATTTTATTATAATTTGTGAATTGTGTTTTATTTCCCTTTTATATCCATAAAATGAGTAATGAATGTGTATATGTTTTTGTGCATGCATATGTACATATACTATTTTGGGGTGGGGTGGGGTGGGGCAGCTGTTAAACATTTACCTGCACACAGCTAGAAATATGACCTTAGCAGTAGAAAAGGGAGGAAGAGAAACTTCCAAAAACGATTTGGAGGTTGTGCTAGAGGATGTAAAACCGATTAAATGTGGGAGGATGAAGGGTGACTCAGAGATGAATGAGATTTTGAGGCTTGTTGATGGGTATTGTTTGGAGAAATATGAAGTACAAGAAGAAAAGATTTATGGGGAATACGAGTTCAGATTTAGACTTTTGAGACTTCCAGTGGGCTATATCCAGCATATGAAAGTAGAGTATTCAGGTTTAGAGATAGATAAATTTGGGGTTGTCTGAACTGAATTGTCCTCAGAATCAGTGTAAAAATGAAATAAAAAAGAAAACAGCTCAGTAAGATCTGTAAGGAGAGGACTAATCTTAGGGGGAGGGGGAAGAAGGAAATGTAAAGGAATCAGGAGCAGTCAGGAAAAGAGGGGGAGAATTGGGTAACTATGGGTTTCAAAGAAGCCTGGTGAAGAGACAATGGCAAACAAGCCCTTGCTAATAGAGACAACAGGAGAATTAACACAAACTCTGTTGGTATTTTGTATGAAATCAATCTAAAGAAAAAAATAGTATTTATGTTGGTCACATAAATTAAAGGCAGAGTTTATGATGTAAATCTTCCCATCAGACTTAGGTTGGTATGTATTGACAGGATAATCAGGGGCAGACATAGAATGTATCTTCCAGAATGTCTGTAGTTTGGTACAGAACTAGCAATTCTCAACCAAACTTTAGAGGGTGATGTTTTGACCATCCATGCAGAATCAAGACTGTAGGTTGTAGATTCTGAGAATGGGTTTCCTTGAAAGAATTTGTATTCCAAATTCCTCAAAATCAAGTCCAGGAAAGGTTACAGTAGTTTGCAACTTCTGGCATTAGGAGATCTCATTCACACGGATAGCAAAATCCAGAAGTCAGTGCAAGTGCTCACAAAGTGAAAGATCAGTAGGCTGCGTCCCTAACCCATACACATACTCAACTGTAGTGCAAGCTTTATTTGATCAGTGCTGTGATGAAAATGCATGTGGGCGAGGGGGAGACTGGGCAGTAGGATCGCCAACTTTCTCCTTCCAGGAGTCACACCATGTTGAATAGCAGGAATCAGCCCTGCTGCAGTACTAATGGGGCTACTCCTGCTTTTTACTTCCTTCTCAATACAACTAAAAACTGACAAGTCAAAATTATATCCTGAGGTCTGCTATGTCTCTAAATTACACAAGGAACCAGAATTTTCTAGAAATTAGGTGACTGGGCTAAGGCTCCTCCTGAGATTTAGGAAGTTATGTTCTACATATTCTGGAGGTATTTAATCTTGATAATCTACTTTGGAGAGATTTTGCTCTACAGAATTAGGAGATGTCTAGAATTAACTAGCATTTTATTAGCATTGTTATTATTCTTATTTACGTTCTCTCCTAAATTAATCAAGGTCACCTGATACATGAAGTAATATATTTTCTCTGGCCAAACTTGAAGTCAATTTGCTCCTATAGTATGAACACACTACAGAGTAGAGTTTAAAAATTGCCATAAAAATATTTTCCTGTGTGAATTCAAAGGCAAGAGGAGGGTTATGAAGAGGGTGATGGGTGAATCAGATGGTATTCTGTTTTGGATGATGTCTGAGCTCCGGGAAAATACTAAAGACATTTTAGGACAGAAGGATAGCATTCAGGGTCAGAGTATGTACAGAGTATTTGTATATCTATATCTGTATCTATCTCTCTCTCTGTGTCTCAACCTTATTGAAAGTTTGCATATCCCTTTCCTTAACAAAACAAACATACAAACAAACAAACAAAAAAACAAAGATAACTGATACTTAACACAAACCCTGTATATCTCCAGCTGTGATAAAATAGACATTATGTTCAGAGGTAGATTTGTCCTGTATAACCAATTATACTTATAGCTTGTCTGGTTTAATGAATGGTATAAGCCTCACCAAAATAGATTCACATGATATGTGGAGTCTTCTTTCTAATTTAACTTTGAAACTTTTCCTTAAAAGAACTTTATTGCTGGAATATTTGTTAATTGAGATAACTCTGATAGTTTTGAGAGAGTTTGTGTATTAGTTTCCTAAGTCTGCTGTAACAAACTACCATGAACTGGGTGGTTTAAAGAACAGAAATTTATCCTCTCACAGTTCTGAAGTTAAGAAATTGGAAATCAAGGTGTTGTCAGGGTCATACTCCTCTGAAGGCTCTAGGGAAGAATATTTCCTTATCTCTTCTTAGCTTCTGGTGGCTGCCAGCATTCCTAGGAGTTCCTTGGCTTGTAGCTGCAGCACTCCAGTTTGCCTCCCTTGTCACATGGCCTTTGTTTCTGTGTGTATCATCTTTGTGTCTGTCTGTGTCTCTGTGGGTCTGTCCTTTTCTTATAAGGACACCAGACATTGGCTTTAGGGTCTTTCTCAATCCAGTATGACCTCATTTAACTTAATTACACCTGCAAAGACCCTATTTTCAGTAAAGGGCACATTCTGAAGTTCTGGGTGGACAGGAATTTTGGATGGACACTTCAACCACTGCAGCATATAAATGAGTTCATTATTTCATTAAATATTAAAATAATTTTTAAAAATGCAGACATGGATTTTCTAAATAATAAAGGTTTTCTTCTGATTTGTGTATTGCGTGTCACCTCATAATTCATCTTTTCTTTTAGTTTAATTTCTCTTTCCCTTGTTGCACTTGTCTTGGAAGGCCATGGCTTACCCATGAGAAAGAGCATGTTCTCCCTTGTCGTTGTTCTTTATGGGACTGCATAGTGAGAGGTAAGCTGATGCACACTTTCTAGATATTTAACCCACAAATATAGATAGACTCTTAAAAATATCTGTGTTTACTAGCTGGTGGGGTCATATTAATATCAGACAAAATAAACTTCAAGACAAGGAGTATTGACAGAGATAGGGTATTTCATAACGATAAAAGGGTGAATTCTTCGGGAAGATATAGCAATCTTATATACCTAATAAAAGGGCTTCAACAAAGAAGGAAATTGTTAAACCCACAATCATAGTTGGAGATTTTTAACACTCAGCTCTCAGTAATTGATAGAATATCTAGATAAAAATATCAATAAGGATATAGAAAATTTGAAAAGCTCTATTAACTCACTTGAGCTACATGACATTTATGGAACACTCCACCTAACACTGCAGAATGCATATTCTTTTCAAGTATACATGGAAAGTTCATTAAGATAGACAATAGGCTAGACCAAAAAATATGTCTCAGCACATTTTTGAAATACTGAAAGCTAGTGGAATGTGTTCTTTAACAATAACAGAATTACATTAGAAACCAATAAGATATGTGAAACCCCCCAAATATTTTGGAAAATTAAGAACTTGTACTTTATTGCCTCAACTCTTTAAAAACATTGCCATTGCAACATCTTGAATCACAGGTGGATAGACTTTTTTGTCTTTTTGTGTAAGTTTCAAAGGAAAAATAAAAATCTCCACTCAAATGATCAAGAAAATTAACACTCAAGTCTAATTAATTATTTTGAAATATAATGTTTAAGGGGCTCCTTAAAGTAAACATATTGTCATTAACCATTGGCTGGTTACATCAAGAAAAACCTATTAGTTTACATAAATGATCCATCTGGTATCCTTATTATTTATCTAAGTGCCCTATATTATTTCTCATAGTTCCATCTTCTTTCAAAACCCCTAGAATCTCAGAGTTTTCCTAGAGCAGGAAGGGACTGCCAATTTTGTTTTGTAAAATAAACTCTTTTTCTAAATATGTTAAAGTCATTGTTTATTTACTCAGATTGGATGTAAGTGGGGTCATTAGGGAAACCTACGCAGCCTAGATCCTGAAAATGCCTGAACTTAAAAATACTCACGACATCCTGTGTTACTGGATGTTAAACAAGCTAGCCCTTTCATGGGATGGGATTGTAGCTGTTGTTGCAATGCAAGCAGGAACAGCAGTACTATTCCTTGTTGAAAACTTTTTTGAGAGAAAAAAGTCTTCGGCTGCAGACATGGTGTTTCAAAAATCAGACAAAATATATTTCATGGAAAATCTATTTTGAGAACGACATTCATTCGAAAAGCTAAAACTAGCATCCGGATAAAAAAAGGAAAGGATGAAACATCAAACTGAAAATATCTTCCTATATTGTGACATTTTAGCAAATGTAAATGAAACCACCTTTAAGGCTGTCACAAGCAAAGAAATCCAACTGGGGTCTTGATGAGTGAAGGGATGTTAAAGAATCTCTCATCAGCAGACCATAAAGAATAAAGCAAAAGCTATCAGTAATGTGCAGATGTTATCAGGATGTGACTTCAGCACACCCTGCATCCTGATAGAGAGACAAAACTGCAGATGTTTAACATATTACAGGAACTAACCACAAATTCTGTTTCACTTCTCCTACTTTATAATGTTTAATTTTTTTTTTTAAGACACACGAATTGCACTTTGGAAGAACCTTAATTACTTTTTAAGTGTAAATGATTATTACAAGGATGCAGGGAGTTGGGGGTAAAGTAGCACATAAATTACAACATGGGGGTGAGGCAGTATAAAACATGCAGAGAAGGGGTATCCTTTAAGCATTCATATGTGGGCAGTGGGAATACAGTTCTCATTATTGCATGATAATGGAACCCTAGATGTGAGATAGAGACTTGTACACCGGCTGTAAATTTGCTCCAGTCCTGACAAATGGAAAGAACTCATAGGAACTCAAATGTGTTAATGAAAGTAGGAAATATTTGGAAACTTGAAACAAGTAGATCTGCCCAGATAACTTCTTTTTTTTCTTTTTAAGTTACAAAATAAGACAGTAAACATTTGATAGGCTATTTATATAGTTTCAAAAGTAATTGTTTACCTTTGGCTAACCGCCCCTCCTTGGTGAAATTTTTTGGGGTTTTGATTTGTATATTCTTGAAACCAGGCAATTGTAAAGTCATGAAAAAGATGCACCAAGACATAAATTTCTTTCATTTTAATTAGTTAGTTTGGACATACTCTTTTTCCAGGAAAATTCTGCTTTCTTGATAAAGACCAGCCATCTTCTCTGTTCAGATGCTGCTTTAGTAACGTCTCTCAGTGGGTGTCTGCGGTTGGAGTGGAGGAGGTCAGTCTGTTGGTGCCCTCTTCTGCCTGACACAGGTCGCTGCTGCCCTTGGTCCGCTGAGCTCTGCCCCTGCTGTCCCTGCTCTTTCCCTCTCACAGCCAGCAGGACTTGCCCTTCAAGGCCTTTATGCCAAACAAGCAGACATTGACCATATCACTTGGACTAAGGATTACACAACAATAATGTAGGAAAAAAAAAAGAGAAAGAAGGTAATTGTTTTTGAAAGAACAGTGTGCCGTCTTTGAGATTAAAAACATAACCACACTAATTAATTTTGGGGGTGGGCTTTTATTTCAGAAAAAGAAAATGTAATTTACATTTGAAAGAGTAAATATTAGAAAGCATGCCAAAGAACTATGCCCCCTATGTTTGGGGGGAATATTTAGTCTAGTGTAAAGGTGAAAAATCAGAAACAGAGTTCACCTAGAATTAAGACTAGCTTAATATGTATTTTCAAAATGATTTTCTTTGAGAGTAAGGAAAGAATAAGTCCAGAAAATTTGGGTTAATATGGTGTATTTGATTCCAAAGGGAAGAGACATGAGAGGGGCCAAATGGATAGCTCTCCTGTTGTATCTTAGAATGTTTGAGTGAGCAAAGTCATTCTAATCTGATGATTTAAAACCAAATCAAAGCAAAACCAAAAAAAAAAAACAAACAAACCCCAAAAACACAAAACCAAAATTTGTGAGTTTTAACACCATTTACCTATTTATATCCTAGAGAACAGAATATAGTAGACAAGATGGTTTATCTTTAAGGGTTGGTTGTGGGCAGTGGCTGTGTTCTTGTTTTTCTATTCTTAGTGCTTAGCACAGTGCCTGAGACATTGAATTGTCCAATAGCGTTGGCTGAATTGAATCATTTTGAACAAAAGCAAAGAACCTTGTTCTGAAAATCAGACAAGGTAAAAGATCCAAATATTTGAAGATTTCAAGACTTTTGAAAGGGTCATGTCAGTTTATAAGAAAGTTTCATATAAAATTTTTATGCCAGAGTAGACAAGTACAGAGAGAACGAAAGATATTCTTTAGTGTAGGGTAGATCCACCTTTGGCTAAGTTGTGACCGGTGGAAAAAACCCAGAATATTTTGAGGAGATGCTATCTGCCATAGGGGATTACCACAATACATGCAAGATCAAAGAAAATTCCACATTTTACCCTGGTGATTAGCTGTAATTAAATAAAGTAAGTCTTTTTAAACTTCATTAGCAGCAAGACGTTTGCTACAGCAGAGTGGGCACAAATCATCCATTCTTAATTAAAAGATAATCCACAGGATGGCCATAATCTTCTTCTAAAAATACAACATTTCCCCCTGAAAGATTTTCTCATCAAATAAGGATAAATAACAGTTTCTATGAGTTTAAACCAGGAAGGAATGGATGCTCGTCCCGTGTGCTTGAGTGAGTGCTGAATGCGGCTGATAACATCACTTTGGCATGCTATTATCTAAAATGGTAGAATACCTCACACCAGCAAAGTCTGACATAAATCTTTGAAAACAAAGACATTGCATATGTATGAGCTGAAATAGATATGACAGTGTTGGCACATTAATATTCCTGTCACTAGGGGGTTCAAACTTTTCAGGAGAGGATGGGAATGAATTCAGGCTGTAGCTGGTAAAATAGGGCAACATACTGTAGGACAATTAGGCATTGCTAACCATCATGAAATATGTTCAGAGAAAGGGTTCCTCCACTCCCTGCCTTTGGTAAAAAGTGACTGTAGGATTGTGTCTTGGCAATGCCAAGAATAATTAATTTGGCTCAGAGATTTGCATGGCTGTTCTAAGCATGCTAATAAGAATATTCAGTGAAGACCAGTCCCAATCACAGAAGAGAGGTTTTTTCCTTGCGTAGCCACTCTGGTGGCTCATGAGTAACAGATGTTTCCACTTATTCCACAACAACCCTCATTAAAAGTAACTGTGGGGCTAATCGAACAGTTCTCCACATAGTCGAATCTGCACAGAAAATAGTTCTATTACTGTACATTCTATAATTATTTCTTTTCCTATTTGAAGTCGCTGATATGAAAAGCTTTACCACAACCTCTTAACTTCTCTGAAAGATGTAAGTGGAAGAAAAATAAACTTCTTTTTTAGCTCACCTTACTCTGTATAGATGTACTATGTGTTGGGAAAAATCTATTTAGAAATGGCAACCATTTTTAGAAAAGCATTATAAATCATCAAATTATCAGAAATCACCACTTACCAGGGAAGATGACATAACCGTTGTATTAGATTTCATTCTGTATGGGAGTGGGCAAGAGTTATTCAACACTGGCTCTTAATGAAAAATATTTGCTAAGTTACAGTTCTGATGGGTGAAGTTCATGTTGAAATGTAAGAATTTTTCTTTTGGTAAAACATATGTGTTGATCCAGTGAGTGGAAATGAGGCGCTTCTTAAAAGGCTTTTTATTGAAAGCTTTTGGACATCTTGCTGTGGCCCTGGAAGGCTTGGCCTGGGCCCTGGCAGCAGTAACCCAGATGTAGAAGGCGGCTTCAAAACCTCTCCTTTGACAAACAGACATGGAATAATATCTGACAAAGGCATCTCAAGCAAACATGATGGAAAATCAGCAATTATACAGGCTACAAAGGAGAGCACCTCTCACTTACAAATGTCTTTTTTTCTGTCTTCAAATTTTACTAATAACATCTCATACAGGTGCTTAGGTCAGTATTTTTAAAGACAATTTAATATATGACTGTGCTTTGGATTTGGTTTAACTCCTTTATTACACTAATGCTATTTGTCATTTCATGCATGTGTCAGCATTGTTTTTGAATGGCAAAAAGGTTGGGAATAAACCAAGCACAAAGAAGGGCTCTTGCAATTCACTATAGGTAACTTTGTTCTAGATATAAAGAAATATTCCACGCTAACAGATTATATGACACTTGCAAAATACTGCTATATTGTAAATGGAGTCATACATTAATGGAAAATGTGCCACAAAAAATTAAATAATATTGTTGAAAAAACTGGCAGCAAAATTGAATAGGTCAAAGTTTCATAGCTTTACACTTTAATCTCAGGCTCCCTATAAAGTGTATTGTTCTTGATCTTGGAAGATAGACATGAGAAAGACTTTTCAAGAGCAGTTGTAAAATTAATTTTATAGGTGAAAATATTTATTTTTCTTTTCAGATAATATTTCATAAAAAATTTACATGCACAAAATGTATTCTGATCTCATACATAAATCATCATTAAAAGCATGTACACCCAATGACTTGAAGCCCAAGTTTCAGAATGAATATGAAGGAAAATCACCACCACCACCACTATCATCATCATCATAATTATCAATGAGATGGAACATATACTTCACAAATAATTGCAACATATATTTTCTCAAAATGTTTGCCTTTTTATTCCACAATCTATTACTAATCAAAGCTGTACTGCATCTCAAATAAGCAAAACAGAATATAAAGTAAATGAAAAAAAAGCTACTTGGTCCTTTAAAATGTTCTCTTTTATGTTGATTCACTGCAGAAATGTAATGAATTGCAGCCTTTTCTTCTTCCCCTGACATATTTGGTATAGTTTACATGACTTTGAAATGGCTTAGATATTTTACCACCCACTATGGAATATTCTGAAGAGGGCAAGAAAAAGAAATCATTTTGTTTTCCTCTGGTCATTTCTTGCCATCTCATTCATACTCAGGAATACCAAGGGTATATGTTTAAAGGGAAAAGGACAAAAATATCCACGAAATGTATTAAAAATGCAAGAAATATTACAAAGTCAAGTAGAAGAGAATTGGTGAGAAGCAATCAATCATTTACCATATGATCTGTAGTATGAAGATACTGTAAGTTCTCTGATAATAATATGTACCAATCAAGTTACCTAGAAAGTGCCTGTAGATAAAGAAACTCCCAAAATTACATATGTAAACACCACTTACCATTTCAAAAAGCACTTGAAAAATGTAGTATTTTCCCAACCACATGCATATAAAAAAATGTCTTTGTGTATGCCCTCACAATTTCTTTCTCGGGATAACCTCTTTTGTTCTATCAGATCATACAGATTGAATTTATTGTGATATTAGGTTTTCTGATAAGTATGAATGAGGCAGAATTTCAGAATATACTGCTGAAGTCATCATAGCCCCTTATTATGTATAGTGCACTTATTGTGATTTAGTTCTTTTATTAAAGCTAGTGTTTTATTAAAAAATTTCAGGTGTATACATATATTTAATTTCAAAGATAAAAATATATCTTGTTAAATTGGCTTAAACATTTGTCTCATTTTTTTAGTACACCAAACACGTTTCCTTGTTTGAATTAAATAAAAATGATCAAGTGTTTGATTTTATTTGGAGTTAATGCAGTTAGTTGAATAGTCATTTCATATGAAAGGTAGAAAACAGATCTCTACAAACAATGTGAACTTGGTATTATCGATTAAGAAAATTCCTTAAGTCACTGGTACCATATAATCCTATATGCTGTGGCATTTCATTTTCTAGCAAAGCAAATCCTCTGTCTTCCTCCACTATTTTATAAAGTAAATAAAAGACCAACTTCTTTTTCTACCCATGTATTGCTTATTCCTTGAAAACACAGATACGTTTTATAAAAGAAGTTGTTATATTAAGATGTATGCCTGCTTTTCTTCAGAAAACAGATTAGAGTGCTTCAGCTGCCACTAAAGTTGTCTCTCTTTGTAACAAAATGTAGTGCCGCATATATAAAAATGCAAAGTGTAATGTAGAGTCAAATGTCTCTCAGCACAAGAGTTGTTCGTTTTAGCACCCATTTTGTTGGTATTTATCAACTTACTAATTATAGGCAAATTGCTTCCAACACGAAAACTGTGGTGATTAGCAGTTTTTTCTGCTAACTCTAGTCTACTGTAGTTCCGGTAAAGAATGTCAATAATCCAGATTTCTTTCTTTTTCATGGCTTAGAATATGTAAAAATAAATTCATCAGGCTAGCATTTCTCAACTTGAGGGAAACATGGCTTGGAGGGTGGGGGTGGGAAGAGGAAAAGGGGTGGATTAAATTTATCAGATAAGAAGGTCTGTTTGCCACCTCCCATCTATTGGGCAAGCTTGAAGGCTCACTGGAGATAGGGCTACTGTAACACACAATTGGGTATTCCCAGTTTTGCTAACCTAGTAAGTGCATGTGTGCATTTGCAAGGGAAGTGCATCAACTGCCAAAACCCAGCATAAAATCCCTATATTAAAGAAAGGAGGAAGAAGAGTGGTAAGAACTAGCTCACATACCATCATTGATACCCAGTGAATGGCTGGCAAATACTATTTTAAACTTCTCATGTACCTATGCAGCACAGCTATATGATATTGTTGGGTCAGACATAAAAGAGTTTATAACCTTCAGCCCTCCATTATAATCTTTTAAAGTGAGCTCAAATGAAAACGAGAGTAACATGCCAATCTAGAAAATGTTTTTATAACATGCAATATGATAAAAGGTTAAATTTTCTATCACCATTGCTAATTTCGCCCATTTGTTTCTCATTACAATAAGTAAACAAGATTAAATGGAAAAACTTACAGTTCACAGAGTACATTACACAGCAGAAATATCTGTAGCAGATACTGCTGAGTGTCTTAACCAACTTATCTACCTCTAAGTGACTATTGCCCCCTGCTATGAAGTTTTTAAAGTCTTAAAGTTGTATTGGCAGGTTCCAGTCAACGATGATGTCTGCAATGGTCTTCTTTCTCCAATACATTGCTTTTAGTCTAATTGCTTATTTGCAGTCTCAGCAAGCAGAGAGAAGAATTTTATCCTCTTGGCTTGTCTCTGAATACTAACTAGCTGGCCCAGAGGCTCTCTAAAGAGGGAAACTGCATGAGAGACACAGGGCATTTGACACAGTCAAGAGGTAAAAGAAAGAGCAAAACAAAAGTCTATTCAGGACTGAATCCTCTGATATTCTTCCCCACCACAACCCCCTTTTAAAAATAGAGCGAAAGGAGGTGGAAAACCCATAACTCCATGCCTGAATGGCTGAAGTTGTCAGAATAAAGGGCAATGAATGACAGGTGACTGTCAACATAATTTTCCGTCTCCAAGTTATCAATTTTTGGCATTGTTGAACAAAAAAAAAGTGTACATGTAACAAGGAAATAAGTCATAAGTTCTCTATGACTGTACAGACAAGTTCAATTTAGGAAAAGCCAGTAAGTAGTTCCATATGGACGTGGGTTCCCTTCAAGTTCCGTGTATTTTTGATGGAAAATGTTCTCAATTTATTGAGTGTTTTTTCTTGTAACAATAATGCTAAATTACTTGGGGGAAACTGCTGAAGGGTTATGAATCTGCTTTCTCCTTAATTCTTTTTTTTTTTTTTTTTTAGAGTGGGCAATCTGATGTGATAAATGATTTTTGAAACTCCTTGCACATGTTGCTAAAATTTCGAAGAAAGAGTAAGAACAAACCTGATGAGAGTTCTTTCACTTGAATTTTAATAGACTCCTCTCAAGTTACTTTCCCCTAAAGATCTCTTTACACTTTCATCTTCATGGACTGCCTTAATCTTCCTGTCTTTGTTGTTCCAATGCCTGATCAGCTTGTTTTAAAATCACATCTACCTCACATTTGCTAGAACTGAAACTTGACTTCAGGCACTTGCAGTTATAAATCCCTACAAACATGCAGTCTTTCCAGAGAAAGGTGGAGAGTGCCAAAGCAGGAGAGGTTTTGATGATTTTTTAAGCAATGTGTATTAAGTTGTCTGTTGTCTGATCTACAGGTACAGAGAGATAAACATGGATGACTGAGTAATTTGTAATTAAAATAAGGCTGGTCTCTTCTCAAATTACTGGTGCACTCCCCTCTGTTGACCATCTGTCGTGGAAGGACAAAGATTCTATTTTCAGTCCCACTGGGCTGGGGAAGAGTCACAACTACCCAGAGCCCAAATTTTCTAGGTCTTGCCATGGTGGGCATGAGGACAGTTCATTGTGGCCAACCTTCTGATGCCAGGTATGACCGGGCAATGAGCAGGAGTGACCTTTGTCACACTGAGCTCTCACAGGGTACCATTATGGTGATGCTCAACTGCTGTCTCCGCCCCAGCAGGTGTTACCGTGCATTCTAAATCTTTTGAGAAAAATGAAGAAAATGGGAGAGCACTCAACTGAAATGAAACAAGAAAAACAGGAGGAAGTAAATTTCCTGGTTATGTTTTTTTTCTTTCCCTTGCTATAAAGCGGGGGAAAATCTTAAAAGGATGCACATGAAAGAAGGCTGTGTGTTTCACTATTATAAATAAAGGACAATTTTTGTTTTACTTTTCAAGTTTGGAAATTGAAAGTGCTTGGCAGACTTATCTAGACATCAAATCAGTCTTTAAGAACAATTCATTTGTAAAATATTTAACAAACTGATCATAAGGGAATTTTCCTTGATTGCCTATGAAATTTATCTTCATACACAAAAAGTGAATGTTATTGCTGTATCTTGTTTTTTCCCACTTACATTAAATGTAAGTTAAACTGTAACATTTATGTACTTATTTCAGAATTCCTAGCAGAAAAATGATTATATCCAACACCTGAGAATGTTCTCACGTTGGCTTTATTTGTAGTCATTATGTTTCAACTACTTGTTTGTGACTATCTTCATTAAAAAAAAAAAACAAAAAAACAGAACACAAAAACAGAAAACTCCTAGAGAAAACAGTAATTTAAAAATATCTTCTCATCGCAATTGATACTGACACATTTAATAGCTATTAAACATGAATGTCACAGATAAAATTATTTTCAGATTTAGGATTAGAGTCTGTTGCCTTCAGTTATCAGAAAATGCAGGGGTATAGAAGTTGTATGGGACAATATTAGGGCACAAAAATTTAATTTGATAGGAAATAGGACACCAACTTTCAAACTTGATTCATTTATTTTGTGAAAATATTTTAAAAGACAAATTTCACTATCTGCAAGTTTAAGGAGTCATTTTCTATTTCATAGGAGGAAAGGCTCAATTAGAAAAAAAAATAGAGATTACAACTGAGTAGGTGCATGGAACATTGTTTTTTTTTTAATCACAGAAGATTTTATTACAAAAACATAAAATGCTTCCAGCCAAACTATTCAAGTGACTTTAAAACACAGAAATTTGACTGTGACATTCCAAGTGGGATATACCTTAATGATAAAAAGAAGTGCAAACATCTTAAGATAGTCATACTGTTGTGATAGTGTTAGTATTGCTATTCTGTGACTATTGTGGGATAAAACAAATAAATAATAATATTAGTGTTTTTGAGACCCAGGATTTTGGTGTGGAATAAAGATACACAGATACATGATTGATGAAGAAAGTAAAATCCCTGTAATTCTTAATTCTGAATTATATTGGAAGTATAATTATGAACTGAGGATGTACTTTGTCCTAAAAAAAATTCTAACTGTCCTGAAAAGGTCTAGAAACAGTGACCCAGTAGCAGTAAACACCGTTTGTGTCCAAATTGTGCTATATAAATATCATTTCCCACTAAAAGGAACCAGGGAGAATTGGTTTGGGATAGAAATTGTCCAAGATAAGCACAGAAGCATTCAAAGACTATTAAGTTTGTATCAGAATTACTCAGAAATCAACTAGAATAGTGCCCCTTGTCCAAAGATGGGGCAATATGATCATCAAAATGGATAATATCTGCAACAAATAGAAACACATCAAATGCGTTTAAATCCATGAGTTCACATTGGTACTTGAAAAATAAATACTCATTGGTCATCATTGGAGAATGCTAGGGGAACAACTCATTATTGTTAAATGAATCAAGCTTTTATCCTGCTTTTCCTGTAGGAACTGTGTCTCATAATAAGGGGGGAATTTCTCTTTATAAAAGTATTCCAGGAGATAAATGAAGAAGGAATAACACAATTAGAATATCAACATTTTGTAACTCCTAGTGAATTAATGGTTATAGACAATGATCAACAGTGGCTATTATCCCTCACAAAAAAGAGAGAACAACAAACATGTCTTCCGGATGGAAATACAGAGCTCCACTTTTGAAGAAGCTTTGCAAAAGAACTTGAATTTGAATTTGATCAACCTCTAATATAGAGCAAACTACCAATTTACAGTAGATATAGGAGACATAAAATGATACCTCAGAGATGTGAATCCAGACTGTGGGAAACTATAGGATAAATGACCTAGGTTCTTCAACAAATAAATTGGAAAAAAAGTGGAGAGGGAATTTATAAACTAAAAGAGACTCATGAGATATCAAACAATTGCAGAGTTTGGGCCTTCTTGGATCTTAATTTAAAAATTTTAAGAAATGAGACAATTGGAGAAATTTGCACACTGATGTACACTTACTGGATATTATATGATTTATAAAGAATTATTTATTGTTAAATTTATTAGTGTAATAAATGGTTTTTTAAAACGAGTTTTTATCTTTTAGAGACATAACCTGAAATATTTGCAGATGAAAAGATATATCTAGAATTTACTTCAAAATAATATGGGGGAGGGGGAAGAAGTAGGTGGGGTCAATGATGAAACAAGAATGAAACATGAGTTGATAATTGTTGAAACTGGGTGATGGAAATATGGGGGTTCACTATACTATTTTGTCTCTTTTTTCAAATGTTTGAAATTTTCCATAGTACAATTTTGTTTTTGTTTTATTGTGAACTTTAACATATATACATAACAGTGATAACTTTCAAAGTATGGAAAAAGCAAATTTCAAAAAATGTCATGGATAACAGTTCCATACCTTCAGCCATTTCCATTATTGTAAAATATGACATGCATACAGAAAGGTGTCAACTTGGTGTACAGTTCAATAAGCAGTTATATAGGTAATTTCAAAAATTGTTACGGGTTAGAGTTTCACAGTTTCAGTCCCTTCCCTATTTTGCAATACAAGGTATGTACAGAAAGGTGAACACCTCCAAGGCACAATTCAACAAGCAGCTATAGAGCAAATACCAAAGGATGCCATAGGCTTCATTTCCACCATGTCATTTACCTCCTTGTAGCCATTCCAACACCCAGCATCCAAAAATATATATATAATTACATAAAGTTTCAGTATTCATAGACCTTTTTTCAATCTTATGTTGTTTGTTGCTACCCCTTCCTCTCACTTAATCTCTTTCTCCATCTTCAGGGATGTCTAGGCAGTGAGCACCCTAACTTGTTCATATTAAAGGGGGTGTTGACAGTATACGGGAGGGGGCTGCATCGGATTGTTGATCTTAAAGAAGCTGTTGCCTCTGGGTTTTACAACTTGTTTGGTACAGGAACACTCTGGTGGATTTAAGTTTCTGAAAGGTAAAACTTAGTGAGTGAATCTTTTACAGAATCTCAGGTGGGAACCTATGTATTTGGGAACTACTTTTGTTAAGGGCATGGCATCCTATGGCAATTTGGGATGTCTAGCTGGAGCCTGCATAAGAGAAACCTCCAGGATAGCCCCTCGACTCTATTTGGGATATCTCAGCCAGTGTAACTTCACCTTGTTACCTTTCTTTCTCCCCTCTTTTGGACAGCTAGGCATTTGCAATCCCTTACTGCCAGGGCAAGTCTCATTCCTGGGAATCATGTCCCACGTCGCTAGGGGGATTCATTCCTCTGGGAGTTATGTCCATTGTGGGGTGGGGGAAGGTTATTTGCCCAGTTGCGCTTAGAGATAGAAAGGCTACATCCGAGCAACAAAAGAGGTCCTCTGGAGGTGCCTTTTAGGAATAATTATAGGATAATTATTTTTCTTAGTTATTATTATTTTAAACCGAAGATTTGTTTTATGAATTGCGTGTATGTGCACGTGTGTGTCTATGTGTGACAGTGTGTCACATAGGTGAGTGTGCATATATTTCTCGGTGACATAGTGAGAAAGAGAGTTTAATACAGGAAGACTGATGTTGAGCATAGCAACTGCTTCATACCAGGGGCTTTTCAAAATGAAGATACGTAATTCCACATTTCATTTATATTTAACAAGATATCCACTATGTAGTTGAGGAATTCCAATTACTTTGAAAAATAATGACCTATGTAAATAATATTTTTCAAGGAAAAACACAGGGTCTTATAAATTCAGAAGTCTAGATCACCATCATGATGAAAAGACAGAAAAGTTTATATATTTTCTGAATAATATAATTATTTCAAAAATTATTTGTTTCTATGAACTCTGGTAATTTCTAATTTCTTTCTGTAATGACAAAGAACAAAGTGATGAGATGAAGAGAAGAAATACCCTGTAACAATCATTCTTAAATCATCGGTGATAAAAACTGTGGGAGCCCCTGGCCCCCAAGTGTTTTGAAAACTGCACACAACTGTTTGCTTGACCTAGGACAGCTAAGGTTTGACCTATTCTCCTGGTAATATCAGATGCTAACTGAAATCTATACCCAAAACTACCTCCTCTCTGAGATTCCCTGAGATACTGTTATCTCTATAATCCTCTCCTCCTCCCTATTGATTATAATCAACCCCTCCCAACGTTGCAGGACTGTGCTCCCTGCCTTATGCGCTCATATCCATTGGAATGTCAAGCCCTGATAACCAGCTTTTTCAGCCCCTCAAAGTGCAGACTATTTCCACGTTGTGCTCTGAATATGCTGCCCTTCAGAGCAGCTCCTGATCTGTTCAGAGAAGCTCCTGATTTCAGGGCAACGTGACTTGACTTCCCCACCCTGTAGATAAGCCCTATAATAAAAGCTCATGTCTCAGAACATGTCCGGTGCTTTCTTTAGTCCTTTGGCTACAAAAGCCCTCTTGAGCCATGACAAACACTTTGCTTCTGAAAGCCACTAAGCTTAAAGACATTAGTAACTGTATTTTAGTACATATTTATCCTCCAGTTTATAGGAATGCATTGTAAGGCTGAGGAGTGGAGCAAATGATTACCCTAAACCAGGGAGGCAGGGAGGTGTCATGGCAGAGGTGGGGTGTGGACTCTAGATGCAAGGGAGGAAGGTTTAGAACAGTCTGGAGAGGAGAAAGCCTTTCTGGTAGAGGAATGAGATGAGCAATGTGAGGATGCAAAATATAGGTGCAATATGTCCAAACTTGACTTTTCTTTTGTACATATGTATCACAGTGAATGGAGAACCTCATGTTTGGAAGTGAAATTCTGTGATAATGTTTTAGGAACACTGATTACTTTCTGTTGGTATTGATAACAGTATTTGAAATTCATGAAGTAGAGGTATTTTATGTTAATACAAACAGTACTGAGAGATAGAGATTTGAAACCTAGCAATTTATGTTATCACTTTATGTTATCACTAGTTTTCTAACTGACAATGGAAATTCAGATAAGATATTCCTGTAGCAACTGAAAGACCCATCCATGTTCTCCATTCCCTGGGCACCAGGACTCAAATTCAAAAGACAATGTAGCAATGTCTCTTACATAGTGCTGGTTTGAGTATAAACTGGTACAATTTTTTTCCAAAGAATAAAACCTGACAGATGACCTACAGGTTAAAAGCCTTGAAAATATGTATATACTAGCAATTCTACTGCTTGGAATTTATCCAAAATAAATAATCAGATAATCTGGGTAATTAAAAAGGAATCAACCTAAATGTGAACTGTAAAGATTGATTAAATAAATTACGCTATATCTAGATGGCCATCACTGCTAATTCCAACCATGAAATACCATCACCATTGACAATTGTTCTAAGTTAAGACAAAATGGACAGTCTTTCTTGATCAGCAGTCCTTTGGAGTCTCCGTGGGTAGCAGTTTATGTGAGTGGTCTGTACTTCATGAAGTGCTTTAACCAGTACATCTCCTTGAATACATCATCCAGGGAAGCTTTTCTACTGTGTTACACAAGGACTGTTTGGCATCCACCTTCCTGCAATGGGAAGGTTTATCTTGTTTTCCAACTAGGATGTTGCCTTTCATTCTAAAAGGAATTTTAAACACCAACAATAGACAAGATATAGAAGGAAAATATAAATTGGGTTAATAATAAGATAACCCTGCACAAAGCATCTTTGGTTTACTTGTGCCCTAAAGAGGAAAAGATTGATAAACAAACAAACAAACCAAAGAATAAAACCCTGGCTAAAATCTGTCAGAAAAAAACAGTGTTATGAGCGAGGAATTTTCAAAGAAGTTCGTAAAGCAATTATGATAGGAAGATTAAGTATTCCTTCACATATAGGTTATATATGTATTTTTTAATGAATGCTTTTATACTTACTCAAAGTGTCAAAGTGAGAAATCAGTCGAAGCTAGAAATGGGCAATATTTATGGAGCACTACCCTTGAAGGTTTCAACCTCTGCTCATTACAATTTTAAATGGCTTTATTTAAATCTAGTATTTAGTTTCCTTTTTCTACCTGTAAATAATGCATTGGTAACACCAAAAATTTACTTGAGAGAAGATAGTTTCTCCACAGCACAGAATTGAGATAGTGTTCAAAAATTCTTTTATTGATCCCTTCCAATAGTATCCCTCTGTTCCCTTGGGGCAGGTACCTGACTTTAACTGTCTTTGTGTTTGCACAGTACCCAACAGATAGTAGCTATTAAGCAAATGTTTGTGGTGCAAAGAACATTGTGAGGCCATCTGATATTCCAATTGAATTGAAATATTCACTTTCCCCTGAAAATATTTTGCTGCTTCTGAAGTCTTTTCCTATACTTACTGAAACCGTGCTCTTCTCTAAGTGTCACTATCTCTACCATCCTTTTCTGATTAACTAAGGCCACTATCATGCCCTCTTTCTTTAAACACTTTAGATTTTTGTTGGTTCCATTCCCAATATCAATATGTTATCTTGCATTATAAACTAACTTTCATAATCAAATGTTTTATATGTTCTTCCTTGGAAACAACAGAAACCAATCCTGGTTTTAAAAAAGAAGTGCAGGAGAAGTTATTGGAAAAGTATTAGGCTGGGAGTTGGAGCTCACACAATTAAGAAGAACCTTGAATAACAGCTTCAGACCATGATCCAAGAGAATTCAGAAGGAACAAGATGCAGGAAGTAGGACCACGGTATCCATCCAATACCTGGAGCAGAGTGGTCAGAATATCATCATGGTGATGCTATTCTTCATCACCCAACTTACTCCAAATATCTTAGAAGCAGATCTAAACCATAGCTAGAATCTATTGCACTATGAGTGGATCAGAAAAAGAATGACTGCCCTCAGCTTTCTAGAAGGAAGAGGGGCATAGAATTCATGCACATGAGGAGAAGGAGAGGATTTCACAAAATAGAAAATTAGGGTTTTGCTAGGAAGAAGCAAGAAAATTGAGCAGGTATCCATTTACAAAACTTTAATTCAATGATTAATTCCTGAAAGGAAGAGAATAGCTTTTATGCTGCTTCCTCAGCCAAAAGAGCCTAATAATAATGCCTTAGACAAGGAGGAGGTCAAATATTAGCTATTTGTGGATAGGAAGGAAAAGAGGGATTGAGAAAGAGATGGTATTAATATTTAATGAAATCCTAAAACTGGGCTACATGTACCCAAGATTGCAGTCATTCTGATGGCCACATAAGTCAAAACCAGATAAGCAGTACACCTTCCAGAAGGCAGTTCTACATGCACTGAGGTTGTGCCCAAGCTGGAAAGGCTACACAATAACAGGGGATGCAAATTAGAATGTGTTTGGTACAATACCTGATTAAAGGTTTTTAGTAAATTGCAATCAGTTTTAATAGTGTTATTTAGGCATAAGACATCTTCACTGGTGCAAAGGAGAAACTCCTTTTGCCTTTCTTTATTAGTCTTTTGCTGACTTTGATGACCATCCAGCTTGTCCCTAACCTCTGCAGAGGAAAGATGAGGCTCTATATTTGAATCTCTTTTCCCACTGGTAAAGTAAGAATTATTGGTGATTCTTGGGTTATCTAGCAGATATCAAATAGGCTAAATTAAATGCTAGTTACCAATTTATTACTGTATGATGAATAATCCTTTCCAGCTGCTAAGTTTGAAAAAAATAAACTACTAATAAATATGGATTAACAACAACAACCCAGCCTCCCCCAAATCCCAGAAAATTTGATGGGAAGTAAAAGCATTTACCAGATTCATTTGTGTTAGATATATTTTTACTGTTTTGGCTGTACTTGGCTATTTCCTTGATTCAGAATTAGGCTGTACAAATAAAAGGAAGACATCAATGCCAGGAAACTCATATCCCTCCTCCTTTCCTACAACTTTACTGGCTGCCAGGATGCTGACCAAAGTTAAGAGGTCAGCAGTCACCTGTGGCAGATGTGCCTTATTGTGATAAACATTTGGAGGCTAGAAATGCTTCTGTCCACAGCTTATAATTATAGTGTATAATTTAGGTGACAAAGACAAATATGACAGAGTGTCACTACTGGGAATTTTATTTTAGATTTGAGTGCAATTAGCCAGCTGATAAACAGCCTTTTGTTTTCCATCCAAATGGCCAATGTCCATTCATTTGGGACACTATCTTGTCAAATGATCAACAATAGCAATAAAGTTTATGTATCTTGGCTCTCAGCTACTCTGAAGACTGTAGTAACCTCCTGTGTTGGAATCAAGAACCTGAACTGAGTGTTTAAAATAATTGCCTTCCAGAATCCACCTGATGGTAAGGATACGGAAGATTATCTTGTTTTGAACTGGAAATGAGGACTAAATGATGCCTTTTTATTTCTATGCCTTTCTTTCCAGTGTAATTACAATGTACTTGTAAGCTACTATTCTATATTGCACATGCTTATATAGCTTAAATATGGAGAAATAAGATAGACATACCATATTTCAAAAGATACTCTACTTTTAAAAGGCTATTGGAATGTTTTATTACATGAACTATCTTGCAGCCACTTTCTAAGCAATTATTATTTATAATGCTGAAAACTTTATGTCATTACTAATGTTTAACCACAAATAGTAAAGTATGCAATTGTCTTACCTTTGTTTATCCTCCTCACCCATATATTTTTCTGGTGTGTTATATTTATACCCCTTTTTTTCCTAAACAATAAGGCCCTCTGTTAATGATTTGTTTTAAGGTCATTTTCATAAATGCAGAGGATACAGGATTGCATTGCTTTTTTCTCATTGTGCTGACTGAAAAGAAAGCCACCTATATCCCTTTGCTAGTTTACCTTGAGAAGAATGACCAGTTAACTGTAAAGCCCTGCAATCATGGAACAGATTTCCTGTATAATGTCACACCTTTGGCAAAGTAAGTATTGCCATGCACAACTTCTGGTAAACTTTGTGAAAGAAAGGAAATGGTACTATAAGTGTTATTTTGTGTTGACTTGGAAATGACTGGGTCAGTGTAAGAAGGCAAATCAATATAGATTTTCATCTTTTTCCCCAATAAATTTTTATTGAGCACTACTTGAGTACAGAAGTATGAATAATGAATGGCTTCTACTCCCAAGGATTTAATAATCTAGCATGTGGTTGCACTGTTAGTAGTGGTGGTAGTTGGTGATGGTGATTGGTGATGACTGTGGTTTGTATTGGGAAAAAATTGTTGGGAAGCAAATAAAGACCTGTACATATATCACCTAGAAAATCCATACTAGTTTAATTTCTTAACCTATTTCATTTATTAACACAGATTTGCTTGAATGTGAAATTTCTTAATTATTGATGCCTATCATTCTTAAATCTCATATCTTTAATGAGCAACAAGGTTCTTAAAACATTTCTTAAGGCCAGATATAGAAATTTTTTTTTTTTAGCTCCTATTCTGTGTCTGGGAAAGTAATACACACTTTATGGAAAATATGCTCATGAACATAAAGTATATCCTTTTCTTGTAGAGATAGGGCATGCATATTGTGACAGTTTGGATGTATTATATCCTCCAAAACATGATTATCTTTGATGCAATCTTGTGTGGGCAGACGTATTAGTGCTGATCAGATTGTAATTCTTTGACTGAGTGTTTCCATGGAGATGCGACCTGCCCAACTGTAGGTGATAACTCTTATTGGATAATTTCCATGGAGGTGTGGCCCTGCTCATTCTGCATGGGTCTTGATTAGTTTACCAGAGCATTATATAAGCTCAGACAGAAGGAACGAGTTGCTACAGCCATGAGGGACACTTAGAAGAACACACAGAGAGCTGAGAGTAACTGAGAGTGACACTTTGAAGAGCTGCAGCTAAGAGAGGACAAAATGCCCCAAAAGCAACTTTTTGGTGAATGCCATTTTGAAACGTAACCTGGGAGCAATGGATGCCAGCCACGAGCCTTCCCAGCTAATAGAGGTTTTCTGGACACCGACGGCCATCCTTCAGTGAAGGTACCCACTTACCTTGGACACTTTATGGCCTTAAAACCATAACTTGGTAACCAAATAAACCCCCTTTATAAAAGCCAATCCATTTCTGGTATTTTGCATAAGGCAACATTAGCAAACCAGCACACATATATATATGTGTGTCTCTAGATAAAATTCTCTGTATTTGTGTATGTATACATGCTCATACACATTCATACATGTACAGGTCTGGATCAACGTGGTATAGACTATATATCAAAAGTGCTACCCCAATTCTAAGTAATAGATCATTGTGGGATGGGGATAGGTCATAGAGGAAGGGATATTAAATATGGTATAAAATTAAATATTTAATTTGCTTTAGTATAAAGGAATAAAGACATGCATTTTCTCAAAAGTGAAAATGAGAAAGGGGAAAATAAATAATGCTGAGGGCTTATTTGGTTGATAAGCTTAGGAAATGGAAATCAATCTGGCATGTTCACTGTGGTCAAAGAATTGGCCTGTACTATTATTTTCCTTAGGTTGAGATCTGATGAAGAATGACTATTCTTACCATGAACTTATTTTCCAGTAACAATTACTTTCATGGTATTAAAGGCTCTTGACCTCTCAGTTTAGCAGTTCAACAGTTTTTACCTGTTAACTGTATTTTGTAAATAGCTATTATCAGCCAAGAGGTTATTTATTGCATTTTATATGATGAGATTTGGGCCAGGTTTTATAGAGCATAGTAGATATGTAAGGAATGATCCCTTCCTGCAAAGTTATTCTGAAAGTACTGGTTATCTTGCTCTGTGGCAATGCATTAGAAAATGTAATTATTGGTAATACAGAAAGTGGCATGTGTGGTTGCCATATGAAAACAGAGTTTGTATCCAAGGGCTTTTTAGAAATTTAGGAGAAAAGCAGTACACCATAGAAATGAGCAAGCAGGGCCCTTGCTCCTTATCTGCAGTTTAGGATGCTCTACACTTTGGAATGCATTCCACCAGGGCCCTTTCTGGAGGCTAGGACCTACAGAAACTGCAGTGCCATCCAGGCCCAGTGTCTATTTATTTCACTGGATCACCTGAGATTGGCTACTAGAACAATGCCAATGTTTTGGATCATTGTGAGTGTCTTGCACTCACTTTGAACACAGAATGAGTTCAGGGTTGTTTTAGAAGCCCACCTGCTAAAACAAATTCTGTATAATGGGTTGGCTTATTATGGGTTAGGTTAAACAATGGGAATTTATTGGCTTATGGTTTTGAGAGTCCAAAACTGAGGTGCCAGCAAGGCGAAGCTTTCTCTCAGAAGATTGCAGCACTCTGGGGCTGGCTGCCAGCAATCTTTGATTCTTGGATTTTCTGTCACATGGTAATGCACATGGTGACATCTTCTCCCTTTTCCCTTGGGGTTTAGTTGACTTCCAGCTTCTGGTTACTCCCCTGGCTTCTCTCTCTATCTGATTTTTACTGTGCTTATAAAGGACTCCAATAATCAGGGTTAAAACCCAACCTGGGCCACCCCTTAACTGAAATAACATCTTGAAGAGATCTTATTTACAATGAATCCACTGTTTAGGGACTAAGATCAAGAATTTGTTCAAATTGGGGTATATAATTCCATCCATATCAAGGGCTTTGAGATACTGTAGGTGTGCCTAAGAACCTTCGTCTTGAGTGATGTGTGTGGGCAGCTGTGTTGGTTATCATCCTTCTGTATTCAGACCACGTGCTGCCTCTGATCTACAGCATTTGATGGTGGCAGCAGTAGTGGCTGACATCTTTCACCTGGTTAAACTGATGTGGTGACATACTCTCACAGGTCAGTCTAAGCCTTGATAGTAAAGGGATGCAAATTCTTTACATGAATAGGACCACTCTTCTTGCTCAGCTTGTGGAGTCCTCACCAATCCTCTCCACTGATTGTAGTCCATGGAAGGCAGGGGTGTGGTCAACATTGAAAGCTATCACATTCCAGGAATGCAATGATTTTGGCTAAAGAGTGCAAAAGAACGATGTATTATTCTGCATTTAAGGTGTAAAATTCTGTATGGTAAAATGAACATGACCATAAAATGGATGATAACTCACATTTGCTGGCATACTCTGGGTAAGACTTACATTTGTGATCATGATCAATGAAGCATAGATATAAATTTGATTGTGTCATTGGACGCTGTTGCATGATGCAGCATCATGAGTAATGATGCAACTAAATAAGTGGTTTTAAGGAATTGCAGTGGCAAGAAGATCTATATTGTTTTCAGTACAAACAGGTTCTGAGGTCACTATGTCATTATGAGTAATAACAGCATTGCTACCTCTTTCTTGTGGTGTGAGATAGGAAATTATTCAATAAAGACACATTTGATAATAAACTACTTAGAGAGATGGTGCCTGAATTTGAACAGGAAGAGATGGTGCCTAGATGCGAAGAAGAATTTTCCTGTGCACTTATGGGATCATAAACAATTATTTAAATAATCTTACTCTTTCCATTGTTTTAAGTCTTCATCTCTACCTCATGTGGTCACATGAATTTTGTAATATATTTTTAAATTAAACTGTTAATGTAGGCAGGGACTCTACAAATATATTTGTCCAGGGATTATCCCAACTAAGGATAGACCTGGGGAAACTTGTCAAAGGGAATCTTAGATGATGTCAAGAATATTATTGACATCACCCATTCCATTGGTTCCTTTGGTTCTATCATACAGACTCATTGCATTTCCAGTGGTGAACTTCATGGTCTCTTATACAAATTGACTCTTGGACTGGAATAGTGTCTCTTACCAGATGAACAGGCATGCCAGTAGTTTTGAAATACATTTTTTTTTCAAGAAAAAAAAAAAAAAAGGAATAAGCAAATGAACAAAAACACCCAGTGTTTTACCATCTACCAAGAATGTAAAAAACAGAGCCCAATTGACCAACTTTTGAATTTATGGTGGAGCAGTGAAGGCTGTTCCAGTTCAGTCTCCACTGTTTGTTTTGTACCAATGATTTCATGAATTCCATACCTTGAAAAGAAAAATTTTGGTCAACTGCAATTTGCTTGAGTTTATGAATAAAAAAGAAATAGAAAAATAGATGCAATATTGTAAAATTCTCTGTGTGGTTTTGATACAATAGAGAGGCAGATCTAGCATATCTTTTCCAAATATATCTTTAGGGGAGTTAACAGCAAATAGTATTAAAGATGATCCAGAGGGTCTATTGGACCATGAACCATCAAGGAATAATGTTTCAGGGACAGATGTACATATGTCAAGATAAGAGGGTATATGTTTTTGAAACATTTAGAAATACTTTAAATTCAAAGTGAGTTACTGGATAATGGGGACACCTACACAAGAGTGCTTTGGCCAGTCATGTTATCCTTAGATGAGGAGCTGCCATTGCCTACATTGGCTGATTCCCTAAACATATACACATAACCACACATCAGCAGATTGAATTCAGGCATTCAGTGTGAATAGGCATTGTTCTCCTACAGGTTGCCATGCTGTATGCTAGGTATTTAAACATATTTTTAAATTGTTCAGAATTAATATAGTATACAATATTGATCTTGTACCTGTGCCACAGTCTACTATAGAAAGAGCAACTGTGTTTTGAGTAATTGTCACTTTTGTTACTTCAATTAATACTTTACTTTACTGTAAATGTTAGATTTTAACTTTCACATGTCCTAATTACTATTAAGAATCTTTTCTCAAAATTATTTAGATGCAAAATCCTACAAGGAACAGCCGTAATCTAGGATATTAATCATATGATGACTTCAAACTCATCTGTTTTTGGCATTTTTTTTGTTATTCTGGCTTAATAGCAAATGAATAAATACAAGGATAATGTTAACATACCAAAAATTTTTAGTAGTAAATCAATTTCTTATAATAATTATTTATTTCAGTTTGCTTATGAAATTTTAATGTTTTCTTGTTTTCTTTTACTTTTTTTTCCTTTCGGTTTTGAAAAAGGCATAAGAAATTACTTGTAATGGTTTCAGTTGGGTAAATGTCACATGTCCTAATGCTAAATTAAATGATTTTTAAGTGATGGCTAAAATAGATATTTCAGTCTAGTGTCTCTTCTACCATAGTGCAAAAAATTTTTTAGGTACCCTGCTCTCCCTCTAATTATTTAACATTTTTATAAAAAGTCATTTTATATGTTTTAAATTTGCTGTCATAGGCCACATAAAGATAGATAGGCTCTTGCAAAATGACCAAGAAAAATTTTCTGATCTCATTTGATTCTTGTAGTCATCAAAGGGTGTTTGCTTTCAAAAGAATTATTATACTTCCAGCTTGCTTGCCTTGGGGACTGTCAATTAAAACCAAATTATTTTATGACAGAGATTTTGCCATTTTTAGAGACATGGTAAGTGAACTAGAAATGACAAAAATCAAATGAGAAATGAAAAAATAAAGTTTGATTTTAACCTGCAACTTGCTTATCTTTCAATTAAGTGTTGGTTTACCCTTGACAAAATTTCTCCATATGCTGATGTCTATTAAAAAATAAGCTGTTTTCATTTTCTGCTGGTACACAATTTAGTGTTTATCAAAACATGCTTGTGTTCCACACTTTCTGAAGAGCTTTGTGTTATCTCTGGGTCTCTACTACTTACAAGGAATCACTTTCAATGTGTGTGGCCTGATTCCCAACAGTCTATCGATTCATTGGATTTCCTGAATTTCAGAAAGAGACCAATTGATTCTTTTTGCTGCCTGGCAGAGTAGTTCTTAATTTTTGTCTGTTTCTTCCCAGCATCAGTCTTAAGAAGAAAAGGTTTTTCTTACATCGCCTTGAAGGGTTTACTGAATCATACATCATCAAGAACACTTTAAAGCTTTATTTCTTCTGCTATTTAAATTGGAAATGCTGTCCCTTAAAACACTGGCACTCTGCCATTTGTCTCCAGAATATTTCATGGTTCAATGGCAGGACTGCTGCTTTTTCTAGAAGAACATATGGGCCATTTTGGAGAAATTTTCTGCAATATTCACATGCTGAGCATGAATCTATTTACATTTGGTCTCCAACAAATAATTTTCCTGGAATTTTATTCCTTATGGTTTTTGGGAACTTACTGAAAGGTATATTGAAGCAGGATAATGACAAAGGTGGCTTATGAGTTGGAAGAAGAAGGGTTTAAAATGAATTGAAACAGAGTTTAACATCATTAGAATATATTCCTGTGATTTTTAAAGTTTTGCTTCCTGAAGTGTTTCTTTTCTTTTTCCCTTTTCCTTTCCCTTCCTTTCTTTTCTTCCTCTCTCTTTCTCTTTTTTTACTCATTTCAAATGGTCTCTATAAAACTTGAAAGTGAGTAGAAAGCCCTTCTGTACTCTGTGATGTTGATAAATAAGTCACTGGAACATAGTAGGAGTTAGTAGACACTTGAGGATGATTTTGTCATTAAATTTGAATCCAGTCGATCTGGGAATACCTCACCTGAGTTGTTCTGTAAACACCGTTCTCACTAAAACACCTGTTTGGTATGCTTGTGCACATTTTGAGTCAAAGAAATCAAATAAATGCATTTAAGATAAGCAATTAAAATTAAAGGGTGACTATATTCTGAATGGAGGTCTAAGAATGAATAGCTTCCCCTTTTGTACAATATTTTGTACTAATGGCTAGACCTGGACAGATTCTAATATTAAATGACTGATTTCTTATAACGCTGTTTTAACAGATTATCTTTTTTTTTTATTTTACTCACTGAGAAGCTCAATGATTTGTTATGATATGAATCTGGTTGGTTCTTAAATAAGAATTAACCTGTCTGTGGTTGACTATGGTAATAAAGGAAGAGTAGGAAGACAGAACAAAACAAAACAAAACAAAATAAGAGAATATTAATCATGTTCCAAATCTGGTAGCTACTAGTGGCTCCAAAGTCAAGAATCTCAGCATAGAAAGTCTTTTGTCCAAGCAAATCTGAAGTCTTTCCAAATCCTGAGGAGTTGTGGAGTTGAGCAGAAGGACAGAAGCAGTGATGATCACGGCAAGATTAGTCATGAAAAGGAAAAATAAAAATAAGTGAAAGAAACCCCATGTTACCACCGAAGGTATGAAATCACAGATAGATTTGAGAGAATGTACCCTTTGGGGAAATCTAAGGTAAGTATGGCCAAGTGTCTTACTATTTCAAAAATTGATTCTTTCTCCATGTTGCAGAATATCTACTTCATCTGGTTGTTCTTATTCTATGTCTCAATTTGCTGCTTGGCCAGGATAACAACCAGCATGAGAGGAAGAAGGCACACTCATCTCTGAGTTGACTGTACGGTTTGATGCAGCCACTTGCTCCCCAAAGATTCACTTAAATGACAGGGAAAATCAGTGCTTAGTTATGATCCCAGGAGGCAACATTCTGGAGAATTAGCAGAATCTTTATCACCCATGCCAAAAAAGATGAGAAAGACAATCACATGGATGCATTCACTCCTATGGAAGGATATCAGATGAGAGAGATGAAGGAGGAGATGACTCCTCATCCTCACCCTCTGGAAGCCAAGTCAAGAGAAAAAAATCAAATTTATTGAGGAAGGTTCAAAGTAGTTGTTCAGTTGTCTGCTTGATGAGTGGTTGGTATGTTTTGTTTGCTCATGGACCACAATGAAATTATTTACAAATGACCAATACTATACAGAAAATGGTATTTGTCTTTCAAGTTGTTGAATGAAAGTTTGTGTCTCTTTATTTAAACACCAAATAGAAATATCCTAAAATAGGAAAGCAAGGAACTCTGGAGGAAAGCAATTTACTACAGCCTTTTAATAATTCTACCATTAACTACCTCTCTATCACGTTCCCAGCCCTGATTTCTCTGAGCCATTTGATGCTGTGATTTTTACTTACTCAATTACTTAATTTGAAGTTAGAACTTATAGTAAAACACATGGTAGTGCCTCAATATAGTGCTTACCAGATACAGACAATAATTTTTAAAATTTTAATTCTGTATTTGAATATGTGTTATAAGCAACATGTTCCATGTTTATCCACAGATCCCAAGTCCTGAAATGTATTATATAATAAAACCAATTTTAAAACCTACCATCCCAGGAAACTGAAGATAATCAGAAGACACATGCCTGTAATATATGTGCATATCTGCACCTCCTCACCCAGAGGAAGAATTATCCTCAAAGTGCTTATTTTCAGCAAGAAAGAATTAAAGAGAGAGAGAGAGAAAGAAAGAAAGAAAGAGAAGGTGGCAGACCCTGCTCTGTGTAAGTTAGGATAACATATGGTTATTTTAGATTGTCTCAAAGGGGTTCAGTTTCCAAAAATGCTATGAAGACCTAGGTATAGTGATTTCTCATCCACAACGTGGTCCTCTGGTGTTTCATGTGATTTTGTCCTTCACATTCAGAAATGGTGCTTCTGATGGTGTCAGTGTATTTGTCAGATCTTCATCCACCAATAGGCCTCATGCTTGGATTGTTTACATAAGACCTGACTTGCAGGGAACACGTTAGTCAAAGGACACAGGCAGAAGGCTTTGTTAACCTCAGAGAATGAATGTCGCTGTGCCTTCGCTCATGCCGAGGATGTGTGCCCCATGTCCTCACATCGAGAGGGATCAAATGAAGAGAATAATATTCATGGAAATCTTTTAAAAGATGTTAAGTCAATAAATTAAAAACAATACTCAGTGACTTGTAAGTCATTATTCTTAAGAGAATACAAGCGATGACGCTTTGTTTCTCTCTGATCCCAAATAATCATTAACATTTCTTTTTACACAGTTTATGGCACCATCCATCTGCTTCTGCTCCTTTGCTCAATGCTGGAAAGGTAAAGTCCTCCGTTGCCACAGCTAATGCCCCTCCATTCACCTGTGACTTATGTAAGAAGTTGAGAAGGCATCTCCATTGCAGGGTCAAGGTTTTTTCCCCTGTGAAGTGCACAAGCTCTGTGGTGCTGGACCACAGCAGAGCTTGATGTGAAGTACTCTACCAAACTGAAGCTCATTTTCTCAAGCACTGTGAAAATATCATGAGCTCTAGGCCATTGGTAGAGAATAAAAACCAACCATGTAGGTTGTTTGTTATGGTACTTAGAGTTCACTACTGGCAGTAATTCTTTTTTCTTCAAAGGGCAGCTTGCCCCATCTTGTTGCATTAAATAGTGAAAAGTTTAATAGTGCACTTTGGTATGTATGTTGACCACTTTGGAGTCAAACTTTGTGCTAATGCTGAAGCTTAAGGGTTTTCTTCCTTTAGGAACTTTCAATCGAAAGACCATACAGTAAATCTTGATTGGATTGAAGTATATGGTCAAAATGCTATAGTACAGAGTATAGCCTTTAACTTTTATCCACTTATTCCTGTCATAGTATTATTTTTCAGGTGCTAAAACAGAAAAATGTCTATTTTGTTTTATTGGTGGTAATTAAATTAGCCCAGTCTTTGGTATTCCACATGGCATATGATTTCTACACTAACATCCATTCAAATATTTCAAATGGCTAAACCAGCTTCCTCTTCGGCATGCTTAGAAGGGATCCGAGCTTTGACTTTTTATGCTTTCAAATGCACTATGCATCATTCTGCCAAACTCCTGCCCTTCATGTGAATGATATATTTTATTTACACTGTTAGAAAAAAATCTGTGCATGACCATTATTAATCACTCACACCTTTAAGAATGATCTTACCTTTTAGCTATTCATCAAGATCCGTATCCTTCCTGTTAAAAAGAGACACATCATAACGGATGTACAATCAAACTGTAGATGGGCCCAAGTACACAGCTATTACCAGAATAGATGTCTCTTCATTTTAGAATTACACACACATGCGCTCACTCACACACACACTCACTCACTCCCTCACTCATGTCTGTGTATGCTGTATCCATTGGCAACTTTCTTTAAAATGCCAAACTGCTGAAACCATGTCAGCTTTCAAGCAATACATCACTATGATATCGAAGAGTAGCATACTATTTCCAAAAGCTACTTCTGCCTTGAGCAAGGCCAAAAAACTTAGATGACTGGTGTTAACACAGGTTCAAAGACCAGACTCTGTAATTTTAATCAAAAGCAAGAGGGGAACAAAATCTGTAAATAAGTAAATTCTCACTGATTATGTACTAATCTTAAGAGAATATCAGTTTCATTTATAATACAATCAAATCTCCACTTAAATATCAGTAAATAAATTTATCAGGTCTTGATAGAACAGTAATGCATGCTTTTCATTAGTGAAGAAATATTAAATGCATTTTCAGAATGTCTTTTAAGGGGTTCCATTTGTCAGTGGACATACTTGTGCACTCTGAAAATGTTGGCTGAAAGTTGGAAAGATGATGCTAGCCAAAGAGGAAAATAACAAAATGAAACAGAACAGGGATTGACGTATCTTTGATTGTCCCTTCTTCTTTAGCTAGTACTATGATTTTGTATTGGGGTAATGATTAGAAAAAATGAAACATTTGATAGTGTCTAGAAAGTATTACACTTGATCTTAGCCAAAAAGGCTGAGAAGCAATTCTTTAGACAGTATCAGAAAGCATATAAAGACGAGGAGGAAAATACTTGAGTTAGATTCTTACTGCGCAACATCTCTCTACAAATATGCATAATCTTAGAAATAACACTAAAATAAATATGTCATGATAGAGACACTGAACTATACAGCTAGCAATTTAAAATTACAAGATCAAACAAAGCATTTCAGTAAGACTCCCTTTCCACAGAGTGCTTAACTCCTTGGGCATTAAGGAATTACTTAACAGAAGAGCAAATAATTCAACAGGGGAAATGTAGCCAGCAGCAAAGCTGCTTACAATTTTTGATGGGCCTTAATATAGTATGGTAGAAAGGCAACTCTATGTTTTAAGATTTTCTCATTCATTAATTTTTCTTTGCAGGCACAAAAAGCTTCCCAAAGTATTGAGCCTGATAAGAATATCCTTCTCTTTGGCTCCCTGACTTCATGGAAGGCAGATCTGTAAGACACAGGATCTAATCCCGATTTAAATTTCTATAAATAAATCCTAATGCAAAGAAAGGTGGTCCAGTGCAAGAAATTATTGTGGGCAGTAGGGAGATAACAGCAATATGTATCTTTACACCTACCTTTGTATCCATCTCTATCTCTATCTCTATATCTTACAAAAAGTAGTGTTCAATTTTTCTTAAAATATATTTAGTGAATGCTTACAATGTGCCTGGCATTGTGTGGAATGTTGGTGGGAATATACACATGGTAAGTAAAGGATCCTTTGTACAAGAAGTTTACAGTCTAATATATGAGACTGATGTGAAAAAAAAATTATCATGTGGCATGGGCCACAGTATAGATAAGAATGCAATTCTACAGGAACAAATATGCTCCAGAATTTTACCTGATGTGGGTTTTAAACACATCATGAAAGAATTATCCTGCATCTTTAAAAAATCTCTTCTGAGAACCTACACAATTCTGTCATCTTAAGTATTATGCTGCTTTAAAACGAACACCCTGCTTTTTTTCATGTCAAACTGGAAGTCTTGTTCAATGAGGATGTTACTCCAAATCATGATGAGTTCAGAGCAGCCACACTCATGATTTCCATGTTTCACGAAGGCAAAGACAAAGGGTTTGCGTTAAGTACCTGGATTGCTTTAGTCTGTTACATCTCAACCATCAAACCTGCATCAAATGCACAGAGACTAGTCAACATACAGATGATTTGAAATAAAACTTCTCACCTTGGAATATATTTAAGTGAGGCAGCATGTGCTCTTTGGTCATTTTATAGATAGAGCATTGTAGAACAACATTCTCAATGGTCCAGCAGGGCATATCCAGCATTGTAGCTAAAATATTCAAATAGCAATAAAGAATAACTCCCCAGAAAGTAGTTGGCATTCATGTTTCTGTCGGAGAATAATTGCAGAAGTCAATTTAAAAGCTATCATAAGAGATATCGAAACACCACCTCTCACCCCTACAGAAATGCTAATGATCAGTTGTGTTATAGTCTTAAAGCAAAGGTTCTAAAACCTTCTCTTTTCTGAATTTGCAGTGTCACAATCACTGACCACGATCTGGAAGGAAACAGATTCCCTGGGCAATCTGAAGATCCACCCACATACCTCCTGGGGCAGCAGGATTAAGCCCTGAAGGTTTAGTGTTTCTAATCCTGTTATTTTCTAATCTTATTGCTACAATATTTAGAAGAATTGAATAGATTTCCTTCTTATTTCTGTGTAATCTCACATAGTTCCCTCAATAATGAATCTTGGCTGACCCTACAAACATTTTTGCTTCTTCAATTTTTGGAAAGATATATAAAATTCATGTGAAGTCTGTTTAATAACATGCTGTGCTGTGTCTCCTTATGATGCCTCATGACAAAGTTGGTAATAGAGTGACTATACATCCAGCCCATGATTTCTTGCCTTTTATTAACCCAAGTTATTATTACATCAAAAATCATGGTTTCCACTGACTACAGATTCAGCACACACATATTCACCCTAATGTGTGTGTTTATGTGTGTGCGAAATAGCTACACAATGAGTTATTGTGTTGTATATAGAAAAAATGCTAGGCAACTGCAAATTACAAGGATATAATGCTATCAAGGGGTTTAATGGTGACATCATAAATCACAAGAGCAAGGTACAAATGGACTGTGCTTTCCCAACTCTAGGATGCTGCTGGAACTATGATTTTTAAAAGCCCTCCATTCTCCCCAGCCACCATTCCTCCAATTTGTATTATAATTTCCATCTTCTCCTGTTCTTTCTACTTTTCCTCATCCACTTCAAACCTTCTTTCTAACTCCAGAAAGAATCAGTCCCCCCTTCCACCCCACTGTGCTATTACAGTGGCTATATTTAAATAGAGCAGTTGACTGTCCCAAGTTTAAATCTAACAATTCTAAAACTCTTGCCATTCTGGACTAAGTGTCAAACTCACGCAATATGACAGACAGGTGACAATGCACCCAAGAATTAAGAGATTTTCTCCTCTTGGATAACAGTGTGCTTCATGCACCTCTTGCCTTTTCCTCTGAGACTGGGAAATACAATTACATATACTACCCCTATTATGACTGCAAACATAGAAATGATTTTGCAGTTTTGCTTTTTATTCTGATCTGAAGTTTGGTGAATCCAAATAATATTCTAATTTATTTCTTATGTCCTAAGTGATTCTCTTTTCTCTATGATGCTGTCTTACAGAAGAATATATTAACATAAAATAATAACTGGCCCAAACTTTTGTCTAAATTTAAATATGTCCTAGCAAAGCCAGCTCTGTTCTAATTGCTTTTATGTGTCACTTGAAAGCTAGTAGACCCAACCTCCTGGCAGCTTCGTTTTGGGTCTTAATTAGCCACTTAACTGCAAATTGGTTGGCACCCTAGTCCTTTCATCAGTTATTACCCAAATAGCATCACCAACTTAAAGAAAAGAAAGATCCCACATGTAGCAGGCCTTTCCATCATTATTGCCCTTTAATACAAGAGGGGGTTCCTAACTCTAATTAAGGATACTTTTCTAATAAGCAATTGGCATCTTATTTGACTCACTCTCAATGCAGTATCTTAAAGGAAAAACAGTCACATTAATGTGCATGTAGCATTATAGAATTTACAATATATTTTCACCTATTTAGTAGTTTTACATAGTGTATGTCTTAGCCATGTATTAATATGATTTTTATTGATTGCCATTATTTAAGACATAGATTTGTTCAGTCCTTATTCCATTTGCATGCATATATACTAAATTACTTAATAAAATTAACCTAAAAATTATTTAATAAAATTAACCTAGTCAATCTCTAGTATCTAAAAGGGAGTTAACATCTTAACTTTTTGGAGCAGACTGACAAACTTTTTATATGGATAAGTATTTATCTGCCCAGAGACCCTAATGGGATAACGGGCAGAAAAGTCAGTTCCTCCAATGAAGACTTGAATTAGTTATGAAAGAGAAAGATAGAATGGGGAAAGAACAGGCAAAGATTCTGTGAATACAGAGATAAGTACAAGGGAGAAAGAGACTATAAATATAAATCAGTTCCAAGAGCTTGCCAAAGGAGGGTAAGACAAACATGAGAGTGAGTATAGAAGACTTAATTTGTTAAGTTTTATAGCAGGATTTCCTAAATGGGTGTTTTGCATGCAGTATGGTCTAACATTCTTTTGTTTTTTGCTAGAAAAAAAAGTTAATAATTATTGTACGTTTTAAACTATCAACATACTGAGTTTTCCTTTAACCTATCCTTTCACCCTGGCTCCTTTCCTTTACCCCAAAAAACCTTTCTATGTATTTTAAATTCAGGCAGTCCTTTTCTATTCTGCAGTTTTAGAATAGAAATTATATTTTGCTATGTAAACTTAAACCTCCTTCTGCCCTTCTGAAAGAAAGAGTAGTTGCGTCTTTGCACAACCCAAATTTCCTCTAATTAGCTGCTACCCAAGGCATTTCTACAGGAAGAATTCTGCCCATCACAATTCTTGGGGCTGAGGGCCAAATCCACAGACTGATCAAGAGTTAAGATTCTTTCAGGCTGTGTGTTTTTGAAAACTTGGAAATAGTGAATTATGTTTACGAGATTCATTTCTAAACTCCACCAGAGCTTATAAAATATTAGTATTTACAATATCTTGGAACAACAAACACAGCATGGAGGCAGCTGCCTCATCAGAGAAGGAACAACAATGATCTCAGGCATTTGTCTATTTATCCTGGACTGGATTTCCCAGACAAACAATTCAATAAGGAAGATGGCCACATCAGCCTAACACCAGGCTCGATGATGCAATGAAATTTGCCCTTCACTTTCAGGCTAAACTCTTAATACTTCCACTTGGTAAGCCTGATGCCATTAAGTTGAAATGTGAAGAATAGCAATGTGGAACCGAGATCAAATGAATTCAGGGCTTTGATCAAATGCAAAACAAGAGGTGTTTTGAAGAGAACACAGATATTTTTCTTATTGGCCAATGTAGGCAGTATCTTACAATGATATCCCAAAAGGAACAGATGCATGTTTACAGGAAAGATTTGAAAGGAAAATCATTAGAAATTATTACGCTTTAGCAACCTGAAAACAAACTGGTTCCTGTGAAATATATGAGTTATTAACTCTGGCAACACTAGAGAATTTTTTTTCCCTCCCATATGTGATTACACAGTACCCTGTTTTTAAGTAGATTATGAATTTGAATTTATCCAACAAGTTCTCTTTCTTAAATAAAGCTGCAATAATTTCCTGGAGGAAGCATGATAATGTAATCGTGTGAATGAATTGGCTGGCAAAGGATTTCTGTTTTCTATATCATACAAACAAATGGAACACTTTACCTAGAGCCTTTCACATAGTAGGCACTGAATAAACTGAGCAAGCAAAATAGATGAGAAGAAAGAAGTAGTCCTATTAAGGGAATATTTGTAGCTAATGCTACACGGTTCCATCTTTGGTATCTAAAGAGTCTTATTTTAATCACTTCAAAAGGAAAAGAATGTAATTTTTGTTCATCAACCAGAATAATTACGCAGCACAGCTGCTTGTGCACAAAGAATGTTGGATAAAAGTGTGTCCACCTGAAATTAGTGTGCAGCCAAAAATGTAAATTAAATTAAAAATAAAAAGTCTTAGTTTACCCAAGTGTTCATTAGGCCCTCCAGGTGGTCGGCATTACACTGGTAAATAAAATGGACAGGCTCTTTCCCTCCTTCTAGATTGCATTTATCCTGGCCAGGAAATGCATTCCAGTGTTTCTCTGTTTTTCCTTCTTCGTGGGTTCATTTGGGTGAGCGGCCACAAGAGTTGGCCAAAGTCAGCCAGTCAGGACTACAATGCCTTGAGCCTCTTGGGAGTTATAATTTTTTATATCAAAATGGAAGCTATTCATGGTGGGTTTTCTTTCCTCCTTTTTCCAGCTGTTCTAAAGCAGATGGTATGCTGACCACCCAGTGGATGAAACTAGGATGGGTGGATGTGGAAGAAACTATTTGATATGACTCAAAGGAAAAAAATGCAAGGTTTTTGGGGAACATTCTATCATGGCAGGAGGCCATGAAATACTTGTCTTAACAACTTATCTCTATTTTGTACTCTAGATTCTAAAACTACCTCCTAGGAGCAGCTCTTAAAACTTAGGACAAAATAGAAAACTGGCACTGAGAGATGCTGCAGGAGACAGAAGGTACAGGTTAGTTAAGGTTACGTTGAGTTCACAGAATAAAGAAAATGTGTGTGCCTGAGTTCTTAGCTAATTTTGAGTTGTTTTTCTTTTTATGCCCAGCTTTTGAATGATGTTGAAAATTCAATTAATAAGTTCCTATTTTTAATTGAGTTAACCCTTTCTAAGCTATTGTATCCTCATGATTTTATAAAACTGGATATACAGAACTGGCTTGTACCAACAAACTACCAAACAGAATTACTGTTTCTAAAGTATTAGAAGTAATGAAAGATTGGAAATATATTATAATTTTGTGATTTTTTTGGTCAGTGGCTTTTCTTTAAATTATGCACACTTGTCTAATGCAGTAAATAGAATTCATATTGTCATTAAGAATGGAAAAATGTTGACTTTTATGATGTTACCAAGAATGTATGCTCCATGAAATCAGGAAAACAGTTTTATCCACTACTATATTCCTGACACCTAGAACAGTCTCCAACATATGTTAAATATGAGATAAATATTTGCTGATTAAATGTATGAATGGTTGTCATCTAAGTGATCGATTTCCCTGACCAAGGGAGAAAAACCTCAAAACCAAGCCAAACTAAAATAAATCAAGCAATAACCAAAACCCTAAGGTAGATACCACAAATCTGAATGCTGGGATGATTGTAGTGATCTAATTTTGAAAACCACTAACTATATACACCTTGGTACCATGTATTAGAAACTGCAAATGAGCCCACAGTCATGAGGCTTAGTTTCAAAAAAAAAAAAATTGAATTTAAGTGTCTTTAAAAGAGACACACTCATTATAGTTCACTAAAATTTCTATCACTCCCTACCTTTGTACACTAGTTTCATTTTTCTCCTCTTCCTTTCTACACTAGACACTGAAGACATTTGGATTTCCAATTCCTGAATTGTAGATGCTTATAACTCAATTTCGTCAGACTCTCAATTTTTTTGGAAGCTTCAGTTTGATACTTATTTCTCCTTATTTTATTTTCCTTATTTTATTTTTGTATTTCTTGTAAGAAATGGAGTGCCTTTTGAGGTTTAAAAATGAGAAAACCAAGAAGGAACTTGAACTAGATGATTTTTAAAATGCCTTCCAACTACAAGGCCATTGATGATAAAAGCCTCAAGTATTCAGTACACCCCCAGATCTCTAATATCACTTTTAAGGGGAGAAGTATGCAGAAGACACAAGCAAAGAAAGAGTTGATGCCTTGAGGGCTGGAAATGGGTCCACCATCAAATGCAGGATTATCGTCAGTTATCTTAAAATTTAATGTTGCCTAAAAAAAGAAAAAGGCATGCTGAAAAATAAGATTTAACACTTTCAGTTTACCACACTCAAGTGTTCACTTGTTAAAAGGGGGAATTTTATGTTGCATATATGTTACTGGAATTTAAACACTAATTCTCAGATCCCAGGGGTAAAATTTCACTCCATGTGGTGTTAATTTCCTCTGTACTTCCAGGTTACTCATGTATGAATACCAAGCAGCATTGCCCAGCATCCTTTGCCTCAGTGCCAACATGGAAGCCTTCAGAGCTTCAGAGTGGAAGGTGAGAGACTCCTGATGAAGGCATTATCACACTGCCCCTGTAGGAAGTCATTCAGAACCCAGGCAAATCTTCTTGCCTCGCTGGGGACTGGAGCAGAGACAGGCAAGCCTATTAGGATCTAAAGTGGTGCGTAGATACAGTCTACTCCTTCCTCACTCAAATTTGTTCATGACCGCCATTATATTCGTCTCTTATATTATAATTAAGATCCTCAATTTTAATGAGAATAAGATGCCTTAACTTCTTACCTGAGAAGGAGGTACAGGTTCTTTCATGATGGTAGCCAGCCATACTCTGAAAAGACAAAGCAAGAGGAAGAATGAAAATAGCTATAGACTCTGCTACTGCAGTTGGCACCCAGGTAATGATTTATATTTATCATCTCTGTCATCCTCAAGGTGGTCTAAGCTCTGAGCTGCCTTACTTTTATCAGGTGTTGTTAGATATGGGTAATCCCCTGGTTCCAGATATACTCCCCTCTCTTTCCATTTCATAGCATCAACGCTAGGTCCACTTAAATCAAGGTCAATTATTACTATTATTATAACACCCTTTTCTGCCTGTCAGTCCACTGACATGAAGAACCTAACTTGACCAAGAGGTGGTGTAAGTTCAAGTTCTTTGGAAACCTAGTGTAGTCCCCAGTGGAGGCACTGCACCTAACCTGGTGAGGCTTGTGTGGGGAATGGCAAATATAAATTTTGTAAGAAAGTTACTGAGAAGGATAGTGAGATACTACAAATTTACTAGACTCTCCTGTTTTATTGACCCAGGTATTTTAGCCTATATTCTAGGCATTGGTTCAGTATGTATGCCAGATACTGGAAGATGGCTTCCCAAACCTGCGGTTTGTTGTCCCAAAGCTGGCATTTGAGCTCTAAGTTTAAATAGGCCACTCCACTATTCTATTAGACTTGCTTCTTCTAGAATTTGAGCTACAGTTGGCAACTTGTTTGTCATAAAAAGGGGTTTCTTGGTCTGAGGCAATGTTGTGTGGGATTCCATATAAAGGAGGCATTGTATAAGCCCTAGTAGAGGCACTGTGAGTGGGTGAGGCAATGCCACATCATGAGTAGGCATGGATTCTGGTAAGGAGTGACTGATTATCCCTGAGGGAAGGCATCCAATCCACTGTCATCAAGTGACAAGGAATAGTGCTCCACCAAAGGTTAGGGTTCAGTCTGCTGCTGGCAGGATGGGCATTAAGCAGCATCAGTAACTAGATTAGCCTTGGTGATAAGAAGCCATGTATAGCCTCCATCCCTTCCACCACGGCTGTTCTGTTCATGGTCCCATTGCACAAGAACTTTTAGGCATGGGGGTAGCACAGGAAAGAAACAGGCCAGTATACACAAGACCAGTTATCCATCCTATCCATCTTGTTATTGGTAGCTTACTGTGGTGAACATCTTTTGGTGAGGATTAACAGGAGACACAAAGATTTGCATGCTTTATACCTACTCCCAAAGTCCATCAGTATTTCTCTGTTCAAGAATTCATCATCATCAATTTTCCAATATTGTTCCCCTGTCCATGACTATGCAGCCAACACAGTTTGCATTATCCATGAGTTCATGTATAACCATACCTCTGATCACTTCTCCCTCCATATTAAGTGAATGACTAAGTGCACTGCTACTCTCTGCCCTCTGGGATGATTTCCCTTAATGTTGTCCTTTAGATAAATTCTAGGTAGAAATATGATGCAATGGTAGGACACTTTTAGCTACCACCAAAATATGTGAAAAGGTTCAAATTCCTTTCCTTTCCCTCAGTAGGTTGTAGGGAAATCCTGTCATGAGGCCATAAGTGTGAGTTGAGGGAGAGGCAATGGTTTGGGCATGAAATAAAGTGCTGTCAGGGTGCACATGCATGAAGTTGGTCAGAGCCCATCTCGAGCCAGTCATGTAATGGTCACTGGGACGAGAGATAGGTGGACAGAGAGGATCTGAAGTGGCCTGTTTGAGGTACTTGGTACATACGCTCAGTGCTTTCACAGTGACTGACTCATAGGAGGTGCTAAGTGTATTTATGGTTGTTTTAACATCAGGAGCCTGGTGCCATCAACACTGATGGAGAAAGTTAACTGTTCTCATAAGTCAGGGGAAGTGGACACTTGGAAACCTGTTAAATGAATGGATTGCTGGCCACTCACCAGAAGCCAGGGAAGAGGCACGGAACAGATTTTCCTCTTTAGGAGGAAGGATGGCCCTGCTGACACCTTGATTTCAGACTCCTGGCCTCCAGAACTGGGAGGCAATAAATTTTTGTTGTTCAAGCCCACTTGCCTGTGTACATTGTTACAGCAACCCTGGTCAACTAAGACAGTGACATATGATACAGGGAAAACCCGAGATAACTTTTTATTCAACATTTCAGCATAGTAAAAATAGCACAACTAAAATATTCCATTAACTGCTCCCAAAACTGCCATCAGCTTGATGCAGGAGGAACTCTTAACTGTTCTATCACAGATCTGATTGAATCATGACCCAAACTGATCTTTCCTTGTGTCTAATAGAATGAATAGTTATCCTCTGCCTAACACTATCTAGATAGCATTTTGTTTTCATTTTTATGTTTTTTGCTGTAATATCATGTGAATAATACTGGGGGATATTTGTGTCTGTGAATTCAGGTTAGACTTCATTAAATCAGAGAAGAGTTCAAACATTGTTTTCTGTCAAAAGATAAGCATCAGTGATGGGACGGCAGATGACTTTGGTATGCAAATATTCCAGCTTTCACGGAGACAAGATGGATTCCAGCATCCGCTACCCCCACTTGCAGAGTTTTCTTAATAAAAATACAGTCAGGTTGTCTTTTGGTCCTAAAGACACTGAATTTTCTTTACTTCACTATAATGGCCCTGAAATACATTCTCCACAACCAAAGTTAAGGTGGAGGATACAGATGGCAATGCTTGCTATAGAATTGTAGTTTCATCCATCTGGATCAACCTCCATGTGCTATTATCCATATGGGAAATTGCAAAGAGAGCAGAAATATGACTTTCATTAGACTTTTAAAACCTAAAACCTATTGAAATAAAACAGAATAAATTGTCTATCAATTTGTTTATCATTCTGAACAAAGGAATGTGTCAATCATCCAAATACGAACATTTCCATATATAATTAAACCTTCCCAGATATTTACATCTGGATATGTTGTCCTATGTAAAATCTGTAAAAGTGATCTATTGTTTTTATCTGGCTCTTTTCTTCCCACAACTATGGGATATTGTAAATTTTCTCAAAGAGTCTGGTTACAATATTTAGTTCTTTAATCTCATGTCAAACTGAAGGTTGGTTTGACCCATATTAAATAAGGGTAGAAAAATAGAAAAAGGAAGACATTGGTGATAAACAGTGTTTAATTCCACTTTGGAGAAAACAATCAACTCTCTTTCTATAGGATAAAACTAAAAATGGCAAAAGCTCACACAAATATACAGTGCTGTATCATTCTTGGGTTAATAAAAACAATTTATATGCAGGATAGTGAACAAGGGGGAAGTTATGGAAAACATTTCTCACTCAAGGACAGTGTACCAGATGTGCTAAGACTTATGGGAGCAATCAGAGGTGACCAGGCCTCTGCAGCAGGCCTTATTAAGTTAGACTGTGACCCAGCACCTTCAACTTATTAAGCTGTCGAGAAGTTCAGTGATTAAAACCAAAGAAAGGTCAGATACAAACCTTCAGAATGTCCCTGGACTGGTATTTTCTTCTAGGCATTAGACCCTTTTGGAGACACTTCTTTTGATGCATGGACTGTTAAAAATTAGATATTCGAACTGGATTTACCAGGACTGTGAGTGAAAATGTTAGTAGATGATGCTTCCTCAGGATTCCTTATACTAGTTTCACAAATTTGAACCAGCATCTAAAGAAGTATCATTACAAGGTGGCTTTGCATACCATCAGAGCTGAGATAAAAGGAACAGGTTAATGAGGATACCAACGTGTTCAGTTAGGGCCTAGATGAAAAGTGAGAGCTGGTAATGACAGTAGAACTATTAGAAATAAACTTTCAAAGCCTTAGAATTAACATTTGTAAAAAATATAATTCGGTTAGCACTTGTAGATCATATCCTAGGCTTTAAATACTGTATGGGTTTATATAACTTGTCCCTTTCCTGGGTCCTTCCTCTCCTTTTCTAAATGTTTAATCTCTGTATAAATTGATGCACCAAACTTTGAATACATGTATACATCAATATAAATAAACAGGAGTACCATGTATATATAAATAACTAACATGCATTTATATAAGATAATATTAAATGTGACCCTACCTATGGTCTTGGAGTTCAGGCAGACACCTCAATTCAGTACATACCAGAAGCCTGACATATGAACCAAGTTGCTGGACCACCTCTGCAGAATGTACTAAGAGACTGTGACACTGTTTCTTCAAGCTTTAGTCTATCACTCATCTCTAGGTTACATAAGAGAAGTAGTCAAAAGGACTATTGACTCCTACCACCCAGCTCCCTGTGGTATATTCCCTCATCAAGTAAAGAAGATTATCTCCAACAGAAGCACTTGGGGAGTTTTACAAATGTCCCTGGAATCTGTGGTCTCTTATAGGGAGAATTCGGAAGGCAGCACAGGGATGGGGAGGGGATCATGTAGGGAGGGTCGTGCCGCCATGCAGTATAACGGGCCAGCAGAGCTGTTGAGGAAGGAGCCTTCCCACTGCCTTCTCGTGAGGGACCTCCCCATTTCACAGAACCATCTAAGGGGCAAAGTGACACTGCAAAGGCTGAACCACCAGTAACGTAGGTGCTGGGGTACAGGGTCTGTAGTAGCCAATTGGAGGAGGCTTCTAGAAAATCAGAAAGTCGCCCATGAGAAGAAGGGCCAAGCGTTGCTCCCTCTTCACTCCTTCTCCCCATTCCAGGCTTCTGGTCAGTTGGGAGAAAATTATGTTTGCATAGAAATTTGGAGTTAGGTGATTTTTTTAGTTACGTGGACTTTTATTATCTAAGTGTAATAGGAATATCTGTGGGATCTGTCTAAGATTTTCTTTGAGGCATTTTAATGTACTGCTGACAGGAGTATAAATTGGAAAAATCTTTCTGGGAAAAAAATGGTAACATGCATTAATAATTCCCTAGTTGCTCATATTCTTTGGCCTTTTACTTCCCTTTCTATGACTCAATCCTTAAAGAATAGTCAAAATTCAGACAATAATGTGCATTATAATGTTATTTATAATAATAGAAACATGGAAGCAACTTGTATCTAACAAGAGAATGGTTAAATATCTTGTTGGATGTCAGCATAATGGAAAGATATTGAATAACCATTTAAAAGGTTATTTTTAAAGACTAATTGTTGGCAAATGCTTAGAATTTATAATGTTAGGTGAAAAAGATGCAAAATTATATATGAACTATAACATCAATTTAAAATATTTATGATTGTACAAAATATTTATGCTTAGGGAAAATATAGTGCTTAAAATGAGACAGTAAAATACTAACAAGGATTATGATTGGTGGTTGGATCCATGGATGGGTGAAGTTATTACTTTGTATGTTTCTAAGTTTTCTAAATTCTAGAAAGACAATGAGCAACATTATTTTTGCTGATTATTTACTTATGCTGTTGAAAAGAGCACAGCAAAATTTCCATAATTCAATATATTGTCTTTCACAAATTCCAAGCTCTGATTTAAAGCCATACTTTGATGTGAACAATACAATTTTTTTTATTAATAATAAATTTTATTTTGAAATAAGTTCAATCTTACAGGAACAGTTGTAAAAACAGTACAACCCCCCTACATAGAATTCCATCATATCCTGAACCCCCTCCCCCGATACCCTGATCCATCACCTTTAAGATCCTGTCACACCACTCTTTCTTTCCCTCCCTCTCTCCCTCCCTCCCTCCCTCCCTAACACCCATCATCTATTGCTCTATCTTCTGAACATACGGGAGCAAGCTGTGCATATCTTTGAACAGGCAATATAATTCACATATACCTTTCCCATGGACAAGAACATTATTTTATGCAATCTCATTAAACGCAGCTAAGAAGTTCAAGAAATTTAACATTGATATAAAGCTTACATTCTATATTTCCTTCTTTTTTTTTTTTTTTTCTTCCTTGTGTCCCAGCTGTGTCCCTTTGAGCCTCCTCTTCTCCGGCCTCAGATCCTGCACAGGATCATCCTTGGCATTTAATTGTCGTCTATTTAGACTGTCTTATTTTTTTTTTCAATTTTGGAAAGATATATATAGCCTAAATCTTCCTATTCCACCCCTCCCTAGCATTCCCTTAGTGGGATTAATCACATTTAGAATGTTGCAATGCTATCACCTTCTAACCATCCATTTCTAGAAGTTTCCCTTCACCCCAAACCAAAACCCCTACTCTCATTTCTTAACTCCCCATTGCCCCTTCCCTCACTTCTTGGAACCCCTACTCTACTTTTCATCTCTTTGGTCATATTTTTTGATACTTTCTTTGTTTTTACCATGGGGCTTAAATTTAACCTCTTAAATCTATAACAATCTTGTTTTTCTTTGAAACCAACTTAACTTCAATAGGACATGTAAACTGTGTTCCTATACTCCTCCATTCCCCCACCTTTATGTAGTTCTTGTCAAGAATTACATATTTTACATTGAGTCCCAAACCACCAATTTATCATTATAGTTTATGTATTTTAGATGCTGTAGGAAGTAAATAGTGGAGTTATAAATCAACCATACAGTAGTATTGGTCTTTATATCTACCATGTAATCTTTACTGGAAATCTTTATTTCTTCATGTGGTTTCAGTCAATTGTTTAGTGTCCCTTCCTTTCCGCCTGCTTAGGACTGATCTACCGGTGATGAAGTTCCTCAGCTTTTGATTGTCCGGGAATGTTTTCATCTCCCCCTCATTTTTATCTTTCAGGTGTTTGTGAATTCTCCAAGTCTCTGAAGGTTATTGACTTCTATTTGTATTCCACTGTGGGCAGAGAATGTTCTTTGAACAAATTCATTTTTATATTTTTTATTTTATTGAGGCTTGTTTTTATGTCCCCGCATACAGTCCATTCTGGAGAAAGATCCGTGATCACTAGTGAAGAACGTGTGTCCAGTGACCTGGGATGTAATACTCTATATATATCTGTTAAAAGTCTCTATATCTCTCTTTCATTTCTTTGTTTCTCTGTTGATAGGGCTCGCTTTAGTATCTGAAGTAGAGCAGGTCTTTTATTAGCAAAGTCTCTCAGCATTTGTTTGTCTGCGAAAAATTTAAGCTCTCCCTCAAATTTGAAGGAGAGTTTTGCTGGATAAAGTATTCTTGGTTGGAAATTTTCCTCTCTCAGAATTTTAAATATGTCATGCCTCTGCCTTCTTGCCTCCATGGTGGCCCTGAGTAGTCACTACTTAGTCTTATGTTGTTTCCTTTGTATGTGGTGAATTGCTTTTCTCTTGCTGCTTTCAGAGCTTGCTCCTTCTCTTCAGTATTTGACAATCTGATCAGGATATGTCTTGGAGTGGGTTTGTTTGAATTTATTCTATTTGGATTTCACTGGGCATTTATGCTTTGTGTATTTATATTGTGTAGAAGGTTTGGGAAGTTTTCCCCAACAATTTCTTTGAATACTCTTTCTAGACCTTTACCCTTCTCTTCCCCTTCTGGGACACCAATGAGTTTTAAATTTGGACATTTTATTTTATCTATCATATCCCTGAGATCCATTTCGATTTTTTCAATTTTTTTCCCCATTCTTTCTTTTGTTCTTTCTTTTTCTGTTCTATGCTCCTCGAGGAGGTTGAGTTGTTGTTCAGCTTCCTCTAATCTTGTATTATGAGTATCCAGAGTCTTTTTAATTTGGCCTACAGTTTCTTTAATTTCCATAAGATCTTCTATTTTTTTATTTACTCTTGCAGTATCTTCTTTATGCTCTTCTAGGGTCTTTTTTATGTCTTTCATATTCTGTGCCATGCTCTTCTTCAAGTCTTTTATATCCCGTGCCATGCTCTCTTTTCCTGTCTGTAGTTCTTTGATTAATTCTGCCAGGTACTGTGTGTCTTCAGATCTTTTGATTTGAGTGTTTGGGTTCGGGTTCTCCATGTCATCTGGTTTTATCATATGCTTTAAGATTTTCTGTTGTTTTTGGCCTCTTGGCATTTGCTTTACTTGATCTTTAATTTGTTAGAATTGCAGTTTGGTGACATACACTTTCTCTAACTAACCAGCAGATGGCATCTGTGAGTCACTTATTCCCCTAAAGTCAGTTCTCCCCAACTTTGTGTTATGTGGGGATCTGATTCTTTTGGGGTCCAATTGGTGCACTTAATTTGGGTGTGTTGTTGGTGCTGTCTGCCCTCAATGAGGGGCGTGTGCCTGAGTGGTTAGGGAGGAAGGGCAGGTTTAACAATCAAACCTTTTAGGTGTTCCCAGAGATTTAAGGCTGTTCTCTGCCACTGACACAAAAGTCCTTGGTATTGGCGTAGGTTCCCTGGGATTTCCGAGCGGTTCCCCCCTCCCTGCTGTGCTTTTCCAGGACCTCTGTTGAGGGGGTGTCTTAGTTTGCTAATGCTGCAGAATGCAAAACACCAGAGATGGATAGGCTTTTATAAAATGGGGGTTTATTTGGCTACACAGTTACAGTCTTAAGGCCACAAAGCGTCCAAGGTAACACCTCAGCAATTGGGTACCTTCACCAGAGGATGGCCAATGGTGTCCGGAAAACCTCTGTTAGCTGGGAAGGCAGCTGGCGTCTGCTCCAAAGCTCTGGCCTCAAAATGGCTTTCTCCCAGGATGTTCCTCTCTAGCAAGCTTGCTCCTCTTCAAAACATCACTCCCAGCTGCACTCTGTTAGTTTCCTCTCTCTGAGTCAGCTCATTTATATGGCTCCACTGACCAAGGCCCACCCTGAATGGGCGGGGCCACGCCTCCATGGGAACATCTCATCAGAATTATCACCCACAGCTGGGTGGGGGACATTCCAAGCAAATCTAACCAGCACCAAAACATCTGCCCCACACAAGACCACAAAAATAATGGCATTTGGGGGACACAATATATTCAAACCGGCATGGGGGGGAGGGCTGTGCCACATAACAAGTGAGCACCGGCCTCCAGGGAAGCCCTGGGCTGCTGGGCTGTGTAGAGGTGTTCCCAGCCCGCTTCAAAGATGGTTGAATGGGATGCGTTAACCTCCCCCTTTCCGCACAGCTCCGCTCTCCCAGCTCTAGGACGATCAGCTGTGGGTGTATTCAAGGCCACTGTCCACAGCCGATATTGTGTCGTGTGAGCAGTGCTGTGGGAAAGACTCCCTGTCAGGCTGGGTTTCTTGTCTCGGCTCTGTGCTGTGTGTTCAGCCCTGGGCAGGAGCAGCCCCGCCCGCTGGGGAGACGGCCACGAGGCTGGGTTTCTGCCCTTTGTTTCCCTGGACCCGAGACAATCTGCAGTGGGTGTGGGAAGGGGTATCCTCTACCCCAGACACCAAGGCGTTAGTCCAGACCGCTCCTGTCTTATCTCCAGCTGTTCCCGGGCTTCTCTCTTTTTTATAAAAAAAAAAAAAATGCCAGCCCAGCATCTCCCCCCACTGCAGTGTGGCTGACAGATCAGCCTACTCACTCACTCGTTTCAGAATGCAGACTCCTAGTTTCACCAAACGCACGTTCCCTGTGGCTTTAGCAGAACTTGTCCGGCTGGCTACTTTGGAAGTGGTGTTCTGGGTGCTTTCTGGATTTTATCTAGTGTTTTCCACGGAGGTGTTTTTTTCTCTGTCTCACCTAGTCACCATCTTAGGTTACACCTCCGAACAATACAATTTTAACTGAAGATTTCAAAAAACAAATTATGGATTTGTTTGTAATTTCTTAAAAACAGTTTTGAACATTTCTGTCTCTTTTCTATTCAAAAAGAAATTACTGAAAAAAAAAAAGAAATTACAAATAGTTTTAGTTTCTCGGCTGCTGACACAAATACCTTATAAAGGATGGCTAAAACAATGGGAATTTATTCGCTCACAGTTTTGAAGCTAGGAGAAGTCCAAAATCCAGGCATCAGCAAGGCAAATGCTTTCTCCTTGAAGACTGTGGCATTCTGGGGCTGACAGCAACCCTTGGTCCTTTGCTTTTCTGCTATGAGGCAATGAACAAAGTGACATCTCCTTTCTCTCCCAGGTTCCATTGACTTCCAGCATCTGGCTGCTCCCCTTGGATTCTCTTTCTGTGTCTAATTTCCTTTGCTTATAAGGATGTCAGCCATATTGGATTAAGGCCCACCCTCCTTCTGTTTGGGCACGCCTTAACTAACAACATCTTCAAAGGTCCTATTCACAAATGGGTTCTCACCCAAAAGAGCATGGGTTGAGACTCAAACATGCCTTTTGTGGGGGACATGATTCAATCTCCAACAACAGGCAATTTGTGATAAGAGCTACATATAAATGGAGGAACGTAGGGGTATAGGAACCATTTAAGTTAGGTTAGTATCCAAGAAAATGAGAATGTTATACTTTAGGATGTTAAATTTAAGCCCTATGGTAATTGCTAAGAAAATATTGGAGACTATGCAAGCTCATAGAGACAGAAATTAAGAATACAGCTTGCCAGGGGTGGGGAAAGGGGATATGGGGAATTAAAGAATGATTGTAAGGTTTCTCTGGGGAGATGGGAAAGTTTCAGTAATGGAAGATGTTGAGAGTACCACAACATTTTAAATATGAGTAATTCCACTGAATTGTAGGCTTGGGAGTGGTTGAGATGGGAAAAAAGAATGAGAAAGAAAAGAGACAATGACAATTAAATGCAGTACATGATCCTTGACTGGATCTATCAAGGGAAGAGTAAAGGCCCAACAGGACATTATTGGGGCATATAAAAAAATGGAGTCTAGACTGCAAGCTTCATATTAATGTCAAATTTCTTGAACTTGAAAATTGCACTTAAGGTGGTTACATAAGAGAATATTCTTGTTCTTAGGAAACGTATGTGGCAGTATTAAGTGTTCAAGTAGCGTGATGTATACAACCTGCACTCAAGTGTTCAGAAAATGGATTGACAGGCAGACAGATAGACAAATAGACAAATGGATAGATAGGTGGATTGATTGATTGATGGATAAATAGAATGATATAGCAAACGTGGCAAAATGTTATAATTGGTGGATTTGAGTATCTGGGAGGATAAGGGTATGTTGGAGTTCTTTGAAGGTATTTCAAAATAAAAGTTACAGCAATACAAAAAAACATTATCCAAGATTCATCTACTGTTAATAATGATGAAAGGGGTATATGGCATGGAGAATAAATTCTTCTGAGACCTTCTGCTGTTCTAAATGTTCATGGAGTATCTTATTATTATCAGCAGGTGCCTGAGTGTAGACATATTTTGACATCTGGAAACATCTAAAGAACTGTGATATCTGAGTTCAGTGTTAAAGAAATGTAACAATTCTAATGTAATGTGACTGAGCTTTAGTTACCATTCATATTCATAGATCACAGTTTGCTATTTCTTCCCCAAAGCAAGAATTTAGGCCCACAGTATCCAGCACAAGTCTGATAAAGTGTTTCCTATAAACAAATAAAATCAATTACCATTGTGTGCAAAAAAGTAGAAAAAGAAAAAAGTGGCAAAAATAAAAATAGAAAGAATACACAAGAAAAATAGAGCTCAATTTAAAGGTAGATAGAACTGGATGGAAATATTTATGGGTACATTTCCTCCAACAAAGCAATTAGGATAATCATACCAGGCAACACTCCTTTTTATAACATATGTGTCTGTAGTCTTAACAGCTAAGTTTGTTTGTTCTTAAGTAAGTAAATTGGAAATTAAAAATAGCAACTTTCAAAAGTATAAAAGCAATGTGTGTTTTAGTGTAGATCATATTAAGCATAAAATAAATCTAAAGACAAACACAGTCAGGGGACAGACTGCTAGTTTTTGTTCTGTTTTTTTCTCCAAACTTTTTCTATATGCATGTACACATATATGTACTTCCAAAATAAGATAATACTATATAAGCAGTATTGTATTGTTTCTTTTAATCATAAATTTTCTATGTATTTTCCCAAATCTTTTCATATTCTTTCAAAATGTAATTTTAATAACTGCATATGTGTGTAACACACCTTCTTTATTCACTTTCCCATTGATAGATATGTAGGTGGTTTTTCAATTTTTCTATTAATGAAAACTCTGTACTAAAGATTCAGATACATAACTCTTTTTGTGAATCTTGTATTCTTTCCTTAGAAGTAGAATTACTGGGTAAAAGGGCATAAACAGTTAAAATTCTTTTGATATATAATTCCAAATCATTCACCAAAAATGGAGATTAAAATACTATCTTATGTATTCTCTCTCTCTCTCTCTTTTTCTTTCTTTCTTTATCTCTCTCTTTCTCTCTCAACAGGTGAAGAGCAGTGACCAAGGATAATAGGATGGTGAAGCATGGGAAAAGCAGCCACCTGCAAAATTTTGGAGGAATTAGATCCAGAAGTCCCTCAGTGCAGGGGTAAAGGCTATATGCTTCTCAGCTGTGGCCTGAACACCAAGGGGAGATTCTGACCTCATCTAGGAACAAATCAGCTCTGGTATGGATGTATGACTCTTGCTGTGGGGAGAGTCTTGAAGCTGTTGGCACATGAGTTCCAAAGAAGCGCGTGAAGATGTGGTGGATAGCAGACCCCGCAATCTGACCCAGCAACTGCACTTTAGACCAGACGTCATCATGATACTCCTGTTGTGCTGCCCTGCCTGGTTTCTGAGGTCTATTCATCCACTCGATCACTCCTTCTCTTTAGACGTCTCTACCCCCTCCCCATATTCTTTTACAAATTAACCTTGGTTTATGCTGTCAATTTAAGGAACAAGAACAAATAAAGTTCCTCTTGTGCCTCTTCATATGTCTATGCCTGCCTGTTGGACCATCTTACGTTGAGGGCATTGAGGACTTATGGCTGAATGAGCAGGGTCCCCTTCTATGTTACTCTTTTTTTTCTTAAATTACTTTATTTATCAAATTAACAAAACATTACCAAACAAAATAAAGCAAAGCAATGGGAAAACAAATATCCTGAAATAGCTTCATTCCTACCATTCCAAAAGAAAATTAACAAACCATGTTTTTTTTTTTTATCTTTTCTCCACTGCAGCTCCTTTTTTCCACTCCTGTGTTTATGAGAGGCTGGTGTAGTCTGGGCTTGGGTCTGGCCGTGATTCCCACTTTACAGAGGCCCTGTCATGGACTTGGAGGGAAGCTTGATTATGAGTTAGAGGTTCACATCACCCTCCTGCAGTGCCAACCCGGTTTTCTGGGCACAAAAGTTGCAATTTATATTTTTAACTACTCATTTAACTTTTTCATTTATTAGCTATTTGTGTTTATTTATGTATGTCTTCACTTCGTGGCTTTACCTATTTTTCTGTTTCAAGACTTATGTATTGGGTTATAAGTACCATTTGCACATTAAGAATTTTATTCAATTTGTGCGCTAAACATAAATAAGCATGAAAGGCAAAGTACCTGTTTTCACAAAGCTCATTTTAGTGTTCAGGGACAGAAATGAAATAAGCAAATAAGGAAACAAGATAATATCATACATATAGTGATAAGTGTCATAAAGTGGCTAGAGTATGATAAGGTTCTCCAATTCATCAAATCTTTGTTAACACACACATACACACACGTGTATATTATATATAGTTTTATGGTTTTCCTCATTCTGGAGGTCCTATGCATTTCTTATCAAATTTCTTCCTTCATTTGTATTTTATATTTTTTTGCTGTTAATTGTGGATGGGATCTCTTTTTTCTTTTTCTTTTCTTTTTTTTGCATTATATTTCCCAGCTGGTTATTGTTGGCAACAGCTTTGTATATTTGTAATTTGAGTTATGGTGCCAAAGTTAGCATGAGGATGTGCCAATTACCACATGGTGGTGCTCAAAACTTCCTGTGGTTAACCCCTCCAGGATTCTATTTTCCTAAACTTCCTAAGATCATACTCAGTGTGGAAATGTCAGAGTTAAAGAGCCTTATGAAAATGAGAAAGCTTAGCTTTATCAGAAGTGTTCATGTCTGTTGGTTAGCTTACTTCTTAAAATTACACTATGAAACCTACTATTCATCAAATAGCATAGTTTCTGTGTTTGGCATCTGAACAAGGTTAAGAAACTTTAAAGCAGTATTTATACATTCTAAAAACCCAGTCAGTATCACCCACACTGTATTACAGGTTTTGAACTTATTTTCTTACAGATTTTTACTTAAAGAAGATGAATTAGTTGATTCATCATGAATGGATAATGTTGAACAAGACCAATAAGCAATCTCTGTTCTTGACTTCACACTTGACTGGGGAGGATGTAAATGGCTGAATGAAGGCACTTGAGTGACTGTGATGATCTCCAGGAACGATCTATACATTCTGCATCTTTCCATAGCACACATTACCATATGGATACTCTGGCATTAGCTGAGGGAGAACTTAAGAGTCAAAGAAAAACGTTCTCATATAATACTCCTGAAAGTTTGCATATGGTTTGCAGGTAGAGTTTTGGGATTTTCCTCCTTCTATTCAAAATAGCAACTATGACATTGAATTAATATTTTGTTCTGTTATTTCTTGATATGATTCATTTTTTTCCTACTAAATTGGAAGAGTTTGAATGTTTGGTGTTTTGGGGTCAAGTCTCTAAGTTTGTTGTTATATTTTTTCATGGGCTAAACTGAGAAAAAAAATTAAGCATGAAAACAAGAGAGAATATTGATGCTATGAGTTCTTCCCATACACCAGAGATCCTGCTCAAGAGTAGGAATAAATGCCTGTCAAATAAATAGCCAGTCAAAACCATCATCAAGTGCCCCCTATATAAAATCATGTCCTTCTGTATGTCCTCAACATCATTTCATATTTGACTCTATTATTGTGCTCAGTATCATGATTTAAAATTATTTATTTATGTAACTTCTATTCACTTGATTATAACTCTAAGAGCATAGGAAATGCATATATATATATATATATATATATATATATATATATATATATATGATGTCTTCTTGAACCCTCTGCACAGGGCAAAGCATATGGTAATTGTTTATTGAATGAATCAATAATTCATTGAATAGCCACTTTATTTTGCTCTCACATTTCGTCTGAACATGATCAACATCAAACTCTGCCAAATGCTTTTATAAATTATTTTAATTCTATATCAAGTTACTAAAATTTAAACAATTTTTTTCCTAAAAAAAATAAAGTGGTTGTTTCCGTTATGCCTTTTCAATTTACAGAGTAAATTCATGTTTGGTTTGATGAGTAAGTATATTTAGACAGTTATCTGGCAAACTTGAATAAAATTCCTCTGTGATGTTAGAGCAGAGTACTGATTTTAAAGTAATAATATTGCATGTAGAATTTACCCTGACAGCTTCTAGCAGCAGCAATAGCTAACACTTACATAGAACTTACTGTGTGCCAGACTAGTAGCTAACTTTAAAGTACATGCTGTATATGATGCTAACTACTTGCCTGGCACTATTCTATGGTATATATATGTGTGTGTGTGTGTGTGTGTGTGTGTGTGTATGTGTGTGTATAAATTTGTTCACTTACGAGGTTGGTAGTATTATTCCCATTTTGTGTATAAGAAAATCGAGGCAGGGAGAGGTTAAATAAAGTGCCCAAGGTTATGTCCCCTGATAAATGGCAGAGGTAGCTTTAGAAACTACAATGTCAAAGACTATTCAAAGACTCTGTTATTTTAGACAACATTTAGAATGTGACCCTAAGGAAGAAAAACATTAAATGGTAAAGATTGAATTACAGAAATGTAAGCTACCTCTAATTCAACAACACCATTAGGCTGAGAGAATTTAATTGATGGTAATAAACTCCTGGATATGAGGCTTATGCTCACATTTTAAACAAATATTTTAAGATGAAAAAGTGGCACATATAGGGCTCATAGCATTCTGCAATGGCCAAACCTGATCCAAAATCTCTGCAGAAACAGCTATGTTGGATCTGTGGTTTCTTTTTTGTAGAAAGGGGGTTTTCAGTCAAGACTATTTAATTAGTACTATTTACGGAAGATTTTCCACTTGAGTTTTCTTGTCTCTTCACATCCCCAGATCTCCCTTAGTCTTGGCCAAGAAAAAAGGGTACTTAACAGGCCAGCCCCTTCCTTTGTGGCTTTCAGTTTTTTCCCTGCCATCTGCCTAACAACATTGCCACAACTCACCAAATATTCATGCCCACCAGCTTTTAGTCAACCTCACTGGCATAGCCATCCCTTCAAAGTTGTTTCCATCCCTGATATCATCTAGTTAGAAAACATGACATTTTAAAATATTTCAGTAAATAAACTAGAGCATAACAATAGTTTGCTACATTATCATAGGAATGATAAAGAATGAAGCAAAGTAAGATTGTTTAAAGGGTGGTGGGAATAACCTTCTTACCCTGTCAACTCTATTCATTGGCTGTCTGAAATTCACTGGAGATTCACCTTCACTTAGGTATTGTTTGCAGGACCATATTGTTACTCTCGAAGAGATAACATTAATTACTACCAGCCATTATTTAATATGAATTGATGCCAGTTTGGAAGGAGTTATTATTTCTTGAGTGTTTATATTCTGTGGCATGCGCCTAATGCAGATGAACTCATTTAGTCCTCACTAATCACACTCAGACAGGTGTTCTCACCCTTTTTTTTCACAGATAGAAAGCCAAAAAAGTGTTACATAATTTCTCCCAATCTTGGGGTCAGTGGGTGGCAGAGGTGGGATTTGATATTAGGCTATTTTGACTTCAAATCTTAGACTTCTCTAATATCATGATGCAAAAAAAAGGAAAGAAAAGAAAAGAAAAAAGCTAAAGAAGTCAATGCTTAGAGAGGGCGGAGACCTGGATGAAAGACTGGAAAACTTTGGGATAGCATAAGGTCTAAGGGAGTCTCTGAATGTTAACAAATGCATGTAGAACAAAAAGTTTCTAAGAATCTCAAGAATTTCCTCTGCTATGCAATATTTCTGAAAGCTTCCAGTTTATATGTGGCTGGAGAGGGACTGGAAAGGGATTTGAGGTGAATCTGGATTTAGTAAATCCCAACCTTTGTAGGTTTGTTTGCCACATTTAGTTTCAAGCAATTCCAAATGATGTATTTTTAAGAGGTATTATTTAAAAGTTATCGTTTACTATCAGATGAGATGTAGTGAAGAGAATTCTGACAGAAACCGAGAAGAAACCATTGTCAAAGATATTAGGGAGGTTGAATCCACAGGGTTTAATATCTATTTGAAAATGAGGAAAAGGGGAAGATATTGCAATCTGAGAGGCACATAGTTGTGAATTTGGATGATCTAAAAAGAGTACTGAGTTTAGTTTGAGGTGCTTGCACGGTATCTTGGTGGAGATGATCAGAAAGGAGTTTTGAAGCAAGAGAAAACTTGTGATATAGGTAATGGCCAGCATATATATTTGTTTAGAAATGGTGGTTAACGCCAGACTACGCGACTACTCCAGGTGGTTATTCAGGAAAAGAATGTGGAGAGCTTAGATAAGGGGACCAAGAATAGAAACTTTGGACATTTCTGTTCAGGGAGCAAGACGAGGAATAACAGTTCACAAAGGAGCCCTAGAGGGAGCAATTTTGAGATGAAAGCATCAAGAATGGCACTGGAGGAGAGCTGTGAGGAAAAAGATGCTGCACAACAGTTAAAGAAAATGAGGAGAAGAAAAAAAAAATCTCAGTTTGGGGGGGATTATTGTTACACCCCTGAGAGAGTGATTCACTGGACTGATGGATCAAATGGCAAAATAAAAAGTCAGGAAATGGTGGCTCTTCTTCGAGAGGATGGTCTTTTGAGAAATCTAGCAGTAAAAGGGAGCACACAAGTAGGGCTGTGGTGTTATGCGAACATACACATTATCATGTTTGCAGTCTTAGGGAAAAGAATCCAGTCAATATAAAGAGAAAAGCTAGCTAGAGAAAGGGAGAATGTAAGTGATTACTGGGGAAAACTCCCAGAGGGTGTAGAAGGAATGGAATGAGGTTACAAATGAATGATCCCTGGAATTACTTCATCTTCATCTTAGATGGGGAGGGGGGGTGGAAAAGATAGGTGAAGAAGCAGATGAGGTTCTGGGGTAAACAGGAAAGATATTGAAGAGCTCATACCCTCTGGTCTTGATCTCATTTAAGTAGGTGAGATCATTTGTAGATAATAATAGGTGTCCTTAGGGCTTGGTTCTTCAGCAAATGAAACAACCAAATGTGTCTGCAGACAATTAGAGACATATTAAAGCTTTGGATAATAACAATGAGTGGTTGATTGCTGCTGAGTATATGGTGGAACCAGTTCTTCTGGTATAGAGCTCTCTCTAGCATAATTTAAGAATATAGGAGCAGAAAAAGTGGTCTGAGAATCTTTCCTGGATTAGGGAATTGGCATACCTCTTGCTTCCTATTTTCCTTCTAAACTTTTTCTCAGTACCATCGAGAATTCAGCAACCTGTTTTCTTTATCTTTATTACTTTTTTTCTACCTATGCAAACAGACTCTTATCTGCTTCTGTTATATTAGTAACCCAGATAACCTAAAAGAAATGGACAGATCCTAAGAAACACACAAACTACCTACATTGACTAAAGAAGAAATAGAAGATCTCAACAAACCAATTCTTGTAAAGAGGTTGAATCAGGAATCAAAAACCTCCAAACAAGGAAAAACCTAGGATAAGAAGTTTCACAGGAGAATTCTTCCAAGCTTTCCAAGAAGACTTAACTCAAATTGTTCTCAAACTCTTCCCCAAAATTGAAGAGGTTATTAAAACACTCCTCAGTTCATTCTTTGAGGCCAACATCACCTTTCACCAAAGTCAAATAAAGATTCCTGAGAAAAAAAGACTACAAACCAATATCTCTTATGAATATAGATGCAAAAATCCTCAACAAAATACTTGCAAACAAAATCCAACAGTATATTAAAAGAATTATACCCCATGATCTAGTGGGATTTATCCATGGTATGTAAGGGTGGTTCAACATAAGAAAATCAATTAATGTAATTAACCACATTAACATAGTGAAGGAAAAAAAAGCACATGATCATCTCAATTAATGCAGGAAAGACATTTGACAAAATCTAGCACAACTTCTTGATAAAACCACTTAGTACCCTAGGAATAGAAGGAAACTTCCTTAACATGATAAAGGGCATATTTGAAAAGCTCACTACCAACATCGTACTTAATTATGAAAGACTAAAAGTCTTCCCTCTAAGATCAGGAAAAAGTCAAGGATGCCCACTGTCACTACTGTTATTCAGCATTGAACTGAAAGTTTTTCCAGAGCAATTAGGCAAGAAAAAGAAATAAAAGGCACCAAAATTGGAAAGGAAGAAGTAAAACTTTCCCTACTTGCACAAGATATGGTCCTATATACAGAAAATCCTGAAAAATCCACAAAAAACCTCCTATAGCTAATGAATTCAGCAGAAAGGCAGGGTATAAGGTCAAATCCCCCATATCAGTAGTGTTTCTATAAACAAGTAATGAACAACTGGAAGAAGAAATCATGAAAAAAATTCCATTCACAATATCAACTAAAAGAATCTAATTTCTAAGATTAAATCTAACCAAAGATGTGAAGGACTGTGAACACAGACATCTACAAAACATTGCAAAGGGAAATTAAAGAAGACCTAAACAAATGGAAGGACAATCCATGTTCATGGATTAGTAGACTAAGTATCATTGAGATGTCAAGCCAAAGAAATATATAGAGTCAATGCAATACCAAATTCCAACAAGTTTCTCTGGAGAAATGGAAAAGCCAATCATCAAATTTGTACGGAAGGCTAATGGTCTCTGAATAGCTAACACCACCTTAAAAAAGAAGAATAAAGTTGGAGGACTCACACTTCCTGATCTTAAAACTTATTACAAAGCCACGGTAATCAAAACAGTATAGTACTGACACAAGGACACACATATAGACCAATTATAATCACTTTGAGAGCTCAGAAATCAACCCTCAATTTTATAGCCAACAGATTTTTGACAAGGGGGTAAAAAAACATTCAATTGGGAAAGAATAGTCTCTTCAAAAAATGGTACTGTGACTACTGTATCTTCATTTGAAATAAAAAAAGGAGGACCACTACCTAACATCATATGCAAAAATCAACTCAAAATGCATCAAAGTCAGAAATATAAGAGAGAAAACTATCAAACTCCTAGAAGAAAATATAGGGAGGCATCTCTAGGGCACTGTGTTAGGCAATGGTTTCTTATGCTTTACAACCAAAGCATAAGCAACAAAAGAAAAAATAGAAAAATTGAATCCCAGCAAATTTAAAAATTTTGCACCTCAAAGGACTTTGTCATGAAAGTAATACAACAACCTACAAAATGAGAGAAAGTATTTGGAAACCACATATCCAATAAAGGTTTAATATCCAGAATACATAAAGAAATTCTCCAACTTAACAAAAAGACAAACAACCCAACTTAAAAATGGGCAAAAGACTTGAAAAGATATATATCCAAAGAAGATATAGAAATGGCCAGAAAATACATGAAAAATGCTCAACATCATTAGCCACCAGGGAAATGCAAATCAAAACCACTATGTGATACCGTTTCAATCCATTAGAATGGCTGCTATAAACAAAATGGAAATTAGCAAGTTATGGAGAGCATGCAGAGAAACAGAAACATTCATTCATTGCTGGCGGCATTGTAAAACGGTTTAGTCACTCTGGAAGACAGTTTGGCAGTTCCTAGAAAGCTCAGTATTGAACTACCATATGACTCAGCAATCCCTCTTCTTGGTATATACCAAAAAGAATTGAATGCAGGGACTCAAACAGATATTTGCACACTAATGTTCCTAGCAGCATTATTCACAATTGCCAAAAGAGGGAAGCAACCCTAGGGTCCATCAACCACTGAATAGATATTATTCAGCTGTAAATATGAATGAATTCTCTCAACCACATGGATGAACCTTAAAGACAACATATTGAGTGAAATAAGCCAGGCACAAAAGGATAAATATTGTATGGTCTCACTGATTTGAAGCAATTAGAATAGGCAAACTCATAGAGCCAGGAGTTAGAATATAGGTTCCCAGGGGATGGGGTGGAGTAGGGAAAGGGAAGTTAGGACTTAAAATATACCAGGTTCCTTTTTGAAATGATGGAAATTATTTTGGTAATTGATGGTGGAAATGGTAACACAACATTGTGAACACAATTAACAGAACTGAAAATATATCTGAACATGATTAAAAGGGGAAATGTTAGATTGTATATATGGTAACAGAATAAAAATTTCATAAATCCATAGAACTGCACTACACAAACAGTGAATCCTAAGGTAAGCATGGACTATAATTAATAGTACAATCATAAAAATGTGCTATTATCAATTGTAACAAATGTTCCACACCAATGCAAGGTGTTGATGTTGGGGTGGTGTTCCGGTTTGCTAATGTTGTCATTATGCAAAATATCAGAAATGGATTGGCTTTTATAAAGGGGATTTATTAAGTTACAGATTAACAGTTCTGAGGTCATAGAAGTGTCCAAACCAAGGCATCAACAGATGACACCTTCACTGAAAGACGACCAATGTCATCCAGAATACCTCTGTTAGCTGGGATGGCACATGGCTGGCGTCTGTGGACCCTGGGTTGTGTTCCAGCTCCTGTCTCTCTGCTCCTGTGCATTCTTGGTTCTTTCTTCCAGGATTTTTCTCTCTGAGCACATGGGGGTCCAGTCTTAGCCTAACCTGGGCCAAACTCTTGGTTTCATCTTTATAGCTAAACGTGCTTCTGTCTGCATCTCCAAGTATCTGTAAGCATGGCAGCCCCCAGGCATCTCTCCAAACTCTCTCAGCTGCAGGACTTGGGGTGTTCTGTTCTCTCTTATCTTCTCTCCAAAATGTCCCTCTCAGCTGCTCTGAGCTCCTTCTGTTTGTTAACTCTTTTATAGTACTCCAGTGATTAAATTAAGACCTACCCTGAATGGTCACAGTCCATATCTCCATAATTCAATCATAAGTTTTGCCCACAGTTGGTTGAATCACATCTCCATGGAAACAATCAAAAGATTTCAATCTAATCAATACTAGTATGCCTGCTCCCACAAGATTGCACTAAAGAACATGGCCTTATGGGGGACATAATTATATCCAAACCAGCACAAGTGGTGTATTGAAATCCTGTATTTTAAGCAAGATTGTTCTGTAATTGTTCTGTAAATCCACAATTTCTCTAATAAAGAAAAAAATATTTTTAAAAAAGTGAATGCATCCTTCTTTAAAAATGACCCTTTGAGTTTAGTGTGAAGACTACATTATCCATTGTAACAATGGCTACTATTTAGTGGGTATTTTCACTCTCCTAGGCATTCAATGCTTATTATGCCAACTCCTTATAGTTATATTTCTTGACAGAAATTTTGAGGCTCAGAGATGCCCAAAGTCAGTTAGCTAATTAATACCAGAATCATTATTTGAGCCTTTGTCTGATTCCAAAACCTAGGATTTTATCCATACATCCTTCATATATGTAACACTATATATATTACTTTATTTATTTAAAAGACAGTGTAAATATTTCTAAAATTTACTGACCTTTAGGAACTTCAAGTGGATAAATATTAAATGGTATCACGTTGCTACGTTTATCAAAAACTTAGACTGGATAATCGTACACTTAGAATTCTAGGTCCACCACTTACAAGCTATGGGATCACTGGAATTTAAGCCAAAGTTTCAGTAAGTCTGTTATTCATCTGCAAAATTGGAAAAAAAATTCCTATCATAGGTTTATCATAAGGCTGTTAAATCAATTAAATGAGATAATAGATTCAAAGTGCTTAGTACCTGCTCCTGTTTGCTAATGCTGCCATTAGGCAAAATACCAGAAATGGAATGGCTTTTATAACGGGGGTTTATTTGGTTACACAGTTACAGTCTGAAGGCCATAAAGTGTCCAAGATAAGGCATCAACCATCGGGTACCTTCACTGAAGGAAGGCCATTGGCATCCAGAAAACTTCTGTTAGCTCAGAAAGCATGTGGCTAGTGTCTGCTTGCTCCCAGGTGGTGTTTCAAAATGGTGTTCTCCAAAATGTTGCTCTTGGGGCATTTTGTTCTCTCTTAGTTGCAGCTCCTCTCCAAAATGTCGCTTTTAGCTGCTCTGAGGTCCTTGTCTATGAACTTCTTTATATGATTCCAGTAATCCAATTGACACCCACCCTGAATGGATGGGGTAACACTCCATGGAAATTATCAAATGTTTCATTCACAGCTGATTGAGACACATCTCCAAGGAAACCCTCAATCAAAGAATTCCAATCTGATTAATCAACAGTAATATGTCTGCCCGCACAAGACTGCATCAAAGAATATGGCTTTTTCTGGGGGACATAATATATACAAACTGGCACATTCCACCTGGACCCCAGAAAAACATATTCTTTCCAAATACAAAACACATTCATCCCATCACAATATCACAGAAACTTAAATCATTTCAGTAACAATAGTTAAGTACAAGATCCCATCAAAATCATTTACAGGTGTGGTCTGTCCTCAGGCATAGTTCTCCTTTAGCTGTGGATCTGTGAAAGTTAGAACAAGTTATGTGCTTCCAGTATACAAAGGGGGGACAGTCATAGGATAAACATTTCCATTGCTGTAAGGAGAAATTGAAAGGGAAACAGGGTTCAAAGGACCAAAACAGTTCCTAAAACCAGCAGGGCAAACTCCATTAGATTTCAAAGTCTGGGAGTCATTTAGAGAATGGTGTTTTACCTTTGGGGCTTGAGAGAGTGGGAGTCCAACACTTTCCAAGGGCCTTTGTGTCAGCCCTTTTCTCTCCAAACACTGGGGTGAGTGCTCCAACATATTCACACATTGGGGAGACCACCTTATTATCAGCCCACCTTCCTCAAACATCAGGGTGCCACCCGGACTCTGCCTCTCTGGGGCAAAGGCTCTCCCCTCTCCAAACAGTGGGATGGTAGTCAGGCTCTCCCTAATCCCTGGGGATGTTCTCCACCCTCTCTGGGGCCTGGAGTGGCAGCACTCTTCCTGAACTTTGAGGAGGAAGGCCCACCGTTGACCTCTGGGGCAGACTCACCCTTTCCGTGTGCTTGCATTGCTCTGTTCTTTTTACCTGAGATTTCTTGACTCCAGACCTCAATTTCCATGATCCTGTCCTTGAGGAAATTTTTCCTTCAATTTGTTCCTCTGTCCCCTCCAGTCCAGACCAACAGTAGCTCCATCCATATAGACCTCACAAAAATTCTGTAGGCTTTGCATGAAGAATACAGGGGTCAAAACTGTCAGACAATAAGACTTTTCACAAATCCTTTCTGGATAACTCCATCTCCAATCCTGGCTTGTACTGAAATGGCGGTTGGGTTCCATGTTTGGATAAATCCTCACATGGGGCTGTAGCCTCTGGGGTCTCACTTTCTGGAAGCCCAGAGTTTTCCAAACTATCAGTTTCTGATTTCTTTGTACCCAAGAGTTCAGTTCTAAGTTTATCTTTCGCTGTTCACATTTTACTATAAGCTGCAAAGAGAAGCCAGGCCAGACTTTCAATATTTAATGTAGAAATCTTCTCAGCTAAGTATCCCAGCTTGTTGTTTCTAAATTCTGCCTTCCATCTGACACCGGGAGACAATTTTGCCAAATTCTCTGCCACTTTAAAAGAAGGATCACCTTTCTTCCTCCAGTTGGCAATCACTCATTCATCATTTCTGCTCAAAGCCTCATCAGAAATATCTTTAGATTTCCATATTTCTACCAACAGTCTCTTCAAAGCAATCTTGTTTTTTTCTATCAAGCTCATCACAATTCTTCCAGAAACTTCCCTTTATCCATTTTAACATCCCTTCCAACATGTTTGGTATTTTCAATCTCAGCAGCATCCCACTTCCCTGGTACCAAAATCTGTTTCGGTTTGCTAACGCTGCCATTATGCAAAATACCAGAAATGGATTGGCTTTTATAAAGGGGGTTTACTTGGTTGCAAAGTTAGTCTGAAGGCCATAAAGTGTCCAAGGTAAGGCATCAACAATCAGGTACCTTCACTGAAGGATGGCCATTGGCATCCTGAAAACCTCTGTTAGCTTGGAAGGCATGTGTCTGCTTGCTCCCAGGTGGTGTTTCAAAATGGCATTCTCCAAAATGTTGCTCTTGGGGCGTTTTGTCCTCTCTTAGATGCAGCTCCTCTTCAAAATGTCATTCTCAGTTGCTCTGAGGTCCTTCTGTCTGTGAACTCCTTCATATGAGTCCAGTAATCCAATTAACACCCAACCTGAATGGGCTGGGTAACACCACCATGGAAATTTTCCAAACATTTCACTCACAGTTGACTGAGTCACATCTCCAAGGAAGTACTTAATCAAAGAATTACAGTCTCATCAACACTAATATATCTGCCCCCACAAGATTGCATCAAAGAACATGGCTTTTTCTAGGGGACATAATATATACAAACTGGTACAGTACCTCTAAAATATAGTAACTACTTAATACCAGGTTTTAATATTATCATTATTATTGTATATCTTTAATATTTTTTTCTGGTGGGTTTTTAATATTTCTGATTAATGTCACTGGTCCTCAAAATACTCCACCGACTTAACAATAAATGACATCCCTGACTAAAATATGTTCAATAAGTTACAATTATTTTATTGGTGCTTCCGTTATCACTAGGGGAAGCAACTTATTTGACAGTATAGATTTTTTCTTTCCTTATATTAAAAATATTGTCCTCACTCTTTTTTCTAATTCCTATGTGGCAACAAAAAAACAAAGATTCTGATGTTCTTATATTAAAGTCACAGAGATCCAATTCCCAGCCTGGATATTTCTTCAGTGTCTGGTCTGAAGAGACACTGTTGGCAGGCTGATTGCTTCAGTGATCATGCGTGTAACCCACCATCAGTGCTTTCATCATTGTTTCCCACCATCTCATAGTAAGTCCCTGGTGCTTCTCAGGAGCTGGACTGTCATCCTCAAGTTGGCAGTCGATGCTTTCAGCAGCACTGCTTTTGATGATGTGCTTGTTGCGGGGGAGGGGGGGGCATTTGCTAATACCTGATGAAGTACTGCCAACATTAAGCTTCTTGAAAATGAGCTTGCTTTGCTAATAGAAGGGCTGTGGAACCTTTGGGAGTAGGGTGCATAGTAATGACTAAATTTGGTTCCAGACCACCTGCCTGTGACAAGGGGCTGGGGAGTTGAAACTTTCTTGAGATACACTCCACATGGAAAAAGAAGGAAAAAAATACTCCTCTCCAATGCAGATTTCCTTCTGATTCAGTGACAGTTTACCCCCCAAGGGGCTCACAGCCTGGCAAATTTCTGCAATGAGTATTTTGCTTGTCTCATATTATCTCCAGATTAAAATGAACACCTTCACTAAAGAGTATAGTTTATCATGAAAGTTAAAACCAGTGTAAAGTAGTAAGTTAGAGACGATTGCCTAAAATTTTCTCAAATTTTATGACTCTAAACAGCATCTAGATCAGTGGTTCTCAAAAAACATTCATCAGAATCATTTGGGACGTTTAATAACCCAAAATCTGTGCATTACCTCCAGAGACTCTGATTCAGTAAGCCTGACATGGTGTATAGGTATTTGTGTTTTAACATGTTCTCTAGTTGGTTTTGATGCCGGAGATCTTAAGGAAACACTTCAAGAAACCCAGACCTAGAGTTTGTAGAGACTTGGAATTTAATTCTTAACTATCATCTTGGTTCTGCTGTAGTCAGACAATAAGATCCACATGAAAACTCTCCTGAGTTTCTATTCTCTTTCCGTATGGATTCTCACTCATGTTTCCATCTCTTAACTCAATCACTCATTTAGTGTCCATGTATCAAATTGCTGGAGGTTTTGCATTTGCCTCCCAGATCCACTATTCAACTTCTCCAGCCTGCTTCATGTCTAGGAGGCCAACGTCTGTGGACAGCCTCAGCCAGTCTCCTTGTCTTAGAAGGCCAGTGGAGCATGTATCACTATAGTTGGAACTAGAACTCAGATCTTCTGATAAGCAACCCAATTCTTCCTACTATAACATACACTGTGATAAGTTTGTACATTTACTCAGATGTGAAAGATCACTTTGAGTAGGAGTGTTGTCCAAAACCTGTGGAAAAAAACTAAAAATATCAAAGTAAATCCAGATATCAGGTCTATGTCTCATATTTAGATCTTGGGGCATATTCCAGTTTCAGCGTTATTGTTAATTTAGTCCCTGTAGGTCTGATTTAATCTAGATACACCCTGCCTAGTTCTCAGTTTCTGTATAAAGGAATTTCCTAAAGTCTTAAGAAATGTTTTTATGAGACAATTTAGTTATGACCACCCCTCCTCTTTTACAATGCTAGGAGAAAATGGAACTGTTTGCATTGGCATTACAAATCAAAAGGTACTTAATTTAGCAGAAACACTTCTACTTTGGCAAAGTGTACTCTTGGCATAGGTCTGCAGGGGCAAAAATAATGTATCAATAGGTCAAGAATATCAACCAACATTAGGCTGATTAATTTAAGACATTAGAGAAATTTCCTCTTTCCAAATTTCATATAGGAGATGTTTTTCTTTCTTAGCTGCTAAAACTAATACTATACAATCCACTGGCTTAATGACAGGAATTTATTGGCTGACAGTTTCAGAGGCTAGAAGACTTGATTCCTCCTGGGGTTGGTATCATGTGCTGGCCATCAATGTTTGGGGTTCCTTGGCTTTTCTGTCACATGGCAATGCACATGACAGTGTCTTCTGCTTTCTCTTCTGGGTTCTGTTGAATTCCAGCTTCTGGCTATTCCCCATGGCTTCTTTTTCTCTGTGCTGTTTTCTTTGCTTATCAAGACTTCATCCATATTGAATCGAGACCCATCCTCACTCAGTTTGGGCACATCTTAACTAAAAACATTTTCAAAGGTACTATTTACAAATAGTTTCACACTCATAGGACCAGGGGTTGGGACTTGAACAGGCCTTTTGTGGAGGTCATGATTGAATCCCCAACATGAGATAACCTTAAAATGAGCTACATTATGAGTTTCAGAAATCAAGGTATTTTTAAAGGTCATTTTGTCCCCTGGCAACCTACATAGACAAGAGGTGGGGTAGGGGGACTTTTTTCAGTTAATTCTAGTGATGTTACACTTACTCTGTCATTCTGGTAATTCAAGGCTCCAAACCAGTTCATGTTTGCTATTAAAGACTTTTTTTTTTGGTCTAATTGCCAGATCAATTATCTTAAGCCTATAGATAACAGCCATAGGCTATAAGAAAGGTGCAGAGCTTCCTATATCCACAAAGGCTGAGAAAGTACAGTAGTTATTGCTTTTGAAAATGTATGGTAGAGAATGATATTCTATTTCAGGGATACATTTCTTAAGAAATAGGAGCCTATACAATTCTGGCAGAAGTGTTTATTCTGTATTTGTGCAATTCTGACCAGGCTTGACCACATCTGTCTGGATTGTGGATGATGCTATTTCTCTAGGATGGAGGGTCATTCCCCCTGTTTATTTATGCTCCATTTCATTCAGTTTGCATGGTGGGCATGATGCCACTCTGACTTTTAACCCTAATGGAGAGAGCACACAAGTTGACTGGGGACCTCTAGGGAAAACGAGCTCTAATGACAATTTGAGTGTAAAATCTGGTCTCTTGAAGAAAGGTCATCACATCTGCATAGCCCCTGGAGTCAGGCTTAGAGACTTGTCTGCTTTCAAATAAAGAAGCATTTTCCTGTGTCTTAGTCTGCTTTAGTTTGAGGTACAAGGAGCACATGACAGAACCAGGGGAACTGAGTGATGTTTGTGCATGTTTGACTGCTCTGCATCCTAAGAGAAGACTTTGGAGAAACCCAATCAATACTACTAGCATGTCCTGGACAGTGGCAATGCTGTTTTCATTCTGTTACAATAATGAATTGAAGTCTCCCAACAGCAGGTATAATAAGCACTACTCAACCCTTGATATTCAATCACCTTTAACTGGTAATATCTATCTAAAATTCACTGTTAACTGTGGTTTTACAATACCCCATTGGCAACCTTTTATGGCGCTCTCTGCACAAAAATGCAAAAACATCAAAAATGTCTCTCAGTGCCACATATTCAGTGCTTCCCTATATTTGCTAAAATGTTTTCCATTTTTTATTTAAAGTCCAGTGGAAGGCATTCAGACATTGTGCACAAAATGAAGTGGTTTTGCCTTCAGTTTGAAATTATTTTTGCCATTACTGTTAGCCTCGAGTTCATATCTTCATCGTTTCTGGTTGTGGAGTGATTTTGTGTTGTCTAGATCCCCTAAAGCAAGCTGATCTTTTACAAATAAGAATGAAAAGACACCAATTTTTCTACAAAGCTCACTTGCATTTTTTTTGTGTCTTATTACTTTTCATTTTTCTAAAACATTTTTTTGCTATAGAATGAGGAAACACAGTAACAAACACTGTTTATGACCAGTAGAAATGAGCAAGTTTTCTACTTTTATTTTATTAATGCTAATGAGATGAGAAATTAGGTGCTCACAGAAAATCTTGGTAAATTCCACATCCTGGAGAGAATCTAGGCTTAGAAATCACAGTGTGAATATGAATAACTACATTTCAACTACATTTCTTTCATTTGGTTTTCAATATATCTTTAAATATTAAGAATCTGTAGTTTTGGGGTTATTTCAACATTTGAACAAAAGTATCTGGTCAACCAAACTGTGTTACAAGGTGATATCAGATAATAGTAAGTTATATACTAAGATTTCAATATGATCTCTTCAAGATGCTTCATATAAATGGGATAAATTTGATCAAAATCAACACATGGACAGGCAAACTAGTGGCCCATATGAGAACTTTGGGTTTACTGACCAAAATTGGTTTATAACTTTTATTTTTAGTTCCAATTTTTCTCATAGACTTTGTGAATACTTTCAGTGGATTCTTGGAAAAAGTCAGTAAATTATGAAATGCAAAGCAAGGCAACAGCAAAAACCCAAACTAGTAGCCGTAGCAGAACAAATACCATTTAAATTTTTTGTTATATTATGCAGAACCAGAAAAGTATAATCTATTTTATCCAAATATCAGAAAAAAGTCAAAATATTTAAGAAACAAAAGTATGGAAGCCATTCTTGTGATATCATTTGCAAATTTCAGTATTCCTGGAAACACTAGTATAGGTATAGATTAAAATGCAGTATCTTTTTACATGTATTTGATTTTGTGGATAATATTTAACATAATAGCCTTTAAATTCCCTAATATCTTGAATAAGAAATAGGCAAACTTCTACTTCCAAACAAACAGAAAGCTAAAAGGCTGCATCAAAGCAAGAGTGGTAAAACTAAACATAGCTTTTATAATAAAAATAGTGTCAAATTCAATTTCCCTTTCTACTACCAAGTAATTCTGAAATGTTTTGAAGTGTACCAGGCTGCAGAGTAATACAATCTGCAAAATATCACCAATATTTTCATACATGTGGTAATGATTTTCCTCACACTTAAAAGTGGCCCCGATTCTAACAATAAGCATGGCTGCTTTGAAAAAACATTAACTTTGACAAGTTTGCTAGCCATTTTTTATTGAATTTAATGAGAGATCACTAATTTCTTCTAATACTTCAGATATTAATTTTGTGAGGGGGTGGTAATCACTATAAATCCTTTTTACCAAGGGAAGCAGTGGAGACACTATACTAATATCTAATGCATGAGGTTACCTGTATTTAATACATTTATAATTTTAACAATTATTAATTCAAAAATTTTTGAACATACATAATCTATTTTTAAGAGATATATAATTTAAAAAGATAACTTGTTCACACACTATCTAGAATCTGAAACATAGACAATCTAAAGAAAATAGACTCAAAATTATGAACATGTAAGATACTGGGAAAGCATGGAATATGCCTCTTAAATTATAAAGAAATCATAGTCTATCAAAATTTGGAAATGCATTACTAATTTATGTCAAAATATTGCAAAAATAGATGAACTGGTACAATGACATTTGCAGTAGTGCACTAAGGATTTTTGGGAAAAAACAGGTCCAAGTAATGGGACCAAATTCTTTATTTAGTTTTAATAGGAACACAAAATAACATGTATTTTATATGATTAATTAAACACTGGAAACATAAGAAAGTTGTGGAACAAACTTTTTAAAACATATTTGCCTTTTTGACATGCTTTCATTCATGATGTGAAGTAAAATTCATTGAAATTCAGCCACTGTAGAAAAATGCTTCATAGCTAAAACACAGAAATGATTTAATAAGTTCTATGAAAAGTCAATTTGCATGAGATCAGCACCTAGCCTATAACTGGTGGTAATGGATTGTTGGCTTGATTTTATACCACTTGACATCAGATTACAATACACTGAATAAATGTTAACCTATAATCCCTTTAGTAAAAGCGAGCATTGTTTGTCTTCCCTTGTAGAGACCACATTGATTTTCTTTTATTGGATGCTCAACCACTGCACCTTAGATTGATTACTTTGAATTAAATGTGCAGAGAACATTATTATTATTCTAAAACAGCAATCTTAACATTAAGGAGATGCACTCCCCCCCTCCCCTCCATACTACAAAGTGTATGCTCAGCCATTTCATTTGGATTTCTTTGGGTTTCCCATTTTGTTCCAGGGCTGCTGCGATGCTGACCCCTACTCTGCCCCTCTGACCCCTGACCCAGACGCATCTGACCAGTCAAGGCTCTGGGGGTGGCAAATTAATAGAAGCCCTGCTTGTTAATTGCATAAAAGAAAAGCCAAGGAATTCATCACCTCAGTCATGGCCATTGCTTCCCTTTGACCCCCTTCTCCCACAAGGCTTTTGCTGGTGGTCACATCTGTGGTTTTCCTATAGCCTACATATTTGCCATATAATTATTCAGCATCAAACCTTATTAATCAAATCGATGCTGCGTTTTAAATGGAAATTGCAGGATTAATACAAGCACTCATTTCATCCTGAAAATCTTGATGGCTTTAGCACATGCAATCCAATTGGAATATAAAAGAAGGGATGTAGAAGCCTGATTGAATTAGGGGAGGCATGGTGCACATTAAATTACATATGCCAGCAGGGTTCCATGCTTTCATAGTAAAATACTGCTTTGGAGTCCATACTTTGTATACCTCTTGTGTTTTTCTGTTCCTCAACAGCACTCTCAAGACAAACAAATTCATAATAGATTCCTATATTTTAAAAATATATTTTAAACATACCCAATATGTCTTCAACAGAAAATACATTCCCAAGACAATCTCATTGAATGTAAGAGATTATCACAAAAAGATACTGATGAAACTAACTGTATTTCCTACTATTTGGTGCTAGATATCTCTTCATGTGATGGGAAAGAATATGTAAAACTATAAAATAAACTTTTGATAAATCCTTTTTCCCCCAACTGCCTTCATATAGTAGGTAGTCAATAAACATTAATCGAGTTAATGAAGAAATGGCATTTTATACAGGGCTGGGCAAGCTTTTCATGCTTATATTAACGTTTTTATTACAGAAAACACTATTTGAGGTTGAGACTTGGAAACCAGAGTCACAAGCCAGACTGTTATTGACATGTACCACAAAGATATTAGCACAGCTCAATAACTTATTCTTTGAGGTTAACTCTGACCTAGTATAAGATTAGCACTAGCACATCAATAACCTAAGGAAATAGGTCAAACTATGTTCTTTCGTGTTTTGATTGCAAAATTCTGGTACATTCTTGAAATTCTCTTCTCCCACAGAGATTTTCTTAGCTCCATTTTTGTTTTTAACCTTTGTGGACCTGAGAGAAAAAAATGGATGTCTTTGTTTTAGTAGTCCAACAGTAGATAAGCTGTTGGCACATTTATCCATGACATTTGAAGAGACTTAGCCATAATGGAAGTATAATAGCCACAAAAAAGAATTGTTTAACAATTTGACTAACAGGATTTAGTAAGGGGGAAGGCTGGTATCTCATCATTAGGAAGTTAAGGTATCAGAGAAGACATCCCTTCCAAAATTTTCTAATTTTATATGGTTTAAAAGGTAAGGCTTGGTGTCACCTAAATCAAGTCAAAACTCACTTTTGAGATTGGCTGTAATTGTTTTGCTTACTAATGAAAAAAGTGTTTTCACAAAGGCCTCAGGATAGTCCATATATTCCTTTATTTAAATTAGAAAAAGTCACCTTCTATAAACAAATGCAGCCTGCTGAATGTTCAGCTTGATGAGCTCTTGTCTTTATCTGAAATAGAAAAAGGAACATCTGACCCAGGTACATGGTCTGGCAAGCAGAGTGGGAGGTAGATATTCTTGCCCCTTACTCACATGTCTGGATATCCTTGGACAGTGAACAAACTGTACGACCGGATGTGGGGGACCTACTTTCTATCAATATCCAAAGTCATAGGTAATCATTCATTGCTTTCAATCAATTTTTCATAGACCTCATAGAGTATGTTTTTAAGGATATATTTTGCCTCCCCCAAAAATTAAAAAACAAAATATGGAGAAAGTTCATATTAAAGAGAATTTCTCTATGGAGTACATCCAAATGCCAATTATCTGCCAGATTCAACTTGGTTACTCTTAGAGAATGAAGTGATTAATCTGTACTTGGTAATTTACTGTTGGATCTAAAATCAGAAGTAACATAGCTTAGTAATAATCCAGTTCTTTTTACCATAGCACATAGAGTGTGAAGAAAAATAATGTCTGCCTCATTCTATCATATATGGACCAGATCAAAGACTATTAAATATTCAATGAATGAATGGGAAAAATGTCATTTTGTGGGAAATGGATATACAGAAAGGAGGTAGGAGAAGTTTGGATGGGAAAAGGTATAAGTTCTCCTTTGTGAGTACATTGTTTTCCATAGAGTATAGTGAGAAATACTGTGAAACCACACAAAAATATTTTGAACATGTCTTAAGGTAGTACCAATAGTCTAAGGATTCATATTAACATTAACTTAAGTTTGGCAAGAAATCCAGAGAGCTGCAGTATTATTCACAATGAATTGGACTATATTGCCCTAAATGTACCCTAGCTCACCTGTGATTTGCCTTATCATTAGAATTATTTTGCCACTTTTTGAGTCATGGAGGAAAGAAATTGTTCTTCTTAACCAGAACCAATTCTATTTGAAGAAAGAATCAAATAGTGTTACAACTCATTTATGTTGCCAATGTATCTGAGAAAAAAAAAAATCTCTTAATGCTGTATCAAATTAGGCTATTGTCACAAAATTACTTTCTTTTTTACTTCACGGACAAATGGAGAAATAACCCCTTAGAATTTATATGAAAATAGGTGATAAATATCTAAAGAGATGGTTTTAAGAATGTGCACTTATATCTATATACAACATGTTTTTTCCCCTGAATTTCAGCTTAAAACAAAAGGATTAAATTACCCAAGTTGTCAAGTGACTGATAGTAGTTGATGTTTTCTGTTCAGCTTTTTGTCCTGAGATTGTGTAGCAGTGTTCTAATTTTGATACACATAGGAGAGATGTGAAAAACTGCATTTAAAAAAAATCTGGATAAGTGTTTACGTATTTTGGCTGAACTATCTCCTTAACACTGTGAACTATAAAGGCTATTTTACAACATGCAGTGAGCATTTCAAGATGACAACCTTCTGCATGACTTTAGAATAAACATCTGTTTTTGCCAGTTGCCTTTTAAAACAAAGTAGATTTCATTGTTTAACTTAAGTAATTGACCCGATAAGGAAGCAAATGATCTGTATATTATTCTGATGATCTATGTAAGTTTTCAAAGTAACAAAATTCCACTAAATAAATAACAGTAAAAGAATAATCTTTTCTTTCCTTAACGGTAGAGTACAATGATAATAAAAAGCATGTTCTAAGAACACAGCCACACAGATAACAAGCCATAAAACATAGAAGGATGCAGTGAAATCATTCTGAAACAAAAAACTGATAAAATCTAGACATTTTTCAAAGAATATGTCTCCAATGTACAGATGATGCTTTATGCTTAGCAAGTCTTTTAAAAAGTGTATATGATAGATTTGTTAAAATGATACACATTTTTAAGTCTCAACAGACTGTACAATGTACAAATGTGATCAGTGCAAATGTAGTCTGCCGCTTTCTTTTACAGGCAATGAATGACCATAGGAATTGACAAGTACAGAGGACCTGCTCTTTATTTTAATGTGAGTTTTAAAAATAAGCTTTTTGGAAATTTATTGAAGAAAGAGAATTAAAGATAAATCGATCCACTTGATACTCTCTTTCTAAAGTCTGCATTTAACAAAGGAGCCAGACATTCTTTAATGAAGGTCCATCATACTAATCATGCACTGTATGCTTTTTACCAGTCAAATAATGCCATAAGCTAAAGATTCAGTCCAGAATGATATCCAACCTTGCACCAGCCCCTCAGATAGTCCAGGACATCTCAACAAACATGTGAAATGCTACCCAACCCAAGCCGCCACTTCACATGATTTATGATGTCATTAATGTCAAGCTATCAGTGGACAAGAGTAAAAGAGACAACAGCAAAGCTGACTAAAAACAAATAGTTTTGATTAAACTCAAGGACGTTCAGTACAGCTTTCAACAAAAAGGCATTCATCATTTCCGAAGCTGACCTTGTTTTTTTTCCCCCCCTTTGGTTTTAAAATCCCAAATGCAAATGTAATGCACGTTGGTATTCTCACAGACTCTGAATCCTGTTGAAGCTGTGTCCACTCTTTAAGGCAAAATGAATGAAATAAAAGCTACAGCACATTTTTCTATGGGGCTGGTTGAGTAGCTAATTGACCCTTTTCCTTAAATTCTCCCTTCCCGTCTCCTTTTATTTCCCTGAAGAATTCTGTCACTCATCCAAATCATTTCAAAAGAGTAGGCTACACTCTCTTTCCCTTCTCCTTTTTTATGCCATTTTTATATTCAAAAGAAAAAAAAAGAATAAAAAGTGGAAATAACGAGAAAGAGTAAAAATATATGTGAAGTAAGTGAGAGAAGCAAATTATTTTCATGTAAATAGTTCTAACTCAGCTGCAGACCCTATTTTTTAGAAACACAGCCAGGCCATTTCTCAGAGTATTGGTGTGCACCCAGCTCCACTGTAATAAGTGGGCATAATGTGCTTTTATCTGATGTAGGCCTTATTTCAAACATTCCAATTGCCTTTTAAGCAAGAATTAAAATATAAAAATGTAAAGGAGAAACAAATGATATTTCAGAGATATTGTTCTTTGTCAGCATCCAATTGGACTGAGTCACCTCAGGAAATCTTATTTCATGCCCTTGTAAAAGCTGCCATAACTCATTCAAACAACAGGAGGAAACTAATCGTTCAGGCTTTAAAAATGTATTTTAAGAAGCTGTCAGTAACCCTGTGTTTTTTAAAGGTAATAAGGCTTTCCACTGAATTACAAATTTTGAACAGTGATATTCTCCCCATATATTTCCCAAATCTTTGTGAGCATTGCATTCTTTTATTCTAACAATTCTTTCATTTTGTTTGCATTTCACACTTCAAAACTATGAGGATTTATCAGCAGATGTGGCTTTCACAGACAGTAATAGAAATTAAATCACATTTCAATGTCAGAATAAAAGTATTTAATTATAGCATATCAACTTTTAACTAAACATATATTAAATAATTTTTAAATCAATATTTCATAAGACAAGTTAGTGTTTTTTTTCAGTAAGTACAATACTCTGAATTGTTGCCCATTTTTAACTGATCATTTGCTTATATACACTTAAAACACTCTTCCTAAAATTAGTTATGTTTACTCTGATTAACAAAAACTTTCTTTTGAATTTTTAATGGAAATAAGACATACTTTTATAAGCATTAACTGTGTATGAGAACATTTTTAATATCACCCTTGGAGAATAATAAACAGATACAAGAGATTGAAATTCTGACATAGTTTACAGAACAATAATCCAAACATCTGTTATAATGACAAGGGATTTGAACAGAAAAGAGAGTACATGGGAAAGCTATGCTACTTTTAGGACAGTTATAATGTTAAATCAAAGCATTGAACCTCAAGGCAGCTTGCTGCTAACATAAACAATTTTCTACATATTCCTGGGCCACAAGCCAGATCTCAGGATTCAGTTACAAGCACAAGGTCAAGAGGGAATCAACAGTATGAAATTACTGCCTACAAATCAAAAGAATAAATGGATAATTAAATATGAAAACAAATTAGAAATTATACTCTCATTTAACTCATCAAATGAATTTTTCGAGCAACTTTATGCATGGAATCTATTGCAGGATCAGTAGAAGCTTTAATGTATTTATTGATTGAACCTGAGCTATTAACATTTTCCCTGAGTCAGACTCACATATCAGTTTTTCTAAATATATATTTGATTTCATAAGAAAATCCAACATCTAATCATAATCATGAAGATAAATAGAAACATAGAAGAAAAGAAATGATGTTGAGAAATTATATATCAATTATATAAGCCAGTTTCTTTAAACCTGAACTTCTAAGAGATAGAATGTTTTGTGGAAACTAATCTCAGGTGTCAAGTGATCTATGTCCACTTTGTTCCTATCTACATGGCCTTGGCCACATTGTTTAGCCTCTTTGGGACCCAGTTTCCTATCAAATAGGGATTTGATTAGCTAGGCTGTAAGATACTTTCCAGAATCCACAAAAAAACAAATAAGGCACAACACAAACCAAAAAACACAAAAACAAAAACTCTGATATATGAATTGATATATATGAAAAAGAACCACAATGGGTAGAATAGTTGGAGTTAAAATTTCTAACAGATTTCTCAGCCTAACAATATATCTGGCTTCAGACAGGAATAAAAATAATGTCCTTAGGTATTAGTTAGAGTGAATTCCACATTTTTTGTTTAGTGGCTACCTGAGTGTTCTCTTATGGAGGAAAACATTTTAAAAATTTGAAAGAAAGGAAAATGGTTGAAAATAAATAATGGTAAAACTTGAGAAAAAAAAGAAATGATTTTTTTACTTTGTATAATATTAAAATGAAGAGAAAAAACATTTTGAGGGCAAAATGTATGATCTTCACTTTTCCCAGAAGACATTTATAAAGGTTACATTTCCAGAACACAGGTGAGCCTTATGGAAGAGGAGCAGTCTTTGGAGTTGGGGCTGAAAGAGGAAATTTAAAAGATGGAGTTTATCATAGGAAATATTCCACATTAGTTTGGAATGATTTCATCAGAATGGTGTAGAGTTTCAAGTATTCCATCAAGTCAAATCTCATCATCCTAAATCGTTCCATTCCAAATGAAGTCAATCTACAGACCAAAGAAAGTGAAACAAAATATAGGGAAACTAATTACTAAAGTTTAATGATGGCTTAAAATTATTCTCAAATGATGAAAATTAGTAACTATGAAAAAGGATGGTCTCCCAGTTCTGGTAAAAATAATATAGACACACACCAGTGATTCTTTCCCACTGAATGCAACTAACAAACATGGACAGATTTCATGAGGAACATAAGAAAACACTGAAAAGTAGATATCACCAGGCAGGCTTGGGAAGAAAATCAGAATTTGAAATACTACTGAACTGACAGTGAGTTTATCACTTTTTTTGCTCTTCAGTATCTCTTGGCCTTGTCTCATTGCCATCCGAAACCTGGAAGTGAAGTTTGTGGTTCAGACACAGAGAAATCAGAGAAACCTAGTTCTAGCCTGAATTGAAGAAAAGGGGCCTCATAAAGTTCATAAAAAGTGGAGGAAATTGCTTTTTTTCTCTCTCTCTATCCTTTCTCTCTGTTAGTGTTCCATACTTGGATGGTCCAAGGGCCAAAACTTTCTTTCCATTCAGTGGAGATGCTCCCACCACTTGGCCCCAGAGGCAGTGCAATCACAGAAGGAGACAGTTTCTGACCATAGAACCAAAAAGTAAAGCCCAGTGGACTGGACAATACCAGTGAGATTATAAAGGTGAAATATCTAGAGAAAGCAACCCTATAAAGTTGTTTATTAAATTCCAGAATTAACTCCTGACCTATGCAAACATGAATTTAATCCTAGCTAGCATACCAAAGACTTCGAGAACTGAGTTAGGAGTATCTGGCCAGATCTTAGATTGACCACTGAATGGTGCACTGCAAAGCCTTTGAAAACTGAACTGACATTGTATCCACAGTCTATAAAAGGTAAAAAGAAAATTATCAATATTCTTCATTAGATATAAACAAGGCCCAAAGTCTGATAATATAATATTCAAAATTCCCATGATGGAAGACAAAATCACTTGGCATATGAAGAACCATGGACATTTCAAATCATATGGGAAAATAAAACTAAAAGACACCAATGACAAGATGTCATAGATGTTGGAATTATCTTCAAGGGCTTTAAAGAGTATTATAAAGAATGTTCCAATGGGAAATTGCAAACATTCTTGAAACAAATATTAAAATAGAAAGCATCTGTAGAGAAATAGAAGATACAAAGAAGAAATACTTATAAACTTATCCACACCTAACTTATAAACTTATATGCACCTAAATATGTGAAACAAAAATGGACAGAATTGAGGGAGAAATAAACAATTCAATAGTAATAGTGCCAAAATAGTCACCCCCACCTCACACCGTAAGTAAAAATTAACTCAAAATGGATCATGGCTCTGAGTTTAAGGGCTAAATCTATAAAATTCTGAAGAAACCATAGGAATAAATCTTCATGAACTTGGATTAGGCAAGTCCAGGAGACAGCACAGGAGACAAAAGAAAAAAATGAATTATATCAAAATGAAAACTTTTTGTGTTGCAAAAGGTAACACTGAGAAAGTGAAAGACAATCCACGAGAAAATATTGTCACCCAGAGAAAATGACACATAGCCTAGAGGGAAACAGATACTTAAATGCAGATTTCTCATCAGCAACCATGGATGCAAAATTTTAAAGAATTCTACATAAAAAGAGATAATATCCTTTTTGAATGAGTATAATACAAACATTCTCACATGAAGGGGAACTAACAGAATTCATAGCCATCAGACCTGCTCTAAAACAATTGCTAAAGTTAGTTCGTAAGACAAAAGGGAAGGAAATGATAGCAGAATGAAACTTGGAACATAAGAAGGAAGAGTATCAGAAATGGTAATTATCTAGGTAAATATGAAGGATTATTTTTGTCCTCCTCTTAAGTTCTTTAAAATATACTTCCAGTTGAAAGCAAAACAAAACAAAACAAAACAAAAACAAAACACATAGTAATATAGTGCTATCTGATGGTGTTTTCATGTTTAGAGATGCGATATATATGAAAATATTAACTTAAGAGAAGGGAGGGTAAAATGATCTGTATATGAAGTAAGACATCTATATTTAAGTTGAAGTGGTAAAATACTGATTTTAAATATACTGTGTAAAGTTAAGCATACATTTTTCAATCCCTATGGAATCCAATAAAAATTTGCACTTACGGATACAGTCAAAATCACAATGGACAAATTAAGACAAAATGCTAAAAATGGTCAAATAATCCAAAAAAAAGGGGAAAAATGGGCAGAGAAATGAAAACATGAAGTAAGTAATAAAATGGTAGCCCTAAATAGAAATATAGTGAAAATTATATTAAGTGCAAATGGATAAAATACATCAATTGAAAGATAAGGATTATATTTTTTTGGATTAAGAAATGACCCAATGGTATGCCTGCAACTAAATGTGTACAAGGAACTTACTTCAAATATAATAATATAATTATGTAAAAGTAAAAGGATGAAAAAATATACAATACAAATCAAGAGAAAGATGGAGTGGCTATACTAATTTAGACAAAATAGTCTTCCATGAGAAAATATTATCAGGGATAAATAGGGGCATTTCCTATTGATAAGCAAGAGTTAATACACTAAGAAGACATGGCAATACTAAATGTGTATGTACCTAACAACAGAGATTCAAAATACACAAAGAAAAAACTGAAGAACTGAAAGGAGAAAGAGACAAATCCAAATTTATAATTGGAGACTGCAACACTCCTCTCTTAATAATAGATGGACTAATAGAAAGAAGATCAGCAAGGATATAGAAAGGCTAACCAGTGCTATCAACTAACGAGAACTAATTGACATTTATTGAACACTCCACCCAATAACAGCAGAATATGCATACTTCCAAAATGCTCCTGGTACATTCACCATGATAGGCTATGTCATCGGTAGTAAAACAAATCTTACGTATTTTGAAAGAATTGAAATCATGCAAAGTATGTTTTCTGACTACAAGGGAATTGAAATAGAAATCAATAACAAAGATAATGGCAAAATTGATATATCTTTTTATGAAGAAGTTCTAGAAAAATTCTTTGGCTTAGAAGATGGTTGTAAAAGCAATATGAACAACAGGAGAGATAAGTTCTAATAAGATATGATGGAGAGATTATTCCAATTTTAGGAAAAAATTGTCATAAGGAAAAGCAACAAGGAAGAACTGATTACTTGTATGTGTGCATGTGTGTGAGTGTGTGTATCCCAAATATTTCCTGAAATTATATGAAATGGAATGAATGAAAGATGAGCTAATGATAGTAGGAATAAGAAAATTGCATATGTGTACCAAATTAGTCCTGAGCTTCCCTGAGGCCAAAGATGCAAAAGGAAATAGTGTCCTAAATACATTTGATTATTTAGAGTGTGCCACAGCTATAAATAAATGTTTTTGATGAATAACCTCAGGTTAAAAGGTCCTCTAATGGCTGCTGAGCTAATATACTTCCCTGAAAGACTGATAAAAGTCTAATGAAATAATACTATCATATCAAATCCTTACCCTAGCTTTTCAACTTACTACTAATAATGTGATAACAGAGATAATTCCTTGATCACTCATGTAATTGGTGAAGGTGAGTTTAATCCTGGTTTGATTCCTCATTCTGTAGTCCTTCACTGCACCACATTGTCAATGAGCTTTATTATTATCCATGCACACAATAGGAGCTACACAAATATGGTGAGCTGAAGGTATAGCCATTTCTAAAGCATTGTGAGGTTTTATATTAAAACTCTTAGTTGCAGAGACTGTCTGAAATTTAGAAACTGAAATTGGTGTGACACCTGGAGTTTCTAACTCTTGGGTAAAGGAAAAAGGATGAGATTGTGTTCTGGATATAGACAATTTCAAAATACATTTGAAAGTGTGAAAGAGTTTAAAATGTGCTTATAGTCTTTCCATTTAGAAATAAATCTGAATTCCTTATCAAGGCCTACAAGCCCTATGGGAACTGACTTTGGCACTCCTCTCAAAGTTCATTTTATTTCACTTCTTTTTAACATCTCAAGCTCTAGCCAAAAACTTCTTCCTGTCCCTCAAATAGATCAAGCTTGTTCACACTCTAGATCCTCTGTTGTAATTACTATATCTCTTCTTCTGATAGAGTCACAGCTGAGATTTGCATAGTGGAGCAGAAGATGCTGGAGCAATAAACTGGTGGGAATACTTAAATTGTAATTTTGATGAATTACTGTAGGCTGACTGTAGCTCACCATGCAAGTGATAGACTCCTACTGGGGTGCAGTCTTTGGGGGCCCCTACACTTTCATGGATTTTAGTTCCAGGAATGCCAACAGGTTCTCATGGTGAAGATCCAAGAAATGTCCCCTTGTGGCTCTGGCTAGGGAAGAGGAAGAGTAATCATGATGAAATAGCAAAGGCCCACTCTCCAGGGAAAGTGACTTTTCCAGGGCCTTATCCCAAATGAGGACAGGGAATTTCTCCACACTCCAGTCCCCTCTAGCATTCCCGTCTAACTGAAGAGGCAAGAATGAATTAGGAAATAGTCATGAATATCACAGACCAGGGATACAGGCCCACTAAAAGACTGAGATATAATCATAAGATTATAGAGTGTTTCTCCTCCCTGACACTTTACCACCACATCTACAGGGCTTTTGTAGAATAACAGAAAGAGTTGCAAGACATAGACTATCTCAGAGGCGGACTACATAGAGAGGCCCACAGTCAGGCGGGGAGACTAAAACAGGGCATCAGTGGAATTTAAAGCCTCTGGAATCTATAGCTAAAGCAAACATTAAATATAGCGCAGTTCCTAGCCAGATGAACATAAAACATCATACTAAAGACCAATTTATATCAGTTCCTATGACAATCTGATACATGTCGAGAATTCAACAAGAATTACAAGGCATGCTGAAAGACCAGAAAACAATACACTGATAGATTGAAGATTTAAAGCTTCAGAACTAGACTCAGATATCTCACAGTTCTTGCAATTATTACACATGAAATTTAAAATAATTATGAATAATATATTAAAGATTGTAATGGAAAAAAGTATGCAAGCAAGTTCAGATGATTAATCTAACTAGAGAGATGAAAACTCTAAAAAAGAATCAAAAGCAAGTGCTGGAAATTGCAAACACTGGTTCTATTTAAGCTCCTTTTCTTATCTTCCACATTGAAATAAAGCATGATTTTCTGTCTCTATAACACTGTACTTATTGGAAGCAATCCAAAGTGAATGCCCAAGCATTCATGAAAAAACAATTGGTTTGATAGGGGTTGTTTAGGTAATTTAACCATTTCTGGGATAATTGATGCCGATGAGAAATAATTCTCATCTCACATGCCGATTGTAATAAATTAGTAATAATTGCTTAGAAAGTTGTGCTATGTAGTATTTTGAAGCCAGGTTTTAGGCTCAGTGAGAAAAATTTCCATGATCAGTGAGTTTCATCTGTTTGGAAGAGAGTTTTAGTACTCTTGCTCTGCATGTGGCATCTCTGGCCATTGGCACAGAGCATAAATTAATTTTTTTTAATAGATGGCAACGTGGTTTTCCATGGGCTGGTATTATTTTAAACTTTCTAATTTAGTCAGCAAGACCCCCAAATTTATTTGTTAATTAATTTAATTTATTTATTCATTAATAATATATAATTCTTTATATACACATATAATTTCAACTTAATTTTGGTCCTTTCTATGAAAAAAACTCCTTTTATCTCCAGTAACTGATGATCTTTCTATCAATATTAGCAATCTTAGTTTATCCTACACATATTTAACTTGTATTCTCCTCAGGCTTATTATGTGGTATTTTGATGGATCATTTTTCCATCAGCCTTACAAAATTAGGTTCACTAGCGTTGAAATAATCAATCTGAAAATTATTTACCTAGATTTGATATCTGGGAATTCAGCTTAATGGTCAGAATTTAACATCTGTATTTAAATGGAAGGAACTATCAAAAACTGGCACTTTGTAGTTATAAAGAATATTGCCATTTTAAAGCCTTTAGAAAGCCTACCAAATAGTTTTACCTACTTGAAACAACAAGTTTGTTCTTTTTTTCAGTAGTCTTGAACAGGATAAGTTTTGAATAGAAATATTTTAAACACTGTACTTTTTCATTTGGTTCATTGTATCAACAAAATCTTTGGGGCAAAGAGCTTTTAAATTTAATTTTCAAGTCTAGAATGTTCTGAGGAAGTTTTCCTCTTTTAATTAGAGAATGAAACATGGTGGGTAATTTTTTTTTTTTTTTTAAATCTTTGTAAAAGCCTTGACTCAAAACAGTCTCGCTTCTTTTCACTGGGGCATTTTATAACAATTATGATGATGAAAATGGTTGATGGTTTTAACTTTTTGAATTAAGCAAAATTAAAAAAAAAACTGGTAACATTTTCAAAAATTAACCTTAATATAACTTTCAGGCAGTTAAAATTCTGGGGAAATAAATTCATAATATCTGAACACAATGCAGGTTTGATTTGCTGATAGAGATGAAGCATAGTGAAGTGCAGCAGGAAGAATCCAAATTTGAAATTACGGTCACTGATGTATCAGGACTGAATCCAGACCTGTTCCAGAAATTCCATTCTTTTTATCCCATGGAGCAGTTCAATATATTTATTTGATATACTGCCCATACACTCTTTATCTTTCACCATGCCCTTTTCAACTGGGCTAGCACTGAGGGCTTGAGAATAAAGTATGAAGCAAAATTAGATCTAGTTATATGTTCTAAAGTGCTTTAAGGCAATTGGATATAAGAAAGCCTAGATTAAAAAAATTAGGAGAATTTTCCAATTTTAAAAATCACTAGACTAAAATTAGTCTCTCTAGCTTGTCTAGATACAAGACTTTTCTCCCAACCTTCTGGACTTTGCGTTGGTACCATTGAGGTGTTAATCTCATTTCCATCCAGTATTAATTGTAGATGTCAAAACAGAAATTTCCTCCTGAGGTAGATGTTATATAAAAATGTTATAGTGAAAGAAGCTAAAACATGAAGCCTAAAAGCTTTAGTAAGCTAAATACATTTTGATTGTGAAATACTACAGGTAATGAAAAAGCTTCAGTAGGGTCTTACATAATAATACGAAATTACATCTCAGTTACCAGTGCTTTATCACACTTTTAAAACATAAAGTTTAGGCTTACTGAGATGGACAAGATGATCTGAAAGTATCTCTGACTTCCTATTTAGTGTACTAGATAAGTATGTTTATTGTATGGAATTCATAATATGACTAATGTGCTAGAGCTTCAGTTTTCTAAACTATTTCCTGTTGATATACAATGAAGAACCAAAAGGAAGCTACATCATTAAATGATAAATCCTAAAGTGCCATTATTGGCAAAGTCATTCATTTAACAGCAGTTTATGGACTATGTTATATGTAAGGCACAGTTCCAATGAAGATTAGAGGCAACATTTATTGAGTGCCAAGGATTGTGCTAAATAGTTTTCATACATTATGGAATCTAATCTTTGAAAGAACCCTGTGAGACAAGTATGCATACATTTGTCTCTTAAAATGTCCACATACTCCTCTCTCTCTCTCTCTCTAAGCCCACTTGGCAGGTGATCTCACTCCTTCCCCCCTACGTGGGACCTGACTCCCAGGTGTATAAATCTCCCTGGCAATGTAGGATATGACTACTGGGGATGAGCCTGGACCCAGCATCGTGAGATTGAGAACAACTTCTTGACCAAAACGGGGAAGTGAAATGAAACATAATAAAGTTTCAGTGGCTGAGAGATTTCAAATGGATTCAAAGGTCACTCTGGAGGGCCTTCTTAGGCACTATATAGATATCCCTTTTTATCTTTGGTGTATTGGAATAGCTAGAAGGAAATACCTGAAACTGTAGATTTGCAATCCAGTAGCCTTGATTCTTGAAGATGATTGCATAACTATGTAGTTTACATGGTATGACTGTGTGATTATGAAAACCGTGTGGCTCACACTCCCTTTATCCAGTGTATGGACAGATGAGTAGAAAAACGGGGACAAAAACTAAAAGAAAAATGGAGTGGGATGGGGGGATGGAATGCTTCGCATGTTCTTTTTTAATTTTATTTTTATTGTTATTTTCATTCTTTTGGAGTAAGGAAAATGTACAAAAAATTGATTGGGATGATGAATGCAAAACTGTATGCTGGTACTGTGAACAATTGTTTGTGCACCATGGATGGCTGTATGGCATGTGAATATATCTCAATAAAACTGAATTTAAAAAAAGTTCACATGATGATCAACAGCACTTGTGAATATGTTACCTTTTGTGGCAATGAAAAAAGAAAAGTAAAGAAAACAAAGGCAGATGTGATTAAGTTACTGATTTTGAAATGGAGAGATTATCCTATTGAGTCCAATATAATCACAAGAATCCTTAGAAGTGAAGGAGAGGCAGGACAGTCAATGTGATTGGACATGAGAAGGACTCAACCCACCCTTTCTAACTTTGAAGATGGGAATAGAAGACCATGAATCAAGGAATGCAGGCAGCCTCTTCAAGCTGAAAAAAGGCAAGGAAACAGATTCTCCCTTAGAGCCTCCAGAGGGAACATAATCCTGCTGACATCTTGTGAAAGCCATTTCACACTTCTGATTTCCAGCTCTGTAAGATAACAAATTTGTGCTGTTTTAAGCCACCAAATTTGTAGTAATTTGTTATAACAGCAATGAGAAACTACTACATATAACAAATGCAATTTTTTAACAAAAAAATCCTTCCTTCCTCCCCTCCTTCCTTCCTTCCTTCCATTCTTCCTCCCCCCCCAAAAAAATTCCATAAAATATATGGAATGTCTGACCAACATATACTTCAGGGAACTCTATTCTAGGCCAAACAACCTCTTTGAGAAATATGAAAATCACCAAAGCTGTATGACATGGTTATTCCCTACCTGATATTCTGACTCTTAGTTGGTTTAAGGTAAAAGGTGGCTTTAATGTTCCTCTTACATGCTAGCTCTTATTGAATACTGGTGCCATCTTGGAGTGCAAGGTTGGAAAGGAGTCTGGGGCCATGTTGAGGCTCAGTAGGAAAGAGCACTGTGGTCCATTATCCACGTAAATAGCTACCATGGGCTCAGGAAGGGGAAGCGTTGTCACTTCCAGAAGTGGGAAAGAGCCAGAAAGGCTCACTTTAAAGAGATGGGGAATTGATTCATTGGGAACTACCAGTAGTCATAAAAAAAAGCTTGAAGGTATTGAGTAAATGCTGAGAGAAGACGTATACCCCCAAAATAAAAGAAACGATTCTGCCTTATTTTGAATATTTTTCTTGGGGTTCAGCTTGTAATGATATGTTCTGGGCCTCATGACTTGCTCATGAATGTGCATGTCATAATGGGTTTAGATAACAGCTATAGACTTCCAGTGTTTTAGCAGGCTGTAATCCATATGCTGGATGAATTCCTTTGCTGTGCAGAGTTATAGACTATTCAAAACCATGAATAGTTTTCTCATTACTACAGATGATTAAAACCCAGTCAATAGCATGTAGTAGCCAGACAAGTATCCCAAACTTAAAAGGGACAAGGCCAAAGAAAACCTAAGGGTTAAGTGGCATGACTGCAAAATTTAGATTGTGTTTGTTAGACCTGGATTAAATATCATATTAGAGATGTCCCTCCCCTATTCAAGTAAAAATTGCTTGAGAAAAATATTTGTTAGAATGATTTTTCAGATGTCCTCTTTTATCATTACAGCAATACCTCAAAATTAACTAAAGGGAAAAGTCAAAATACAAACTTTTCCTATGACTTTTGAATATATTTTGACCAAGAACAATGTTTCATATTTGTAAAAGCTAGAAAGTTCATAGCTTTAGGGAATATGATGGTCTAGAATGCATTTTTTGAGCATTAGCATTTTCTCCAGAAATATTAAAATCTTAAATTTTCATTTTTACTTACATATAATTTAGAGATTGCCTTGAATAATTTTTATTTATTGTTTTTTATTAACTGAGATCGAAAAAAAAAATTATCACCTAAGCATAGTAGGAAAAAAATCACAGTTGATATGTTCATCATTTTAATTAGGCATGGTTATAATTGCATTAATGTGACAAAGCACATGTAACAATTAAGCCTTCTCTACATTAGCTGTGACATTAACTCACAAGGGCCAAGTCGGCATTTAGGACATGTACTATTTTAATATATGTAGGCATATGCTACAATTGAAATACTCTTAGTTTCAAACTGTTAAGTATACATAAAGTGCCTCCTCTATGCAATTAAATCTACTAATTGGCAATCAATTAATGTTGGGTTTATGGCATACAAACTTGCCACCAATCAAATGAAATTTGTCAGATTAAAACGAAAAAAAATGTTTTGTGAGAGTTAAAAATATTCAGAGATTTTTGGTATATAATAATCATTGAAGACTCAATCCAAATGCCTATGGTTAACTATAAGGAGGATAACACATAGGGAAGTGGAAAGAGTGATGTTTTAGAATTGATATATAGTGAATAGTGCTGCGTGAAAAATTAAGATTCTTCTGAACCTACCTTAAATAAAGCATCCTGCTCATGATAGAGATGGATCACCTGCTCTCATAAATCTGGCATTTAAACTGAACAAGTTATGAATATTCGTGACAGAACAATTTAGTTGTATGCCTCACACTCCCCCTCCCAACAGTGACTAAATAATTAGTCTTTCAGTTACTCTTCATTACCATTGTCATCTTCCACCTTGTCCTTTGAAAACAAGATTGAAATAGAAGGATATCTAGAAATTCATATTGAGAAATATGAGGGCTGTAAGCCATTCATATGACAAAGTGCTTGTGAGAGACAGCAAAAGTTATTTCATCTAATCTATAGATATACCGATGTTAAATTGATTAAAATTTCAAAGGAGATTCCCGCGAATGGTAATGCTGATGAATAGTCCATAGAAAGCAAAGGGTAAGATGAAATACAGACCAGGAAGTAGCACTAACTTGTATTTCACATACCTTGCGCCTCTCTACTGTCCCCCATTTCCCTTCCTCTCTGCTACATCTACCTTTTACTTGAATAGTGTGGCATGGAAATTGTTCCTTGGTGACAATGAGGAAAGGAGTTTATGGGATATAAACTAAGGTCACGGATATGCTTTTTTGATCATCTCATGGGTTTGATAAGAGAAAAAGAGGCAGATTGAAACTTATCCTGAATAGTGCAGTTCTCTGTCACTAGGAGGGCAACCTCATTTGGTACTCTTGACTGGCAAATTATTAGAAGTAAAAGAAGTCCATAATTAAAAAAATAATCCTATTTATTTAGCATTTCTTAGGCACTAGGCAATTTAATTCTTGCCACAGTGCTGCTCTATGGTAAGGTAACTTGTTCAAGGTATTTGCAAATTTGTTATAGAACAGGAACTTGAAATTCTGTTTTTCAATTTCAAACAAAAATTGTCAGATGGCTGTACTTGTTTGGAGCACATCTCAATTCTTTCTTTCTTTTTTGTTGGTGAATCAGGGAGGGAAAAAAGGGTACTGAGAAAAAATGAGCTGTGTGGAGAAAAGCAAAAGTAAAGTGAGCAAAAAAAAGAAACTTTGTTAAGAGAAATACAATGTTTTCTTAGGATTAAATTCTTTTCCTGTAATTATGCTTATGATAGGCATTATATTCATTTTTGTTTTTTAATTTTTGGATGCTCATCTGTCTACGAGCCACAAATTTCTGTTTAGGCAAGTTGTATTGATCTTAGCTCTGGTTTCACTGAAGCTAATGGTCAAATACTATCGTTTCATCCATTTCTTCTCATTCCAGACAGGTAGCTCTTCTTTGGAGGTCCTCTGAGTCCATTACTTTACTTGCATGCAGACAGGCCAGGTAATGACCTACCTTATTTTTTTGCAAGAGAATATAAACTGAAGCTTCATTGACATTCAACAAGAGGAAATTTTCCTAGTGAAATTTAGAGAACTCACCTTTCTGTCAATAACAGATTCAAGAAAGTTTTGTTTCCAACATTTTCATGTAAACTGAGCCACTTATTATTCAATACTTTATTTCAGGCCTAGTATCTAAATCAAGCAAGAACATCTTGTATTGTCACCAAGTGATGAATTTATTTGTGAAAGAAAGAGTTGCTATTTTGTTTTTCATTCAGACATAAATAAATGCATTTTTCTTCCTAGACATGAATTAGCTAGTGCTTTACTGTCCCAGACATCAACAACATGAACAGACTGTAAACCCAGAACTATCAAGGCAATTAACATTGAAAACAGAAGAGTTGGAAGGGAGAAAGTAACCCAGTATTAAACTTATAAACTTACATGTCCATTGTAAACTAATAACATATTTTGTGAATTAAAAGAAAAAGAAAATTCATTTGATTCCAAATTGGGTAATTTCTAGTTATGTTGTGCTATCTTCCAGGATATCATCCTGAGACTGCAAGCTGATGAATTTTGATAATTTCAACTCAAAAAAGATGTGCCTCAATCTGAAAGAAACTGCTGACTTTGCTTATAGATGCCTCTTCTTTATATGGTAGTGAAATTTCTTCTCATCAGTTTAGGACATTATTTAAGATAGCTGTGTTTTTAATAGTAGAGAGCCAGCTTTGCCACTTGTTTTAGGGATCCATATATTTTGAAACCAAATAGCCCTGCAGAATATTAGCAGTCTGGGCTCTTTTCAAAAGTCAAGTTCAGGGGAGCATTCTGCCATTCATTAAAATATTTTTTTGCTCAAAACTTGGGATTACTTGAGACTACCAGAAGAGTACATAATTTGGTGAAATTATTTAAGGCCAGGGAGAATAAATATGGACCGCTTTCCCTATTGTCCTACCTCAAAGAAAATGCTGCTATTGGAAGCCCCAGTGTTTCCAGAGCTAGCTAAAATTCTGGAGAGGGTTTGCTACCTTCCAAGGAATCACATTCACGAAGTATTATTTTAATATTATGTTGTCAAGTTTTCTTAGAGAACATTTAAGAAAATTCAAAATAAATGTGGTGTATCTGCCATATGCGATTTTTTGAGGACATATTGTCCTATATAGGTGTCTCAAGAATGAACTCTACCTCTACCTGAGAAATTTAAATTCTTCCTATTTTCTAATAAGAGTGCATGACCATATTATCCATTTTGAATTTGCTGCTAGAAACTTCACATCCAAATTTCAAGCATAATCACATTAGATATGCAGACTCTTATAATGAATCTTTTCCATGATCTTGATTTTCTTTTTCTTTTTCACTTTTTATTATATGCCTCTTCCTAGAATGTGCTTCATATCCTCTGTGGAAAAAGTTGTGGTTATACATAAATGTAAATTAAAAAACAAACACACACACTGTGATGGGACAATATATTACTGGATATAAGACTGACTACTACTTTTTAAAGTATATGTTCCAACTGAAAAAGAAAGACCTTCAGTTCCAGGCTAACACCAAGTATTTGAATACTAGGAGTCTAAAGCTCACACAACACATTATATGTTAATGAGGCAATAAGAATTTGGGGTTTTGAGATTCTCAATCCCTTGAGCTAAATCCATTTGTACATATGGATTTAGTTCTTTTTAGCATGAGCTGCCCAAAATTCCCATGCACTTCAGCTCTTGGGTTTTATGCTTTGATTATCATGCTTCAGATATTTAAAACTTATCTATAACTCTTGCTGTTAAAAATAAACATTTTATTTTCATTTCTGTTCAAAACTGCAAATGACTTTTACTTGATAATAGAAACTAGGGGTAGTATGCAATATATTTCATGCATATTACATGAAAGCTTGAATGAATTAATTTTCATTTTTGGGAAGGAGAAAGAAAAAACCTCACAAATTTTAAGCTTTAAAAGTATGCAAGTATATAGATTTAAGAGCATCATCACATTGTTATTCAGAAATTAATTTACCAACTTTAAGAAAGTAATTTTATTCTTTTGTTTCAGATACAGGCTTGTTAAAACAAAAATTGCCTCACTCATACTTTCAAACTCTTACCATATAGGCTCAGTAGAAATTTACAATTAAATATTATAAGCTTTCATTTGAGGTCTAAGAAGGTTTCTGTTTGTTTTTCAAAGCCATGGATTTCTTTTTTCCCATGCAAAATGGAAAGCATTCCCTAAGTTTTCTTTTCCCATGGTCTCCTAAAAAAACAATGATCCAGGACAGTGACTGTGGGACCATGGTGGGTGACAATTAACTTGTTTTCTGTAAACAAAACACTGTCAGGGATAACCAGTATCTCACTATTTCATAATGTAAAGTTAAATTCCTGTGAACTTTTGCCAGAGTTTAAAATTTAATATTGTGAATTCTTACTACTATGTGCCCCATTTCTAAAGATCCCCAATGGAGCATCTATAATTTCTCTGCTTTGCATGCATTTTAAATAATAGATAAGAATTGTTATTAAAACTTTCCTAGATGTGACTTAAACTGAAATTATATCCTTTAAAAAGAGTAGTCAAAAGAGTAGAAAATTGGATGTTCTAATTTAGGAAAGGGGAGGTAGGGTGCAATTATAAGGGGCAATATGAAGAGTTCCTTTGGGTGATGAAACAACTCTATATATTGAAAGCGGGGGCAGTTACACCATTATATACATGTAGTAACATATCATAGAACTATACAAAAGAGCATACACAAATATGAACATGAAAGTAATTGGTCAGCTCTGATTAAGATCTGTAGTCTGGTTGATTTTATTGTGTCTATAATTTCTAGTTTTTATAATGCTCTGTAGTTAAACAAGGTGTCACCAGTGGAAGAAGTTGGGTGATGCGTACCCAGGGCATCTTAGTACTATTTTTACTACTTCCTCTGAGTCTAATTATTTCAAAATGAAGTTTTTTTTTAAATGAGTAATCAAATTAGCTGAATAAGTGAGGCAGATTTTATATACATATTGTTTTCAGTAAATAATCATTTATTATATAATTAAAAGAAATGGAACTCTATGTATTAAGCAGAAAAAATACATAGAGAACACATTTTTAACTAATGTGAAATGCATTTTCTACATTTTGAGTTTAACATATTATTATAATTGCATAAAAGTTTATATTCTGTGCTTTGCTATTATACTGTGAGAGAAAACAGCATTTCCCATTCACTGATCTATTGAACTAGATGAGCATGAGCCTGCATCGGATGTAACTCAGAATTTCCTAAAGAAATTTAAAGAATACCTGCACTCTATTCAACGCTTTTCCAAAATGCTGTTCCACTAATTCTATACCACTGTAGCATATACTGATATAATTTAGGGAGAGTAAGTCCTGTGAAAAGGCAACAATACCTTTTCAATAGCTAACACTCATTGAGTATTCATTATGTTACCAGGAACTGTGTGAAAAGCTTTTTAAATACTCTCATTTAATATTCACTCTTACCCAACCAGGTATTTTTATTATCATTCTAATTTTACAAATAAGTAAACTGAAAGTTAAGGAGGCAAAGAACTTTCACGAGGTCATACAGTTGGCTAAATGATAGAGCAAAACTAGCTAGAAAATGGTGGTGTCAGAACTACTACCCATGTTTTTTGGTCTCCAAAGCAAATCTGGCCTCCAAAGCAAATATTTAATTACTATTCCTCACTAAGCAGTTCTAAAATTTATGCCCAGTTATAGCAGTTACAGCTGCAGCTCCGGAGTTCCTGATGAAAGCTCTCTGAGATCTTAACAATAAAAGGGATCTTTCAACACGTATTTAAAATTGTGTCCAGAATTCAACTACCTGCAATATAGAATATGGCTCTTCACAGTTTATTTGGTAGAAGTTCTATTGAAAATGCTTTTTTCACCGAGTTAGGCATTTGGGAAAATAAATAACGGTAACAAGAAAAAGAGGGATTTTTACAATAACCTTGATGGGGCAGTGGAACCCTACCATGCTCTGAATAATGTGGGTCATAAAGTCCCTTTCTGCTTATATAACTTAACACAAGTTTCATAAGTTTGGCTTAATATGTCCGAGCCTTTCTTTCTCTATGTGGTATTGCTGGATGCTGGTTTGAGGATTTTATTTACTTGCCATTAATTTATATCTACTGCAGTTTAGACTTTGGTTTAAGGTTCCCATTGTCTATTTGAGGAATAGTCAGGCTAGCCCACAAGCACTTCAACTTTTCAAAGTTTTCTAGCTCTAACAGTGAATTCAACTCTTTAGATTCTTCTCGGTAGTCAATGAACATAATGTATCCAGTACATTTTGCAGCTGACTTCCACAATGCAGTGTCAATGGTAGTGTCAACTAAAAAAGAAGGGGTATTCCTCATACACTAGTTGACATTTCTTCTTGCACATTCAGGACCAAACAAGACTTCCACAATTGCCCTTACTTATAAAAGACACTTATTCATCCAGGCTTCAAAGATTCCAATGATATCCCAGCTCAATGTTGCATGATCCATGCAGATTTTAAAATACAAAATAAAAGAAACAAAGTAAACACTTCCCCCCAGACTTCAAATATACCAATTCTCAAAATTATAATAATAAAATGACAATAATAACAATTAACATGCAAAGGATCAGTTCACTTGGGTGAGGAATTTATTGATTCACCAATAGATTCTGAATTAGGTTTTGACTTGAAAACACAACACAAAACAAATGACAGCTAATTAAACCTTGCTGTTTCATACAATTGTTTAACCTTAATTTATCCTTTCAAAAGTTAAATTTTCATAAACTTAGTTATTTCAAGTTTCCTGAGAACTAGAACTGCATGATTTATGCTCCCACAATAAGTTTGTACCATATAGGAGATTTAGTAAGTATGTCTTGGATTGATAGGTGGATACAAGGGATATAAATGATTTTTTTTTTTTAAAGGCTGTACTATATCAAAGCCAGCTAAATATAACCAAAGCATTGTAGCCCTCCAAATAGCCACTTATTTTGAGAAATTTCTCTATTCACATTTATTTTATATGTTCCTATATGACATATTGTGAGTTATGTATGATATGTCCTATAAATAATGCTGTGATGGTTAGGTTCATGTGTAAATGTTGCCAGTTGATGGTGCCCAGGTGTCTGGTCAAGCAAGCACTGGCTTAACCATTAGTTCAAGGACATTTGTGGCTGGTTAATAAACCAGAAGGCTAGTTTATTAAATCACCTGTCAATTGACTGCATCTGTGGCTGATTGCATCAATGAAGGGTGTGTCTTCCACAATGAAAGAATTCAATAAGCTGGATTTAATCCTATCAGTTGAAGACTTTTAAAGGGAGAAGACAGAGAACTTTCTTTTCTTTTTTAGCCAGCCATCCTTTCCTGGAGAGTTCATTGAAGACTTTCATCAGAGTTGCCAACTCACTGTCTGCCCTACGGATTTGGACTTGTGCATCCTGCCCTGTGGAATTTGGACTTGTGCATCCCCACAGTTGCATGAGACACTTTAATAAAATCTCATATCTCTTGTTGGTTTTCTTTCCCTAGAGAACCCTAACTAATACGAATACATATATTTATATATATGTTTATATTCTCATTTAAATGCTCAAACTTTTAATGAAACAATTAAGATTACAAATTAAAATAGAAACCAGATAGAAAAATGGCAATTGGGTCAAACCTTCTCAATAGGCAAAAGTGGCTTTTATGTATTTATTTTAAAGGAGTACTCTGGGGAATTTCCAGATTTCTTAGTTCTTTAACCTCCTACAGAAAACCAGCAGAGTGTGTACCCTTGGACATAAAGAAGATAGGTTTGCAAAAAGTAATTGCATACAAAGCATTTTCAACTGGGATCTAAATTTCTAAACAAAATTTCTGTCTCATCATTTTACATTAAGTCCCTAATCTAATCACTTTGCATTATGTTACCCTAATCCAACTCCATCACTAAGATAGTATAAGCACATATAATGCATATGGAAGAAAGGGAAAAACACTTATAATCCCAGAAACCAAGAGATAATTTCTGTTAATGCATTGACTCAAACTGGAGAAAACCCAAATGCCATCAATTGAAGAATGGATTAACAAAATGTGCTATATGCATAAAATTGGATATTACTCAACCACAAAAGAATGAAGGACTGATTCATGGTTCAACATGGGTAAACTTGGTAAGTGAAAGAAGGAACAGACAAGAGATCACATATTGCATGTATCCATTTATAGGAAATATCCCCAAAAGAGAGATTTATGGAAAATGTTTGTAAGTTATAGAGAAAGTAGATTACTGGCTGCCAGGCGCTGGGAATGGGAAGGCGGATTAACCGTAAATGGTCATGAGGGATTGCTCCAACCAAGATTAGTCCCAAGACCAAAGAATATGCCTTGCATGGAGTTACCCATGAGTTTAATTATGGACTTACAAAACAGGAGACAATTCTTCCCAATTGCATCCAGTCGGGAAAATGAAGTAAGCGTTCCATGCAGAGAAAGAGAAAGGGGTGCGAGGGGGGGAGCTTATAAAGGTTTGGGACAATATAATTTCTCACAAGATTTGGTTACAACAGAATCTCACAAAATTTATTTACAAGGTCTTTCAAAATTTTTTTACCAACAGTGATCAGTGGAGGGAAGTTTTAACACTTCCCCTTCGCTCCAGAGGGGAGGAGGGACCAGCCAACCGCCAACATCTTTCCTGGTCAGGTAGGTGGCTGCGTGCAGCTGAGGGGGTGGGGCCCCAGGCCCTGGGTCCTCATAATTCACCCCTATGAAGCAGACTACTTTGACCTTAGGACAGACATTGCATCCATATTTCACAACAATAGAATAAGAGACAACAGAACACTAGGAGTACTCCACTCACAGAGATAGCCTCACAAATAGATGCTACTGAAAATTGATAAAATCTGTGATTTTCAGTAATTCTGCCAGGCTAGCAGGGTGTTCCACACAATAAAATTCGGAAGATTACAGCCCAAGAAAGTCTGGTAGTACCTAAAGTGACAAGTCCATGCAACCCAACATTGGGTTCAATTGTGGGTATGCATTATCACTAAGGCCCCTACAGTGTTACGGGCAAAAAGAAAGATGTTTATGGGGAACATTAAGGGACAATTTCCATTGATCTAACAATATACAGGCTAAGTTTCCATTAATGGAGAGAAGAGTTCCTGGGGAAGGTGTGCTATGAGGGGGTTTTAGAAACCATACTTCCCCCCCACCCTGAAATTGCAGAGAGTCTTCTGGAGTTAAATCTATGGTTACCACAGGCATAATAAGTGTCCACAAAGTCATACATAGAGTACCTTGAGGTATGGGGGTCCAGGGTTGGTTATATATACAACTTTTGGCATTTTGTGTAAAACATGGTTTAATGCTCAAATCTTGGAGGACCCCAATAAGCAATGGGCTTAGGATTCCCAGCTAGCATGGCTACACTGGCCAGGGCCATGGCCAATCTGCCTTATTTTCCTCAATTTCTAATACTTGCAGCACATGCAAGAGCAAATTATTTTCATTACCTCATTGTAGTTTTAATGTTGCCAGTCTTTTTACCCGAATTTGCAGTGCTTGCATGGGTTCCACAGTTACCGATTCAATGGGAGTGGGAGTGGCTGCTCAAAATTGCCAATTGAGGCTGGTGAGGGCTGGATATAACTGACAGGCCTACTGCTGCATGAATTATTTCTCATCTTTTAGTTGCTCTTTCAAAAGCCAGTTCATGCTTTCAATTAAGTCTGCTGCTATAGGGTTGTACGGCAAATGAAATGTCCCTAAGATGTCATGTTCAGTAGCCCAGGCTTGGGTTAATTGTTCAGTAAAAGAGGCCCTTCCATCACTGACCACATTTGTGGGGACCCAAAGAAAACATTTAATCTCTTTAGGCTACATATGGTAGCCCTCTGATTAGCTTTTCCAAACAGGAAGGCCCAAAACAGCCCAGTAGCCTTGTCCATGGCTGTAAAGACATTTTGCACCCTCAGATAAGGGAAGTGGCCCAATGTAGTCTACTTGCCATCTGCTGACCAGGGTCTGCTCATGGCCAAGGTGACCAAGTTGGTGAGGAAGCGTTCTTACCTCTGACAGTGAGCAGGAGGGGCAGGCATCCACCATGTCTTCCATCAGTTGCCTCGTGATAGACAACTGGAATTGCCACACCAACCTCCACAGTATCTGGTATCCTCTATGTCCTGTTTTCCTATGTAGACATTCAGCAGCCTTGTGCAATGTTGGTTCCAGGCTACAAAGTTTTGTTACATTGTCTGCTTTGATATTGCCAGGTAAGGAGTCAGTGTTATGGATGAAACATGAAACATATTTACCTTGCACTTGTGACAGGAAACCCAGATGTCTTCCTACATTTTTTTCCCCCATGAGGGGTAGCAAACTATGGTCCATTGCTCTTGCTTCCATGTGGCCATCCACACTGTTAAGCCCTGGTACATCTCCCAATTGTCAATACAAATAGTTGGTGTGTCTCCTGGTTCATGAACAATGACCATCCATACAGCCCCTAATTCAGCCTATTGGCCATTTTGCATAGTCCCAGTTTCACACCATATAGTGTCTGTCTCAGCTATTGCTGTCAGGTAGCTTGCTGCCTGTGTGCTTATCCATAAGTATAGAAGGCAGACTCCAGTTTACTGCCTCATCCATTGATAGAGGGCACAGAAACAGCCACCTCAGGAGGATCAGCAGGAAGGGGCATGTGTTGTTCTTCTACATAGAAAACTGGTCCTAGAATATCATGCATTTCTGCACTTAAGGGCCTCTTGTTAAAGACACTGCATTGCAGCAGATAGGCTTTCCAGTTATTCAGAGTGCTCAGGTGAGCAGTCCCTGAATGTAGTTTATTTGCTGCGTTTTTTATCCACCCCTGTTGGGGATGGCAGTGTGCAATGGTACAGGGCATTTTTGGGTTAGTACTTCAACTTGCAGCAGGGCATTATGGGCAGCACATAGTTGTTTTTCTAAGGGGATATATCCTATATTGGTCCCTTTTCACAGTTGAGACAAAAAGCCAAGAAGAACTCATTTTGCCTCTTGCGTTTGCTGTAACCCCACCTAAAGCAGATATCAGTACTGGCCCCATCCAATTCACGAGGCATGTCTGGGTCCGCCCGCAATTAAATCTTGAGCCTGTATGATGGCTCATTTAGCCTTTTCAAAGGTAGTCTGCTGTGGAATGTCCCATCCCCATGTTTTTCCTTTCTTGACTAGGACATACAAAGATTTTAGGATTTGTGCTAAATGGGATCCAAACACTCTCCAATAACCCAATAAACCAAAGAAAGCCATTAGCTCTTTAGGAGTTTGTGGGGTGGGATAATTTTGCACTTTATCAATAGCAAGAGAGGGAATAGTCTTAGTCTTACCCAACCAAAAACACCCAAGAAATTGACAGAGCACCCCAACCCTTGCAATTTTTTGTGATTCATTGCCCAACCTTGGCCTTCAAAGTGGACCACTACAGTTTTAGTGGTTGCCTCCAATTCTGCAAGAGGATTACTGTTTAACATAACATCATCAGTATAATGAAAAAGAGTGACCTGGGCTGGAGGTTTCCACATTCTTAAATATTTGGCCACTAGACTATAACAAGTATTGGGAGAATGTAGATGTCCTTGTGGAAGCACAATAACTGTCCATTGTCCTTCCTACATGAAGGTGAATGCAAGCTGGCTGGAGGGGTCTAAGGAAATACTAAAAAAATGTGTTAGCAAGGTCTAACACAAAATGAAACCGGTTTAATTGCATACTTATGCCCTGCAACAGAGTAGTTGCATTTGGTACAGCTGTAAACAAAGGAGGAGTTACCTTGTTAAGGTCTGTATGACCAATAGTCATAGTTTCTATCAGTTTTCCTACTGGCCTTACTGGACTATTAAATGGGCTGTGAGTGGAGATTATAATGCCCACTCTCTCTAATTCCCTGATGGTAGCAGTAATTTCTTGATGCTCCCCTGGCAACTTATATTGACCCACTGCATCTGGGGGATGGTACATTTACTGGTGACCACTTAACATGTCCTCTTTGGATGTTTTTGACCACTCGCACTGGAGATGGAATTCACCTACAGTAGTTTGCACAATGATATTCTGCAAAATCTGCATTAGTAATTATTGAAGACTTTGGTCTTCATACCCATTAATGACCAATGTAGGCCTTCTGGGCTTGGCCATTTTCCAAATATTAGGGTGCGTTCTGCTCTGGTATCCACCAGTGCTAATACTTTATGTTCATTAGTGGGTGATTAGAAAATATTTAACTGACTATGCAGCCTCCAATCCCAAGTTTGCCCATAGATAGCTCTTATTTGGGGATCTTGACCCATCCCCTTTGTGAGGGGCAAAGGGGCTCGCCATGCCTTTTTGGCAGACGATGTGGGGGCTTTTTATACTGTAAGGGCTGAGTTTTTTTGGCCAGAATTCATTTGTTCCTCTGGTGATGTGGTTCTAAATCTACCATTTTGGTAACTTACTCCATAACCTTACCAGCACAGGGTTTGGCTGTCTATCAATATATTCAATTTTAGTGCCAGCACCTATTAGGTCAGCCCACATCTGTCTGCATGACACATGGTTTGGACTGTCATGTCTTTTGGGAGCATGGCCTGTAGTCCTGATTCCAGCCATTTTTCACTGCAGGCCTTCAGATTTTCCTAGATTTGCTACTACTTGGGCAGCCCTGGAGATGGGTTGCCCCATCAATGTGCTAAGAATGGGCACCAGTGTCCCTTACCATTGCTTCAGGGCACTTTGTAAGATTGTGTGTTTTATGTCTATGGTGAAAGTTTTGGTATCTGATCCCACAAGGTTAGCAGCTTAAATTGCATGTTTCATTCCTAGCCCCCTTAGTATATCTTGTAATTCATCAAATGTGTTCCAATGGGAGATAATCTGGGGCATGTCCCCCACATTGGGCTAAGTTTCCTTACACTGGGTCACTAACAAATTTAATAGTGACCCAGACTCAGGTAAGGTGGCAAAGTAATATATATTTTGGCAGAGGGAAAAGTGAATGGTAATAGAGGCCAATTTGCTTATTTCACATCCTGAAAGCAGTATTCCCTCTGTGTCAGTGTCCTATAGGCACAACAGACAATTTGGTAAAATTTCTTTAGGTTTTGTCTGTATTGATTCCCAATTTCCCGTAACTCAATGGCAGTATAATCCTGCATTTTAACCAACACCCTTTGATCAGGAGGTGCTTCTAGGGCAGTGACAGCTGCAGCACCGTCCCCCTCTGCTTGGGGATCATTGTGTTGTATCTGCTCTGTTTTGATCTTTTGTTGGACCAGAGTACAGACATACTTCCTTTCTTCCATTTCAGGTTCCCAGTCAGTTGGGGGTTGATCCACATCTGAAGAAAAATCAACAGGGTCCCACACTTTGGGATCCCAGTCAGAAGTCACGATGCCTAACTTGCCCTTTGGGCAGGTTGCACCCTCTCACTCTAGCACACCGGCATGCTAATTTCTCTAAACTTTTATCTATGTGGTGCAGCCTCTCATTTAATGCATCCTTCAACTCTGCTTGGGCTATCTGCATGTCTCTTTCTAACTTAATTTCTTCTTCTAGTCAGTGAACCTCAGGCTTGATTGCCAGAGCCTCTTCTGCAGCTGAATGCACAGCTCCTAACAGATGCCATGCAACAGCTGCAGTGGCCTGATGGCTCTCCCTTTTCTTATGAAATCTGTACTGTCCTGAGGCCTGCTGCAGGAGAACCAGCAATCCAGCCAGGTTCTTATGTACACTGCCATACTCCCTTGCAGCCCCCACTCATCCAGGAGAGCTTCCATCCCTCTCCACATGGGTGTTCAGGCCATCCCAGGATTCCCTTCAGGGAGTATTCTTTCCCAGGGCACATGCCCACTGCATAGCCAGCAGTTCCTTGACCTCTTGCCTGGCAAGCCAAATCTTCCAACCCAGATCAGTCTCAAGACCAAAGAACATGCATGGTATAGAGTTACCAATAAGTTTAATTAGGGATTTACCAAACAGTAGATGATTGTTCCTATGGTAGCTGGCCAGGAAAGTGAAGTCAGTGTTTTGCTCAGAGAGTGTGAGAGGAGGGCCAAATGGGGGAGCTTATAAAGGTTTGTGACTATGGAGCTTCTCATGAGATTTGATTACAACAGAATCTCATGAAATTTGTTTACAACAAGGTCTTTCAAGATTTGGTTACCAATAGCAATTAGGGGAGGGAAGTTTTGATGCTGACCAGCCACCTGAGGAGGTTGAGGGGCCTGTCAACCTCCAACATCTTTCCTGGTCATGCAGGTGGCTGTGTGCAGCTGAGGGGGTGGGGTCCCAAGACCTGGGCCCTCACAGGGTTCTTATTGGCTGAATGAAAATGTTCTAAAACTGATTGATTTATGCTGATGGTTCCCCCCACTTGGTAAAGTTATTAATATCATTGAATTGTAAACTTTGAACTTCAAATGATCGATGTAATTGTATATTTAAAATGGTTGACCTTCATGATATGTAAAAAATACACCAATTTTATATTGATTAAATATGTATTTTGGCATATAGCTTTCTCAACATCTTTTTATGCATTTAATGAAAGGGGTCAAATTTACATACTTGTTGCAACCTTTTTTATTGCACAAATTTGATGGACATTTTTCTATTTCAGCCTAGTACTATATTCCCATATTAATGGATTATAACATTATATTGTATATGTGTACCATAATTAATTTTACCTATTACATACCACTTGACATTTAGATTTTTTCTTAAAATCTAAAATTATATATATGTATATAATCTTTTTTTCCTGTGTGATTATTTGCATATATTAAATTCCTAGAGGTAGAAATTCTGTTAGATTATGCAAATTGGATATATATATATACCTATTTATCAATCTGTATTTTTCTATTTGTTTCTCTATATTTGTATCTATTAGCAAATTTATCTCCAGAAATACTGCACCAATCTGTGCCATCATCACTATATAATGGCCATTTGCCCTCACCCTTATTAGCAAATGAGATTATCAGATTATTAGATTAATGAGATTATCAATCTCAGCAATCTAAACCAATCTTAAAAGTATCTTCAGTGCTATTGTAATTTGGAATATTTATATGGAGAGATTAACCATCTTTTCATATGTTTTTTGTTCACCTGTATTTATTCTTTTGGTAATTGCCTGTTTGTTTGCCTTGTTTATTTTTCAATTGAGTGGTTTATTTTTAATTTATTGGTTGATAAAATTTATTTAATATTAACATATTTAATAATCAGCCTTTCATGATTTTAACTGATATTGTTTATGAACTTTTCTTTGATTCAAAGTTTTTTTATGTTTGTTATATAAAACTGTATGTTTTTGTAATGAAATCTAGTAAATTTCTTTACTGGTTTTTCATTTTGACATCACGCTCAGAAAATCCTTCCCTCCTCAAGATTATAAAATTATTCATCTACATTTTTTTCAATACTTCTTTGGTTTTGACTTTAACTCTTAAATGTTTAGACCATCTGTAATTTAGTTTGGTATAAGTAGTATAGTGAATATCCAACTTTACTCTTTACCTATATGACACTTTAGTTGTATCAACAATATGTTCTAAAAACCTATTCCTTCCCTACCTATCTTGAAATTGGCATAAACTACTCTGGAGTAACAGACATGGATTTCAGCTAATTTTGAAAAAAATAAACATATATCTATTATATTTTCTGGCATGGTATTCTCATTACTGACAGACAATTTCACAGTCCTTAGTTATTACATATCACCAAAATCAGTTGAAAAGTAGGACAAGAACTGTTTCCTAGTTGAGAGATGAAATAGGAAACTTGTCCTTACAGACATAGATTGACACTTTATAGTGGATGATCCAAGAGGAGAGAAGCAATGCCTAGCCTTTGTTGTTGCTTTTAATTCCCCCCAAATTCTGATTCATCATCAACTTGGAATAAATTCTATTTACCACTTTTTTTTCTGGAGAGAGTATTTTAAATTAAGTGGAAACGCTGTAGAAATATCTATGTATTATAAAAGATATAATACAGCTATAAATATAAAGCAAAAGATTAAAATTATAATGCTATAATTTAGATCATGCACTGGTTATCATCTTAAAATATGTTATTAAAAAATGTGTACTTGAAAGTGAATTTTCAAGAAAAGTTTGAAGAAAGCATTTTAATTCTAGCCCAAGGTAGAAAGAACCCTTCATTAGAAACAGTAAAAGCTGATATCAGTGAGTGTTTTCTGTTTGGTAGGCAGTGTTACAAGCAATTTACAAATGTTGACTCCTTTGATCCTCACAGCAAATCTATGAAGAGCCTGTGGAAGCTCTGTGAGCTTAGGTAATTTGCACAAAGGATCACACTTACAAAAGACAGAGACAAGATTCACATCAAACAGTAGGTTCCTAAGTCCAGACCCTCACCCTGTATACTGACTCTCTCCAGTGACTACAGTGATCACCAAATCTGCTTCTTTGATAGCCTTGTTCTTTCAGACTGTCACCTACCAGAACAGATTTAAACTTCTGCTATTATTAAAATGGGTTAGGTAGAGATTGCTTTGTTCAAAGAATGACTAAGAGGATCACATAAAATATTGGATGCACTGTTAACCTGGCAAAGCACAATAAAAACTATGAGTTTTTAATGCAATTTTATTGAGATATAATCATATAACATACAATCATTCAAAGCGTACACTCAGTTATTCACAGTATCATCATATAGTTGTGCTTTCATCACCATAATCAAACTTTGAACACTTTCATTACTCCAAAACTAAAATAGAAATTAAAATAAAAAAGAACATCCAAAACATCCCATTCCCTTCCTCCCCCATTGTTCATTTTCTTTTTTAATACAGTTTAATTGAGATACATTTACACACCCTACAGTCACCTACAGTGTACAATCAATTATTCACAGCACCATGATTCAATTGTGTATTCATCACCAGAATTAATTTTTGAACCTTTTCCTTACACCAAAATAAAAATAAAAGTAAAAAAGAAACCATAACTCTTTCCATCTCCTCCATCCCACTCTATTCTTCATCAAATTTCTATCCCCATTTTTCCACTCATCTGTCATATGCTGGATAAAGGAGTGCAAACCCCAAGGTTTTCACAGTCACACAGTCACACTCTGCAATCTTCATCATCATTCAATTGTCTTCAAGAATCAAGGTCACTGGGTTGCAGCTTGACAGTTTCAGGTATTTCCCTCTAGTCATTCTAATACACTAAAGATTAAAGGTGATATCTATAGTGCACAAGAATACCCTCCAGAGTGACCTCTTGACTCCATTTGAAATCTCTCAGCCACTGGAACCTTATTTTGTTTCATCTCTCTTCCCCCTTTTGGCCAAGAAGATTCTCTCAATCCCACAGTGCTGGGTCTAAGTTCATCCCCAGCAGTCATTTCCTGTGTTGCAAGGGGAATTCATACCCCTGGGAGTCACATCCCACATTGGGTCACAAAGCAAGTCTCAAAAAATTAAAAAATATTGATATTACAAAAAACACTTTCTTAGATCATAATGGAATGAACTTGGAAATAAATAACAGGCAGAAGATTGTAAAATTCACAAAATATATGGAGACTAAACAACACACTCTTAGAAAACCAGTAGGTAAAGGAAGAAATTACAAGAGAAATTAGTAAATACCTCAAGGCAAATGACAATGAAAACACAGCATATCAAAACTTATGGGATGCAGGAAAGGCAGTGCTGAGAGGGAAATTTATTGCCCTAAATGCCTATATTAAAAGAGAAGAGAGAGCAAAAATTGAGGAATTAGCTGTCCACCAGGGGAAACTAGAGACAGAACAGCGAACTAACCACAAAGCAAACAGAAGGAAAGAAATAACAAAGATTAGAGCAGAAATAAATAAAACCAAGAATAGGAAAACAATAGAGAGAATCAACAAAATCAGAAGCTGGTTCTTTGAGAAAATCAACAAATGATGGACCCTTAGCTAGGCTAACAACAACAACAAAAAAAAGCAGATGCAAATAAATGCTATCAGAAAATGGGAAAGGAAACATAACTACTGACACTGCAGAAATAAAAGAGATAATGAGAAGATACTATGAGCAACTATATGCTAATAAACTAGACAACTTAGATGAAATGTACAACTTCCTAGAAAAGCATAAACAACCAACATTGACTCAAGAAGAAATAGATGACTTTAACAAACCAAAGCAGAAGAAGCACATGATCATCTTGATTGATGTAGAAAAGGCATTTTACAAAATTCAACATCCTTTCTTGAGGAAAACATTTCAAAAGATAGGAATAGAAGGGAACTTTCTTAATATGATAAATGCAATATATATGAAAACCAATACCTAACATCATACTCAATGGGGAGAGACTAAAAGCTTTCTCTCTAAGATCCCATCTTGCTCTAAGATGGGGAGCAAGATGGGGATGCCCGCTGTCACCATTGTTATTCAACATTGTGCTGGAAGTTCTAGCTGAAAAATTAGGCAAGAAAAAGAAATAAAAGTCATCTAAATTGGAGAGGAAGAAGTAAAACTTTCACTGTTTGCAGATGACATGATTCTATATGTAGAAAATCCAGAAAAATCTACAGCAAAGTTATTAGAGCTAATCAATGAATACAGCAAAGTAGCAGGCTACAAGATCAACAGGCAAAAATCTATAGTGTTCTTATACAAAAACAATGTGCAATAAGAGGAAGAAATTAAAATAAGTTCCATTTACAATAGCAACCAAAAGAATCAAGTATTTAGGTATAAACTAAATGAAGGTCTCAAGAGACCTATACAAAGAAAACTACAAGAAACTGCTAAAAGAAATTGAACAGTACCTAAAAAAATGGAAGAACACACCATGTTCATAGATTGGAAGACTAAATATAATTAAGATCTCAACTTTACCTAAACTGATTTATAGATTCAATGCGATACCAGTTAAAATCCCAACAACTTACTTTGCAGAAATAGGAAAACCAATAACCAGTATTTTTGCCCTGAATAGCCAAAAATATCTCAAGAAAGAGGAACAAAGTGGGAGATCTCACACTACCTGACTTTGATGCATATTACAAAGTTCCAGTGCTCTAAACAGCATGGTACTGGCATAAGGACAGAGATATTGACCAATGGAATCAAGTTGAGTGTTCAGAAATAGACTCTCACATCTACAGACAATTGATCTTTGATAAGGCAGTGAAGCCAAAGCAACTGGGGCAGAGCAGACTCTTGAATAAATGGTTTTTGGAGAACTGGATATCTATTTCCAAAAGAATGAAAGAGGACCCTTATCTCACACCATATACAAAAATTAACTCAAAAAGTATCAAAGACCTAAACAATAGTGCTAAGAGCATAAGACTCAGAAGAAAATGTAGGGCAAAATCTTAAGGATCTTGTGATAGTAGGTGGTTTCCTAGACCTTACACCCAAAGCACAAGCAACCAAAGAACAAATAGACAAATGTGATCTCCTCAAAATCAAACACTTTTGTACATCAAAGGACTTTGTTAGAAAAGTAAAAAGGCAGCCTACATGATGGGAGATAATATTTGGAAACCACATATCAGATAAGGGTTTAATATCCCCAATATATAAAGTGATCCTACAACTCAACAACAGAAACACAAACAACCCAATTAAAAAATGGGCAAAAGACATGGAAGATACTTTTCTGAAGAGGAAATACAAATGTTTCAAAAACATATGAAAAGTGCTCAACTTCACTGGCTATTAGGGAAATGCAAATCAAAACCACAATGAGATATCATCTCACACCTACTAGCATGGCCATTATCCAAAACACAGAAAATTAAAAGTGCTGGAGAGGATGTGGAGAAAGAGGCACATTTATTCATTGTTGGTGGGAATGTAGAATGGTGCAGCCACTCTGGAAGACAGCGTGGAGGTTCCTCAGGAAGCTAAATATAGATTTGCTATATGACCCAGCTATTCCATTGCTAGGTTTATACTCAAAAGAACTGAAAGTTAAGACTCAAATGGACATTTATAAACCAATGTTTATTGCAGCATTATTCATGATTGCCAAGAGATGGAAACAGCTCAAATGTCCATCAACAGATGAGTGGAAAAACAAACTGTAATGTATACATATGATGGAATATTACACAGCTGTAAGACAGAACAAAGACATGGAACACATAATAACATGGATGAACCTTGAGGACATTTTGTTGAGTGAAGTTAGCCAGAAACAAAAAGACAAATACTGTATGGTCGCACTATTATGAATGAATATTAATGAGCAAAGTTTGAGAGTTAAAAGGTGACAACACAGACTGCCAGGAGATAGAAGGAGGGTAGAGATCAGGCATTTGATGCTGAAGGACTACAGAATGTTCAGCACGATTGATTGCATAAATCCAGAAACAGATAACATAATACTATGTGATGGTAGCACAATATTGTAAGTACACTGAACAAAGATATCTGTGAGTAAAGCTGAAAGATGTGGGATAGGGGAATGTATGATACCAGAGGTAAAAATAGATGATAAAGACTGGGACTGTATAACTTGGCAAAAACAGGAGTGGCCAATGAGTGTTACCAAAAGTACAAATATAAAAATGTTTTTACATGAGGGAGAACAAATGAATGTCAACCATGCAGAATGTTGAAAAAGGGATGGTATTTGAGAAAACACATAATCAAAGCAAACTGGAGTCTATGGTCAACAATAACATTGTAATATGCTTCCAAAAAATGTAGCAAAGACAATATATCAAAGCTAAATGTGTATGAGAGGGTGATATAAAGGAGGGATATGGAATTCTTGGTAGTTGTGTTGTTTTCTTTCCTTACTATTATATTGCATTGTGTGACATTTTCTTCTTCTTTTTAATATCTTTATTATTTGGTAAAAAATTTGTTTTTCATAGTAATCAATATTTTCAAGTGCTGACGGTGTTGATAATTGTACAACTATATGATGATACCATGAACAACTGACTATACACTGTGGATAAGTGTGTGGTATGTGAATATATCTATAAAATTGCAGGAAAAAATATAAATGGGGTAAAAGTGCTGGAGAAAAGATGGAGAGAGGGATGTACCTATTTACTGTTGATGAGGAGGCAGAAAGGTGTAGCCTTTCTGAAAGTCAGTGTGATGGTTCCACAAGAAGTTAAGTATGTGGGGGCCATAAGGTCCTGCAACCTCATTATGGGGTATGTACTTGGAAGATCTGAGAGCAGATACATGAATGAACATTTGCAAACTGGTATTTATGGAGGTTTAATTCATGATTTGCAATGGGTGGAGGTGGCCAAAGGTACACCAACTGAGGAACAGAATGGTGAACTGTGGTGTATGCACACAATGGAATATTGAGCTACTGCAAGGAGTGAACCTGTGAGACACCCAGTGAGGTGAATGGATCCTGTAGACAGCATTCTGAGTGAACTATATGCCAGAAACAAAGGCAAACACTATAATGCCTCACCAATATGGACTAACTACAATGTGTAAACTCAGAATTGGAATTTAGAGCACAGCCTAACAGGGAAATGATTATTGCAATGGTCCCTAGATTGCATGCTCTTATAGCAGTCAAATCTATCCCTGAATTGTAATGGCTATCTCCAAACTCTGAGATGCTAATCCCTTTGTGTATAATCTGATTGGTCTCTGAAACACTGGGTATCTGTGTTACACCTGAAACTCAGAGCTAGAGCTTGGCAGATATGAATATCAGTATTAATGCATACAGCAACTGTTTAAAAAAAAGCTGAAAAAGAGCCCTGACTTCAATTAGAGATATGAATGAAGCAGATCTGGTTAAGACTAGGGCAAACAGGGCCAAAGGGTAAAGGTTGAAACTGACTGCGTGTTAAAACTTCAACTTCCATATGAGACCAAGGGAAGAGATGTCTATTTGGTGCAGGATCTATATTTTCTAAACAATTTAACTTCTACAGTCAGTTTGTTCAAACACCATAATTATATGGAACTTTGAATAGGAAGTGAGTTGTGGTAGGTTTGTATATGTTAGAGTGAAATTGCAACACATCCCAAAGTAATTTGGATGGAGAATAAAAACATATATGCAGGGCTCCCCTGAGGATCTGGGGGAAAATGAGAAGTGTTGGACATCCTCACCTGGATTGTTGCTGATGTTCTCACAAACACTGGGGACTGACAGCTTGACATGCTGAGCCCTCTGTCTTGGGGCTTGCCCCTATGAAGCTTGTTACTGCAATGGAGAGGCCCAACCTGCTTATAATTGTGCCTAAGAGTCTCTCCATGAGTGCCTCTTTGTTGCTCAGATGTGGTCCTCTCTCTGTAGCTAAACCACCTTGGCGGTGAACTCACTGCCCTCCTCCCTACATGGGACCTGACTCCCAGGGGTGTAAATCTCCTTGGCAATGTAGGACATGACTCCCAGGATGAATCTGAACCTGGCATTGTGGGATTGAGAACATCTTCTTCACCAAAAGGGGGATGTGAAATGAAACAAAATAAAGCTTCAGTGACTGAGAGATTTCAAATGGAGTTGAGAAGTCACTCTGGTGGACATTCTTATGCACTATATAGATAACCCATTTTAGGTTTTAATGTATTGGAATAGCTAGAAGTAAATACCTGAAACTATCAAATTCCAACTCAGTAGCTTTGACTCTTGAAGATGATTGTATAACAATGTAGCTTACAAGGTGTGACAGTGTGATTGTGAAAGCCTTGTGGATCACACTCCTTTTATCCAGTGTTTAGATGGATAAGTAGAAAAGTGGGGACAAACTAAATGAAAAATAGGGTGGGATTGGGCAGATGATTTGGGTGTTCTTTTTCAGTTTTGTTTTTTATTCTTACTCTGTTTCTTTCTGGTGTAATGAAAATGTTCAAAAATAGAATGGAGTGAGGAATGCATAAGTATATGATGGTAGTGTGAACAGTTGATTGTACACCATGGATGATTGTATGGTATGTGAATATATCTCAATAAATCTGAATTTAATTATAAAAATAAAAAAAAAACAGCATGGTACTGGCATAAAATAGACATATTGATCAATGGAATAGAATTGAGAGTTCAGAAATAGACCCATATATTTGTGGTTAATTGATTTTAACAGTTTTATGCACATACCATACAATTCATCTAAAGTGAAGAATTAATGGTTCTTGGTGTAATCACAGAGTTGTGCATTTACTACCACAATCAATTTGAGAACATTCTCATTGCTCCAACAAAGAAACAGACAGGGGACTCAGGCAAGATGGTGGCATAGAGAGGAGTGAAAGCTAAGTAGTCCCCCTGGAACAACTACAAAAAAACAGAAACAACTAGTAAATAATCCAGAATAACTGCGGGGGGACAAACGAGACCATCCACTCATCATACCCCAACCTGAATTGGGAGGAATGCCCGAGAACACAGCATAAAATCTGTAAGTAAAACCTGCGGAACCAGGTCGGGAGACCCCCTCCCCCATAGCCCGAGCTGCGGAGCCGCGTGGTGCCACAGAGAAGCTCTCTCCCAGCAAGCGAATAGGGCTCAGCTGAGCTCCAACTGGGGTTTTAAGTAGTGAGTGTGAACTGCTCACTACAGGTACGCAGCCCCAAAAAACAGACAGAGGCTTTGGGTGACGACTAACCTGGGAGAGCCGGAGGGTCACCTTGACTGGGTCTGAAGGGGACTATCTGTTTCTTTTTCAGCTCAGTGGAGAAAGCCCCAGTCATTTTAAGTTTCCAGGGCTGTGACTCGGGGAAGGGCGAGACAGCACAGAGAGAGAGAGAGAGACCATTGAAATGCTAATGACCTCCACCTGGGGGTTCTGTCTTCTCTAGGAGGAAAGGGGTGGGGCCCTTTCCATTCAGAACCAGACCCCAGAGCCTGGGGGAACACGGCCATACTGCCGCACACCAGTCAAGAATTATAGGCTAACAGGCGTCACCTGCTGGGCAGAAAAGCACAGTGACCCGAGGCATCAAAGGGTGGCAATTTTCTAAGACACACCCGGGAAACCAGATACTGACTATTTCTTCGCTCTGGGACCTCAGCCTGTTATGGTCTGGGAAAACCTGATTTGGATAACCAAGGAAACCATGCCTAGACAACAGAACATTACAACCTACACTAAGAAAAACAAAGTTATGGCCCAGTCAAAGGAACAAACACACTTCAACTGAGATAGAGGAATTTAAACAACTAATGCTAAATCAATTCAACAAGTTTAGAGAAGATATTGCAAAAGAGATAGAGGCTGTAAAGGAAGCACTGGACATGTATACGGCAGAAATCAAAAGTTCAAAAAACCTACTAGTAGAATCTATGGAAATGAAAGGCACAACACAAGAGATGAAAGACACAATGGAAACATACAACAGCAGATCTCAAGAGGCAGAAGAAAACACCCAGGAACTGGAGAACAAAACCCTGAAAGCCTACATGCAAAGGAGCAGATGGAGAAAAGAATGAAAAAATATGAGCAATGTCTCCGGGAACTCAAGGATGAAACAAAGTACAATAATGTACATATCATTGGTGTCCCAGAAGGAGAAGAGAAGGGAAAGGGGGCAGAAGCAATAATAGAGGAAATAATCAATGAAAATTTCCCATCTCTTATGAAAGACATAAAATTACAGATCCAAGAAGCGCAGCGTACTCCAAACAGAAGAGATATGTATAGGCCTACGCCAAGACAATTAATAATCAGATTATCAAATGCAAAGACAAAGAGAGAATCCTGAAAGCAGCAAGAGAAAAGCAATCCATTACATACAAAGGAAGCTTCATAAGAGTATGTGCGGATCTCTCAGCAGAAACCATGGAGGCAAGAAGGAAGTGGTGTGATGTATTTAAGATACTGAAAGAGAAAAACCACCAACCAAGAATCCTGTATCCAGCAAAGCTGTCCTTCAAATATGAGGGAGATCTCAAAATATTTTCTGACAAACAGACAATGAAGACTTTGTGAACAAGACACCTGCCCTACAGGAAATACTAAAGGGAGCACTACAGGGTGATAGAAGACAGGAGTGTGTGGTTTGGAACACAATTTTGGGAGATGGTAGCACAACAATGTAAGTACACTGAACAAAGGTAACTATGAATACGGTTGGGAGAGAAAGATGGGGAGCATGTGAGACACCACAAGAAAGGAGGAAAGATAAAGACTGGGACTGTGTAACTTGGTGAAATCTAGAGTATTCAACAATTGTGATAAAATGTACAAATATGTTCTTTTACGAGGGAGAACAAGCAAATGTCAACCTTGCAAGGTGTTAAAAATGGGGAGGCATTGGGGGAGGGATGCAATCAGCATAACTCTAGAGATTAACTAATAGAATCATTGTATTATGCTTCCTTTAATGTAACAAAGGTGATATACCAAGATGAATGCAGATAAGAGGGGGGATAGGGGAGGCATGTTAGATACTTGACATTGGTGGTATTGTGATTCTTTATTCTACTTTGATTTAAGGTTATTTTTCCTTTTGCTGCTTCCTAGCTGTCATTTTTTTTTTTGTTTCCTCTTTCTTTTGCCTCTCTACCTTCTTTGACTCTCCCTCCTGCCTCGTGGAAGAAATGTAGATGCTCTTGCTTAGTATGAATAGAATGTTCAATTAAGATGAACTTAAATGTTTGGAAATGAAGAGGGGTGTTGGTAGCAAGATGTGAGAATAACTAACAGCACCGAATGGTGTGTGAATGGGGTGGAAAGGGGAAGCTCAGAGTCATATATGTCACCAGAAGGAAAGTTGGAGGTCAAAAGATGGAAATGTATAAAACTGAATCCTATGGTGGGCAATGTCCATGATCAGCTGTACAAATACTAGAAATCACTTCATGAACCAGAACAAATGTATGACAATACAATTAGAAGTTAATAATAGAGGGGCATATAGGGAAGAACTATATACCTATTACAAACTATATACTATGGTTAGTAGTATTTCAACATTTTTTCATAAACAGTAACAAACGTGCTATATCAATACTAGGAGTCAACAATTGAGGGGGGTTGGCTAGGGACAGGGGAGGTTTAGAGTTTCCTTTTCTTTTTTTCTTTTTTCATCTTTCACTTTATTTCTGTCTGGAGTAATGAAAAGCTTCTAAAATTGAACAAAAATTAAGTGTGGTGATGGATGCACAGCTGTATGAGGGTACCCAGGGGCAAGTGATTGTACACTTTGGATCTTTGGATAATTGTATGGTATCTGAACAATCTCAATAAAAATGAAAAAAAAAAAAACTAAATCATGATGGCAAATAAAAATAATTAATTCCAAAAAAAAAAAAAAAAGAAACAGACAAACAACAAAATCAAACAATCCCATATCCCTTATACCCCTTATTATTGACTCTTAGCATTGGTACAGTACCTTTGTTACACTTCTTAAGAGAATATTGTAATATTGTAATAGTCCATATTTCACATGAGTTGTATTTCTCCCATATACCACCCTATTAAAATCTTGTAATAGTTACCTAAAAAAAAACAAAAACAAAAACAACAACAACAACAGAAACAATCAGTACCCTTGGGCCTGATTTGCCTTAGTCCTAACCAGAGCCTCTTTCTTCATATCTTTAATTAAAGTCTGAATTCTTTTTTAGCTCTTTCCATAGTTGCCATATGGAGTAATACTGAAATTCATTGGTGCCAAGTTCTAGTTCTGAGTCTCATGTGTCACACAGACACCCAATTTCCCAAAGATCAACCAGGTTATTCAAAAGGAGCTCAGCATCTCAGGATTTAGATATAACCATTACATATCAAGAATAGATGTGACTGCTGTAAAAGATTACAATCTAGAGACCATTGCAAGAAAACATTTCCCTGATGAGCTATGTCTAGATTCAGTCTCAGAGTTTACACATTATAGTTAGTTCATCTAGTGAGGCATTATGATGTTTATCTCTCATTTCTGGAATGCTTCACTCAAAATGTTGGACTCAAGGTCCATTCACCTAGTGCATGTCTCATACTCATTTCTTTTAGCTGCTCATATTCTATTGTTATGCACACACTAAAGTTCACCATGTGTTCCTCTCTGATCTTCCAAGTATATACCCCATACTGAGGTATATTCTTCAACTACACACATACCTAGCTTCCTGTGGGACCACCATACTGTCCTCCAGATATGCTATACCATTCCACTTCCCCACCAACAGTAAATACATGCATTTCCCTCTCCAAGTTCTCTCCAGCACTTGTGTCCCTCTGTTTATTTTTCTTTCCATTATTGTGCTACCATCTTCCAACATTGTGCTCCAAACCTCTCTTTCCTGTCTTTTCCTACATGTCCGTAGTGTTCCCTTTAGTATTTCCTGTACAGAAGGTATCTTGTTCACAGACTCTCTCATTGTCTGTTTGTCTGAGAATATTTCAAACTCTCCCTCATATTTTAAGGACAGTTTTGCCAGATATAAAAGTCTCATTTGGTGGTTTTTCTCTTTTAATATCTTAAACATATCAAACCACTGCCTTCTTGCCTCCATGGTTTCTACTGAGAAATCTGCACATAGTCTTATTGATCTTCCCTTGTATGTGATGGATCACTTTTCTCTTGCTACTTCCAGAATTCTCTTTATCTTTGAAAGTTGATAATCTGATTATTAAGTGTCTTGGCATAAGTCTATTTGGATCTATTCTGATTGAAGTTTGCTGCATTTCTTGGTTCTGTAATTTTATGTCTTTTATAAGGGATGGGAAATTTTCAGTGACTATTTCCTCCATTATTCCCTCTGCCCCTCTTCCCTTCTCTTCCCCTTCTGGGACACACATGACACATACATTCATGTGCTTCATGTTGTCATTCAGTTCCCTGAGACATTGCTCATAGCTCTCCATCCTTTTCCCCAACTGTTCTTATATGTGTAGGGTTTCAGATGTCCTGTTCTCCAGTTCATGAATCCTTTCTTCTGCCTCTTGAAATCTGCTGCTGTATGTCACCATTGTGCCCTTATCTCTTTTGTTGTGCTTTTCATTCCCATAAGTTCTGCCAATTGTTTTTTCAGAATTGCAATTTCTTCCTTGTGTTTGCCTAATGTCTTCTTTATATCATTCATCTCTTTTGCCATATCTTCCTTCAACTTGTTGAATTGATTTTTGGATTGATTTTTTAATTTATTTAAGACATTGCTTGATTGATAATTAGTTGTTTTAATTCCTGTATCTCAGTTGAAGTGTAAGTTTGTTCCTTTGACTGGGCCATATCTTAATTTCTCCTAGTGTGATTTTTCATTTTAGGTCATCTAGGCATCTGGTTTCCTTGAATGCCCCAATCAGATTTCTCCAGACCAGAGGGGCTCAGTTCTCAGGGGAAGGCTACATATTCAGAATTAGGTTTCCCTGAGGGTGGGTCCTAGAAGATTGACAGACTTACCTGTGAAGTCTCTAGTTTCTGTGCTTTCCCTATCTATCCCAGAAGGTGGTGCTTCTCAGCCCACAGCTCCCCACCAGCATAAAGAGGTGCAGTCCCTTTAATTCACAGTGGACCCTGACCTGTTGCCAAGAGTATCAGAGGCCAAGTTGAAATTGTTTCTGGTTTGTTTGTATGATTTCTGCCAGGCCCTGGGGTCTGAATTCTCTGAAGGAGGGCTGCCATTTGAGCTCATCCCAACCCCCTTTTCTTAGGGAAGATACACCCCCAAGGGAGTTGTCATCTCCATTTGAATTCCTCCTTTGTCTTTCTGGCTCTGTTAATGCCACACTTGCCTGGGTCAGCATGAAATTGAAGATGCCTGAGGCTTTCTCTTATGGGCTGCCGAGAATGAGAAAAAAAATGGAAAAAATGGAAAAAGAGCAGTAGCTCCTTTTCAGAGCTAGTCTCCCATCCCTCAGTTTTCTTGGGACACAGCCACTTATAGTATTCTGAGGTAAGTGTGTCCCAAAGTCTCTGTTTTTATTTATTTATGTATTTTTTTCCCTATGAGCCCTATCTCCTCCCTGCTGGAAGGAATCTGCTTCCCTTCCTGCTCTGTGCTTGTAGTTTATATTCAGTAGTCCAAATGTGTTAATTAAAACCACAATTGGAGCTTGGTTGAGTTACTTTCTCTGTAATCTGTTTCTTTTTTCTACATGGCAGTGTTGCAGCTTGGCCTGCCCTGAGTGGGGAGGGACTTCAGCTCTGGGTTTGTGGAGCTTTACTTATAATTCTGAGTTACAATCTCAGCTCTTCCACCTATTCCAAGCTGGTGTATGATATATGTCCATTCACAGATGTCTCCCAACAGTTGTTCCAGATTATCCACCAGTTGTTCCTGGTTATTTACTAGTTGCTCTAGTGGAGTAACTAAATTCCACATCTCTCTATGCTGCCATCTTGCTCCACCTCCTATGAGTTTTTATCAGCATGACAAAAAAATCATCTCATTGCATTTTTATACTATGTATAATGGAAGCTGAGAGTAATGACTCTATGGTTACATACATTTCACACACTCACTCACCCATCATTTATTCAAATAATATATATTGAGCACTTACAATGACTCTTTGTCAGTGTTGGGGCACAGTGATGAACAAGATAATGAAGGTCCCAACCCTCTTGGAGTTTCCAAGGGGATGGGGTGAGGGAGGAGGGCTATGACTGTAGTAAATATTTTAGGAGATGTGCAGTACTGTGTTAATACTGATGAACTTAGTCCAAAGGAAGTGTAATTTTCTATACTTACCACCATGAAAATTAATTCAGCTGAAGAAACATTTAGGAAATTCTTCTCAGAATTAAAACCAGATCATGTTCAAAGGCAGAGTTAGTTTTTTAACATACAAAATAAATTATAATTTAAAATAAACCATGATTTTATGATTTAATTCTATTAATGGATGTTGTCTCAATCTAGAAAAACAGATTCTTCAGTATAAAATTTAGACTGAGCACTGTATAACATGCAGTGTATTATTTATCTTACTTTAGGATTGGTTTAAAAGCTATTATTTGAGAACTAAGGATCTAAGCCTTACTAAAACCAAAGGATGGCAGTAATCAAGTAAAATCTTTCACTTTCCTGTTTCTGGGGGAATCATATAAAAGAATACCACCAAATCGTCAATTAAGCATTTTATCAATATCTGAGAAAAAAAGTACTGGATTCAACTTATCATAAGAATTAGTCAGGAAAGTCAACACAACTTCCACCAAATAAGATAAACTAATAGGATTTGTAATGCCAGCAAATCTATTTAATGCAAAGATCAATAAACCAAGACATTAATCCTGTCCGGCTTTTGGTTTTATTCTGCATTTTTCTCCTGGGTTAGACTGTGCTCAAACCAGAAAGGGAAGGAAGCTGAAATAGAAACCATGCTCCAGGTCTACATGAACTCTGAGAATAAACAAGTACTCAGTCTTCCTTTCTTATTCAGTGATAACTCTCAGGGAACAATAAAGAGGATGAAGCTAGGAGTGCAAGGTGGGAGAAATCTTTTAAATAGTAATACATTGCTGAGAGATATATTGCATGGTGTTGAGTCATTCCTCTTGGCCCTTGATAGGCTTCCTTACTGAAGTTTATCTATAATGCTCTTATTTGTTTGTTTATACTTGTGCTTATTTTTCCAGATACCCAGTAGTATCTTAGCACCAGAATCTTCATGAACAAAATTAAGCTATGGATTTCTAAATTTTAATAAGAAGCAAGTTCTGCATAACTGAATCAAAGGCATAAAGTCTACTACTACAACTAAAACCATCCTGCATCTCATGATCAGCCATTATATGAATAAAATTTGCTGAGTCATCTGCTTGCAAGTGCTCTAATTCACCTATCTAACCCTTTTATCTTCTCCTACCCTAAAATCTGGATAAGTGATATTCTTAATTTGGTTTCTCAGCACTTTGTACTTTCCTTGGCATTGGCTTGTCTGTGCCTACTAGAATGTCAGTGCCCTAAGAATGAATAGTGTCTTTTTTTTCACCGCTGTACCAACAGTGTCTCTCACAGGGGATGACATAGAATGGGTGTTCAGTAAATATTTATTTCATAAAAGGAAAAACAATGATATATATTCCTAATAAACAGATATGTTATTTAATAACTAAAATTTTGGAAAAATGAATTCAGTATAGTAAGACAAGTAAGAGATTTCAGAACAGGGAGAATTAAATTTGAAGTATTAGAGTTGTGTTCTGTTAATTTTTATAAAGCTTTGAACTCACATGATGTGTGGAATGCTGTTTAATTAAAGTGCTTTCCTCTTTATGTGCCCAAAAACCCAATCAATATAACACCTATTGGAAAAATTAGATTGTGTTGGAACTGAAAATTACCGCCTGCCCCCACAAAGACACGCACATAGAAACTTGGCATTCATAATTTCCAACCAATTTAAAAATTCTAAAAAGTTTTAGAAGGAAGCTTTTCAGAGAAGGAACATGTAGAAACTTTCTTTCTTGTCTTTTAATCAAAGGAAGGATTCATTTCTGAAAGCTGTCCATCTGGTTCCTTTCATGAGCTCTAAATTTACATGATAAAACAGCAGAAATATAATTAATATATTTTTTCAATAAGAGACAGTTTTAGGCATGTGCTTCAGCAGTGAATTGTGAAAGCTTTGACACATCTAATTTTGAAATCTATGACTCCACCCTGGAGAGGATGAAGGAGAAGCTAGGGCCTGCAGCCTTTTGCTTATGAGATCTTACATGTGATCTATAGCTGCAACCCATGGGAGGATAGTTTCAATTTTGCCCTTGAAACATGGATCAAGGACTATTGCCAACACAGTCTTTTCTGTCACACATTTCAATGATTCTAAATCAGTGAAGAAGTTATGTCTTCTAGCAGCATTACTGTGTTTGAATCTCTTTCAAATCTGATCTGCAACTACTAAACCTGGAGATCTGCATTCCAAACACAAACAAAAAAAAAACTGGCAGCAAGTCTTGTAAAAAAATTATACCATTAATATTCTCAAGAAGTAGATTGACCAGTAAATGAACTGCTGTAGCACAGGATAAGAAGTAGTAAGAGAGCCCTACAGTATATTTTTAAAAATGGAAAGCCTGGGAGGGGGACAAGATCAGATTGTCAGTCTTTCAGGGACAAACGTATCAAGTTCATTGCAGAAGTTCAATCACATCAACACCAGCATATGGTAGACATGTACAAATAAAGAGAAAGAATATAGTTGCTGAATAATAAACTGGAAACTTGGGATCCCTGCAATATAAATACTAGGTTTACTAATTGTTGCAGGACAAAGCACTTAATTTCAGTCAGCATTTTCTGTAAAATATTAGGCATGGGTTAAATCTACCTAATGAAGTTCTTGGGATTAGTGTCTGAATTGGCACTTGGGAGGATGATACAGGAGGGAGGCTTATAGTCTGGGGGTTTATTCTGGCTTCTTTTCTATAGATAAATGGATGACTATGAATTGAAAATTAATTATTCTTATGAAATGACCCCTCCAAGACTTGCCCAACAAGAGTGCTCAGGACTCTGGGAGTTTTAGGGAAATTTATTAGGACACAATACCTTTGGATATATTCACATATACATATAAGGCACATAGTGAATCTGATTCTTGACTTGGAAATTTAGATTAGTAGAAGGTTTGAAAATAACAATTGTTAGGATATGTTCATCAAAGGAAGGAGTGCATGTCTTCTCTGCTTACACACCCATACCAACTTCATATTTTGAATTAATCAAATTATGTATGTGTGATCTCAGACACAGTGGACAAGGGAAATGACTGACAAGAGCAAGAAGGGATGATCAAGAGGGAATTCTTTCCTTTTATAATAATAATTTATAATTTTTTGGTAATCCCAAAATGTTTATGTGGAAACATTCATGGTTTAGCAGCTTAGTGGTAGCCAGTTACTTTCTCCTATGACTAAGGTACATGACTAGACACCCTTGACTTCCATGCCAGAGAACACTGTCTGGTCTGCAAAAAGAACTTAATTTTGCATATATGCTACACTCCCTCCAAGAAAAGAAATCTGATCCTAGTTAAACCTTGATGAAGGGTAGGGAAAATTATAATATATAAAAAATTAAGTCATGGCTAAATATAAACATCTTATCAAAGAAACAGTAACTTTTTCTAATGGTTATTTTCTTTATACTGTATTAAACAAATCAGGAGCAGATTAACATGTACATTCATACCAATCTTTTTTCCAACACGTGAACCATTTTGCTGGTTTCAAAAGCCTAAATCAGTTTTTCCCAAAAATGTCCAATCGTAAGAGGTCCTTTAAGTGTCGGTTTTCAAAAACGTATTCTGTGGTCCCTGTCCCACACATGTTGACACCGAATCTCGAGGAAGGTGTGGGAATCTGTATGTTTTAGAAAAAGAATCCCAACTGATACTTATTCTCAGACATGGTTGGGAAACACAGTCTCAAACTATTTTCTAAATTTGAGCCTTTTTTCTAATTTATCTGTGAGAAGTCAGAATTCCTCACATTGGATAAACAGCATTTACTTTTCTGTATATCTTTCATATTGAAGGCAATTCCTTGTAGGTAAGGAGATAACAATCAGTATTAATAATTATGTTGTTGAAAATGAACACTGTTTAGGTCACACATTCTAAATAATCTATATTATTTTTGTAAATCATGAGAAGAATGATTTGGGAATCCCCTGCACTCACTAAGCAATTCTTAGCAGATGTTCTAAGTGACTTGGATTTCCCTGGTTAATCAAATTACATGAAAAATGTTAAGTTGGGTTGTTGCTCTGTCATCATGCTTTAATAACTCTCAGTGCACTTATGTCGTATTTTTGTAATCATGTGCTAATTACTAACTGCCCTATTCAGAGTAAGGACTAGGAAAAGCCTAAAGATTATTTAGAACAGGATCAGTCTGGTATTTGGTGCTATCTTTCTTAATGATGCCTGTTTCGGTTTGCTAAAGCTGCTGAAACGCAATCTACCAGAAATGGACGGGCTTCTTACAATAAGGGTTTATTAGGTTGCAAGTTACAATTCTGAGGCCATGAAAAATGTCTAGAGCTCCTTACTGCTACAATGCTCTGATCTCATAGAGACTTCCAATTCACAGACATCCACCCTTTTCACTGTACCTAATTACCGCCAGGCCTGGCTTCACTGGAATGCACCTGTGCAGTTGCACAGGGCTGCTGCTCAGAAGGGCCTCATACTTGATGTAATGCTCTGCCATCGCCATCTTGAAATTCTTAATAATTTTTAAACAAGGGGCCACATATTTTCATTTTGCACTGGGCCTGCTAATTTTGTAGCTGTTCTGATTACCCTCTTCTGCATTTGCAGCTTCAGGTCCTTGAGACTTGCAGTTCTTTTTCTTGAAATCTGTTAATCCAATTCCTCAAAGGGCTGAACGCTTTTCCTAGGATAGTAGCAAAAATTTTAACTCAGGGAGACTTTCCTTAATCACTCTTATCCAAAAAAATACTCTCTGCCTGTCATGTCCATACATGTTACTGTTTATTTTTTATTTTTTATTTTTTTATTGAGATTTTTCACAAGCCATACAATTATCCAAAGATCCAAAGTATACAATTGCCCATGGTACCATCATACAGCTGTACATCCATCACAATTAATTTTTTTCTAATATTTAGAACATTTTCATTACTCCAGAAAAGAAATAAAGACAAAAAAAGAGGAAACTAAAATCCTTCCATACCCCTAACCACACCCCTCCATTATTGATTCAAAGCATTGGTATAGTACATTTGTTACTGTTGATGAAAGAATGTTAAAATACTGCTAACTGTAGTATATAGTTTGCAATAGGTACATATTTCTTCCCATATGCCCCTCTTTTGTTAACTTCTAGTTATAGTGTCATACATTTGTTCCAGCTCATGAGAGAGACTTCTAATATTTGTACAGTTAATCATGGACATTGTCCACTACAAGATTCACTGTTTTATACATTCTCATCTTTTAACCTCCAACTTTTCTCTGGTGACATATGTGACTCTGAGCTTACCCTTTCCACCACATTCACAGAGCATTCAGCACTGTTATTTATTCTCACAGCATGCTGCCATCACCTCTGTCCATTTCCAAATGTTTAAGTTCACCCTAGTTGAACATTCTGCTCATAATAAGCAACTGCTCCCCATTTTTAGCCCCATTCTATATCCTGGTAACTTATATTTCATATCTATGCATTTACATACTGTAACTAGATCATATCAGTGAGATCCTGCAATACTTGTCCTTATGTGTCTGTCTTATTTCACTCAATATAGTGCCCTTAACATTTCTTTATTAACCCATATTTTTTACTGTTCTGTTCACACACCATACATCCCGTCCTAAGTAAACAATCAATGGTTCCTTGTATAGTCACATATTTATGTATTCACCACCATCACCACTATCTATATAAGGACATTTTCATTTCTTCCACAAAAAAGATGGAAGAGTCAAAGAAGGTAGAGAGACAAAAAAATAAAAATAAAAATAAAAATAAAAAGAGAAAAAAACATGATAGCTAGGAAGCAACAAAAGGAAAGACAGCATTAAACCAAAGTAGAATAAAGAGTCAGACATCACCAATGCCAAGAGTCCCATACACCTCCCCCATCCCCCCCCATATGCATTTAGCTTTGGTATATTGCCTTTGTTACATTAAAGGAAGCATAATTCAATATTTCTGTTAATTATAGTCTCTAGTTTGCATTGATTGTATTTTCCCCCAATCCCACCCTATTTTTAACACCTTGCAATGTTGACATTCATTTGTTCTACCTCATGTAAAAACATCTTTGTACCTTTTATCACAATTGTTGAGCACCCTAGTTTTCACTGAGTTATACAGTCCCAGTTTTTATCTTCCCCCTTTCTTTCTGTTGTCCCTCATGCTCCTAACCTTCCTCTTTCAACCATACTCACAGTCATCTTTGTTCAGTGTACATACATTGCTGTGCTACCATTTCCCAAAATTGTGTTCCAAACCTCTCACTCCTGTCTTTTCCTGTCTGCAGTTCTTCCTTTAGTGTTTCCTGTAGAGCATGTATCTTGTTCACAATCTGTCATGGTCTGTTTGTCAGAGAATATTTTAAGCTCTCCCTCGTATTTGAAGGATAGTTTTGCCAGATACAGGATTCTTGGTTGGTGGTTTTTCTCTTTCAGTATCTTAAATATATCACCCCACTTCCTTCTTGCTCCATGGTTTCTATTGAGAAATCCAGACAGTCTTATCAAGCTTCCTCTGTATGTGTTGGATCACTTCTCTTGCTGCTTTTAGGATTCTCTATCTTTGACATTTGATAATCTGATTATTAATTTTCATGGTGTAGGCATTTTCAAATCTATTCTGTTTGGGGTATGCTGCACTTCTTGGATCTGTAATTTTATGTCTTTCATAAGAGATAGGAAATTTTCATTGATTATTTCCTTTATCATTGCTTCTGCCCCTTTTCCCTTCTCTTCTCCTTCTGGGACACACATGACACATACATTCCTGTAATTTATATTGTCATTCAATTCCCGGAGATGTTGCTCATGTTTTTCCATTCTTTTCTCTATCTGTTCTTTTGTGTATAGGCTTTCAGGTGTCTTGTTCTCCAGATCCTGAGTGTTTTCTTTTGCCTCTTGAGATCTCCTGTTGTATGTCTCCATTGTGTCTTTCATCTCTTGTGTTGTGCCTTTTATTTACATAGATTCTGCCCATTGGTTTTTTGAACTTTCAGTTTCTACCTTATGCATGCCCAGCATTTTCATTTTACACTTGATCTCTTTTGCCACATTTTCCCTAAACTTTTTGAATTGATTTGCATTAGTTGTTTCAATTCCTGTATCTCAGTTGAAATGTAAGTTTTTTCCTTTGACTGGGCCATAACTTCATTTTTGTTAGTGTAGTTGTAGTTTTCTGTCGTCTAGACATCTGGTTTCCTTGGTTACCCAACTCAGGTTTTCCCAGACCAGAATGGGCTCAGGTTTCAGAAGGAGGCAATAGTATCAGGTATCCCTGAGGATGTGTCTTAGAAGATTGTTACACCTTTTGAGGCCTCAAGCCATTGTGCTTTTCTGCCCAGCATGTGGCACCTGTCAGCCTATCACTCCATACTGGTGTAAGGAGGTGTGGCCCATGGCTATTTTCTCCCAGGCTCTGGGGTCTGTTTCTGAATGGAAGGCAGGCAGTAGAGCTTGGCACCACCTCTTTCCTCTTAGGGAAAATACACCCCCTGGGGAGATATCACTTGCATTCGAATGGTCTCTCTGACTCTGCTATCTCCACCATTGTCTGGGTCAGATTTCTGGGAACTGAAAATGGCTGAGGCTTTTTCCACAGAGCTGAAAAATGGACAGAAGGCCTCCCTTCAGGGCCAGTCTGTGGCTACCCTCAGTTTCACCTGTTGGCCAGAGATAGCACCTGGTTCTCTGGGCTCCCCAACCTCCCGGAGAGGTCCTCCGGCTCTCAAAGGTCAGTCATCTCCAAAAGCCTCTGTCTGCTTGTTGGAGATTTGTGGCTTGAATTGAGCAGTCAACATTTGTTAATTAATACCTCAGTAGGAGCTGGATTGAGGTATATTTGCTTGTTCAGAGAGTGATGCTCTCTAGCACAGCAAGGCTTTGCATTTTGGGCTGCTGCGGGGGAGGGGCCCTCGGCTCAGGTCCGCAGTTTTTACTTACAGATTTTATGCTATGATCTTGGGCATTCCTGTGAATCTAGGTTGGTGTATGATGTGTGGACAGTCACATTTGTCCCCCAGTAGTTATTTCAGATTATTTACTAGTTGTTCCTGGTTGTTCCAGGGTGACTAACTAGCTTCCAGTCATCTCTATGCTATCATCTTCTTCCAATTCCCATGTTACTGTTTATTTCCACTAAAGCATCTATAAAAATATACAATTACTTTGATTGTTTATTTTCTTTTCTTCCCTACTATAGGTAAACTCCATGAGGGGAGTGACCTCATTTAGTCTTATTCAATATTTTATCTCCATTTCCTTACAATGTTGAAAAAATATTTATTAATAGAATAAGTAAGTGATTAAATGAAGCTCAGTGAATCTGATGCATGGGAAGGCTAGGGGAGAATGACATGGGATAAATATCTCAAAGTAAGGAAGGGCCATGAGTTAGGGATATTTGTCATTGTCTTTTAAAAGGGGAAAGACATAAATTTGGGTGGAGTGATTTTTATCAATCTTAGAAAGTTGGAAATTGCATATTTATATAAAAGTGAGTCTCCTGATAAAAGCTTATTACTTATTACAAATTATCATATATTTTGATATATTATTTAAAAGAAAATACAAGAATAATTGATGTCAGCACCACATTTTCTTAGCTTTTTAGACTTTAGAATATTTTAATACTCTCATTAAATGGGCAACAAACGCTGTCTTCTGAATATGTAGATAAAGTAGATCTGGTTGCCACAGTTTGGTGCTACCTAAAAAAAGTATAGCTGTTTTGGTAATGGGTGGTGGTGATGGTAGCACAACATTGAGAGTACAATTTACAACACTGAAATATATACCTGAATATTATTAGAGAGGAAATGCTAGACTGTATATATGGTAAAAGAATAACAATTTTTAAAAATCCATGGGACTACACTGCAGTACACAAATAGTGAACACTTAAATTAAACCATGGGCTATAGTTAATAGCACAGTTACAAAAATTTGCTATAATCAATTGTAACAACTATTCCACACAAATGCAAGGGGTTAATAATAGGGTGGTGTATGGGAATCCCGTATTTTATGTGATTTTTCTGTAAAACCAAAACGTCTCTAATGAAGAAAAGAAAACTCATCAAATTGAAAAAAAAGAAGTGTAGTGCCATTTCATTGGTGTCCTTACCATTTTTCAAGGACAAATATAAAGGAAGTTGAAAAAGTATCTAAATTTACATCTTAGGGGTCATTGGGTGTATTATCATATGTTCAGGTCATTCCGCACATGCCAGTGATCAGAGTTAGAAGTTATACCATTTTCTCATGAACAAGATTTTTCCCCCCGGGCATATATTTTTTCCCTGAAAGAATTATATATTCAGTTAAAATGATCTTATAATCAAGTGAGTAGGTGTACAGAAATGTCAAATAGGAATAATAATATTTCCCACCTACCTGCCTTCACAGGATGCTGTGAGAATTGATATGAAAATGTCTTTGAAGTGTTTTGAACTCTTTAGAAGAAAGATATGATATAAATACAGAGTTATATTTTTGGCAGTATGATTCCAACAGCTGCTATGATAAATCCAATGGTTTAGGATTGGAGGAGTTATAGCCCAAACTCCTCACTATGGACTCGAAGCTCAGAGAGATGAGTTATTCATTTTTTGGGGTGGAGTTGCCACTAACTATAATACTTTTAAAGCAAAAGTCAGCATTGGTTCAGTGGACCTTTAGCTTCAGTGTCATGGGTTTAGGCATAGAAGGATGATGAACTGATAAATGGAGTACCTGGGTTCATACTCCAATGCTTAAAGCCTTTTAAAGTTTCCCATTGCTCTTGCAATAAGATGGAAACCCCTAATTACAACCTACATGGCCCCATATCTCTGACTTCTGTCACTTGTCCCTCTCCCTGCCACTCACTATGTTTCAGACACATTGTCCTCCTTTTTGGTTCTCAAACATGCCCAACCCCTTTGCAGCTCTTTTCTAACCTCTGCAAATCATTATCCCTGGGGACTTAGCTTAATGTCATCTTAATGTCAAAGAGGTCTTCTTTGACCATCTTATTTTAATTGGCCCACATTCTCTGACTAGTGATATCACCTTATCTTGTTTATTTTCTGAATAATCCATGAATTAAAATAAATTTTAAAAGCATTCCTTGACATCCAGCAACTGATGTGATGTTCAAATCTTGGCCTCAATTTTATTACAAAGTGTTCTGACCTTTACAGCTAAACCATGTTTGTCTCCTGTGGGACATAAATAATCTCACCAAATATTCACATCAACAAGGGCACTGTGCAATGCACAAAATAACAGACATCCCCTTCTGTACCAAATAAGTGTCTACTACAGTTGTACAAGTTACTGCTTTGACTTGCTCTAATCTACCTTTCCAGGGGTAAGGTTTATTGCAATATCCAATCATAGACTTGTCTCTGCTTTCTGACAACACCCAATATAAGCAAATCTCTGCTTCCTTAGATGCTCTCCAATTCTTACCCGGCCAATGCCCAAATCTTATAATATGCTTTTTGTCTAATACCTCTTCCTGAGAGGCACCACAATTCTGTAAGGTGTATGTTCTCCCTAATTGCAATGAGTAATAGATATAGCTTGTTCAATTACATATGTTTCCAGTGGCCTTTGGCTGAATTAACTATGGCCTAGAGCATTTATTTGTTTACTTACTTTTTGTCTGTCTCCTTCATTAGAGGATGTGGGCTTTCTTCTTCACTTCTTTATTGCTGGCAGCTTTCTCCACAACTCTTATTATGCCTGGCACCTAATAGGTACCCAATAAATATTTGATGAGTGAATGATCAATTAATATATATGACTTTACTTTTACACCCTCAGGTGTCTTCTTTAAATCTTTTTAGGTCATTCCCGGTAATATTATGGAAGCATAAAGGGAAACGTATTTTCTGAATAGGTAGTGACATATTAGAAATGGCATGTGAGGAAAACTATTCCTGGTACTGGGTGTAGAATGGATTTCAGAGCAAAGATAATGCATTTTATTATGTTAGGTTATGAAAGTTAGGTTTGGGGTGGACATTTGTGTAAGGGAAGACTGTGGCCTATTTGAGAACTGTACTACATAGTCGGTCTTGTGTTTGTGTTGGTTGTAAGGGTGGGTTGAACTGTGTACTCCAGTTTGGACATGCTCTTGGTCTTAGTCTACATACTGATGGATATGGACCCTTTGGAAATAGGATCTTTTCAAGATGTTACTTTAGTTAAGGTGTGGCCCGAGTGATTCAGGTTGAACTTTAATCAGGATTATTGGAATCCTTTATAAACAGAATGAAATTTAGACAGAACGGAATTCAGACAGAGAGGAGAGAGAAAGTTATGGGGAGTGACCATAAGCTGGAAGTAAATGGAACCCAGAAGTGAAAGGAGAAGATGCTGCCATGTACATTTCTATGTGACAGAAAAGCCAAGGACCAAAGATCACTGGCAGCCAGTCCCAGAATCCCAGTCTTTGGCCAGAAAGCATTGTCTTGTTGATGCTTTAATTTTGGACTTCTCCTAGTCTCAAAAATGTCAATAAATTCCCATTGTTTAAGTGAATCTATTGCATGTTATTTGTTTTAGCAGATGAGAAAATGAAATAGCCATTGTAATCTTATCTCGTAAAAATGATTTGTATATATTCCCTTTAAAACCATTTCTGTGTGGAATGGGTAGACAAGTTGAGAGTATTAGAGCTTTATAGTTTAAATTATTACATGAAAAAATTATTAGTAATCTGTGGTTCATACATTCTTTGTTTTTAAAATTGCTTGCTTTGAAAACACTGAATTATAGTGACACTTAATGAAAAAGAGTCACTTGAGTCCAATTTAAAGATTTTTTTAGATATTAAATAAGAAATGATATCACATCAAGCATGAAAGGTGATATTTATAGAGAACTGTTTAATTTTACAAATATTCTTGACAGTCAAGATTTTCTAAGACATTTTGTAAAATAAAGGAATACAAAGATGGAAAAAGTTAATTTCTGACTGCTTATGTAAGAAAAAATATAAGCTGTTTTATAGGCAATCCATGCAATAAGAAGTATAGACTAAATCTACTGCTTCTCTGCTGTTAGGATAATTTTGTATAAAACAGACTTTCTGAAATTCACAACTAATTTGCCCATAAATTTAGAAATAAATATTGGATTCACTGACAAAGAAAGATGTGTATTATTTTTTTCTATGTATAGTAATATAAAAATTAACTCAAATTGCTACAAGTAGTAGTCACATATACTCAGATGACTGAATTTGGCAATGTATAATTCTGTATGGAAATTCATAAGGAAATAGTAAATAATGATAGAGTCTCATTTAATATAACTGAGCATAGGCTCACTTTTGCAGAGACTTCTTAGAATATGTAACTTTCTTTTAAATTATAAAATCAAATTCTTTTAAGTGACTAGTAATTAAAACTTTCTTCTAATTTGGATGCCTGGTCATTTCTAAATGTTTCAGTTGCAAGTTTAATACTACTTTCCCATGGTTTAAGCTTTTTGTGACTTTTCACCTTTCACTATGAGCTATTGTATTTGATTTCATGTCTTTAAATCTTTTGAGCTCTGAGTTTCACATCTAAATCTCCTGCAAAATGTAGGCTTAAAATACATTGTTCCTATTACAGGAGAAACTTTATTTTATAGAGTGTGAACAGCTGTGCTAAATACTGACCTAATGTTTAAATTACCATTGAGAACAAAAGTGTGTGGGGAGGTGGAATGGGGGGTTGTTGCATTAATTAAAAAATAGTTTCCAAGTGCCAGGATCATAAGTGTGACAAGGCAACAAAAATAAGGAAAAAGGACCAGAGTGAAGATTAAATCTTCGTGTTACTGGAAAACAATTCACCATGAGGACTTGGAATTTTCCATTATGGACTGTCTCATTCTATAGTTTTTATTGTTTATATTTATGCATGCAGCAGGGTATACCCAAGTAGTTACTCAAAAAATCACATTTGTTCTGGCTCAGATTATTTCTGAACTACTTATCTCACTAGTGCTCCCTTAACTAAAAAGTTTGAGGGATGTAAAAGGGATTCTGGTGTAACTTTTACAGAAAGAGGCTTAAGGCAGTTTCAAGGGAACACATCAGTGTTTCTGGCAGGAATTTATCTTGAATGATGTTCATGATTTCCAAGTTATCTTGCTTTGAGACAAGCACAAAGAATTACTTAATCTGAGGAAGGACAAAGAGATGAAGGAGAGGGAGCTTTAACACTTTCTCTTCAGTGAGTCTCCAAGGGGAAGAAGACAATTATTTATTTATTTTCATTAAAACATGAGGTGGAGGTAGTTATAGTAGTTAAAGCATATTTACTCTTGTTTTTTGTAGGCTAAACATGGGGCAATTATGTCTCAAACTTGGGCAGAAGGGATCAGTTCTGCACTTGACTATGTTCTCCTTGCAGACCCCAGATATTTTGGTAAAGAGCAATTGATAGACTTCATATCGATAATCCATAGAGGGAGACAGAATTAAAGACAGAAAAATCACTATGGTGATCAATTTAATCCAATTTAAAAGTACTTGGTTCAGAAATTCCTTGGGAGCCAGATGTTTTGAAGACTGGAATAGAATAGTATTATGTTCTCTGTTTGTCACTATCTACTACATAACTGTCCTAACTAATAGGCCTCCCTTTTCTTAAAACCAGTATTCTTGGACATGGGTGCCTCAACGAAATAAAAACTGCTCCCCAAAGCATGTCTCATTAACCCTGGATATTTATAGGACAGTCTTTTTAAAAATATGGTTTTACTGAGAAATACTCATATACCAAACAATCCATCCAAAGTGTACAATCAACGGCTTTTAGTATAATCACAGAGTTGTGCATTCATCACCACAAACAATTTTAGAACAGGTACATTACTCCAAAAAGAAAAATCCTGTACCCTTAGCAGTCACCTCCCAATCCCTCTAAATTCCAAGGCCTACATAACTAATAATCTAATTCTGTCTCTATAGATTTTTTTATATTTATGTTATATACAAATGAAATCAGACTATATGTAGAACACTGTGTCTGGTTTCTTTCACTTGGCATAATTTTTTTTAATTATTATTATTTTTAATTAGGAAAGTTATAGTTTTACTTACAAGTCAGGTGAATAAATACAAAGCTCCTATATACCCTGTATTAGTTAGGGTTTTCCAGGGAAAGAGAATCAACAAGAGATATCTGTAAATTCAAGACTTTATACAAGTGTCTCACATTACTGTGGAGATGCACAAGTCCAAATTCTGTAGGGCAGGCAGCAAATTGGCAACTGCAATGAAGGTGTTGGATGAACTCCTCAGGAAATGCTTCACTGGCTAGCCAAAGAAAAAGTGAAAGTCCTCTCTTTCTCTTCCTTAAAAGTCTTCACCTTATTGGATTAAATCCAGCTGATTGAATTCTCTCATTGTGGAAAACATGCCCTTCATTGATGCAATCAGCCACAGATGCAGTCAATTGACTGATGATTTAATAAAACAGTTTACTGGTTTATTAACCAGCCACAAATGTCCTTGTGGTAATGGTTGGATGGTGCTTGCTTGACCAGATACCTGGACACCATCACCTGGCCAAGTTGACACATAAACCTAAACATCACAGTCCACAAATTGTCAACTTGGCAGTATACACACCACCTTACTTTATCTCTAAGTAGAGTACAGTAACAGACACAGATTTCACCTAACAATACTCAGCTTCCTGTGTACAACTGGAAACACTCTAAATCTCTCCAGAATAAGATATAAGTCCTTGGGTGACCTTGACCCTTAAACTTGATTTCCTTTAACTTAAATACTGTGAAATGAACAATACAGCTTATGTCATATGATAAGGGGATAATATAGAGAAGAAAACAAAGATATTTGCTTTATGTACAAATGAAAACATACTCATAACAAGGAGGAAATATTCATGCCATCATGGTCCTCATTTCTATAACTGGTTATGTGGTCATAGTTCATGTTTATCACTACCTTCTTCCACTACCCATTCCATGTCCCTTTACCCTTAGCAAGCACTTCAGCTGGCCATGGTTATTTGCTTGGTGGGGCGACCCAAATCTTCAGTCCTGAAGTTTCTTGGCCATTGGTAGTCCTGCCTAGGTTGGGTTGTTGCAGTTTTCCATTGACTTTAATCACAGGGCATGGTAGTACTAAGAGATGCCCTAGAGTGTTTCCTGTATTCAAGGAAAACTCTTCTTTACCTCCACTGTGTAGTTGCAGTGCTATTTTCCCTTGATAGTCAGGATGAATCACCCCAGCCAGTACAGTACTCCCCTTCCTTGCCTGTTGATTCAGAGACATGAGAAGCCCAAAGTGGCCAGGTGACAGTCTTAACTTCCAGTTCAGTATTGTTGTGTCTCCTGCTGGAAGCACTCCTCCTTTTGGAACTAAGACTTGTAGACCAGCAGAGCTTAAGGGTGCAGGGACAGGAAGCAAAAATTTTCCTAGTGGATCACTAGGAGCAATAGAGAGTGGTGCCACTCCTGTCTCCACACCTTGATTCCTGGACCCATGAATCCTGGCTATGGGAGAAACAGCCCCATAGAGTGGATGCTCATTCAGAGTATACACAGCCTCCTGGAGACCACTCCCCAGCCCTGCAAGGTATTGCCACCTAGTTGGCACCATAATTGAATCTTCAACAGGCCGTTTCACCATTCTATCAATGCAGTTGCCTCTATGTGATGAGGAACATGTAAAACTAGAGAATTCAATGAGCATGTGCCAATTCCTTCACTTCATTTGCCGTGATGTGGGTTCCTTGATCAGAAGCAATGCTGTGTAGAATACCATGACAGTGGATAAGGCATTCCATACATCCATGGATGGTAGTTTTGGCAGAAGCATTGCATGCAGGGAAGGCAAATCCATATGCAGAGTATGTGTCTATTCTAGTGAGAACAGGCAAGATTACTACCCCTTCCATGATGGAAGTGGGTCAATGAAATCAACCTGCCACCAGGAAGCAGGCTGATCACCTCAGGGAATGGTGCCATATTGGGCACTTAGTGGGGTCTCTGCTGCTGGCAGATTGGGCACTCAGCAGTGGCTGTGGCCAGATTGGCTTTCGTGAGTGGAAGGCCATGTTGCTGAGCCCATGCATAACCTGCTTCCCTACCACCATAACCACTTTGCTCATGAGCCCATTGGGCAATGACAGGAGTGGCTGGGGAAAGAGGCTGACTGGTATCCACTGAATGGGTCATCTTATCAACTTGATTATTAAAATCTTCCTCTGCTGAAGTCACCCTCTGGTGAGCATTCACATGGGACACAAATATCTTCATTTTTGCTCACTCAGAAGTGTCTATCCACATACCTCTTCCCCAGACTTCTTTGTCACCAATTTTCCAATCATATTCCTCCCACGTCCCTGACCATCCAGCCAAACCATTAGCAACAGTCCATGAATCAGTATAGTAACACACCTCTGGCCAGTTCTCTTCGAAGCAAGATGAGCATCTAGGTGCACTGCTCAAAGTTCCACCCACTGGGAGGATTTTTCCCTCACCAATGTCCTACAGGGACATCCCAGAAAGAGGCTGCAGTGCTCCAGCTGTCCACTTTCCAGTGGGGCCTACATATTGTGCAGAACCATCTGTAAACCAGGCCCAAGTTTTCTCTTCCTCAGTCAACTGATTGTAAGGAACTCCCCAAGATGCCATAGCTGTGGATTGGAAAAGTGAAGGTAAAGTGGAAGGAGTGGGGCCATGGGCATGTGGGCTGCTTCCTCATGTAACTTACTCACACCTTCAGGAACTGCTGGAGCCCTATCTTGTATATACCATTTCCATTTTATGATGGAGTGCTGCTGTGCACGCCCAACTTTATGGCTTGGTGGATCAGAGAATACCCAGCACATGACAGGTAACTCAGGTCTCATAGTAACTTGGTGGCCCATGGTTAAGCATTCTGTCTCTATTACATCCCAATAGCAGGCCAAATGCTGTTTCTCAAATGGAGAGTAGTTATCTGCAGAGGATGGTAAGGCTTTTCTCCAAAATCCTAAGGGTCTGCATTGTGATTCTCTTGTAGGAGCCTGCAAAAGGCTCCAAACAGCATCTCTATTTGCCACAGACACTTCCAGCACCACTGGATTAGCTGGATTATATGGTCCAAGTGCCAGTGCAGCTTGCACAGCAACCTGGACCTGTTGCAGAGCCTCATCTTTTTCTAGTCCCCACTCAAAACTAGAAGCTTTTCTGGTTGCTTGGTAAATGGGCTGGGCTAGCACACCCAAATGAAGAATATGTTGTCTCCAAAATCCAAATATACCAACTAGGCATTATGCCTCTTTTTTTGGTCATAGGAGGGGCCAGAAGCAACAGCTTATCTTTCACCTTAGAAGGGATATCTTGACATGCCCTACACCACTGGAAACCTAGAAATTTTACTGATGTTGAAGGCCCCTTTATTTTTGTTGGATTTATCTCCCATCCTCTGACATGCAAATACCTTACCAACAAATCTAGATTAGTTTCTACTTCTTGCTCACTCAATCTAATCAACATGATATCATGCTTTTAATGGACCACTGTGGTGTCTTTTGGGAGGGAGAAACAATCAAGATCCCTGTGGACATGATGACATAGGGCTGGAGAGTTGCTATACCCCTGAGGTAGGACAGTGAATGTATACTACTGGTCTTGCCAGCTGAATACAAACTGTTTCTGGTGGTCCTTACTAGAAGATATTGAGAAAACAGCACTTGTCATATCAATAGGTGCATACCAGTTACCATGGGATGAGCTGATTTGGTCAAGCAATGGTACAACTTCTGGAACAGCAGCTGCAATTGTAGTCACCACCTGGTTAAACTTATGATAATTCACTGTCATCCTCCAAGACCCATGTGTTTTCTGCACAGGCCAAATAGGAGACTTGAATGGGGATGTGATGGGAATCACCACACCTGCATCCTTCAAGTCCTTAAGAGTAGCATTAATCTCTGCAATCCCTCCAGGTATCTGGTACTGCTTCTGGATTACTATTTTGCTAGGCAGGGGAAGTTCTAGCAGCTTCCATTTGGCCTTTCCTACCATAATAAACCTCACCCACTGAGTCAGGGAAATAATGTGAGGATTCTGCCAGTTGCTGAGTATGTCTATTCCAATTATGCATTCTGGAGCTGGGTTAGTAACCACAGAATGGGTCCAGGGACCCACTGGACCCACTGTGAGATGGACCTGAGCTAAAACTCCAATGATCACCTGACCTCCATAAGCCCCAACTCACACTGGTGGACCAGAGTGATGTTTTGGGTCTCCTGGAATTAATGCCACTTTTGAACCAGTGTCTAATAATCCACCAAAAATCTGACCATTCCCTTTTCCCCAATGCACAGTTACCCTGGTAAAATGCCTTAGGTCTCCCTGGGGAAGGCTGGGAGGAAGGTTACCAGTATAAATTTTTGGCAGTGTAAGAGGGTCCTTCCCTAAGGGTACCTGGCCTTTCCCTCATTCAAGGGGCTCTGAGTCTGTAATGTCTCAAGTCTGGGAATTGATTAAGGAGCCATGACTCTGTTTTTGTAATTCCAGGTAGACTTTTGTTCACTTGATCTGTTTATACAGATCAAATAAGAATTTAGTAGACTGCCCATCTATTTGTCTTCTAGGTACTAGCCAATACCATAAGTCTCTGTGAGTCAGATTATTTTGACTGCTGCTTTGAGCCTGTTTTCCATTATGTTAGCCATGCCCACCTTGGCTTTGTCAATTAAGTGCTGCCAATTATCCCCACTGGGTTTAAGTATTCCAGTTCAGTGACAGCATTTCCCACAGTAATATCTGACCTGTAGAGAAGGGCAACTACAGAGCTCTTCAGGGATTATGGAGCTAGTCTCACAAATTTATTCCTCACCATCTTTGTAAAAGGTGTGTCCTCTGGACATTCAAGGGGTGTGTGAGCAGGTCTTCCATAAGACATTCCTCTATAGCATTCCAATCTCTCTAAGCCTTTGAATCCCCTCCTCTGCATTATACCAGGGTAGTTCTGGCATTTTGACCTCTGGTAATATCTGCCACCTTTTGATCAAACAAACTGTTAACACCCTTTCTAACCCCTTGAGCTACAACACTGAATGCAGAATCTCTGCTTAGTGGGTCCATGTCAATAAATTCAGCCCAATCCAACTTTATAGTCCTTCCACCATTATCCCACACCCTTAATAGCCATTCCCACACATATTCCCCTGATTTCTGTCTATGTCAATTAGAAATCTTATACAGTTCTTTTGGAATATAGCATGGGTCACACTTTGTACCTCATCCTTTGTGGCCTTCTGGGACTTGAGTCATTATACATCTTGAAACAAAGACTGGTGGTGGGAGTGGATAATGAAAAGAATTAGAAGTATCCCTCAAGCCATTTACCTCAGGACATTCCATTGCAGTTTCATCTCATGAAACAGGATTAATCTCTCTAGACCAAGGATTGACAACTGCTTCCTCAGGGGATGTGATTACAGGTATAGCAGGCACTGAAGGGTTAATCTCTTTAGGTGGAGGTTGGATGGCAGGCTCCTCAGGGCAGACTGGAGGTCAGGAAGCTGTTTCATCAAAGCAGGCTGCAGGTTGGGTACCTGTATCCTCAGGGCAGACTGGAGGTGTGGGGGCTGTTTCCTCAGGGCAGAGCACTACAGGTTTATCTAAAAAAGACACAGTAGAATCCAGGCCAATGTCCTCACTGCCATTATTGTCAATCCATATGTCCCCATCCCAAGTTTCAGGATCCCATTCTTTTCCAATTAATGTCTTTACTTTAACAGCAGAGACCATGGAAGGTCGAGATTTTAGTTTATATTGTAAATCTGCTATGTGCACAATGAGACTCTGGGTCTGGTTTTCAGATATCTCAAGACTGCAGCCACAGGAAATAAGATTTTCTTTCAGGGCACACATAGAAACCATTACATCTGTCATACAATGCCTAAGTTTCCAATTTGAAGCCTTTAGCTCATCCTTTTCTCTTGTAACTTTATCCGGCATATCTAAGAGCAACAAGGCAACATTATTAGACTTCTTTACTCTGCAAAACTCTGTTCAAGTGTCAAAAACAATGTCACCCAGAGCCTTGCTTCATACAAGAGTATGATTAGGAGAATCAGATGGTGATATTTTGTGTATCTACATTGCCAACTCAGGCCATGTACTGTCAGTGCCATCTTGATTATTGGAAATGGAGTCATTAGTGTCTTTGAATCTAATCAGAGTAGAAAACAAATTGTAATAGTCCATTTCAAGATTCTGTTTCTCAAGGACCACTCCTGGTAACAAGCTGTATTAGGGTTCTCTAGGGAAACAGAATCAGTAAGAGATATCTGTAAATACAAGATTTTATAAAAATGTCTCACACAACTGTGAGGATGCATGAGTCCAAATTCCATAGGGCAGGCTGCAAACTGCCAAGTCTGATGAAGGTGTTTGGTGAACTCCTCAGACAGTGAACTGGCAACTCCAATGAAGGTGTTTGATATACTCATCAGAAAATGGTTTGCTGGCTAGCCAAAGAAGAAGTAAAAGTCCTCTCTCTCTCTTCCTTAAAAGTCTTCGACTGATTGGATTAAATCCAGCTGATTGAATTCTCTTATTGCTGAAGGCATGCCCTTAATTGACATAATCAGCCACAGATGCAGTCAGTTGACTAATGATTTAACAAACCAGCTTACTTGTTTATTAACCAGCCGCAAATGTGCTTGCTGTAATGGTTAGGACAGTGCTTGCTTGACCAGACACCTAGACACCATCACCTGGCCAAGTTGACACATAAACCTAACCATCACACCCCCCTCTTACTGTTACTTTGCATTGGCATGGTACCTTTGTTACAGTAGATTAAATAATACCAAAATTTTCTGTTAACTATGATCCATAGTTTCCATTAGGTATATTTTCCCCACATACCACCCTATTATTAACACCTTGTAATAGTGACATATATTTGTTATAATTCATGGTAGAGCATTCTTACATTTTTACTATTAACCATAGTTATCATCCACAACAAGGTTCATTGTGATACACAGTCCCATGTTTACCTTCTAAATTACCTTCTTATGACACACATAATCCTAAACTTCCTATTTTAACCACAGTCACAAGCATAATTCAGCATCTGTTAATTATACTCACAATGATGTGCAACCATCACCACTATCAATTTCCAAACATTTATAGTGAACCTAATTAGAAATTCTGCACAGATTAAGCTTCAGCTCCCCATTTTTCTACCCCCATTCTATCACCAGGTAACCTACATTATAGATTCAAATTCCATTAGTTTCCTTATTATAATTTATATCAGTGAGATTATGCAATATTTGCCATTTTGTATCTGGCTTAATTCACTTAACATAATGTCCTCAAATTTCATCTATGTTGTCAATGCATGAGGACTTCATTCTTTCTTACAGCTGAATAATATTCTACCATATGAATGTACCACATTTTGTTAATCCCTTCATCAGTTGATGTACACTTGGATTCCTTCCTTCTTTGGCAGTTGTAGAAAATGCTGCTATGAAAAACTGCAAATGTCTGTCCACATCTCTGCTCTCAGTTCTTCTGGGAATACACCTGGTAGCAGGATTGCTGTAGCACATGGCAATTCTATACTTAGCTTCCTGAGGAACTGCCAAATATCTTCTGGAGCAGCTGCACCATTTTACATTCACACCAGCAGTGAATGAGTGTTCCTATTTCTTTACATTTTCTCCAACACTTGTAGTTTTCTGTTGTTTTTTGTTTGTTTGTTTGTTTAAAGTGGCCATTCTAATAGGTGTGTAATGATATCTCATTGTATGCATGATTTGCATTTCCCTAATAGCTAGTGGTATTGAGCATCTTTTCATGTGCATTTTCATCATTTGCAATTCCTCTTTGGAAAACTGTCTAGTCAAGTCTTTTGCCCACTTGTTAATTGGATTGTTTGTCTTTTTATTGTTGAGTTGTAGGATTTTTTTATATGTTCTGGATATTAAATCCTTATTGTTTTGTGGTTTCCAAATATTTTATCCCATTGAGTAGGCTGCTTTTACACGTTATTGACAAGGTCCTTTGAAGCACAAGAGTTTTTAATTTTGAAGAGGTCCCATTTATATGTTTTTTTCTTTCACAGCTTGTAATTTGAGTGCAAAGTCTAAAAAATCACTGCCTACTGCAAGATCTTGGAAATGCTTCCCTACATTTTCTTCCAGGAGTTTATGGTCCTGGTTCTTATATTTAGGTCTTTGATTCATTTTGAGTTAATTTTTGTATCGGGTGTGAGATAGAGGTCTTTTTCCATTCTTTTGCATATGAATATCCAGTTCTCCCACTACCACTTGTTGAAGAGACTATTCTGTCCCAGTTGAGTGGACTTGGCAGCCTTGTCAAATGTCAGTTGGCCATAGATATGATGGTCTATTTCTGAGATCTCAATTTCATTCCATTGGAAAATATGTCTATCTTTATGCCAGTACCATGCTGTTTTGACCACTATAGATTTGTAAGATGTTTTAAAGTCAGGAAGTGTGAGTTCTGTAACTTTGCTGTCTTTTTCAAGATGTTTTTTACTATTTGGGGTCCCTTACCCTTCCAAATACATTTGATAATTGGCTTTTCCATTTCTGCAGAGTTGAAAATGCAGACATTTTTAAAATGCAAAATTCCAATGGCTATTGGAATTTTGATTGGGATTGCATTGAATCAGTAAATCAATTTGAGTAGAATTGACATCTTAACAATATTTAAGTCCTCCAATCCATTATCATGGAATGTTCTTCCCTTTACTTAGGTATTATTTAATTTCTTTTAGCAATGTTTTGTAGTTTTCTGTATAGAAGTCCTTTACATCCTTGGTTAAATGTATTACTAGATATTTTACTTCTTTGGCTGCTGTTGTAAATGGAATTCTTTTTCTTAATTTCCTCCTCAGATGGCTCATTATTAGTGTATAAAAACACTATTGATTTTTGCATGTTGTTCTTGTATCCCATCACATTTCTTGAACTGATTTACTGGCTCTAGTATTTTTTTGTAGATTTTTTTAGGACTTCCTATATATAGGATCATCATTGTCTGTAAATAGTGAATGTTTTGCTTCTTTCTTTCTGATTTGGATGACTTTTATTTCTTCTTCTTGCCTAACTGCTCTAGCTAGAACTTTCAGTTCAATGTGGAATAACAGTGGTGATATTGGGCACCCTTGTCTTGTTCCAGATCTTAGACAGAAAGCTTTCAGTCTTTCACCACCAAATACAATGTTAATTGTGGGTTTTTCATGTGTGTCCTTCATTATGTTGAAGAAGTTTCATTCTATTTTTATCTTTGGAAGCATTTTTATCAAGAAAGGGTGCTAGATTTTGCTGAATGCCTTTTCCCACATCAATTGAGATGATCATGAGGTTATCCCCCTTCAATTTGTTAATGTGGTATATCACATAAATTTTTGTTGTTGTTGTTGAATTACCTGTGCCTACCTGGAACGAAATCCACTTGAACATGGTATAATTCATTTAATGTGCTGTTGGATTCAATTTGAAAGTATTTTGTTGAGGGTATTTGCATCTATATTCATTGGACATATTGGTCTGTAATTTTCTTTTCCTGTAGTATCTTTATCTGGCTTTGGTATTAGGGTGATGTTAGCTTCCTAGAATAAGTTAGATAGTATCCTCTTCTCTTCAATTTTATGGAAGAATTTAAGTAGGTGTGGGGACCCATGGCCCAGGGCCCTGCCCCCTCCTCCGTTACTGGGATTCATGCAGCTGCAACCACCTAATTGACCAGAAAACAGGCCCCTCCCCACCAGGGGCAAAAGCATTAAAACTCCCCTCTCCTAATCACTGTTAGCAACAAAATCTTGGGAGACCTTGTAACCAAATCTCATGAGAAACTCAATTGTCGCAAACCTCTATAAGACCCACCCCCCACTTGGCACTCTTCTTTCTCTCTCTGCGGAATGATGGAACACTGACTTCACTCTCCTGACTCACCGCTATCAGGAAAAATCATCTCCTGTTTTATAAGTCCATAATTAAACTTATGGGTAACTCTGCAGCAGGAGTGGTCTTTAATCTTGGGGCTAATCTGGGTTGGAACACCTGGCTTGTCATCTGGGAGACCAAGGAACCATTGGCACTATTGGCATGATGAGTCTGGGAAAGGAGACAGATGAGAGGGAATAACTGGATGGTCTGAAACATTCATGTGGGGAAGGGTGGCAGCCCTCCTGGACGAGTGGGGGCTACTGAGCAACTTTGGCAATGCCCAGAGCTCCCCAGATGGATTGCTGGTTCTCCTGCAGCAGGTTGCAGGACAGTTAGGATTTCATAAGAAAAGGGAGAGGCAACAAGCTGCCATGGCAGTTGCATGGCCTCTGTTAGGAGCTGTGTGCTCACCCACAGAAAAGGCTCTGGCCATAAAAGCTGAAGTTTGCTGCCTAGAAGGGGACCTTAAGTTAGAAAGAGACAAGTGGATAGCCCATGCAGATTTGAAGGATGCATTAAATGAGAGGCTGTGCCAAGCACATAAAAGTTTAGAGACATTAGCATGCTGGTATGCTACAGTAAGGGCACAAGCTGCCTCAAGGGCAAATCTGGTGTATTGTGAATTTTCCTGATGGGGATCCCAAAGTGTGGGACCCTGCTGATTGTTCTTCAGATGAGGATGAGCCCCCATCTGACTGGGAACCTGAAACTGAGGAAAGTAAGCATGTACTTCCTCTGGTCCAACAAAAGATCAAAGGGAGCAAATACAATACCCCGATCCCCAGGCAGGGTGTGTGTTTGCTGGTTGGTATATATTATGCTCCCCAGAATAAGCCATATTCTTTGATGCAATCTTGTGGGGGCAGATATGTTAGTGTTGATTATATCAGAACCTATTGATTCAGTGTTTCCATGGAGATGACTTAACTGTGGGCAAGACCTTTCATTGGATAACTTCCATAGAGGTGTTGCCCCACCCTTTCAGTGTGGGTCTTGGTTGGATCACTGGAGTATTTTAAAAAGAGCTCATGAACAGAGGGACCTCAGAGAAACTGAGAGTGGTATTTAGAAGAGAAGCTGCAGGTAAGAGAGGACAAAACACCCCAAGAGCAGCATTTTGGAGAACACCATTTTGAAATGCAACCTGGGGGCAAATGGATGCCAGCCATGTGCCTTCCCAGCTAACAGAGGTTTTCCAGAAACCAATGGCCATCCTTCAGTGAAGGTACCCTATTGTTGATGCCTTACCTTTGGACACTTCATGGCCTTAAGACTGTAACTCTGTAACCAAATAAACCCCCTTTATAAAAGCCAATTCATTTCTGGTCTTTTGCAAAATGACAGAATTAGCAAACCTGAACAAGGGGATGGTGCTGCAGCTGCCATTGCCCTAGCAGCACCTCCTGATCAAAAGTTGCAGGTTACAGTATGGAATTATACTACCACTGAATTATGGGAAATTGGGAATCAATAAAGACAAAAATCTAAAGAAAATTTTACCAAATTGGCTGCTGCACCTATGGGACATTGGCATGGAGGGAATACTGTTTTCAGGGCATTGTTTCAGTTTGCTAATGTGGCCATTATGCAAAATACCAGAAATGGGTTGGCTTTTATAAAGGGAGTTTATTTGGTTACAAAATTATAGTCCTAAGGCCATAAAGGTGTCCAGAGAAAGACATCAACAGTAGGGTACCTTCACTGAACAGAACTGTTGGCATCAAGAAAACCTGTCATCTGGGAAGTCACATGCAGGTGGCTGGCATCTGCTCCAGGGTTCTGGTTTCAAAATGGCTTCCTCCCAGGATGCTTCTTTCTAGGTGTCTGAGGGTGTTCTTTTAGTTTCTCTCAGGCAAGCTCTGGACTAGCAAAAGTCTACTTTCAATGGTTGTCTCCAAAATGTGTCTCTTGGCTGCTATGAGGTCCTTCTGTTTGTGAGCTTTTATAGGGCTCTGGTAAACTAATCAAGACCCATGCTGAACGGGCAGACCCACACCTCCATGGAAATAATCTAATCAAGGGTTACTCACAACTGGGTTGGTCACATCTCCATGGAAACAGCCTAATCCAAAGATTCCAACTTAATCAACACTAATATCTCTGCCTCACAAGATTGCATCAAAGAATATGGCTTTTTGGGGGACATAGTACACCCAAACTGTCACATTCCACCCCCTGGACCCCAAAATGACATGATCTTTCCATATACAAAATACATTCATCCTATCAAATTATCACAGAAACTTAAATTATTTCAGTAACAATAGGTAAATACAAGATCTCATTAAAATCAGTCACATGTGTGGTCTTGTCCTAAATTTCCCCCTGGCTATGGACCTGTGAAACCTAGAACAAGTTATCTGCTTCCAATATACAAAGGAGGGACATTCATAGGATAAACATTCCCATTGTCATAGGGAGAAATTGAAAGGAAAACAGGGTTCACGGGACCAAAACAGTTCCTAAAATTTGCAGGGCAAACTCCATTAATTTCAAAGCCCTAGAGTCATTTACAGAATGATGTTGTATCCTTGGGGCTTGAGAAAGTGGGAGTCCAACCCTTTCTAAGGGCCTTCATGGCAGCCCTTTTCTCTCCAAATTCTAGGGTGGGTGCTCCAAATATCCATGCCCTGGGGAGACCACCTTCTCAGCCCCACCCTCCTCACACATTGGGGCACCACCCAGACTCTGCCTCTCCAGGGCAAAGGATCTCCCCTCTCCAAATAGAAGGGTGTTGGCCAGGCTTTCCCCAATCCCCAAGTGAATGTGCTCCACTCTCTCTGAGGCCTCTGGTGGCAGCACTCTTCCTGAGCATCAAGGCAGAAGGCTCACACTCTGCCTCTGGGGCAAACTCACCCTTTCCATATGCATGGGCCACTTTGCTCTCCCTGCCCAAGACCTCTTGACTCCAGACCCCAATTTCCATGATTCTGTCTTTGAAGAAATTTTTCCTTCAATTTGTCTCTTCTCCACCTCCTCCAGTCCAGACCAGCAGTGGCCCTGTCTATACAGATCTCAGAAAAATTTTGTAGGCTTGGCAGGCAGTTGAAGGGGTCAAAACCATTAGATAATAGGACTTTCCACAACTCTTTTCTGGATAATTCCATCTCCAATCCTGGCTTGTACTGAAATGGTGGATGTGTTACATGTTTGGTTAAATCCTCATGTATGACTGTATCCTTTGGGTTCTCACTTTCTGGAAGCCCAGAATTTTCCAAACTATCAGTTTCTGCTTTCTTTGTACCCAAGAATTCAATTCTCAGGTTATCTCTTTCTTCTCACATTTTAGTATAAGCTGTAAGAAGAAGCCAGGCTACATTCTCTACATGTAGTTTGGAGATCTCTTGTGCTAAATATCCAAGGTTGTCATTTTCAAATTCTGCTTTCCATCTGACACCAGTACACAATTTTGCCAATAATATGTCTGCCTCACAAGACTGCATTAAAGAACATGGCATTTTGGAGGACATAATACATCCAAACCAGCAGACATGAACAAAGCAAATTGGCCTCTATTACCATTCACCTTTCCCTCTGCCAACATATATATTCCTTAGCCACCTTACTTGAGTCCAGCTCACTGTTAAATTGGTTAGTGACTTAGCGTAAGGAAACTTGTAAGGCCTCCTCCCATTGGAGCACAATTGATGAATTACAAGATATACTAAGTGGAACGGGGATGAAACATGCAATTTAAGCTGCTAACTTTGTGGGACCTGATAACAAAACTTTCACCACAGGCATAAAACACACCATCTTACAAAGTACCCAGAATCAATGGTATGGGACACTGGTGCCCATTCTTAGCACATTGATGGGGCAACCCATCTCCAGGGCTGCCCAAGTAGTAGCAGATCTAAGAGAATCTGAACGCCTGAGGCAAAAAGTGTCTGGAGTCAGGACTACAGGCTGTGCCCTTAAAAGACATTAAGGTCTAAACTGCATGTCACACGGAGAGATGTAGGCTGACCTAATAGGTACTGGCACTAAAATGGAAGATATTTGTAGACAGCTGAACCCTGTGCTAGTAAGGCTACGGACTAAGTCACCAAAATGGCAGAGATACAACAAAATTTAGAACAAGATCACTGGAGGGAGAAAGGATCTCTGGCTGAAAAACTCAGCTCTTACAGTATAAAGAGGTCCTGCTCCTCCTGATAAGGAGGCATGGCAAGACTCTTTTCCCCTTGCACATGGGATAGGTCAAGATCAATAAATAAAATCTATATATGGGAACACTGAGGATTTGAAGCCACATGTTGAGTTAACTATTTTCTGGTCCCTCATTAACGAACAAACTTTCAGCACTAGTGAATACTGGAATGAAATGCACCCCAATGTATGGAAAATGGACATGGCCCAGAGGGCCTGTTAGCCATCACCAGGTATAGAGGCCAAAGTATTAAAACAACACAATAATCACTAATGCAGATTGGCCAGCTACCACTCAAGAGTACATATTGTACATATGTCCTATTCCAGAATATGCATTAGAAATTAATATTTTTGCAGAATATCATTGTGCAAACTATTGTAGGTGAATTCCATCTCTGGGGCTAAGTGGTCAAAACTGTCCGAAGAGGATGCTCTAAGTGGTCACTGGTAAAAATACCCTCCCCAGATGCACAGTAGCAGTGCATCAATATAAGTTGCCAAGAAATTACTGCTACCATCAAGGAATTAGAGAGAGTGGACATTGTAATCCCCACTCACAGCCCATTTAGCAGTCCATTCCAGTCAGTAAGAAAAACTGATGGAACCTGGCAAATGACTATTGATTATAAATAGCTTAACAAAGTAACTATTCCTTTGTTTTCAGCTATATCAAATATAACTAATTTGTTATAAGGCATAAATATGCAATTAGGCCAGTTTCATTTTGTGTTAGACCTTGCTAATGCTTTTTATATTATCTCTTTAGACCCCTCCAGCCAGCCTTCATTCATTTTCATGTGGGAAAGACAACAATGGATATTTGCCATCTTATCACAAGGATATCTTCATGATCCCACTATTTGCCATGGTTTGGTAGCTCAAGATTTAAAAATGTGGAAACTTCTGGCAGAGATCACTTTCTTTACACTGATGATACTGTGTTGACAGGTAACTCTCTTGCAGAATTGGAAACCGCTGCTAAGACTATTCCCTTTGCTGTTGTTGAAGAGGTGCAAAATTACCCCACTCCACCTACTCCTAATCAGCTCATGGCTTTCCTTGGTTTGTTGGGCTATTGAAGGCTGTTTATACCACATTTAGTGCAGATTCTAAAACCTTTGTATGTCCTACTTAGGAAAGGAAAAACATGGGAATGGGCTGTTCCACAACAGGCTGCTTTTGAAAAAGTCAATTCGGCTATTGCACAGGCTCGGGCTTTATGGAGGGTAGACCCAGATATGTCTTGTGAATATTGGCTTTGGGTGGGGCTTGTGGCAAAGGGAACAGGCAAAGGGAGTTCCCATTGGCTTTTGGTCTCACCTCTGGAAAGGAGCCAGAATTTAGTATAGTCCCTTAGAAAAACGATTGTGTGATGCCTAAAGTGCCCTGCTGCGAGCTGGAGGACTAAACCCAAAATGCCCTTGTCATTGTGCACTGCCATCCCCATTCAGGGGTAGATAAAATGCATAGCAAATAAACTGAATCCGGGGAGTGCTCAGCTCAGTATTCTGATAAGATGGAAAGCCTATCTGCTGCAATGTGGCGTCTTTAAGAACAGCCCCTTAAGTACACAAATGCATGATATTCTAGGACCAGTTTCCTATGTGGAAGAATTATGCTTGCCCCTTCCTGCTGATACTACTGAGGTGGCTGTTTCTGCACCCACCATTGATGGATGTGGCAGTGTATTGGAGTGTGCCTGCTGTACTGATGGATCAGCACACAGGAAGTCCACCACCTGGATGGCATTAGCTGTGACAGACAATATATGGTGGGGAATTGGGACTATGCAAAGCTGCCAATGGGCTAAATTCAGGGCTGTATGGATGGTCATTTTTCATGAACAAGGAGATGCACTAAGTATTTGTACTAACTCTTTACTTGGCAATATGGAAACATATGTTTTACCAAAAGTTCGTAGCCTGGAGCCAACATCACATGAGGCTGATGAATGTCTATATAGGAAAACAGGACACCAAAGAAACCAGGCTCTGTGGAGGCTGGTGTAGAAATTCCAGTTGCCCAGCATAAGGAAACAGCTGAAAGACTGTGGATTCCTGCCCTTCCTGCTTACTGTGATGACCAAGAATGCTTCCTCACCAACTTGGTCACATCAGCCATGAGCAGATCCCAGTCACCAAATGGCAAGAAGACTAATTGGGCCCCTTCCCTTATCTGAGGATATAAAATATGTCTTTACAGCTGTAGACACAGCTATTGGACTGTTATTGGCCTTCCCAGCAGGAAAAGCCAACCAGACGGCTACAATACATAGCCTAGAGAAATTAAGTGCTTTCTCTGGGGTCCCCACAAATGTGGAGAGTGATAGAGGGACCTCCTTTACTAGACAATTAACCAAAGCCTGGGCTACTGAACATGACATCTTATGGACATTTTATTTGCCATACAACTCCATGAAAGTGGGGTTAATTGAAAGAACAAATGGGATTTTAAAGGAGCAGCTGAAAGATGACAAACATTCCCTGCAGCAATAGACCTGTCAGTTATATACAGCCCCCACCAGCCTCAATTCATGACCTTGAGCAGCCACTCCCACTCCCATTCAGTTGGTAACTGTGGGACCCATGCAAGTGCTGTGAATTCAGGTAGAAGGTCTGGCAATGTTATAACCACAAGGAGATGATGAAAATAATTTGCTCTTGCCTGTGCCACAAGCATTAGAAATTGGGGAAAATTTGGTCAATTGTATATGGTCCTGGCTAATGCAGCTGTGCTGGTTGAGAATCCAAAGCCCATGGGGTACTGGAGTCACCTAGATTTAAAATATATATTACCAACCTGGGACACCCCATACCTCAAGATACTGTAAGTATGACTTTGTGAGCACTTATTATAACTAACTTACTGTAGATTTAACTTGAGAAGACTCCCTGCAATTGCAGAGGGAAAAAGTGTGATACTTGAAACCCCCTCATATCACCTCTTCCCCTGGAAATCTTCTGTTCACTAATGGAAACTTAGGTTGTATATCAGCAGGAATCACCCCTTATTGCTCCCCATAAACATCTTTCTTTTTGCCCATAGCTTCCTAGTGGTAACTCATGCCCATAATTCAACCCAATGTTGAGTTCTCACAGACTTGCCAACTTTAAGTGCTACCAACATTTCTTGGACTGTAACCCCTGCAAATTGGACTATGTGGAACACACTGCTGGCCTTGCAGAGTTTGATATATTGGAAAATAAGCACAGGTTTTATCAACTGTCATTAGCATCTCTCTGTGGGGTTATTTTACTATGGGGGGTGGGGATTACTGATGTTCTGTTGTCTCTTATCCTGCAATGTCTGTCTTATGGTCAATGTAGTCTTCTGTGTGGGAGTCGATTGTAAGGACCCACAGCCTGGGGCCCCACCACCTCTTCCTTTACTGAAATACATGCAGCCACCTACATGACCAGGCAACAGGCCCAAACCCTCCATGGGGGAAAGCATTAAATCTTTCTTCCCATAATCACTGTTAGTAACCAAGTTTCTGGAGAACTTGTTGTAACCAAATCTCATGAGAATCTCCATTGTCACAAACCTTTATAATTCCCTTTATTGGCACTCCTCTCTCTGTGTGGAATGCCAGAATGCTGACTTTACATTCTTGACTCACTTCTATCAGGAAAAAACCATCACCTGTTTTGTAAGTCCCTAATTAAACTCATGAGTAACTCCATGCCAGGAGTGTTCTTTGGTCTTGGGGCTAATCTGGGTTGGAACAGCAGTATTAGTATTAATTCTTCTTGGAAAAATTGGTAGACTCCATCTGTGAGGCCTTCTGGTTCTGGGCTTTTATTTGTTGGGAGGTTTTTGATGACTGATTTAATCTCTTTACCTGTAATTGGTCTGTTGAGATCATCTATTTCTTCTCAATTCAGTGCAGGTTGTTTATATGTTTCTAGGAATTTACCATTTCATCTAGGTTATCTAATTTGTTGTCATACAGTTGTTCATAGTATCCTCATGATCCTTTTTATTTTTGTGGGGTCAGTAGTAACGCCACTCCTCTTATTTCTTATTTCATTTATTTGAATCTTCTCTCTTTTTCTTTTTGTCAGCCTAGCTAAGGGTTTTTCAATTTTATTGATCCTCTCAAAGAACCAGCTTTTGGTTTTGTTTATTCTCTCTATTGTTTTTTAATTCTCAATTTCATTTATTTCTGCTCTAATCTTTGTTATTTCTTTCCTTCTGCTTGCTTTGGGATTAGTTTGTTGTTTTTTTTTTTGTTTTGTTTTGTTTTTGTTTTTGTTTTTGTTTTTTTTTTAGTTCTTCCAGGTGTGAAGTTAGGTCTTCGATTTTAGCTTTTCTTCCTTTTTTTAATGTAGGTGCTTAGGACTATCAATTTACCTCTCACTGTATCCCATAAGATTTGATATGTTGTGTTTTCCTTTTCTTTCATCTTGAGGTATTTACTTCTCTTGAATTTCTTTTTTTGATCCATTGATTGTTTAGTAGTGTTTTGTTTAACCTCCATATATTTTTGAATTTTTCCCTTTCTCCTCCTGTTTCTGATTTCCAGCTTCATACCATTGTGGTCAGAGATAATTCCAATCTTTTAAAACTCATTGAGACTTGTTTTTTGACCAAGCATGTGGTCTATCCTGAAGAATGATCCATGAGCACTTTAGAGGAATGTATAGTCAGCTGTTTTGGTTTTCAGTGTTCTGTATATGTCTGTTATGTCTTGTTCATTTATCATATTATTCAAGTTTTCTGTTTCTTTATTGATGCTCTGTCTAGATGTTCTATCTATTGATGAGAGTGGTGCATTGAAGTTTCCAGGTGTTACTGTAGAGTCATCTATTTCTCCCTATGGTTTTGTCAGTGTCTACCTCATTTTTTGGAGGGGCACTCTTGTTAAGTGCATATATATTTATGATTGCTATTTCTTTTTGGTGAATTGCCCCTTTCATTAATATATAGTGTCATTCTTTGTCTCTTACAACAGCTTTGATTTAAAGTATATTTGGTCTGATGTTAGTATAGCTACCCCAGTTCTTTTTTTGGTTACTGTTTGCATGAATACCTTTTTCCAACCTTCCACTTTCAACCTATTTGTGTCCCTGGGCCTAAGGTAGATTTCTTGTAAATAGCAAATAGATGTATCATGCTTTGTATCTATTCTGCAAATCTGTGTCTTTTGATTGGCATGTTTAACCCATTAACATTCAATGTTATTTCTGTAAAGTCAGTGCTTAATTCAACCATTTTATCCATTGATTTTTCTATGTCATATCTTCTTTTTGTCTCTCTTTTAATACTTTTATTTGCCTTTACTGATAATCTTCATTTCTACACTCTCCTCCAAGCCTCCAAGCCTGTCTCTCCTGTCTTTATCTTTCAAGCTACAGAATTCCCTTTAGTATTTCTTGTAGGGCATTCCTCTTGTTGGCAAACTCTCAATTTCTGCTTGTCTGTGAATATTTTAAACTATCCCTCATTTTTGAAGTATGATTTTGATGGATAAAATATTCCTGGCTCTTGTGTTTGTTCCTTCAACACCTTAAATATATCATACCACTGTTTTCTTGCCTCCATGGTTTCTGATGAGAAATCAGCACTTAGTTCTATGTGGTTCCCTTGTATGTGATAAGTCACTTGTCTCTTGCTGCTTTCTGAATTCTCTCTTTATCTTTGACATTTGACATTCTGATTCATATGTGTCTTTGAGTAGGCCTATCATGATTTATTCTATTTGGAGTACATTGCACTTCTTGGACATGTATATTTATGTCTTTCATAAGAGTTGGGAACTTTTTGGCCATTTTTTCCTCAAATATTTTTCTGTCCCTTTTCCCTTTTCTTCTCTTTCTCAGACACCCATGATGTGTATATTTGTACACTTCACACTGTCATTCAATTCCCTGAGATCCTGTTCAATTTTTTTTTCTAATATTTTCCCTATCTGTTCTTCAGTCTGTAATATTTCAGTTTCCTCTCTTTTAATTCATGATTTTCTTCTCTGCCTATTGAAATCTGCTATTGTGTGCCTCTGGTATGTTTTTAATCCTACTACTGTGCCTTTTGTTGCCATTAGTTCTGTTGTGCTTCTTTTCATACTTTCAGATTTTTCTTTACACTCACCCATTGTCTTCATAACTTGATTTATCTCTTTGGCAAAATTTTCATTCATCAAATTGAATTGATTTAGGAGATCTGTTTGAAAATCTTTGATTACTTGTTTCAAATTATGTGTCTCCTCCAAAGTTTTAATTTGTTACTTTGGCTAGGCCATATCTTCTCTTCTTTAGTATGGTTTGTCATTTTTTTGCTGATGTCTAAGCATCTGATTATCTTGATGATTTTATCTGAAGGTCAGTTTCTTTGTCTTGCTTAGGGTTTTATTGTTGACTGGCTTTGTGTTAAAGCTCTTCCTTTATACTTGGTTCAACTTATTCTAAACTTTTAGAATTGCCCATGTTTGACTGATCAGATTTTTTCAGCCCTTCTTCATCTGATTCTTCTTGCCCTGGATATGCAGTACAATTTTGAAGATTACAATATTCATGCAATTGTTTCACCCCCAGTAGAAATCTTCCTTTCCTCTCTTCATTCTTTAAGAATCTTGATGTGTTCTGTTTGTTTTTGTTTGCCTTTTGCCTCTAGAGTGTTGTTTTTTTGTTTGTGTTTTTGTTTTTTACTCTCCTTTTGTTGCCTCTAGCAGCATTTACATGGAGGAAAAATTCTGGGAAGGGCCCAACCTGTTGAGGACTTTCCCAAGTCAGAATTTCCCAACCTAACCAGAGCCAGGGACCCAAAAAGGGCACAAAAACCAGTTCCAAAGAGCCATGGGGACAGGGTCAGGAAAGACACCAGAAAGACTTTTGGACAGTTCTTCCAATGCTGCACCTTCCTAGCCTGCCCAGCAGATGGTGCTCTTCAGAAAACTCTTCCTCACAACCATAAGGAGGTCCTGCATCTTTAAACCTCCTCCACCTTCATCCCTATCAGAGGCAAAGTTGAAACAATGTCCACAGAAGTCCCCATCCAGGGCTAGCTCAAAAGGCAATTCAGAGCCATGAACCAGAGATCTAAATTTGCCAATCAAAAGCTGTGATCAGTACTCAGACGCGAGGAAGAGGGCTTACACATTCCTTTCTGCAGCAGCCAGCCAAGGGACTGGACTCAAGGCAACTCACCTTGAGAATGGGGAGTGGGTACCAACATCCTTCATGGAGCAAGTTACTCACAGTTCTTTACAACAGTTTCTTTGCCTCTTTGTCTGCTCTTCCCTGGATGCTGTACAGTGCTCCTCTGGCCTCCAGAGCCCTAGCACCATGGTTTCAGACTTTTTCTGTCTGTCCATTAGCTGCTTTTGAAGGAAGAATGAGTACTGGAACTCCATACTCTGCCATCTTCCCTGGAAGATCCAGGACAGTCTTTTTTATGTTCATGCTTCTGATTCTAAAAAATGGACTAAGACTCTTGCTAAATAAACTTTTCATTCCATTTCATGGATGTCCTTCCCAATATTCCTGAAACTGAATTGGTAAATGAATTTACCAATATCATTCCTTTTACTTTCTCTTTCATTTCAACAGGTTTTTACTTGACATTCCCTGACACGTTTCACACATAAATGCCTCAGTTAAAGTTTCTGAAATGAAAAAGCTTTTATTGCCTCATCAAAATTCCCACAATTTTTTCCATGACTTATTTGAGCTTTTGGGACAGTTGAAATAGGAAGAATATACAGGGAAGTGTATTTTGATTCATTAAATATTTAAAAGGAGAATATTTGACAACCATAGGGTAAGTCAAGTTTCTGCACAATTAGACCCATCCTAAGTTTATGCATCATTCTCATAATGACCTTTTGTGATATAGATGTTCCAAATTTTCAGAAAGAGTATCAGAATATCTCAAATTAAAATACTGTAAAATTTACTTTAAACAACAACTATGTTATTAAATACTTTTAGATAAAGGCAAGGTATACTGCAGACTTCAACTAGAAAAACACCAGAAGTTCTTCTTCTTCACATATCAGAATACTGAGAAATAACAAAATGATCATACCTTCTACATTTGGATGCATAACCAAAAGTCTTACCAGTCTGTAACTCTATTACCTTCATTTACTTTCTTAGATAAGTCCCTAGATAGCATAATATCAACAAGGCATTATAAATTGGAATCCTAATTATAAATTCATATTTCTAAAGCTTTCCTCTCTTTTCTTCTAACTTAGGCCCCTTCATCTCTGTCCCCAACAATTAATTTCCATAACTGTGAAATTGCATCTCTTCAATGAAGCTGTACTCAATATTCTAGATAATGTAAAAAATTATCCTTACTTCTGTCCTTGACAAAATATATATTTTTATATGTTATTAAACTTGTATATCTTGCCATCAAAATTATATGGGAAAATAATAAGTAAAGGAAAACCAAAGAAGAAAGGACAGTGAAAGATAGAAAGAAAGAGAGAGAGGAGGGTAGAGAAGGGTGGGAGAGTGAGAGTGAGAGGACAAAGAGAGGAAAGGTTAAAAACAGAGAGAAATTTCTAAGTAGAAATTCTGATTCTGATTCTGTCTTAGGATTGGAGCTCAGGAAACTATTTTTTTAAAAGTATACTAGCTTATTCTAATTCAAATGAATGCTTGAGAACCACTCCACCAGATGTGTTTATTGATCTGCTCACATATTTTGTAAATATAAATTAAAATCTAAATCTTCCTTAATATATTTGATCATGTTTTCAGTTTTAGATAATTTCTATTAGAAAATGAATCATAGTTGACTAAGACTTCTTGTTACTTTGTATCATTCCTAGTACCTTGCTCAGCTACTTATAAAAAGTCTAGTTAAATTTTGGTTGGGTGATTTATCAGTTACTTCCTATCTTTGTCTCCTCTTCTTCCTTTGTCTGTTTCATGTGGCTTCTCAGCGTATTTGACTTTTGCCGTTCTACGCGCTCTCATTGGGGATTTTATCTGCTTGTTTGTGTTTAATTATCACTTATCAATAAATATCTTTTATGTCTACATCTTGGGCTTTTACACTTCCCATTCTCTTTGCAAATTTTATATAACCCTGAGCTCAGTGCACAATGTTAGGCAAAGACAACTTGTGCTCAATGAATATTGAATAAATCGATTATTGATAAACTGTTTAGCTAGATTTTTAGCCATACTAAACAATGATAAATTCACTAAATAAATGATGTTGATGTCTACAGACACCAACTTCTCTATCACTAAGACACCAAGTTCTCTATCTAAGGCACTAAAACATTGTGTACTAAACTAGAAGCATACAAAGAAATGATATGGTGGAATGAGCTAGGATTGATGACATAGGGCATGAGCTTGAATCCTGATTTTGCTGTTTAGGACATGACCTCAGCAATTAATTTCTTTGAACCTCAGTTTTGTTATTGTTAAAATTATCTCATTAATCTTGCAGGATTTGTTGAGGGACTAAACAAAATATTAAGTTGAATTAACATACTATAAGGAATTACAAATGGTATTATTATTATTTGTGCTATTATTATTAAACATTATCATTATTGATATTATTTCCCATTACTGCAGAGGGGAAGTTTTTAGATGTTTTGCACAGACTGGATGACAGACTCAGAAGAATTTGGATAGCATATGTTCTGGTTTGCTAATGCTGCCATTATGCAAAATACCAGAAATGGATTGGCTTTTATAAAGGGGGTTTATCTGGTTACAAAGTTACAGTCTAAAGGCCATAAAGTGTCCAAGTTAAGGCATCAACAATAGGATACCTTCACTGAAGGATGGCCAATGGCACCCGGAAAACCTCTGTTAGCTGGGAAGGCACATGGCTGGAATGTGCTCTGGAGTTCTGGTTCCAAAATGGCTTTCTCCCATGTTATTCCTCTCTAGGCATCTGCTTGCTCCTGGGTTGCATTCTCCAAAATGTCTCTGTAAGCTGCAGCTCCTCCAAAATGTCACTCTCAGTTGCTCTGAGTTCCTTTTGTCTGTGAACTTTTATAGAACTCCAGTGATTTAATTAAGACCCACCCTGAATGGTTGGGATAACACCTCCATGGAAATTATCCAATAAAATGTCTCACCCACAGTTGATTGAGTCACATCTCCATGGAAACAATCAAGGGATTCCAATTTAATCAACACTAATCCATCTGCTTCCACAAGATTGCATCAAAGAACATGGCATTTTGGGGGGACATAATACATCCATTACTTGCCATTGCAAAGAGACTGATAGACCCTCTGAAACTTACAGTTCTTGACTAGTATAACTAGGAAACTATAATCATTCATACTGCTTTGTAGAGAGAAAGTGACAGAAGACAATAAATGGGATTTTGTAGATTTATCAGAAGTATAATACAAGTAGGAAGTAAAGGTATTTTTACATCTTAAAACTTTTCATTGAGAAAGGGAGGGCTACAATGTTAAAGCTATCCATTTATTTAAAAAAAAAAAAAACATGCCAGGGGGAAAACCATATCCTTGAAATTTAAGAGTTGGCTATATCTTAAATAGTGTTAGGCTGTTTCTGCCAATTATTTTCACAGGTTTCTGATGTACTCTTGAAAAATCAAAGTTCTTTTCAGTATTTGATGTTTGTAGTTGACGCTCTGTAAAAGATGAAGGGAAACCATTAGGCTGCTTTCCTCTTTCTTATAGTTTCACAGTATTCTACCTTGAAGAGTAATAGCCTTATTTTTATTAAATGAATTTCCAGATGATTGAGACTATTTTCCATTTTAGTCTTCCTCACTTGCTAGTCTACTTTCACATGTTGCCTCTTCTTCTGTGACAGCACCTACCATATTCAGGTTTTCTGATATTTGATACAGGCCTGGAAATGGTCTAGAGAAGTTAGGGATCAATCTTTAGGATCAGTTATTTCTTTGGCTGCCGTGGAATGTGCCAAAACCAAAATCCAGACTAGATTCTGAGCTCTGGACTGTCATTGCATCCTTTATGATGAACTTTTTCTTTCATATTTATGAGTTTATTACATATCTATCCATAGCTTCTGACTTCTCTAATTGTTGGTTTCCCATTCAGTATATAGAACAAAATCTTATTGCAACAAATGTTGTACAATATATAGCATTAGTCATGAAGAGTCTAAGTGGCAAGGTAGGAACCAAATACCAGTATAATAAAGGTTATCTTAATAGAGGATCTATTAATGATACACTTCTATGGGGGGAAACTTCACTACCAGCAATAAAAATGTGGGTAAGACTGCTGAAGAGGATAGGAAGGAGATATTATCAGCCCGAGAAATAGCACAAGTACCTTTACTCCAGTCATTCTGAAGGAGAGCTGGAAGGAGGAGAGGGCAGTGGAGTAAAAGCGGGTGGTACATATTTTTTAGAAAAGCTGTAGAACAGGCAGAGGGAGAAGTCCATAAAAGATAAAAATCAATTTTCCATGCTAGCAGATGACTCTGAAAATCTTCAGTTAGATATGCCTTTAGGATCCCTTCCAAATACCTATGGAACTGCTTACCAAACAAAGTAAATCAACCAAACAAAAGACTTTTTCTCTTTCTGCTTGAGGATCTCAGTCTTCATGCTCATCAATGCGAGGTAGTGAAAAGGATCCCTGGGTTCTATCCTAGCTTTGATCTCTCTGTGATCTTGGGAAGTCATGTACCATATAGGTCTTGTTAAGACATTCTAGAAGGAAAAAATTGATTTAATACAATTATTGAAAAATAACAAACATTCCCTATTTTAATTGGGAAACAGGATGAAAAACCACAGGAGGAAATAAAGGTCACCCCTTTAGGCCTCAGGCATAGAATACTTTGGACTGGAGACACATTATCAGATCTAATGATGTCATGACTTCCATAAGGCCTAACCTATTTATCTTAACCAATCCATGCTCAGAGGTATTTTTGTCATGCAACAAAAATCACAAATAGCATCATTTTACAAGACATAGTAATTTTTTTGCTTTTTGCTTTTTGACATTGTTACTTTCTTATACAGATGCTTAGGTTCTAAGAGGTTTATAAATCAAGATATCCCTATAAAGTAAAAATTCAAGTCCTTATCAAGAATAATAGGCTATCAAAATGAAATAAAATAGAGAAAGAGAGAGAAAGAGACAGTATAGAATTGTATTACCATTGAATGCCAATTCATACTTTTTATTAGAGAATGTGCACAAAAGTACTAGTTGCATTTGATGATAAATGCTCCCATAATTGCCTCAGATATTATTTCTTTAAAGAGATTCATGTTCTTCAATGGGGATGTCAGGTTGCTGAAAAATACAAATAGTTAAATATATTAAATATGTTTGCCAAGTAGAAACTTTTCTAGGAGACTGTGTGAGTAGGCTGAAGCTGTTAGGTAAGTTGGTATATAATTTTGAGTTTAAAATGTCAATAAAATAGAATGACACAGGGATTTCAGAGCTTAACCACATTCAAGACTAATGTTCATACCCTTGCAATTAAGTTTTTAAAAATTTACTTAAAAATGCATATGCAACCATAGCTTCTACATATTTTAATATTCTAAGAGCAATCTCTTTTTGACTTATGCTCAGTTTTTTGAAAATAGAAGATAAATATGATAGGGAGGGGCTGGAAAGAGAAAGACAGATGTAAATTTGTTACAGATATTTTATATTCACTATGCCATTGAAAAATTCCAAAAAGAGAATTTTATCAATGTATATATTCTATTACTTAGGAACCATGATTAATTTCCCTAAAATGTAATTTTTATTTGTAATACATTTTCCAGTACATTGCCTTTTAATCTCAAAAATACATTTCATTTATAAATCAAAATAGTGGCAGAGTTTGCTTTTCTTTCATTGTTATGTCCTAGGAACTAGAAATTACCTGATGGGTCTCATGACTAAGAGAGAAAAAAGTAAATGTGATCAAAAGTTCATTTTCTGAAGTTTGCTTTCCTGGTGTATATTCTGATGCCTCTAGTTACAGATTCACTTATGGCTATAGAAGTGTGGCCATTTACAATGGATGGGTCATTTGTGGTAGCACATTGTTATGTGACAGGATAGTATTTGCTAGAAAAGAGTTAGTAGGTGGGGAGATGGCTTCATTTATTTGCCTATTTACAGTTTTCAAAGGAAAAATTCTGTGAGCTGTTATTTAATCAGCCCTAGGAAATGTAATTAGAGGTTTATCAAAATTATTATTGGTGGTGCTTGTTATTATGCGAGAATGCAGGAAAATCTCATGTCATTTCTTTAATTTTTTTTTATAGCTAGTAATGTGTGTCTTTAGGTCTCTCACAGAAGGATTACCCTTACAACTGGAAGGTAGCATCCCACCAGGGGGTGCATGTGTGGGATGTGGGTGGCAAGGAATGTATTTTATACACAGCAATGGCAATTATACTTTGAGTTCTATGGAGAAAAAGCTTTAGGTGTTGGTACAACTGGTCAACTAGCTTGTATTTGTTGAAGAAATTGAAAAAGTTAAAAACGGAATTCAGCTTTTGACTATAGTCAATAAAATACTCTTACTTGGAACCATTTATTCTTTTTTCTTTTTGAAATAATGGATTGATAAAAAAAATAGCCCTCAGAACTCAGAATCTTTTATTCTATGTGAAGAATTAGTCATTGTGTTTTGTAGCATCTATGTGTCGATTTTATTCAGCTTGGCTAATGTTCTATCAATGCTGAGACCTGCAGGTTTGACCTATAGAGAAAATGTGTTTCTCTCTGCCAAAATCAAGTTTTCCCTAAAGCACACATCATACTTCCATCTTCCACTCCCAGGCTCCATTCCCAAAAACATCTCCTAAAGGATATTATGCTAAAATAAAAGCATGGTAGTTAAAATTATATTGTTTCTTTTCAAATATTTCAGTACAGAGACAGAGTATGCTAATTTCCCTCCTTTTATTGTCATTAAAAATTAATATTAATTGAATCCTTGACAATCAACACTCAAAAAATATATCAATAATTAAATTATTTGTAAGACAAATGTGATCTAAATTCACTGTGGAAAGGCAAAAGCAAAATTCATTTTATGCAGACCCCAAGCAACTCAGTTTCTGAAGGATGATTTTAATGGTGGCTTTAACTAAAATGCATATTTTAACAAGGCAAATTTACAGTACATAATAAATGTTTAAATTAGATTAATTAGTATGTATAGTTGAGGCTTTCTTACTGTTTAGAATTATTTGCCTTGCTAAAATAGTAAATCTAGTTGAGCTGAGTACTCAAATGATTCTAATAACAACACTTGACATTTGTACACTGCATTATATTTTCTAAGCACCTTATAATTATAGTATTAATTAGTTAAGTGACAACAGTGATCTTGTGAAGAGGTGTGCCTCATTATCCCATTTTACAAATGAGGAAATTTTAAATGCAAAGGACAAAACAATTCACACAGCAATAAATCAGGTTATGGCTACAAACTGTTTTGCATGCCTTGTGCATGTCTGATGCTGCATTGTATTAAGAACAATTTATTTTGGTGTCATATTCTCTCTCGACACAACCTAGGGTATTAATCCCATACATTAGCAGGAAGTTTCACCCAATATACATGTTTCCAGAAAGCTGGATGATGGGGGCATGAATAGAAAAGGGTAAGTTCTTTAGTCTTATTACATTCTGTCTCCCATAGAACTATCATTGTATCCTTGAGTCTGAACTGTTGAGCACAGCACTTTGATGGTGAACCAAGTGGTCTTGTGGAAGAAACTTTGGCCAGTTATCAGAAGGAAGCATAGTCTGTCCATTTCTGGAGCATCCCTAGTGTGTCATGTCAGAAAATAAAAAAAAAAAAAAAATAACTTCAATGGCTAATGAGACTGGAAAATTCATTGAAGTGTATTTGGCTTATAATATCTATGCAAATTAGGTACAGCTTCCAAAATATTATGGAATAATTTTAAATTATTTTAAACAAGAAATTTCAACAAGCATTAATTAATCATCTATGTTTTGGTTTCTGAAGGAGTCCCCCAAATGAGTAAGAGAAGGCTTCTCTATTCAAATGACTTTTAGTTAAGTAGAAGGATATAAACATGTAAACCAGTTAGAACAATATTCAACAAATATTTATTGGGCACTTGCTATGTGTGCCAGTTTGAACGTATTAGGTCCCCCCAAACTCCTGTTTTCCTTACTGTTTCTCCTTATGGCAATGGGAATGTTTATCCTATGAATGTCCCTCCTTTGTATATTGGAAGCGCATAACTTGTTCCAAGTTCGCAGATCCACAGCTAAAGGAAAATTATGCCTGAGGACTGACCATACCTATAACTGATTTTGATGGGATCTTGTACTTAACTATTGTTACTGAAATGATTTAAGTTTCTGTGATATTGTTGTGGGATGAATGTATTTTGTATATGGAAAGATAATGTCATTTTGGGGTCCAGGGGGTGGAATGTGCCAGTTTGAGTGTATTATGTCCCCCAAATGCCATTATCTTTGATGTAATCTTGTGTGGACAGACCTATCAGTGTTAATTAGATTGTAATCCTTCGAGTGTTTCCATGGAGATGCACCCCACCCAACTGTGGGTGATGACTCTGATTGGATAATATCCATGGGGGTGTTGGCCTGTGCATTCAGGATGGGTCTAAATTAAATTACTGGAGCACTATGTAATATCAGACAGAAGGAGCAAGGAGCTACAGCCAAGAGGGACACTTTGAAGAAAGCACAGGAGCTGCAGATGAGAGAGAGTTTGAAGATGGCTGTTGAAAGCACTCTTGCTCCAGAGAAGCTGAGTGAGGACAAATGTCCCAAGAGCAACTAAGAGTGACATTTTTGAGGAGCTGAAGCCTAGAGAGGAACATCCTGGGAGAAAGCCATTTTGAAACCAGAACTTGGAGCAGACACTGGCCACTTGCCTTCCCAGCTAACAGAGGTTTTCCAGACACCACTGGCCATCCTCCAGTGAAGGTACCCGATTGTTCATGTGTTACCTTGGACACTTTATGGCCTTAAGACTGTAACCATGTAACCAAATAAACCCCCTTTTATAAAACCCAATCCATTTTTGGTGTTTTGCATTCTGGCAGCTTTAGTGAACTAGAACACCATGTATCAGTTTTAGGGTATACAACAGTGAAAATAACAGGCAAAAATACCTGCTTTCATGAAGCATATGTTCCAGTGAGTAAATAATAAATAGTAATAAATATGATATTCTAATTAAATATTGTAATCAAATGCTATATTAAAATTTTATTTTATTATTATCAAATATGCTGCAATTGAATAGTATAATATATACAATAAATAATATAGGCACTGTGATAAAAGAAGGTATCTGTGTTACTTAAAGATGAGACATTAAAAGAAAAGAAGGTCAATATTTGTTTTTCTGAGGAATACTGTAGTCAGAAAATGCATAAGAAGTAAATTGCATTTGGGTTTGATATTGTAAATGAGTAGATGTTTATTTGAGAGATAGAATATTAGGGCAGTCAAGGAGATTGGGAGATATAGGGTAATTGAAGTGGGTGTGGTTAGGTCTGGGAAGGGTTAGAGAACATACTAAGGTAGAGAAATTCTGGTGAACAATGACTGTGACAAGACTGGAATTTAGGATACAGGGGAAGTTGGTTTCAAAGATCAGTAGAAAACCAATCTGGGAAATTAATAATGGTATTTAATTATGACTGTCCTGTATATTGGCAGAGAAGATGGCTGAGATAGATGATGCTGGCAGCTGCTTGGCTTGGTGGTAAAGGAGAATGCCAATGCCAGGACAGAGCAAGGTTAGAAGAGCTATAGCTCTTCCATCTTTACCCAACTTTAAAAGGAAGTCAAACAAATAAAATATATATTTTTTTAAAAAAGCAACAACAACAATAATAAACTTCTCATATATTACCTTCTATTTGATCTTCCTCTACTTCCTCTTTTTCTTCTTCTAATTGTATATATTAGATGCTCAACTGAACATTACCTAAAAGAAAGCAAACCAAACCAAACAGAAAACTCTTCAAAATTTATAGGTTAAAATACATCATTCATAAACATAAGATTCAAAATTGGGTAAACATTGAGTAATTACATGAAAGAAAATCAAGTTCCAGGCTGTTTCACAAGTTTCCTTGTTTTACAGAGAAGAAAAGTGACATACAGAAAGGTTGAATGGTTTTCCAGTAAATGGAGACTTTCCTTTATTCAGGCTTAACAATTTGAAATATTCCCTATGTCTACTAACAACCTATGGTCATATGAAGCTGTATGTATCCCAGAAAAACATGTTCTTAATCCTAATCCATTCTTGTGAATGTGAGCCCATTGTGAGTAAGACCATTTGATGAGGTTACTTAAGTTAAGGTGGCCCACTTCACTTAGGATGGGCTTTGATCCTACTACTGGTGTTCTTTATAAGAAGAAAGAAATTCAGACATAGAAAAAGCCAGAGGGAGCAGCCAGAAGTAAGCATCAATGGAATCCAGAAGAGAAGAGGGAGACCAGGAGACACCACCATGTGCCTTTTCGTGTGACAGAGCCAAGGATCATCAGCCAGTCCCAGACCACCATAGTCTTTGGGGAGAAAGCGTTGCATTGATGATGATTGATTTGGGCGTTCTCTTCACCTCAAAATCATGAGCAAATAAATTCCCATTTTTAAGCCAACCCATGCATCCTTTTTGTTTGAGCAGCTCAGGAAACTGAAACACAACCTTTTAGAAATTTAATGAACTGTTGGTTTTCTAGTCATGTGGCTACTAGTATGGCTACAGCTACTGTTTTTTAAGCTCAGAGATCACATTTTACTCTTATTTGTATAACTAGCATCTAGCCTCAGTCCTAGTACTTAGCAAGACTTAGATGTCATTGATTTGTTGAACAAATTGCAGACATATTGCAAAACCTACTTGACAACAAAGAAGGACTCATGCTGAAAAGAGGTGCTAATGAGAGATTAGATGCAAATGAGGTTTTCTTCACTTACTTCTTAATTGCTAGAAAATAGAGGGAATTATTAGAGAAGGGGGACAAGTTGAATTTTGAGTGGAGCTAACCTAAGCATTTTCTATATTATTGTCCTCATGACTATTTTAGTGTTTGTCATTATCTTAATCTGTAAAGTATATTTGTTTGTGAACAATATGGGTTTTAAAACTACACAATCAAAGCTATCAGTCTATAAATTTAATGAAAATCTATGCATATGTGTTTATATTATGATGTAATAATAATAGAATAATAACAATAATAATAACCAAGGATTTGATGAGCTGTATCCAATATATAACATGATTTCTTCTCTGTGTATACCTGAGTAAGGAATAGTTTGTCTGGATCACATTTCCCTCATGTAAGGAATGAGGGTACCATCTATAATCACTATATTTTAATAATGTTATTGAAGTACTAGCCAATGCAATTAGACAAGAAAATGAAATGAGGTAGAAATGTTGAATAGGAAAATTAATATTACTTTCAGATTTTATACCTAGCATAACAACATAATGTACTATAAAATAATAAAACAGGATAATTTATCAAGGTTTCACAATACAAAATGAATTTAAAAAATTGATTTTTCTATAAAAATAAATAGAAGGAAAATTCTATGAGAGTTAACATGAAAGGTGAATATTTAAGAACAAAATCAGAAAGAAGTGTGCACAATATAAAGAAAACTACAAATCTTCTGAAAACAAGATGACAAATAAATAGAAATATTACCTTAATCATAGATAAGATTCAAATATTATAAAAATGATGATCTCCTCTAAATCAATGCATTAATGTATGCTTTCAATAAAAAATAACAACAGAAACATCAATGAAAAAGTTTGGCAATTGGTAAAATACTAGTGTATATATGAATAAATACTCTTAAATGAAGTTATGAAATTCTGAGAAGTGAGAATATTGAGAAAGGAGTGTCTCAGCCATATACTAAAAGATATTAAAAGTTACACTAATTAACTCTCTTTAGACTTGGCTAGGAAATAGACTAACAAATATGAGGTTGTGTATATGATAAAGATGGGTGTGTATATGATAAAGATGGTATTCAAATCAACTGTTCTGAGACAACTGCTTGCCATTTGGGAACAAAATTAAGTTATAATTGCCTTATTTTGTAAATCAGAATTTTAAAAGGAAACAGTATGAAATAAAGTAAAAAAAAAAAAAAAAAAAAAAGGATACCAAGGGGCTTATTTCTTTAACTTTTGAAAAGCTTTTATGAATTGATAAAAAAAGATCTTAGGAAAAATGACAAAGATATGAATAAGTAGTTCAGAGATAAATAAATACATATAACCAATAAACATAGAAAAGTTATTCAAAATTTTTCATGATTAAATTAATATAAATCAATATAATAGCAACATGTAATTCTCCATGTTCAAAACTAGCAAAAATGAAAAAAAAATGCAATCTCACAAAATATGTGGAAATACAAAATGATGAACTCTTTGGATTGTAATTTGGCAAAGTATATCAAAATTGACAATTCATAAACCATTTGATCAAGTGTTTCTATTCAGCATTTATTGACATAGAATACTAGCAAACCCATCTCAAGAAGCATTGTCTGCAACAGAAAATTTTTTAAAAATGAATTTATTATTTTCATTTCTATTTAGGATGTAGAGAAATAGGGTAATTACTCATATCATAACTGTGTTCCTGCTAACTCCCTGCTTCCAGCTCTGAATGCATCAGAGAGTCCACCAAGGCAACAAGGTTCTAAGCAACCCCTTCTATGGAAAGATGTGACAAAGGAAGTTTCACCTGTGGCCAAGCATGGGAGGAAGAGGTGGCAAACAAAAATGCAGGTAAGAAGAAAACAACTGCAATTTAACAAATTCTTAAAGGCTGGATGTGATCTAATGTGCCAGTTTTTTATACCTGTAAGCCCCAAACATAAGGGGAGTGTTCTAGTTTGCTAATGCTGCAGAATGCAAAACACCAGAGATGGATAGGCTTTTATAAAAAGGGGGTTTATTTGGCTATACAGTTACAGTCTTAAGGCCATAAAGTGTCCAAGGTAACACATCAGTAATCGGGTACCTTCACTGGAGGATGGAAAATGGCGTCCAGAAAACCTCTGTTAGCTGGGAAGGCACATGGCTGGCGTCTGCTCCAAAGTTCTGGTTTCAAAATGGCTTTCTCCCAGGACATTTCTCTCTAGCAAGCTTGCTCTTCTTCAAAACGTCACTCACAGCTGCACTCCGTCCAGTCTCTTTGAGACAGCATGTTTTATATGGCTCCACTGATCAAGGCACACCCTGAATGGGTGGGGTCACGCCTCCATGGGAGTATCCCACCAAAGTCACCACCCACAGCTGGGTGGGGCACATTCCAAGCAAATCTAACCAGCACCAAAACGTCTGTCCCACAAGACCACAAAGATAATGGCATTTGGGGGACACAATACATTCAAACCGGCACAGGGAGTCTGTACTCACCACCTTAGTCTCCAGGTTGCTAGGACAAATAGTACACACAGGGGGATCTTAAATGATGGGAATGTGTTGTCTCATGGTTTTAGAAGCTGGAAAGCTTGTGTCTTCCTGGGGTCAGTCGGTAATGTTCTGGCTGACTGGCAATCCTTGGGTTCTTTGACTTTCCCACCACAAGGCAATGTCCTCTCTTTTCTCTTCTGTGTTCCCACTGACTCCTGGCTTCCAGTTTCTCCCTGAAGCTTTCTCTTTATAAGTTTTCCCATGAAAGGATTAAGACTCATTCTGATCCAGTTGGCTACAACTTAACTCAAAATAACATCTTCAAAAGGTCCTGTTTACAATGGGTTCAAACCCACAGTAATGGGATTAAGAGTAAGAACTCAATCTACAATGCTCACTCACTAGATCTTTCCTATGGGCATCCATTGGGATTCATGGAAAAGTTTGGGGACAGGACAGGAGGTATAAGATAACTGATGATCAGCTGCAGCTAATGGACAGTCACAAAATCTTGTAGCATGTAAGCTATTCTTTCATATGAACAAAGGCCTTCTGTCACTGGTGTGGGGCAAGAAATCCTACTGCCTGCTTGTCCTAGGCAAAGATCAACTGCTAGAAGAGGTAGAAGCAAAATTCATCTGTTACTGGATATGGTACAGAAAAATATCCTGATACAGATTTTTTTACAGAAATTGATATATAATTCTTAAATTTCATGGATCCTTAAAAAGGACCTTAAAAAGGAGAATTTTGATAAAGAACACAGTTGGAGGAGTCAAACTACCATATTTAAGACTTACTATAAAACTTCAGTAATCAAGAATACTGGTTTTAGAAATAGACTAACTTTTCTCATCAAAGGTGCTGAGATAACTCAGTGGGGAAACACAGTCTAGTTAATGGTTGTTCTAGTTTGCTAATGCTGCCAGAATGCAAAACACCAGAAACGGATTGGCTTTTATAAAAGGGGGTTTATTTGGTTACAAAGTTCCAGTCTGAAGGCCATACAGTGTCCATCACCAAAGGGTACCTTCACTGGAGGATGGCTAATGGTGTCCAGCAAAGCTCTGTTAGCTGGGAAGCCATGTGCCTGGCATCTCCTCCAAAGTTCTGGTTTCAAAATGGCTTTCTCCCAGGATGTTCCTCTCTAGGCTGCAGTTCCTCAAAAATGCCACTCTTAGTTGCTCTTGGGGTGTTTTGTCCTCTCTTAGCTTCTCTGGAGTAAGAGTCTGTTTTCAATTGTCATCTTGAAACTGTCTCATCTGCAGCTACTCTGTCAGCTTCTGTGTGTTCTTCAAATTGTCCCTCTTGGCTGTAGCTCCTCTTCAAATGTCACTCTCAGCTTCTCTTCAAAATGTCACTCACAGCTGCACCGAGTTCCTTCTGTTTGTCAGCTCCTTTATGTGGCTCTAGTGATTTAATTTAAACCCACCCTGAATGGGTGGGGTAACACCTCCATGGAAATTATCCAATCAGAGTCATCACCTACAGCTGGGTGGGGTGCATCTCCATGGAAACAGTCAAAGAATTACAGTCTAATCAACACTGGTATGTCTGCCCACACAGTATTACATCAAAGAAAATGGCATTTTGGGGAACATAATGCATTCAAACCAGCACAACGGTATTAAACACCAAAAAAATGGTATTAAAGGAATTGGATGTCCATTTGTCAAAAGTGAACCTTAAACATTATCTCCCACCTTGTAAGAATGAACGAAATATGGGCTATACACCTAATATAAAAGATTATATTATAACTTCTAGAAGAAATCTTATGATAAGAGTCCTTGTGGACTTGCATTAGGAAAAGATTACTTATTAGGGAATAAAAAGCACAAAACTTACAAAAATTGAAATAGACTTTATCAAAATAAATTCTACTTCCTGAGAGATAAATTATTAAGAAAATAAAAGGCAAGTTGTATACTGGAAGAACAAATTTCCTTGGCAAATACCTGATAAAAGACTAGTATATCTAATATATAAAGAAACATCAATAATAAGAAACATTGACTCAATAATAAGAAGCATCAATAGTCTTAGGGAAATGCAAATTAAAACCACAATGGGATGCTATTGACATGCACTAAAAGCTTAAATAAAAGAAAGAAAGAACAAAAGAAAGAAAAGAAAAGGAAAGCAAGCAAGCAAGCAACAAGCAAGCAAGAAAGTGACATGCCAAGGACTGGCAAGGATGTGGAACAACAGACTCTCCCATATATTGCTGATTAGAATGCCAGCAGTTTGAAAAACAATTAAGTAATTTTGGATACAGTTAAACATATACTGAAATGTCATCTCACAATGCTATTTGCAGGCATTTTCCTTAGAAAAATGAAAACATATGTCCAGAAAGGAAATATAGTCAGATGTCCATAAGAGTTTTATTCATAATCACCAAAAATAGGAATTCACCCAAATGTTCATCAGGACAAACAAACCAAGGGGCTGCTGCACAAAGGAATAGTGCTCATCAATGAAAAAGCATGAAATACATGCAACATTCTGGTTGAATCTCAAAAGTATTTAGTTATTTCAAAAATGCCAGACATAAACTACATATTGTTTGAAATTATATATGTGACTTTCTGGAAAAGGTAATACTATAGGGATAGAAAATATATCAGTGGTTGTCTGGGGTTGGCAGAAGTAAACAACTACATAGGGCCTGGAGGGAAAATTTGGGTGTTGGAAATGTACTAGCTCTTGATTGTTGTAGTGATTACATAATGGTATGCATCTGTCAAAACTCATTGAATAGTAGACTTAAGAAGGGTTAGTTTTATTGTATGCAATTATATCTCAATATTGGTTTAGAGCAGTAAATTATAGTTAAGCAGGTTGTGGAGTTCTATGCATCCACCCAAAAGAATAAAGTGATTTGCATGTACAGTTATAAAGAAATAGTTTCGATGTATCAAGTTTAAAAAAAAGCAAATTACCCAATAATAGCCAGTGTGTAACACCACTTATACAAATAAAAATCATAAATAGAGGGCACAAGTAGACTCTTTCAAACAGGGGAACTCCAAAACAACTAATAAGCAAGAGCCCAGGACAAGACACAGGCCCAGAAAGATGGAAAACCCTGCACACTGCATTTACTTCAGGTAGCACCTTCATGATGTGAGGGCTGAAGCTCAAGGAAATCTGCGTCTTATCACCAGTTAGTTATGAAATCAAGAAAAAGACATCCAAGGAGTATATGCCAAAGTTAACATTTAAAAGGATGAAAATGTACAGTGTGCAACAAAATATTGTAAGACAAAGAAATAGGAAATGATGGTATATCCAATAGAAGAGGACAAAAATCCAGAAAGTATCAATGAAGAAAACCAGAATGTGGATATACTGAACAAGTTTTTAAAAAAATCATCTTAAAAATGCTCAAGGAGATGAAGGAAAATACAGAGAAAGAACTAATGGATGTCAGGAAAACAATGAATGAGCAACATGAGAATCTTAGTAAAGAGATAGACATTTTCAAAAGGAATAAACAGAACTATTGGATTTGAAGATCAGAATAACTGAAATGAAAAATTCCTAGGAGGGTTTCAAGAGCAGATTGGAGCTGGCAAAATAAAGAATCAACAAACTCAAAGACAAGACACTTGAAATGGATCAGGCTGAGGAGCAGAAAGAAAAAAAAGAATTACAAAAAGTGAAAATAGCCTAAGACACCTCTGGGACACCATCAAGTGTACCAATATACATATTATGGGGATCCCAGGAAGGGAAAAAAGAGAGAACAGGGCAGAGGGAAAATTCAAAGAAATAATGACAGACATGCACAAAAGACATGATTATGCAAATCCAAGAAGCCCAGAGAACACCAAACAGGATAAACATGAAGAAAGGCATACACTGTCATATGTAGATCACACTATCAAATGCAAAAGACAAGGAGTGAGTTCTGAAATCTGCAAGAGAAAAGCAGTGTGTTATGTACAAGGGAGTTCCAATTAGATTGAGTGCCAATTTCTCATCAGAAACCATGGAGGCAAGAAGGCAGTGGGTTGAAATACTTTAAGTGTTGAAAGAAAATAACTGTCAGCCAAGAATTTTTAATCTATCAAGACTTTCTTTCAAAAGTGAGGGAGATTTAGATATTCTCAGATAAAGAAAAACTGAGGGAGTTCATCACCACTAGACCTACCCTACAAGCAATGCTAAAGGGGGTTCTTTAGACTGGAAGGAAAATCATGGGAAAGTGGCTCAAAGCAGCATACAGCAATAAAGACTTGCAGTAAAGATAACCAGTTGTGTTATATTAAACTCCAGTATTATTGTATTGCATTTTTTATATGTAACTCCACTTCTTACTTCCTACAGGTAGTAACATGCAAATGCATAAAAAGGAATGATGAATCTATGGTTTTGGACATAAAATATACAAAAACATGTACCAAAAAAGGTGGGTAGAGGGTAGACAGAGTGATATTTGAGAAGTATATGTACATGCTATTGAATTTGAGTTGGTGTCAAACCAAACATAACTCTTACATATTTAGGATGTTAAATTTTAACCCCATGGTTACCACAGGGAAAATATATGAAAAATATACCCAGATAGAAAGAGAAATACTCAATATGGTACAACACAAATATCAAACATAAAAGTAGAAATGAATGGAAAAATTGAAGGACAAAATGTTATAAGCCATATAAGCTTTAAATAGCAAAATGGTAGAAGGAGGTCCTATTATCTGTAGTGGCTTTAAATGTAAATGAAGTAAACTCTCAAGTCAAAAGGCAGAGACTGGCAGAATGGATAAAAAAGTATGACCCAACTGTATGCTATCTGCAAGAGACTTACCTTAAATTCAAAGATACAGGTTAAAAATGAAAGGATGGAAAAATATATACTATGCAAATCATAACCAGAAGAGATCTGAGGTAGCTATACTAATATCAGATAAAATATTCTTTAAGTAAAAAACAGGTTGAGAGACAAAGATGGCCATTATAAACAGGGGATTTCAACAAAGGGTACAATTCCACAAGAAGATAACTATTTATGTATCTATCAGCAGAGCCCCAAAATATATGAAGCAAATACTGGCATATTTGAAGGGAGAAACTCTTGGTTCTCTATTAATGGTAGGAGATTTTAATACACTACTTTCAATACTGAATAGCACATCTAGTCAGAAGATCAAGAAGGGAATACAAGAATTGAATGATACTCAAGACCAATTAGACTTAACAACATATATAGGACAGTTCACCTGACAAAAGCAAAATTACACAGTGTTCTCAAGTGCACATGGATCATTCTCTAGGATAGACTAAACGTTAGCTCACAAAACAAGTCTGAATCAATTTGAAAATATTGAAATCATACAATGTATACTCTCTGCCCACAGTGTAATGAAGCTAGAAATCAATAATATGTGGATATTAAATAACATACTCTTAAGCAACTATCAGGTTAAGAAATAACTTGAGACAGATAGAAATGAAAATGCAAAATGTCAAAATTTATAGGATGCATCAAAGGCAATATAGAGAGGGAAATTTATAGCTCTAAGGCTTACCATAAAAAAGAAGAAAAACTTCAAATCAGAGACTTAAGTTCAAAACTGGAGGGGCTAGAAAAGAAGAGCAAATTAACCCAAAGTGAGCATAAGGAAGGAAATAACAAAGATTAGAAGGGAGAAAAGTGAAATAGAAAACCAAAAAAAAAAAAAAAAAAAAAAAAAGAGAGAGAGAGAGAGAGAGAATCAACAAAATCAAAATTTGGTACTTTGAAAGATCAATAAAATGGACAAATCTTTATACTGACAAAGAAAAAAAATACAGGATAAAAATAATGAAAATCAGAAACGTAAAGGAGGACTCTAATGCCAACCCTGCTGAAATATAAAGGACTATAAGAGGATACTATGAACTAGATTCCCATAAATTAGATAGCCTAGATGAAATGGACAAATTCTTAGAAATACACAAACTACCTATATTGACTCAAGAAGAAATAGAAGATATCAGCAAACCAACTACTTACAGAGAGATTGAATCAGTAATCAAAAACTAACCAACAAAGAAATCCCAGACCAGATGGTTTCACAAGGGCATTCTATCAAACATTCCAAAAAGCTTCAACCCCAATTCTGCTCATACTCTTCCATAAAGATGAAAAGGAGGGAACAAAATCCTCAGTTCATTCCACATGAGACCATCACACTAATTCCAAAGTCAGATAACAATACCAAAAGAAAAGAAAACTGCAGACCAATATATCTTATGAATATAGATGCAAAAATCCTCGAAAAGGTAATAGCAAACTGAATCCAACAGCTTATTAAAAGGATTATATACTCTGATCAATTGGGATTTATCCAACTGTGCAAGGTTGGTTCAACATTAGAAAATTCATTAATGTGACACACCACATTAACACAATGAAGGGAAAAAAAGCGCATGATCATCTCAAATGATGCTGAAAAAGCATTTGACAAAATCAAGCACCCTTTTCTTGATAAAAGCAATTAGAACACTAGGAATAGAAAGGAGCTTCCAAAAGATGATAAAAGCCATATATGAAAAGCCCACAGTAAACATCCTATTTGATGTTGAAAGGTAATAGCTTTCCCTCTAAGCTCAGGACCATGACAAAAAAGCCCACTGCCACCACTGTTATTCAACCTTGTACTGGAAGTTCTTGCTGGGACAATTAGACAAAGAAAATAAATAAAAGACATCCTCACTGGAAAGAAAGACACAAAAATTTCCCTGTTTGCAGGTGACATGATCATATATACACAAAATCCTTAAAGAGCCACAAGTTTCTAAAGCTGGTAAATGAACTTAGCAAAGTGGTGGAGTACAAGATCAACACTCATAAATCAGTACTGTTTTTATACAAAAGCAATGAGCAAATGGAAGAAGAAATCTAGAAAAAAATTCCATTTCCAATATCAACTGAAAGAATTGAATATCTAGGAATAAATCTAATCAAAGATGTAAAGGACTTGTACACAGAGAACAACAAAACATTGCTAAAAGAAATGAAAGAAGACAAATTAGTGGAAGGGCATCTCATGTCCATGGATTGGAAGACTAAATATCATTAATATCATTAATATATCAATCCTACCCATGGCAATTTCTAGATTAACACAATCCAAATTAAAACTCAAACTTCTTTGAAGAAATGAAAAAGCCAATCATCAAAATACGAAGGGTTAGGGGCTCTGAATAGGTAAAGCTATTTTGATAAGGAAGAATGAAGATAGAGGACTCAAATTTTCTGAACTTAAAACTCATTATAGTAGGTGGGGCAAGATGGCAGAGGGGTGAGATGTAGGTTTTAGTTATTCCTCCAGGGCAGTAGGTAGAAAGACAGGAACTGCATGGAACAGACACCGCAGAGCAATCTGACTTTGGGCATACTTCATACAACACTCATGAACATGTGGAACAGCTGAGATCAGCAAAATCTGTAAGTTTTCACATCCAGGGGACCCATGCCCCTCCTTGCCAGGTTCAGTCCTCTGGGAGGAGGGGCCATCAGTGCTAGGAATGAGGAGGGAGAACTGCAGTTGTGGCTCTTATCAGAAACTCATTCTACTGATCCAAACTCCAAACATAGATAGACTGAGACCAGACACCAGAGAATCTGGGAGCAGTCAGCCCAGTGGAGAGGAGATAGGGATAGTAAAAACGGCAAGGAAAACCCAAAAATAAAAGCTGAGATTTTTGGAGTTCTGGTGAACATAGAATGGGGAAGGGCAGGACTCAGGCAGAGTCAGGCTCATATGCAAATCCAGAAGGCGAGTTTCTTTGTCTGAAGATCCTTCCTTGATGGCCCTAATCTCCTTGTCTCTTAGCATTTCAATTGCCCATTACATCTGCAAGGAGGGCCCTTCCTTTTTAATTTTTTTCCTTATGTTTTTCTCTTTTTCAAAAACAATTACTCTAAGAAGCCTATTACAGAAAGCCTCAAAGACGTGCAATTTAGGCCCAGACAAGAGCAGAGCTAAGAGAGCTCTGAGACACAAGACAATAAGTGCAGTGGCTGAGAAAATTTGCTAAACACCACAACTTCCCAAGAAAAGGGGGGCATCCCCTTACAGCCATCTTCCCAGTGGGCAGGGGATGCTCCTGGCTGGTGCCAGCTCCACAGCCCAGAGCTGCCCCAAAAAACCCAGTGTGATGGGAAGTGTTTCCAACAACACATGTACACACCACAAAATAGGGTGTGGATAATAGCTTTTTCTCCACCCTCAGCTAACTGTCCCAGAGCCTGGAAAGTGGAGCTGTGTGAAAAGAGGGAAATTAACATGCTCCATTCAGCCATCCTTTCAGCAGACTGGGAACACCCCTACACAGCCCTGCAGCCCAGACACCCTGGGGGGATGGCAGTCACCTGTGACATAGCACAGTCATTCCACAACAGAGGACCTAGGAGTGCACGGCTTGGAAGAGGGACCCACTCACAAGTCCCAGAGACCATACACCAATACCAAGGACTTGTGGGTCAGTGGCAGAGACAAACTGGCAAGACTGAACTGAAGGATGAGGCTATTGCAACAGCTTTAAATCTCCAGGAACACCAGGGAGATTTGATTATTAAAGCTGCCCCCCACTCCCCAACTGCTCAGACACATGCCCCATATACAGGGTGGGCAACTCCAACTACACACACAAGCTTGGTGCACCAATTGGACCCCACAAGACCCTCACTCACCACAAAGACAAAGTGGGGGAGAACTGGCTTGAGGGGAATAGGTGGCTTATGGACACCACCTGCTGGTTAGTTAGAGAAAGTGTACTCCACAAGCTGTAGATCTGACAAATTAGAGATAAGGGTTTTAATCAGTCTACAATTCCTAAAAGAATCCTATCAAGTTAAGCAAATGCCAAGAGGCCAAAAACAACAGAAAATTTTAAAGCATATGAAAAAACCAGATGATATGGATAACCCAAGCCCAAGCACCCAGATGAAAAGATCAGAGGAGACACAGTACTTGGAGAAATTAATAAAAGAACTAAAGACGAACAATGAGACCATGGCACAGGATATAAAGGACATGAAGAAGAGCATGGCACAGGATATAAAGGACATTAAGAAGATCTCAGAAGAGCATAAAGAAGAAATTGCAAAAGTAAATAAAAAAATAGACTATTTTATGGAAATAAAAGAAACTGTTGACCAAATTAAAAAGATTCTGGACACTCATAGTACAAGACTAGAGGAAGCTGAACAGTGAATCAGTGATGTGGAGGATGACAGAAAGGAAAATTAAAGAAGAAAAGAAAGAATGGAGAAAACAATCAAAAAAATCAAAATGGAGCTTAGGGATATGATACATAAAATAAAATGTTCAAATATAAGACTCATTGGTGTTCTAGAAGGGGCAGAGAAGGGTAAAGGTCTAGGAAGAGTATTCAAAGAAATTGTTGGGGAAAACTTCCCAAATCTTCTAAACACCATAAATACACAAATCATAAATGTCCAGTGAACTCCAAATAGAATAAATCCAAATAAACCCACTCCGAGACATATTCCGATCACACTGTCAAATACAGAAGAGAAGGAGCAAGTTCTGAAAGCAGCAGGAGGAAAGCAATTCACCACATAGAAAGGAAACAGCATAAGACTAAGTAGTGATTACTCAGCAGCCACCATGGAGGCAAGAAGGCAGTGCCATGACATATTTAAAATTCTGAGAGAGAAAAATTGCCAACCAAGAATTCTTTATCCAGCAAAGCTCTCCTTCAAATTTGAGGGAGAGCTTAAATTTTTCACAGACAAACAAATGCTGAGAGAATTTGCTAACAAGAGACCTGCCCTACTGGAGATACTAAAGAGAGCTCTACCAACAGAGAAAAAAAGAAAAGAGAGAGAGGTATGGAGAAAGGTTCAGTACTAAAGAGATTTCAGTATGGGTATGTAAAGGACATTAAGAGAAAGAGGGAAAAATATATATGACAAACATAAACCAAAGGATAAGATGGCTGATTCAAGAAATGCCTTCACAGTAATAATGTTGAATGTAAGTGGACTAAACTTTCCAATCAAAAGATACAGATTGGAAGAATGGATCAAAAAGAAATGAACCATCAATATGTTGCATACAAGAGACTCATCTTAGACACAGGGACACAAAGAAACTGAAAGTGAAAGGATGGAAAAAATATTTCATGCAAGCTACAGCCAAAAGAAATCAGGAGTAGCAATATTAATCTCAGACAAAATAGACTTTAAATGCAAGGATGTTATGAGAGACAAAGAAGGCCACTACATAGTAAGAAAAGTGGCAATTCAATAAGAAGAAATAACAATCATAAATGTTTATGCACCCAATCAAGGTGCCACAAAATACATGAGACAAACACTGGCAAAACTAAAGGAAGCAACTGATGTTTCCACAATAACTGTGAGAGACTTCAACACATCATTATCTCCTATAGATAGATCAACCAGACAGAAGACCAATAAAGAAACTGAAAACCTAAACAATCTGATAAATGAATTGGATTTAACAGACATATATAGAACATTACATCCCAAATCACCCGGATACACATACTTCTTTAGTGCTCACGGGACTTTCTCCAGAATAGATCATATGCTGGGACATAAAACAAGGCTCAATAAATTTAAAAAGACTGTTGCTGCAAAGGAGAGGCTAGGCCTCCCTACAGTTGTGCCTAAGAGCCTCCTCTCGAATGCCTCTTTGTTGCTCAGATGTGGCCCTCTCTTTCTAGCTAAGCCAACTTGGCAGTTGAAATCACTGCCCTCCCCTCTACGTGGGATCAGACACTCAAGGGAGTGAATCTCCTTGGTAATGTGGAACATGACTCCCGAGGTGGAATCTAGACCTGGCATCATGGGATGGAGAACATCTTCTTGAGCAAAAGGGGGAAGTGAAAGGAAATGAAATAAGCTTCAGTGGCAGAGAGATTCCAAAAGGAGCCTAGAGGTTACTCTGTTGGGCACTCTTATGTACAGTAAAGACAACCCTCTTTACGTTCTAGTGAATTGGAGTAGGTAGCGGTAAATACCTGAAACTATCAGACTACAACCCAGAGCCCATGAATCTTGAAGATGATTGTATAAAAATGTAGCTTTTGAGGAGTGACAATGTGATTGGGAAAGTAATATGGACCACAGTCCCCTTTGTCTAGTTTATGGATGGATGAGTAGAAACATGGGGGAAGGAAACAAACAAACAGACAAAGGCACCCAGTGTTCTTTTTTACTTTAATTGCTCTTTTTCACTTTAATTTTTATTCTTGTTATTTTTGTGTGTGTGGTAATGAAGGTGTCAGGGATTGATTTTGGTGGTGAATACACAACTATGTGGTGGTACTGTGAACAACTGAATGTACACTTTGTTTTGTATGACTGCATGGTATGTGAATATATCTCAATAAAGTGAATAATAAAAAAAAACTCATTACAAAGCCATAGTAATCAAAACATCACTGTACTGGCACAAAGAGAGACACATTGACCGATGGAATTGAATTGAGAGCTCAACTGAATTTTGGCAAAGTGGCAAAGACCACTCAATTGGGGAAGAAAAATCTCTTCAACAAATGGGGCTGGGTAAAAAAAAAAAAAAAAAAGGAAGGAGGACCCTTATCTCCCACCTTACACTAAAATCAACTCAAAATGGATCAAAGACCTGCATATAAGAACCAGTAATGTCAAACCACCAGAATAAAATATAGGGAAGTAGGGAAGCATCTTCAGGACCTTGCATTAGGCAATGGTTTCTTAGACTTCACATCTGAAGTACAAGCAACAACAACAAAAAATAGAGAAATGGTATCTCATTAAATTTAAAACCATTTGTGCCTCAAAGTTCTTATCTTGAGAACCTACACAATGGGAGAAAATATTTGGAAACCATAAATCCAATAAAATTGTTAATATCCAGGCTATAGAAATAAGCCCTTCAACTTAACAACAAAAAGACAAACAACCCAACTTAAAAAAAAATGGGCAAAGAATTGAATAGACATGTATCCAAAGAAGATATACAAATGGCCACAAAGCACATGAAAATTTCCTCAACATCATTAGCCTTCAGGGAAATGCAAATAAAAACCACAATGTGATATCATTTCAATCCATTAGGATGGTTGCTATTAACAAAATGGAAAATAATTGTTGGAGAGGATGTAGAGAAATAGAAACACTCTTTCATTGCTGGTGGCAATGTAAGATGGTTTAGCCACTGTGGAAGACAGTTTGGCAGTTCCTAGAAATCTCAGTATAGTACCCCTATACGACCCAGCAATCCCACTTCTAAGTGTATGCCCAAAAGAATTGAAAGCAGGGACTCAAACAGATTTTTGCACTCCTAGCAGCATTATTCACAATTGCCAAAATATGGAAGCAACCCAAGTGTCCATCAACTGATGAATGGAAAAATTAAAATGTGGTTTGTGTGTATGTATATATACATATATATATATGTATACGAATATTACTCAGCTGTAAAAGGGAACAAAGTCCTGATACATGCCACAACATAGAAGAACCTTGAAGACATTGTGTTGAGTGAAATAAATCAGACACAAAAGGACAAATATTGTATGATTGTCCTGATTTGAAATAATTAGAATAAGCAAAGTCATAGAGTCAGAATCTAGAATATAGTTTACCAGGATAAGGTGCGGGGTGGAGAATGTGAAGCTGGGGCTTGAAATGTACAAGGTTTCTATTTGGAATGATGGACGTGTTTTTGTAACAGATGGTGGTGATGGTAGGATAGCACTGTGAACGTAATTAACAGCACTGAATTATATTCCTAATTGTGATTAAAAAGGGAAATGTTAGATTGTATATGTGGTGTGATTTAAAGGGGAAATGTTAGACTGTATATGTGGTAACAGAATAAAAATTTTTAAAAATTCCATGGAACTGCACTACACACAGTGTGAACCTTAACTAAGTTAAACCATGGACTATAATAAATAGTACAATCATTAGAATATGCTATCATCAACTGTACCTAACATTCCAAACCAATGCTTGGTGCTAATAATACATTGGCATATGGAAATCCTTATGCATTGTTGTTCTGTAAACCCACAATTTCTCCATAAAGAAAAAGAAAGCAATGAAAAAACATGTCTATCGAATTTTTCACATTACAGCCCAAATAGCTTCACTTGAAATTTCTTTGCAAAGTATTTGTTTTTATGAGGCATCGTAGCTCATTATATTTCTAAGATTAGAATTTGGACCTTATCCCATAGTTTATATATATAGTATCCTATTGAAACTTACCACATAATACAGAATTTTGTAGCATCTTGAATAATGTTTCTAGACAAGTCTTCCTTTGCTGATTCATTAACTATTACAGAGTGTTATTCATATACTAATTATAGTAAAAGATAACATGTGCATGTTATAGAAATGGTATTGCTGTTTTTGAATCCACATCAGTAGAGAAGATACAGAGCAGAAAAGCACTTTTTCTGGGAGGAAGAAGCTTACATTGTATGGTCCAAAAATATTTCCTCACCCATGATGAAGCTCATGTTTCTTAGGCTGATGACATATAGTAACAGTTGAAGCCTATAATAAATATCCTTTCCTACTAATGTATTACATTTTATTAGCTAGATCAATATTGCTGTAATTTCCACCCATTAGCATCTCATTGCTGTAAAGTACATAAAAATATTTACATTAACACTGATCAAAATTGCAATAGCGTATGTTAAAATATGAATGACATATAATCAGAATTTCCTGTTTCTACTGCCTCTAGTTATTTGTGACCCCAGATATGAAGTTCAACTTTATACTTAATAGCACAATTATGTAAATCTGTAATTCTAACACTGAATTACACTGGTAATGATCAATAATTATATTTATGTATGATGTGAAGTTAATACTGCCACCATAGATTAATGTAAACAACAAAATTATTTCTGCAGTCAAGAGCTAACAAATCATCATAAACAAAGAGAACTAAAACAATCTCTTCAGAGCCTAATTCCTCTGGCAGAGTAAACAGATTTTTTATTCCCAATGAATGTTAAAGCTCTGCTTAAAGAGAACACGACTCAACCAAAAATATCACAATGGTTGAATGTTTCACTACACTTTTAAATTCTTATTTCAGCCATCGGAAAAGGGACAATATACTAAAGAATCCGGATAAAGCGTTGATGGGAGAAACACTAGAAGAGGTGATAGATGGAGATAAGTAGGAATCCCAGAAAAATACAATGAGCCAATTAAAAATAAAATGACAAATGTACATATCTTTCTGTACATTATGTATTTCAAGTTCTTTCCATTAAAATCCTTCTTTGCAAATTAAACAGACAATTGTACAGAGCTATGATGTCAAGTCTGACACTTTCTTGAATTAGAGGCATATATGAAACAAAAGCAGAAAAATATTTCATTTAAGAGGGACTTTTATTTACAACAATTAGGAATTTCTACATCAGAGAGAAGACATAGAAACCATGCTATGCAACTTTGCATTGCTTAGTACTGTGTAAACAGTAGATTCTTGATAACATACATGGATTTAGAGGAGCCATATAGGAATACAATAAAAGAACTGAAGAAAAACAAAACTAACATTGTAAAATGATTATATTCCTTGTTAATACTATAATTAATGCCACATTTCCTATTATGCCAATAGGTTAAGAAGGAATTGACAATAGGAGAAGTATTTTATATTTGTCTCATTCATTAATTAATTCACAGTTTTAGCTAACACATATATTGTGCCACCTATAAGCCAGACACTGTTTTAGGCACTTTGCATATATGAACTCATTATAGCTGACAATTATTCTGTGAAGTAGGTATTATCATTATTTCCATTTTATAGATGAGAAAACTGATGCACAGAGGAGTTCAACCTCACATCGTTAGTAAGTGGGGGAGCTGGGAATCAAACCAATTTTGCCTGGAAATAAAATTTATGCTCATTGCTTCACACTACACTGCATAATTGAATTGTAAGTATTGCTATTATGGAACACTGTTAAAGTGTAATTTTTGGTTTCTTAATTTAAGCCAAGCTAGAGTTTAAACTTCATCCCTTCTACTTCAGGGTTTCTCAACTTCAGTACAATTGACATTTGGGGCAGCATTATTGACATTTAGGGTTGAACAATTCTTTGTTGTGGGGGAGCTGTCCTGTGCATTGCAAGTTGTTTAGAAGCATCCTTGGCCTCTTCCCACCAGATGCCAGTAGCAAACCCCCCTTCCCCCAAATTGTGATAATGTCAAAAGGCATTGCCAATTGTCCCCACTTAAGAACACTGAATTTTAGCCAAATCCTAACTACATTGTAAAACAGATTTCCAGTAAATGTTTTTCAGTAATCTAGAACACTTATTCAATAAAGTCAGATGTTATCTCTATTCCCAGTTTACCTAGGAAACTTTACATCTTGATTACATCAAGGATGAATTTGTGAAATGAAAACTGGCAACAAGAATTGGTCATTTCCATGTTACAACTTCTTATTATGACATAATGATGGGTGGTCTCCCTTTTATGGATTCTCATCTCTGACATGGTTATTTTTCACTCATGTTTATATTGACTATAGATAGCATCTGGAAAGAGATCACTTGTATTCCTCTTAACCCATGGACACAGGTATTTTATAGATCCAAAGATTCAACTGCATGTGAAATAGTTAAATACTCCTTTATTAATTTATCGTTCTAGATGAAGTTCTGGGTTCTTTTAAAGGCCATCTAAACATCATAGCACCATTCTCTCTCATGCTAAACACAACTTTCTTTGGGTTGATAAAAAGGAATTATTGACTGATAGCCCAATTCTCTCTGAATGCTCCTAGGCAAAGCCACAGCAAGGTGAAAAAAAGGAGAATCATTCTAAATCCCACAAATAGAAGTCCTTTGCTACATGATGTTCTTCTCACACTGTACATTTTCACCCAATGACTTGTGATGATAGATTTTCATTTCTTGCTTTTACCCTGTGGGAATTCTCAGGCTGTTTAACCAAGGATAATCTTATTAATTCTAGCTTTTCAATACAAAGATGATTCAAAAACAATGCACTTATATAAAATTTATTTATTCAACACACATTTATGTAGCACTTATTATGTGCCAGTCATTGTTCTGTGATGCACCAATATTATCTGAATTCTCATAATGACAAAGAGATAGGCATTGATATTATTATCATCACCACAATTTTAGAAACAAAGAAACTGAGTGTCCTGGTTTGTATATAGTATGTCCCCCAGAAAAAGCCATACTCTTTAATGCATTTTTATGGGGGCAGGCATATTAGTGTGGATTGGGTTGGAACCTATTGGTTCAGTGTCCATGGAGGTGTGACCCACCCAACTGTAGCTGATAACTCTGATTGGATAATTTCCATGGAGGCATGGCCCCACCCATTCAGCATGGGCCTTATTTAGTTTACTGGAGCCTTATATAAGCTCAGACAGAAGGAGATCATAGCTAGCTGTATCTGAGACAGACATTTTGAAGACGGCCATTGGAAGCTGAAGCTGGCGTTTTGGAGAATGCCATTTTGGAACGCAACCTGGGAGCAAGCAGACACCAGCTACGTGCCTTTCCAGCTAACAGGGGTTTTCTGGATGCCAATGGCCTTTCCCCAGTGAAGGTGCCCTTTGTTGATGGACACTTTATGTCCTTAAGACTGTAACTGTGTAACCAAATAAACCCCCTTCTGTAAAAGCCAATCCATTTCTGATGTTTTGCATTTTGGCAGGATTAGCAAAGTAGAACACTGAGGCACAGAACATATATAGCTTGCCCAAAGCTACATGGCTAATGAGCAGGATCAAGATCTGGGCATTGGCAGTGTGAATGCTTTAAGCTCTCTGCCATGCTGACCCTCCAAAATGTCTTGAATCAGTTTTAAAGAGTCTGTTTCTTTCCTAACTTTTAAAAATCTGCATGTTTCTGCAAAGAAAGAGTTCTTATTATTAATAGTTTCATTCATATAAATATTCCCACTTACTAGGGAATTGAGGTTTTTGAGACAAAGAAAATCCAGAATTTGCAAAATGTAACCCTGAGCTATGTTCTGCCCACAGGAGTGTGTATGTGTGTGTGTGTGTATTGGCCACACAGTGCTTTTATTATTACATTAGTTGCCAGCATTTAAAAAATTGGGGAATTTCTCAGAAAAATATGAATTTCTGACTTTTCATGAAGAAATTGGAATTTCAGAAAATAACAGGTTTAGTTTTCCTAGATGGCAAAAATCTGTTTTAGTTAAGCAGCTGTCCTTTTAAGATGGTGCATGCAAACCTCAGCACTCCCTATTACTTGCATCTTGCCAGTCTCACTCACTATGTTTCTTGCCTGATCCCTGTGGGAATTTGAGATTGAGCCTGCTGCTCTAGTCTCTGGAAGGAATGAAGGGAGCAAGCCAGAACTGAATTCTCAGAAGACACAGGAATCCAGGAAGGGACCAGTTTCTAGAACTGGATGTCAGGTGGATTCCTAATCTTAGATAAAGTCCAGAGACCAGTGATTTAAATCTGAGTTACAAATTACAACATGAAAATCAGTGTTTGACTTGATGTAGAATTACCATACCATTACCCTAGAGTAGGCACCATATCTTCTCATTGATGAAAAATAGGAATTCACTCAACAAGTGTGGGCAGAGCTGATTTCTAAATTGGCCAAGGTATGCAGAATGGAAATTTGCAGAAGGCACAAAGCTTGTGTTCCATTATTGAACATGGAAAATGTGGATTCTTTTAATGAAACTGTTGTTGTTTTCTGGACTTTGTATATTAACAGAGCTTCATTTTGGCCAAAGAATTTTATAAAAATAGGAATTGTTCTATATGTTCTCTAGTAAAATATGGTAGAGCGTATTCCCTGAATTCCATGAAAGGAAGAAATATCTAAAGAGAGGAGAAGGCTATTACGAGTGTGTTTAACTTAACTAGATACCAAAATTTCACAAAATCTCAAAAGTTTTGAAACAGATTATTTTGGAATGGTGGACAGTTCGTTAGGGGAAGCAGCTGGTAACTGGGAGCCTTTTGAAGTAGTTTGTAAGTGGGCATAAAAGAATCGTGTGGCAAAATCTTGGTAGGATACCTGGTGGAACTTTCAACTTCTAATCTGGGGGCCTAAATTATAAAAAAGACAATTGTGGAAGAAATAATCTATTAGTAAAGAAGCCTATTACAGTTTTTTTTCCTATAGAAAAGCAGAAACACTACAAAAACTCCAATGTCATGATTGCTTCAGACACTTCATTAATACTATTTTCAAGTAAACATTTTAGAGAAATCCTAGCACATTATGGAAACACATTGTAATTACACCAATACTCACTAGTATTTATGATCAGAAATAGTTTATACCATGGTATCTTGATTGATGATGTATGAAGCTGAGACTAAGCATTGAACAATTTCAGGTAGACCAAGCCTGCTCTGCAATCAGCAAATCAGTCTGAAAACTGGAAGATTAAAACGTGTTAAGAGAATAAAACCAAATCTATAAAATAAAAGAAGGGATTCAAAGAGAAATGAGTAAGAAGAAACTATTTGAGGACTTCTGGTTAAAGATTTCACCAATATCAAAATGAAGAAATCTTGGTTGTTAACACCCAAACCACAGGGCACTTATAGTACAAATTTTTGTACTTTGTGTTATGTATGCTCATATACATCATATTTATTCTTAAATTATATATTTGATTATCTATGTGAATTTTGTTTTTTTCTATTCAACCTTCTGTGGTCATTTTCAAGTACAAAGTTAACATTCTTTTGCAGAATAAAGAGGAACCTTACCAAATAAATCTGACTAATGTCTAAATACCCCTTTCTGGTTCATATATAGAGCAGACCAGGTTAGTGGCATCCCAGGTAAAGAGGCAGGCAATAAATAAGACTGAATGGGCAGAGTTCCAGGAGCTGGGTGGGGCAGGAAGAATTGGGGTCCAGACATCGGATACTTTTATGCTGCAGAGCATGAAGATGGTGAGAAAATCATCAAGTTGTGTTTTAATAGGAGATACTTGAAAAAACAGTCAGAAATAAGTTTGATGGTCTAAACTCAGGTCATCAATCTAAGGATCTAGTGAGAGAAAGGAAGATTAGGCATTGTATCAGCTACCTGTTGCTGCATAACAAGCTGTCACGAAACTTAGTGACTTGAAACAGTAATAATTTATAATCTATAATGATTTAGTTCATTTCCTTTGTTGATTTTACCTCTTGGTTTCTCATGTGGTTGCCTTCAGCTCTTAGTGACTTGAAACAGTAATAATTTATAATCTATAATGATTTAGTTCATTTCCTTTGTTGATTTTACCTCTTGGTTTCTCATGTGGTTGCCTTCAGCTGGAGAGTTAGCTGGACATTTAGAACATCCAAGATGGTCTCTCTCATATATCTGACAGATGATTCCAGCTGTTGGCTGGTGAGCCTCAGTTCTCCATGTGACTGCTCGCCTTCAGGAAACCAGACTGACTCCCTATGCTTCAGTCTCAGGACAGCATTGCCAGTGGGTAAGGGTAGAAGCTGAAGGTGTCTTGAGGTTTATGATTCAGAACTTGCACAACTTCAACTCCATCACAATCTATAGTCAAAGCAGGTGAAATAAACTTCCAGCTTTTTATGGGAGGAGCTACAAAGAATCTGTGGCGACATAAAATCTACCACAGGCCTGGAGTAAATATCAGGCATGAAATCCAGTTTACAGTTAGAGAATCATGAAGTCTAGAGGAATTTTCAAGGCAAAAGGTGGGTGCCTCTGGTAAATTTTCATAGTGTAATTCCTGTGCTTAATTGCATGTCTGCTTTGGGTATGTTTAAACATATCTAGGAAGTATGGGTGATTACAGAATGTGACTTAAATAGGGATTTTTTCCTTTGGTAGCTTATTTTTCTCATACACATACTGATACACAACATTGTTTGGAAAGTTGTTTCTGCACTTCCTGCACTGTTACAAGCTTTTAAGTGCTTTGGATATGAAATAACTTTCCACTTAACCAGACTTTGTGTCCTCAACTTATATGAATTGAAGTAGGGGGTGTTTCTTACCATATACACTGTTATATGCTTTTCATCGATAAACAAAATCAGAAGGATTGTTTTCTCAGAGGCAACAATAATATACACATCTCTGTGCTATAGGACATGTTTTCTTATACACTGGAGTTGTAGGTTATATAATTTCTGTTTTCTGGTTGCTACTCAACCAGAGTAACAGGAGACCCAATACTATTCTGGCTGTGATTTCAGTGAGGGACCATTGCCCTCACCATTTCTTATTTTAACTGAGCCTTGAATACATATTTAGTATAATCACATGAATTGAAGATGACTAATTTGGTTTTCTGTGTTGTCAACAACTGACCAGTCTGATCCCATGTCATGACTAGATTATAATCTAATGCTCATATATCCAAACATGGCACAGTATGCTTAATATATTTAATGAATGAAAGTGGTGATCAGGTTTGGTTCTTCAAATGTCTATACTAGTGTCTTGATGGGGTGGTCTAGATATTTTAACTATTGATGTCTTGACTTTCTTCATTTTAATCTTCATTTCTCTTCTTAATTATGGAGAGTCCTAGATCTAAATTACCTTACTTCATTAGATCAGAGAGGCATGGCTGAATTGCACTTCTGACTGAAGCAGCAATGTTTACCTATTGAAGAACAGCATGAATGGCAACTATTTTTCCACTCATTGTGTGAAGTTCTAAGTTCCTTCTTCTGTGCAAAGGTGAATTTTACTTCTCTTTTGTATTTCTTACTATTGCAAGCACACACCACTTTTTATAATTGGTTTGTTCTTGTATTGGTTCAGGTTTGGCTGTGAATTGCGTCTCTGTATCTTAAATAATAGTGGGCTAAACAATATAGAAGCTTGTTTTCCTCTCGTGTTTAAAATAGAGGTAGGGAGAACAGGGCTGAACTGGCTGCTCTGCAAATTACTTCAGATTCCAGGTTCCTTTCAGCTCATCTCTTGTCATTCCTTGGGTGTGTTCTTAGGATCTGCGGTGAGAGTGGAACTCAACTCATCACATGTGCATTCTAGGCAGTAGATGGAAGGAAGTATAGATGAAAGGTACCCCCCCCATATACGTATATATTTCCTTTGTGTCTTGTTGACCCAGACTCTGCCCTATATCTATGATTGCCAAGGAAGCTGGGAAATGTAATCTTTTAGATTTGAGCATTTCTGCGAACTAAATATCGGGCTTCTATTGTTAAACAAGAAGGGGAGAATGGATGTTAGAAGGCAACTACCAGTCTTCCATGGTACTTTGCAATAAATATTAATTGAACTGAACAGAAATCATAATGCCGAGATTTCTGATGTGTGCTTTGAGAATCACAGAAATTTGGCAACGTATTTAAATCACCTAAGTATTAGAAAGCAGCATAATTTTGTGATTTGTGTTGTTTAAAACATAACTTGAATTTAGCTTATCAAAAGATGCAATAACCTCAAAGTATGAATCTATTTATCTTTAATTTCTGTGCTGAAGGCAACAGCTGCATCTTACCAATGAATCCCCATCTGATGGAAACATGTGTCTTATTTCTATTTTAGTCTTGGCATAGTAACTGTGAAAGACTTTGGTTGGCACTTAGTTATATTGCTAATATGTCACCTACTATTATTGCTACTGTACCAGCTTTTCTGTCACATCCCTTATCATGTAGCATATCTATAATCCTTATAAGTAAGCTAGAATTATATTCTTTTATAAAAAATTGTATCTGAATTCTATGCCTAAGCATACACACACCCACGGGCTTGTGCATTTCACATTTTGTCTTCTATTTTAACTTAAATCCTGATAATATTATTTTAAAACTGTCAAAAAATCAAGAAAGCCTGGAAAGGAGGGATACAAACTAGAAATTTATACAGTTGGCAGCCCTGTGTTAAAGAATGATAAATCTGTGTTATGTTTTATTATTTTAAAAACAAGAGAGGATTATGATGTTTGCTTTCATTTGGTTTCTTAGATATAATATCAAATATTACAATTCTTTCCTGGCTCAAAAATTTTTTTCTTTACCACCTTTATTTTGAATATTGTCAATAACCTGAAATCTGATTTTCAGGTGTTTTATTTAAAAAAAAAAGTTGACCTAGTCTGCTTTACAGGCAGTGATTACAAAACTTCCCAAGACTTTTTAATACTTAGGATTATTACATTTCTTTGATATGTTTTGATACCTTGTATTTCAGGTAGATAATCCTAATGAGGCCAGTCTTACCTTTCTAATCGATTTCGTTAACCCTCTTTTCTCATTCATCCCATTGAACATGGGCTTTATTCTTCTCCATCTGTGTCAGTTTATTTTTTAATGTCAACTTTACTAGTAAAGTACAACATACATACAGATAAGTGTAAATATCCTAAAGGTAAAAGCTTTATAACCTTGTGCAAAGTGAATGCACATGTGTAACCAGTGCCCAGAGCAAGAAACAGAACATTGGTAGACCCCAGATGCCACTTTCACCTTTTTTTTCAGTTACTATCCACTCTCCTGACTCATAACATTAAATATTAGTTTCACTTATTTTTGAATTTTATATAAAGGCAATTGTACACTATATTCAATTTTGTGTCTACCTGCTCTTGTTTAAAAAACATGATTTTAGATTCCTAGATGTCATTGATGATTAATTTTAATTGTCTTTGGTTTTCAGCAGTGTTGCTGAAATATTGCTGTGCCTTTGTATAGTTTTCTTCACAAATATTCTCCTTGGGGTTCATAACACTTCTCAAATCATAAATCGATGTCTACTGTCAGTTTTGGAAAATTCTCAGCCAAAATCTCTTAAAATATTGTTTCTATTCCATTCTCTCTTTGTCCTCTTCTTTTAGGAGTTCATTTATACATATGTTAGAATGTATTCACTTGTCTCACATTTTTAAGCTCTTTTTGAATGTGTTTTCCCTTTTTTCTTCCTCTGTTCATCAGTTTTGATATATTGTATTGCTCTGGATATGTTTAATTCTATTGAACAATCTTTATCTGTGTCTAATATGCTGTTAATTCCATCGAATGAATTCCTAAATTTAGATATAGTTTTTTTCAGTTCTAGAATTTTCATTTGACTCACTTTAAAGATTTTAGTTCACTGCCAAAATTCCTCATCTGTTCATTTATTATTTGAATTTTTTCTTTATTTTCTTGAGCATAATTATAATTATAAATATCATAGAGTTACCATCAGCTAACTCTGATATTGAGATGAACTATGGGATTGTTTTTCTGTTTTGTTTTTTTTCCCTTTAGTTTTATAGCATGTGGTTCTTCTTTGGTGTGCCAAGTAATTTTTTTAATTCAATTATAGAGATATATTCACATACCATACAATCATCTAAAGTGTACAATCACTTGTTCATCATGTCATCATAAAGCTGTGCATTCATCACCCTAATCTTTTTTGAACATTTTCATTGTACCAGAAAAAGTAAAAATAAGAATAAAAAATAAAAGTAAAAAAGGACACTCAAATCATCCCCCCCACCCTATTTTTCATTTAGTTTTTGTTCCCATTTTTCTACTCATCCATCTATATACTGGATAAAGGGAGTGCGATCCACAGGGTTTTCACAATCACGGTCACCCCTTGTAATCTACATTGTTATACAATAATCTTCAAGAGTCAGGCTACTGGGTTGGAGTTTGGTAGTTTCAGGTATTTACTTCTAGCTATTCCAATATATTAAAACCTAAAAAGTGTTATCTATACAGTGTGTAAGAATGCCCACCAGAGTGACCCCTCGACTCCATTTGAAATCTCTCAGCCAGTGAAACTTTATTTCTTTTCATTTCACATCCCTCTTTTGGTCAAGAAGATGTTCTCAATCCCATGATGCTGGGTGCAGATTCATCCCCAGGAGTCATATCGTGTGTTGCCAGGGAGATTTACACCCCTGGGAGTCAGGTCCCACGTACTGGGGAGGGCATTGAGTTCACCTGCCAAGGTGGCTTAGCTAGAGAGAGAGGGCCACATCTAAGGAACAAAGAGGTACTCAGGGGTAGACTCTTAGGCACAATTATAGGCAGGTTTAGCCTCTCCTTTGCAGTAACAAGCTTCATAAGGGCAAGTCCCAAGATAGAGGTCTCATGGTATGCCAAGTAATTTTTGATTGAATGCTAGATATTATGTGTAGAAATTGTAGAGGCTGCAGATGATGTTATTTTTAGTCTTTGCTTCAGCAGGCTAAGGAAATAATGCTTGATTACCTTAATCAAATCAAGGACTGTGCCGCTTGACACTGGGTTGCCTCCCTGGTGTGACTTAGCCTATCCTTGGTTTACTGTGGGCCTCCAGAATTCTCAAGTGAATATGGACAGGTCTTGGGGCCCCATTTCCTTCACAGATCCCATCTTCTAATCTTTATTTTTTGCATTGATGAGAATCTCAGTCTACTTTTTTGGGAATTTATGCTTCAGTTTTTTCCTCCCACTCTGAGCAGCTCCAGAATTTGGCCATTGCCCTGAGGTAAAACCCAGCTTGCCATTTGAGCCTCCATTCCAAGTCTTTACCAAAAGATTTTCAGGTTTTCTGTTTCCATGAATAGTGCTCTTTTGATGCAAAGCCCTAATTCCCAGGCTCCTGTTGAAGCCTAGATTTGGCAAATGCCCAGTAGGGGAAAGCAGCTCACTCACCCAACATTCTCCAATCTCCAGTCTTAGATCCTCCAGTTTTTGGTGCCTCTTGAGCTCTCCAATGCCTTCAAAGAGATGATTTGTGTGTTTTATCATTTTTTTCCAGTTGTTTTCAGAGGGAGTACTGACTGTTGGAAACTACTCAATCTCAGCTGGTAGGATCCATTTTTTAAATGTATTGATTTATTCACTCTATTTTAAATACTATATGGATAACCTGGAAACTTACCCCTCAGTCTTTCTATACTGTCATTAATAAGCTTTAAATATTAAAGGTGTGAATGTATACTTATAACATGTATAGAAAGGTATATCTCTTCATGAATAAATACATATAAAGTGGATTTCATATTGAAATATGTAATTCTAATAAAATTCTTAAATTTATTGGATCTTTGTGTTATAGAAAATCTTTAAAATTGGCACCTATCTCTAAATATATATATTCGTCGACAAAAATTTTCCAAAATCTTATGAATATTTAGCTGGTGGACTGTGAGGGAGGAATGGATGTATTTTATGTGATTTTGTTTCCTAATCTCCAAATTTATTTTATTATTCAAAAGTTTATCGGATTAACTTTATACTTGGACAATAAAATACATTTTTTAGAAGTTATAAGACATTTCATATTTTCAAATTTCTATTTACACTTTTTTTCTCATTGGAAATCTCATTTATGCCTATTGATTCAAATATTATACAGTGTTGATTCTCAGTCCAGACATCTCTACTGGGGCCACCCAGGCTGGGCAGAGAAATGTCAACAAGATATAACTGAAGTATCTCATGGGTATTTCAGACTCAATTTGCTGAAATTTTATTTCTTCCTCATGATTCACAACTGGACCTGCATGTGATAAGAATATAATAGATGTGTATTGAATGACTTACTGGTTGAATGACACCTCCAGCATTCCCCAACCATTTGCAGGTTCTCTACCTTATCTTGGTAAACACAAGGGAGCCATCAACCCCTGGAATTACCCTTGGCTGTACATATCAATCACCCTCTATCTCTTATTTTAAAAAAAAATCTCTCATTTTTTTTCTTTGTTATAACTTCTGCCTTTCCTGCCAGACTGTCCTCATTTTCAGAATTAATATTAGAACCATATAGTTACATATCTATTATTCAGCTTACAATTGAAATAATGCTGAAAATCTAAAAAAAAATTGATGCATAACATCCTGAAAATATATAAAAAATATTTTCTCCATGGTTCAGATCCCAGAGAGGTTATATAAATGAATGCTAATATTCTTCTTGCAAATGTCTGTTTTTGTCCATATGATTAGGTCCACTATTTGGAGCAAAAAATTATTTCTTTATGATCTTAATTTTTTTTAATCATGATGCCTAATTTGTTCATTCCAATTCGATTGGTTAGTAGACCCTTTTCTCTATGACAGCATTCTCAATGGGCATGAGAAAAAGTCTATTTCAAAATAAATCTGTGATGGTTGGGTTCATGTGTCAACTTGGCTAGGTGGCCCAGCTCTCTGGTCAAGCGGGCACTGGCCTGATGATTGCTGTGAGGATATTTGAGGCTGATTAATAAACCAACGGGCTGGTTTGTTGGATCATCAGTCAACTGACTGAGGCTGACTGATGACTCATCAAGGGGTGTGCCTTCCACAATGAGAGAATGCAATTAGCTGGATTTGGTCTGGGTGATCAGTTGGAGGCTTATAAGCCAGACGGTTAGAGAATCTTAACTTCTTCTTCGGCTGCTCAGTGAAACATTTCCTGGGGAGCTCGTCGAAGTTGCCGGTTCATTTCCTGAGGAGTTCGTCAAAGTTGTCTGTTCGTTTCCCGAGGAGTTCATCGGACGTCTTCCTTGGAGTTGACAGTTTGTTGACGGCTCTGCAGAATTTGGACTTGTGCGTGCCCGCAGTTGGGTGAGTCACTTTTACAGTTTGATAATCAGAGACATCTCTCATTGATTCTGTTTCCAAGAACCCTAACTAATACAAAATCTATTACAGGTTCTCTTAATCTGAAGTATAAAGCACCTTCAAGTTGTTTGCAAAAATGGTGCATGCGTGGGTGTGAGTGTGTATACTTACCTGCATGCTTCTGTGTAGAGACCTCTAGCTTTTCTACGTTTCTCAAGTGGATCTTTGACCCAAAGAAATAGTAGCGATAACTCACAAGCCCATAATAAAAGAAACACATTTGTTCCCAAAGAAGAGTAATTCTATTGCATCCTTAAATCTATTACATAGAGAGTAAAATTTTGTATGTACTACTTCTAATTGTATATAATGAAAGTGGGTGACCAAAGGGAAAATTGGATTTATGCAAATCACTGACTGGTGTCAAACACAAAATTATCAAACACAAAAGCCACTTTTTAAAAAATCCCCTCTCCAGTGGACTAACCAGAAACATGAAGTTTTTCAGCTATGAGGAAGTGGCTACTGATAACCTTCTCCTATTAACAAATCAAGCAGCTGTTCAGCTCTGCAGAAAAGCCTCCATGGTTGTCCAGAAATACACCAGTCCAAAATCAGTATAAACCAATTAGGTTACATGATGGAACAAACCATCAGAGGTGTAACTGATGATTCACTTAAACTCAACCCACTCTTCTTTTAGCTTTCAAATAATCATCAACCTACAAAAATGATCAGCTTTAACCTGAAACTTGGATAAATATTCCAGAATGAATTCTATTTAAAGAAAAATACATATTTTAGAAATTCTTTAATTTTTCTTGTGGCTGCCTGAAATTTAATATTTTATTACACTGAAAAAATAATTTAAATTAGTGATTGGATGTCATCTATGACCCAAAATATTTAATTATTTATTTCAATAAATCCTGTTTTCACTTAAAAAGTTGTCCGTTGTTGATGGTATAAAAGGTGAAGCTATCATTATTTTCAAATTATGTTTTTGGAATTTATTCAAACCGTCAAGATGTACTTGTGAAAACGAAATGTAAATTAGGATTTTAGGGGTGTGGCAACTTTAACATATTTTTCACACAAATGGAATAAAGCACAGAATCTATCCCATTTTTAGCTATTCATATTTTAGAATTAATTCAATTCCAATCCCATTATGCAAGAGCTGAAATGATTTTTCATCTACCCATAGCTTTTTAATTCATTTTATAATCTACTACCTAGTTTCTTTTGTTCAGACAGTATCAAAATTCCAGAATTTAATCACAGCAAAAAATCTAGTTTTTAAAGATAATTATGAGACCACTTTTTTAAAAAAAGAATACAGTTTTATAAAGAATATACTTTTTAAAGACGTTTATGAGGTGCATTAATGTTGACAGTTTTAAAACAAAAGTTCTTATACTATACTGGTTTTCATCTGGTAAAACTACTCTTAATTTTATAAATATTAATCTTAAAATCATAGAATTTTTAGAACTTCAAAGGATTCTCAAGGTCATTGGGTCCAACTCCTTTATTTTACTTCCTCAATAAAGCTCATTAGGAAAATAATCCTATTTTTCACATTCGTTTCTAAAAGGAACACAGATTTCTATTCTCTGTCACCCAGTCCAGCTCTTTCAATGAAAGGAATGACCTTGAATTGAACTGTAGAAAGTAAATGGAAGAAAAGTTTATTGAAAAAGTTTAGTGAGGATATAGGAGATTAATGAATATATTTGCGTTGGATACCCTTCCCTGTACTGCATATTCAAAACGATGGGATCATGTTATTTATTGTATTTTTCAGATCATTTGCAATGTTAATTTATATGAGTTTGATATTGCTTTTGTCTTTTAGTTGTGTGTTATTCTGAAAAATCCCTGGGGAAGCAAAGGATTTATATGCTTTGTGTACACGTTCTGCAGACTAAGCGCTCTGGCATAATTATTTTTGGCACTCGCTAACTGATTAAAACATCCAATTTAACTTGTGATCAGTAAGATTAAACCTTTTTAATATACCTCAAAAGTAAATTATCATTTACTACTCAAACATCCCTTTCTGCACATGTCCCCAATAAAGCTGTTCTTTTTTTTCATTAATGTACCTTTTAACGAGGATTCCCTTTTATTTCTTCCTTTGGGCAAAACTGCCTTATCCTTTATAGAGAGGTAGAAACAAAGATGAGGAGGCTGACTGGATAAGTACATGGGTCCCTAATGTCAAAGCAATTACAAGTATTTATATTGTGGTATTCTGTAAAGACCTCGCTGTTGAAGAAAACATATCCCTCTTAGTGTTTATTTGATGTTCAGACAAATGTCAGCAGTTAAGAGGAAATAATATTTGAAAAAAATCATTTGTATGAATTGAAAAAAACCAAAAACCCTATCATCTTTTATTTCATTTGACAATGGTTACTCTTTAATCTTTAACTGTTACATTTCAATCTCACAGTGGAGCCCATTTAGCAGAACATTCAAAACACACTTCAATACTAGAGTAATTTGATGGGAAAAAAAGTGTTCCTAAGGATTTAAAAAAAAAAAAAAACATCGCATGATCCTAAATTAGAATAATTGCAATTTTCAGGTCTTCCAACCTGCTGAGGACCATAGCAGTGATACATCACTGTAATGAGAGAAGAGGAAAGTAAAATGTAATAGATATCATGCGTTGGTTAAGTTAAGGCCTCATGCAGCTTTAAAACAATCATAGGTGAAAGCCCTTCACACCACATAGTAGGGGTGGGAGTAGCGGGGAAATCAGATTAGTAGAATCCTTCTGTGTGGAGCTACAGTGTTCTTGTGTACAAATATTTTGGTTACTGCCTTTTATGCACAGGATTAACAGTAAATGAAACAAGAATACGGAGTAGGGCTTTAGAGAGAAAATAGGTCAAGTCAGGGCAATAAATATTCCGTTAGAAGTTTGATCCCGATTTACAAATACTTCCACAGATTGCTAATGTGCCTTTAGCCCTGCATGTAAATGACAGAACAGTATGAAAAACACATCTGACTTAAACAACCCTATTCTGCCCTTGGAAGTTGAACTACTGAAATACTGTCATTTAAACTGGACAGAAAGGTCACTTATCTTGAATATGTAATAGATAGACTAAGCAACAACGAAAATCAAAAGTTATTTCATAAATAGTCAGGAAATTAAAATTTCAAAGTGGAGTAATATCAGTGGTTGGTTACATCCACCCTAAACAGCTACAAGAAGCAAGCTAAAACAATAACAACAAACTTCGCATAGATTTCCCAGTTTGGGGAAAGGGTAGATGTCTTCTGGAAGTATCAAGGACAAAATCCGCCCCTCCTAAAAGTATTCTAAAAATTACTATTTTGACAGAGTGATCTCCATTCCACGTTATGTTCTGGATGGCGTAGTACTTTGAGGATTTGATAATAAATGTGATCTTTCACTGGTTGTGTTTGTGCCAGCAACCTGGACCATTATTTAGGGGCTGCAAATATGTAGACATGTGCTCAATGCACAAACATTTTCTCCGTCTCCCCATTTGACTTAAAATCAGAGAATAATTTATTGTTGAGACTCACCATATGAATATCTAGGCTAGTGTATTAGTTTCAACAGTTATTAAAGCTATGTCAGACCATCAGATTTCCATCATGCATACAGCCGATTTATGGTCTTGCTTTTTATTCCTTTAACTCCTTGGCCAAATAGGAGAATAAAGACTTCAAATAAAATGTTCATTTAAAAAGTGAAAAAAAAAAAGTAAATGTTTTACTTTTTCTCCTCTGGTTCTATCGACAACTATACCAAATTTCCAATATATTTACTTGGAGCTAATTGATTAAATAGTAATGAATATTGCTTTCTAATAAGAAGCAAGTTTAATTACTGATCAAACCATCCATAAAAATACAATATTCTATCACTTTCCAAGTGTGTGATGTATTTTTAACCAAGAATGAAAACAACTTTGAATATGGAAGACGGTAAGTTTGTTGTATTTAAATTTTCACAAATTGGCAACTTTTGGCACAGGGGCCAAAGAGAGAACAAGAATAAATGTCTCAAGCCCCTTGGTTGTTAGGGTCTGATTATAAGCATTGTGGTGTAGAAGTCATGGATTATTCATGTGTAATTACAGATAGCTATTGTGCCCCTTTAAATCATCCCTATGGCCCATTATGGCCCATAACAACTGAAATAGCAATTGTCATAGTAAGGTTTGGGCTCTGTCATAGAGTTTGGACTCTAATCAATAATGATGAATGGTAAAATTTTATGTCAAGCAGGCCAAAGTCTAGTTGGCCTCCTCCATAAATCTGTACAAACAGCAAGTGGAGCAGCTGCAGGGTCTGGAAATGTAAAAGCCACTGCTTGCCTTACCTCCTACATGCATTTACCTCTATCAAAGTAAAAAAAAGGGGGGGGGGGTTGCTGAAGGAAATGCTCAATGTATCAACTCTAATAATTCACATGCTGTTAGGAGAATTTCCCCCTATTTAAATGGGAGTGAACCCTAAGTTGTTTTCAAGGTCAATTTCAGGTGAAAGGGGGGTCATCTAGAGGTCATTTCAGCTCCCATGCAGGTCAATAACGCCTCTTCACTTCACAGCAGACGAGCTGCTCACACCCAATCAATCCACCAACGCTACTGCTGCACCCAGCGTAATGAACAGTGAATAAATGTAGCCTATCATCACAAAACATGCTTTTTAAGTACCTTTCCTTTTCATGTAAAACCTCTTGCTGTCAAATTCTACATTCACTCATCCAGCAGTGAGTAGCAAAAGTGAGAAATCAGACTCTCATTGGGGTTGGTAAAAGGTCACAGCTGACAGACACGGAGGTTAAACTGCCGAGTTAAAATACTGTTCATTACCCACTGCAGCTTTTTGCTAACTACACTTCTTTGTGTTACAGTCAAGCAGTACATCAATATGCCCCTCCTCTTAATTTATTAGCAATTGTTGAATTGTATGGGGTGGGGCTAAGAGATAAGTTGATGTCTTACATGTATATATATATATATATATTTTTTTTCTTTCCTCTTTGAATACCTCTAATTTGTCATTTTTTATACTAAATTCCCGATGCAGCATGGTGTCTACTTGAAATGCACCCTAATTATTAGGGAAATATAATTCCTAATTATGAGATAGGAAGAAACTGGGTAATCTAAATTCCAAAGGTCCAGGGTCAGTTGTTTGGAGCTTCCTTTTTTGTTTTTTTCTTTCAGATTTTTTTCTTAAAAGAATTGTGTATGGGATGTTTTGATTTTTTTCAATCAAATAAATTTGATTAAATTTATGGAAGCCTATAATTTACACCAAAAAAGCAAAAGAAAAGAAAATGTATCTTAAATGCATGCAACATTTTAAAATCCAATTTATTAAAAATTGTAAAAGATGCTTATGCTTGACAAGGTTAGCACCTATCAAACGCCATTATCAGCCCAGAATACAATCTGTTATTTTAAGAGAAGTGTGTGATACCTGCATTTTTTTTCATGACTAATTCTGATGTAGTCAAAGGAGTCTTGAATAGTGGTGAGTAATCACTGGATTTTAAATGGGAACAGTAATTTTCTGAATTCAGTTTTACTAAATGAAACGGTTTGATGTGGAATCTGAATAGATTAGAACAATTTTTCAAAAATGAAATTCTATTCTTTGATTAATTAATATGTAGCTGGAATTCCCTTTATTGAAATGTAACAGCTTTGTGTATAAAGATATTCATATGAAAACCAGCCCTACAGTGCACCAATACAAGATCATAAATCATGAATAAAATAAAGGTTTATTTACATGCTTTCTACAATAATAACGTGACTTAACAAAATTACCATTATCTATTTCCATCTTTAAAAAATGCATTCTGAGATTTATCCTAGAAAAATTTATCTTTTTCCCCCTCCTGTATGCTTTCTCTCTCAGTGGGACTGAAAATAAAATGTTATGACTTAAATCACAAGAGGCTAACATCATTTTTACCAACAAGGGCTGCATAATTTCAAGACTATGAGTGAGTGGCTGACTTTAACTAAAATGTTTCAGTTCTGTGCGTATATAGGTACATAAATAATTCAGAATTAATCCCTGCAGAGGGGACAATGGGAATCGTAAATTATCCATGTGCCGTCCTCAACATTAGAGGCAATGAACCTATAGTAACAAACTATGAGTGTTACTCATTACATACATTTCACAGACACCCTAACCTTTTGAATATTAATTTCCCTCTGCAGCTTGTAGCTAGGCAGTATCATTTTTTTAAAAAAATTTTCCTCCCCACTCTTCTTGCCTTCATTTCCTCCTCTTTCTCTCTTTCCCAAACCTCTGGAATCGTAGTTAAACCATAGCTACTGAGCAAATGTATTGGAATACACTAATTTGTTATAAGAAAGGCAGGAAATTTTTTTTTTAAGCTACTTACATTTTTTTTTTTTTTCTGTAAAAATCCCTTAATATTACATGTAGCTTCTCTGTAGAGTGCAAAGTGAAGCAGTTGGTCTGCCTTTCTTTATGGAGATGAATGGGATGCAAACCTAGGCCAATTTGATTCCATTGGAATTGATGGGAGTCCTTTGAATTTCACAAACATATATCATCCTTTTTTCTTTTTTTTTTTTAACTAGGAAGATACTCTAAAATTGTCATCATTTTCATCTGACAAATGAAAATAAAGAATAAAGATAAGTCAAAAAAGAGCCAAATATAGATCCCAATTCGAAAATTTAGTGCATTTCTAACTGCTAAATTAGGGAATATATTTTTTTAAGTTAATGAGATATAACAATGGGTGTTCTTATTTTTGTTTCTAAATTACCTTCCCAGTTTTAAAAATTCTAATAAGCATTTTAACTCTTATTTAAAATGACATCATAGAGAGAAAAGAGATTCTTTTTTTCCTGGTAAAGTGCATTGTTTCCTATTGTTAGTTAATAGAGAAAATAAGTTGAAATGTTTATCATGTAAAATGCTTTTTTCCTGATAAATAAAATTAATAAAATAAATACATATATTTATATATAAGGATATATATACAAACATATATATATACACACACACATATATGTGCTTTATATACAAATATTATAAATTTATGGGAATTTTAACAAATCCCAGCTTTCAACTAAGTAAACATAATATACACATATACAGCTGAAGTGAAATTCAATTAAGTGGTTTCAGCATCAGGTTTTTCAGATATTTCAACATGCTGTTTGTTTTATTCAATTATGGTGTTGAGGTGAGGGGAAATCCAAAATCATATCATCAAGATGATGCTATCTTCCAGAAGACTGCTACCAGGAACTGTTGGTCCTTCGCTTATCTGCAACATGATGATGAACATGGCAGCCTCTCCTGGCTTCTCCCATCTCTTCTGGTTCTGGTGACCTCCAGCTTCTGTCTGCTCCCTCTGTGTGACCTTCCTTATAAAGCCTTCAGTGGGAGGATTAAAACCCATCCTGACTGACTCAGCTGGGCCACACCTCAGCCTGAGTAGCCTCATCAAAAGTCCTATTTATAAAAGTTTATACCCACAGGAATAGACCAAGTCTAAGAACACATTTTTCTGGGATACGTAGCTCCTACTTACCACACCCTCCCCCAGCACAGCTGTATGGCTTACTCTTTCATCTATTTCAAGTCTTCACTCACCTTTCTAGACATTCTATCAGGACCAAATTTAAAATTACAAACTCACCAATAACCAAGATCTCTTTTAATTTTCTTTCCTTGCTTTATCTATCTCTTTTAACTCTGCTTATTTATATACTTCTCAAGATTGTAAGTACTTTGAAGGAAGAAAGGTTTTTTTTTAATTTTTATTTTGTTCACTCCCATATCTTGAATAAGTAAGACAGTGGCTGGCTTATAGTAGACGCTCAATAAATATGTTGAGGGACTGAAACATGGTAATAAATTTGAGGTGTAAAGAAGTATTTGAGAATCACTCTATACTAGCATGGCTGACTAAAGGGACTAATTATGACATTTGTCCTAGGCAACACTGTCTTCTCTTTTGGTGTGGTGCTATTTATTGTCTTTCCCCCACCTCCATACATTGATTTCAGACTCCACCTGCCACTGCTTTTATTAAAATTAAAACTTACTCTTAGCAAAAGTCTGATATTGTCTATTTATTTATTACCTTGCACTTGTTAATTTGTTCCATAAAATGCATTTGCAATTTAAGCTTTCCTTGTTTCATTTTATGCAATTAAAGGATTTGTTCTCTATTAAAGAAATTTAGTATGAAAAATTAGGTAAGGTGAATTATACTTTTGGTTTAGGGGCTTCTCATTTTATTGATATTCAATTGTTACCACAAAAATTACTATTCATTTCACTTATATATAAGAAAAATTCTGTCTATGATTCATTTAAATTCATTGGAAATACCTTAATTACCAGATGGGGAGTGGGCATTAAGAACACACCCACCCACACACACAGACACGCACACGTGCAGGCTTTCTCATGAGATGCAAGGAACTAATTCTTCATTTTCTGAATGTGGCAATAAATATATTTTCTTATTTCAAAGCAGGCATTTTTTTTCTGTGGTCCAAAAACAGTTCTTTGTTTAAAAAGAGGGTTTAGCCCTTACTTGGGAAATGGTATTTGTAGTTAAGGGAAATCAAAGATGAAACCCCACCTTTAAAAATTGGGCCACCTGTACCCCATTTTACCCCAAAGAGAATTGGTTGTTCTTGTGGAACTGAGTTGTACATTTCATCACATCATTATGGTATCAGTGATACTGATGAAAATCTATTATTAGGAGACTGTAATTCATAAAAATATGGATTCCTTTTTAATTGACTTTTAATGAACAAACCATGGTTGAAGCTACAGTGTCTAATCAAACTTATTCCCCCTACTTATATGGGCTTCTGAAAGCAAACACTCACTACGTAAATGTATGTAGAATGTATATAATGTATATGGAATGCATAGAATGGTAGCCTTTTATACTAAGTTGTAAGCATGTCATTTGAATATATCATTAGGGACTAGTCACTCTCTGTGATCCACTCCTTTGTCTTTTCATTCAGCAGGAGTGATCATCATGTGGTAAAGAATGTTACATGAAGTGGTTTGAAGCTGTATCACCCCAGAAAACCATGTTCTTAAATCTAATCCATTCCTGTGGTTGTAAACCCATTATCAGTAGGATCTTTCGATGAGGCTACTTCAGTTAAGGTGAGACCCACTTCACTCAGGTTGGGACTTAATCCTATTACTGGGGTCCTTAATAAATGGAATGAATACTGAGAAAGAAGAAAAGCCATGGAAGCAAGAAGCTGAAAGCAACAAAAACAGGAAGAGAAGAGAAAGACCAGGAGATGCCACCATGTACCTTGCTGTGTGACAGAGGAGCCAAGAATTGCTGGCAGTCAGTCTTTGGAAAGAAAGCATCATCTTGATGATTCCTTGATTTGAACATTCTCATGGCCTCAAACTGCAAGCTGGTAAATTCCCATAGTTTAAAGCCAACTCATTCCATGGTATCTGCTTTGAGCAGCCTAGGAAACTCAAGCAATGCTGTTGTAGTGGGAATGAGTATCAGTCCTTAATCACAATTTTCTAAGAAAGTTAACAGCTAAATTTTCTACAACTAAACTTCGGTTCTACTTTGAGCCTTCGTTTGGGAGATAATATCAGCCACTGGGCATGCCCTCCAACCTTTCCTGTAATTTCATCTAATTTCAGGTTATATAGTGGTCAGACTTTATGGTGTGGGAAGGGCATTGTTCCGGTTTGCTAATGCTGCTCTTCTGCAGAGCACCAGAGGTGGACTGGCTTTTATAAAGCAGGTTTATTTGGTTACAAAGTTACAGTCTGAAGGCCATGAAAATGTCCAAATGAAGGCATCAACACAAGTATATCTTCACCAAAGAAAGGCCAATGGCATCTGGAAAACCTCTGTTAGCTGGGAAGGCATGTGGGTGGTGTCTGCTGATCCTAGGTTATGTTCCAGCTCCATTCTTAGCTCCTGGACATTTTTCAAAGTGTCTCTGTTGGCTGCAGCTAGCTGTAAGCTTCTTCCATCTGAGCTTTTATAGGGCTCCAGTGAACTAATCAAGGCCCACACTAAATGGACGGGGCCACACTCCATGGAAATTATCTAATCAGAGTTATCACCTACAGTTGGGTGGGTCACATCTCCATGGAAACAACCTAATCCAAAGGTTCCAACCGAATCAGCATTAATACATCTGCCTCCACAAGACTGCATCAAAGATAATGGTGTTTTGGGGGCCATGATACATCCAAACTGGCATAGTCATCTTGCCCACCACCACCTGAGCTGGTATTTACACAGGTATCTATTTTCCTCATGGTCTTTGGCTTTTGGACCAAATATGTCTCTTCTATATCTTTCCTCTATGAAACTACATGGCATCTTTTAAGGTTCATCTTTCTCTCTCAGCTGCTTTAATGACCTCTATCATATGCAGGGAACTTGAACTTTTGGCCTCTATGGAGCCACAGGAAACTTCCTGCTCTCTCTGTGACTCACTGGATCACGAGGACTTTGAGGTTGTGCCAGGACCACTGACCAGATACCCCTCACGCAGCCACCTTTACTCTCCCATGCTGGATGATGGGATGATGGATGAGATGGGATGATGGGATGATGGGATGGTATAGCTTTGATTTTTCCAAACCCATTTGGGGTCTTTATCATTCACATACTTCTACCCCTACTCTCTTTTCTATCATTCCTCCAAGGAGCAAGATATTGGAACCTGATAGCAAAACAACCTTTTAGTGTAGACTTACTTGGAATACTTGTTATACTCCTTCATGATGCTATCAGAACTTTTAGAAAAAACCTGTTATGGAGTGGGCATATATACATACACAGAAGAGTTGAGATGAGTCTTCACTGTGATAATTTGTTACCTCACAATGAGATCTGCAACATTTAGGATGATTACTTGAGTTTGGAGCAAAGGAGAGGAACAGAAAATATTCTCTTTATACAGAAGGTAATGAGAGCAGGGAAAGAAAGCAGTCCTCCCTGTGGCCCAGCCCAGCATACACACACATACACCTGCTTGAATCTATCACAAAATATCAAAATCTTTATTTTATTTATAATCTTGTTCCTTTAATGGGAATACTAGCTGCTTCCATTTACAGGGCAACAAGGCATGTCTACATAAAGTATGCCACCTCATTCTCTTTAATTAATAAAAGTTTCATGCTTGTGGGCTGCCTGTGGTCTGGGCTAACTAGAAGTAAATACACCAGTTCATCATGCAATGATGTGCTGAGATAAGCAGAAGATAGTTTTAAAGTGAGAACAGTAGCTCAGAAGAGTTCTGAGCTGTAACTTTCTAAGAAACCAGGTATCCCTTATTTCAGAGGAAGCTGGTTTTTTTATTCCCCTAGCTTTCTTAGAGGGAACATTTCTAACGGTAGCCAGACTATGATTTAGCAGGCAGGTATCTTCCAGTGAAACATGAATGTACAATTATAATTATTCTGAAGGGGAGAAAATGAATTAGTGGACATATGTCCTAGTTATTCGTTTTCATCATTTTCCTTCCACAGACCCAAAATATATGGGTATAGACATTGAGTGTTCACTTTTCATGCCACCCCTTTAAAAGTTAGGTCATTAAGTTAAGAGAAAAGCCAGAGAAAATAAACAGTGGCAGGCAGATCTGCTATTTAGTGACATTCCAATTGCAAAAGGTTTAGGAATATGATTAAAACATGTTCATGATGCATACAGATTGAGCAATCTTATTCAATCAGGTCTTCTTGTAAGTAGGCCTGAAGGAGTGAACAATTGCAATGTGTTTTTCAAAATGAAAGTTGTGATGTGTTGTACTATCAGATTATTAAAATTTGGATTTGCATTTAAATCAACCACATTTCTATGAATAGGACAACCAAGATAATTCAGAATATATAATAGAGAACTTAATGACAAAGGACTCTTCCCATACATGAGATGTAGAATGAATACACCTTGGTTCTACTTATTTCCAGTACTTTGCACACAGTACAAGCCCAAATGTTTGCTGAATCACTAAAGAAAACCATCCCTCCCCATACACATAACTTCCAGGCAATTTTTTACCTCCTGAAATATTGTAGGTTATTCTCTAAGGACATAGCATCTATAGTAATGTATTTCATTAGCTTAAAACATGATCATAAATAAACCATAAATACTTGTAGAGAGTTAACATAATTAGCTATACTCATCATGAACACAAAGTATGGATGAGTTTCTCTGATAATTATAAGAATAAATATAACAAATTGTGTGGGTTACTAAGAGTCTGGATATGGAAGTTAGGTCAAAAAGAGAAAAAAATACTTTTTGAAATTCAGAGGACTGATGACATCAAAGGCAAACTTACATAGTTCTCAATTTTGGTAATTTCCCTCGTCTTTTACATTTAGAGTCTAGATAGTGATGACTGTCAACTACTTCAAATTTAAATGCTCACTCTGTGAAAATAAATATCTGAATTATGATATTGTAGGAAAGTGTATATGTGAAGTAACATTATATTAACTGAACTAGCAGAAGAATAGCATATGGAAGCATTGATTGCAGTCATGAAAAATATAGGGATTGATAAAGTACTCTCTTCTTTGTTTATAGAAATGTTAAAATAAAACTCTACTCAAATACACAAATTACATAGTAATGCAAATCTAGGTGAAGTTTTCCTGAATATATTAGTGCATTAGCAATACACTTGGAATAATAATTTTATGTGTATTATTAGAATAATATATTTTTAGTGGTAGTGTTTTATATGACAACTTCTTAGTGAACTTAACAAAAATATGCACTTTGTAAAATCAAGTTTTTAAAAAAACTCAACCAATGTAATTTTTAAAATTTTATGGTTGTGAATAACCACTAGAATATTTTTAGAGATGGTATCATACTTAACACCCAGTTTTTTCCTTGCCCCACTTTTACCTTTATAATCTTGTGATCTACTCTGATCAAACAATGTACCAAGGCTTATCTGAGATGCTATTTCTTGGAATGATCTTACAGTATCATCAGATATATTATTGCTGTCAATGCCTGGCAATAGTGCATACAGAAAGAGCTAGTCCTTTATTCCAACTATTGAAAAATGTTGAAAATACAGAGGTCACAGAGATCTAATTCCTCCATCCCTTTTGTGCATGTATATGTATATATATATATACACACATATATTTACATATATATTTATATATATGATACCAAGAAAATAAATTTCCAGAGGTCAAGTACAATATTATATATATGACAGTACAATTCATTGAATGATTCCTTATGTACAAAATCCCATATACATTGTATATTCCTCAAAGTGCTTAGAAAATTGTAGATTCTCAATAAATTTAAACCAGTAGTAATCCACCAATGTTGATGTTACAGGAAGTTCACATTTTACATTTTTTCTAGTATCTGATGTTTTTAAGGATGCCACAGGTCCTTTTTAATCCTCTTTTCTTAAAGCTCATGAATGGACTGAGTGATTGAACAATATGTTAAAGTTGATGAGTCTGTGAAGCAAAATTCATGTGATCAACATTTTCATAACTAATCTTGGGTTAGAAAGTTGCGAAAAGTAGAAGAAAAATAAGCATTTGGTGTTTCTTCAGCATGCCATTCAGTAGACAGAGTAAACTAATGTCCAGTTATTCAGTTAATGAAGGAGCCAATATTAGGTGGAATCTCAAGAAGAAATTTGGATTAGAACAAATCCTCAGGCTCAATTGTATAAAAGCAATTGCCTTTTCCTTCTTGGAGCTAGATTATAAATTCCTTTACAGAAGGGACTTTGTCTTAATGGTTATTATCCTAGAATCTGGTTCACAACATACATTCAATTCATATCAATGGAATTGATGAATGAATGAATGAATGAATATTTGAGATAAAAGGAATTAAAATAGTTCCTCAATGCACCATCTAGTTATAAATACTTAAAGGTAGTTACAGTCCTTGGCAAAACACATTCTAGTATACAATGAATTGTGGGAATAAAATGGGTAAAGTTGTAATATAATTAATGCAGTATTTGGATATAATACTCCACAATAAAATCTGTTCTTCAGAGGCAAATATGAATCAGACTATTCTTATCTTTTCACAATGTTGCAATTCATACATTGACTCTCAAATGTTTTCATTATTAGGGGGGCACACTGTTTCTTAATCTTGCTCTAAATGTATGTTAAAATTAAACAAAGAATAGGGTTTTATTCAAAGAAAAGCCTAAGGGAATAGAAAACAATTGTGTAGATTTTCTGGTGAAAGACAATGAAAAAATTCTATACCTGAATATTTATTTTGTATTTTATGTTAAATGAGTATGAGATAATTGTATGCTTAAAAAGAATAAATCAAGTAAACCCACTTGACTGGGATTTATACATTACATGGTTTTCCTTCTTAGAGGAAAAAAAATGCTCATAAACCACAGTCCAATTATTCAATTTCCCTTACTAATTATGGAAACTATTCATTTCTTGGCCTCAAGCAGTAGATGATGCATCTCTGAAGGGTGACACAAAATCTGTTACCATCTATGGCTCATTTTATTCAATGTAAATGTTTTCAGAAAACAAAAAATAATAGTTAGAAACTCCTGCATTTAACATGGTAGTGACATGCATCATTTCTGATGTGTGAATCTTAAATAAGGTCATGGTGTATCCTTTCTCCTCTGAGACAGTGAAAAAGACAGAAAGCAATTCAAGCATAACTATAAACATGTTTTCTCATAATAAAAGCTGGTTTTTTATCTATCAATGAAGTTAGAATTAATCGGGCCAATAGCTCATATTAGAACCATCATTTGAGAAATTATTTCTTTCCTATATGCTAAATAAGTGACATTGCCGAGCTACAGATTAAAGTAATCTGATTCCATACCTTTTCACATGTCCTCTGTAGGAACTAAAGCTTCCAAACCAAATTGGGCTCTTCAAAAAAAAATGTGTTTAAAATGGTTTTAGAGATAATAGAGAGGAATAATGAGATGGTTTTTGTGAAATGCTTACAGTACATTAATGGACTCCTACAATAAATGTAGTTACTAAAATTCAAACAACTTACTGGCCAGTTATCCTTCAGGAGATGAATCTCATTGGTGGCAGACCTACTGGGTAGGGAGGTGTTCCAGTTTGCTAATGCTGCTTTTATGCAAAACACCAGAAATAGATTGGCTTTTATAAAGGGGATTTGTTCAGTTACAAATTTACAGTTCTAAGGACATAAAAGTGTCCAAACTAAGGCATCAACAAGAGGATACCTTCACTGAAGGAAGGCCAATGGCATCTGGAACACCCCAGTCAGCTGGAAGGCATGTGGCTGGTGGTCTGCTGATCCTTTGCTCCTGGGTTGCGTTTTAAAATGGCTTTCTCCAAAATGTCTCTGGCTTTCTGTCTCTCTTTACTTCTCTCAGCTCTCTGCATGGTTCTCCTGGGCAAATCTCTCTAAACATAAGCCTCATCTACAGTTCTCATCTACAGTTGAGTGGGTCACATCTCCATGGAAACATTCAGTCAAACGGTTCCACCCCACAAGGCTGGATTAAAAGATCATGGATCTTCTGTAGTCTATAACATTTCATATGAGAAGAGGAGGGGATAAAGATTTTAGGAAATGTGTTTACATAAACTTAAATATTTACCTAGAAAATCTGACCCTACTATTTATTTATGGATCAGTTATTCTTGCCATTCTTTCCTCCTTTTTCAAGGGGTCCTCACTGAAAGGTTTAAATAAGTTTTTGAGAAGTTAGACAGTAACTTAGCTCAGGAAAATATATTGGTGTATTTTACAGACAATAATCACAAGTCATGGCAATCATTTTAACTATGTAGATGACTTTAGGTGCATGAATTTAAAAGAAATTGGTGATAATGAATTCTTCTGTTTATTAAGCATCCTCTGCTTTATAGATTATATTAGAGACACTTTGGAATAATAAATTCCTAGACTTTTTAAAATCACCCTCCTCAGTATACTAGTGGGCAGAACATTATTTTGTAAGATAAAGGAGAATAATACTATTTTGAGAATAATATTTAATTAGAAACAATGAATCATTTTTTAAAAATTCAGATTTATTGAGATATATTCATATGCCAGTCATCCATGGTGTACAATCAACTGTTCACAGTACCATCATATAGTTGTACATTCATCACCCCAATCTATTTTTGAACATTTTCCTTATACCTGAAAGAATAAAAATAGGAATAAAAAATAAAAGTATAAAAGAAAACCCAAATTATCCCCCCATCCCTCCCTACTTTTCATTTAGTTTTTGTCTCCATTTTTCTACTCATCCATTCACATACTGGATAAAGGGAGTGTGATCCACAAGGTTTTCACAATCACACTACCATCCTTTGTGAGCTACATAGTTATACAATCATCTTCAAGAGTCAGAGCTACTGGGTTGGAGTTTGATAGTTTCAGGTATTTACTTCTAGTTATTCTAATACACTAAAACTTAAAAAGGGATATCTATATAGTGCATAAGAATGCCCACCAGAGTGACCTCTCAACTCCATTTGAAATCCCTCAGCCACTGAAACTTTATTTTGTGAAACAATGAAACATTTTTTAAGGGAGAAATATGAGGTAAAGCTAATACATTGAAGTAACTAAAACCAAGAAACAAAGTCCTGACTGGGTCCTTTTAAAACCAGGAGAGCCATATTTTTTTTAAATAATTTTGGATATTACCACATTAAAGAGAGGGCATGGATCAATAACACTGTAATAATTGTATTGCCTTATACTGATGTATGCAACAATATACTACTAGAATAGATTCAAGGACTGGAATGTTAACCCATTGAATCACATGAAGTTTTGTAGACTGTAAACTGCAATTAGTTATTGTTCTAGTTTGCTAATGCTGCCAGAACGCAAAATACTGGAAATGGATTGGGTTTTATAAAAGGGGTTTACTTGGTTACACAGTTACAGTCTTAAGGCCACAAAGTGTCCAAAGTAATGCATCAATAGAGTACCTTACTGAAGGGTGGCCAGCGGTGTCTGGAAAACCTCTGTTATCTGGGGAGACATGTGGCTGGTGTCTGCTCCAAGTTCAGGTTTCAAAATGACTTTCTCACAGGACGTTCTGCTCTAGGCTGCAGTTCCTCAAAAATGTCACTCTTAGTTGCTCTTGAGGTGTTTGTCCTCTCTTAGCTTCTCTGGAGCAAAAGTCTGCTTTCAGTGGTCATCTTCAAACTGTCTTTCATCTGCAGCTACTCTCTCAGCTTCTGTGCATTCTTCAAATTATCCCTCTTGGCTGTAGCAAGCTCGTTCCTTCTGTCTGAGCTTATATAGTGCTCCAGTAAACTAATCAAGGCCCATTCTGAATGGGCAGGGCCACACCTCCATGAAAATTATCCAATGAAAGGTCACCCACAGTTGAGTGATCACATCTCCACAGAAACATCCAATCAAAAGTCTCCAACCCAATCAGCACCCATAGTTTCCTGCCCACACAAGGTTGCATCAAAGATAATGGTATTTTGGAGGACAAAGTACAACCAAACTGGCACAGTTATCTAGTAACAGAGACTAAAATGACTAGCTAAACCTTAAGAAAGGGCCCACAATTACATGTAAATGAAATCACTTTCTGTAATTTTGCCCAATATGTGTCAGTTGAATTAGTATCTGAATTTTTTTATCATTAGGGAATATTTTAGGCCATTTGAGAGCTTATACAACTGAAAGAATATCATCTAGTTTTCCTGGCTAAATTTCCCTTATTTCTACCTCACATTCCCCCACCCCTTTGTATCCTAGGCAACACAAATCTTACTCTGAGCTGAAGGGGTAACATGCAAGGAAACTCAACTGGAGAAATATCTTCCTATTCATTCCAGTCAGTCAGATCAAAAAATAAAGCATGGGTACATGGTACACCCCACTCTCTTGCTATTTGTGTACCCTACCCTCATTTTATTCTTACCATTTATCACCACTTATCCTATAGACTATTTGTTTATATATTTATCAAATGTCTTCTCTAACTAGAATGTATGCTCCACAAGAATAAGAACTTTGTATTGTGCATTTCTAGGTCTCAGAACCTGGTATGTAATAGGCTCTGGATAAATATTTGTGGAATGAAATAATTGATGTCAAAATTCAAACAGCTATGCCCTTATATAAATAGGAAAGATAGAGACATAAATTATTTTACTCCCAATATTTGCCATGGTATTTCTCCCTTATGTTTCCTCCTATTAGTTGATATTTATTAGACTACATGGACAGATGACTTCATTGGTATTTTTACAAAGAAAACACAGAAATTATTCATAGTAAACCCACAGAATATCAAAATTATACATAGCCATTTGAAACTAGAGTGGGGAATAGAAGAGACACACCCTGAACTGACAAGAATGTGTTTTATTTTCAATAGGTTTTAGTTGACCAGTGATAGTGTATGCTCCAAATGCATACTCATCTCTGGGGTATGAGTCTCCTGGGTGTGTTAGTTCTGTACAAACCAGCAGGATAAATTTTTTTTTCAAAATATATCTAAGAATTATATTTAGTCTTGGTAATTTGTCTGATATCTAAAGTATCCACAGATATTTCATAGTGAAACCAATATTTCTTTACAAATTAAAAACCTGAAATGAAGTCTAATAACAGTGTTGATAGCCTCCAATGATTTTCTTGCTGAAGACTCTCTAAAATAGGTATACTTGGTGGGAATGAAACGCTTACTTATAATGGAAGAGGACAAAGAAATGCATAAAGGAATAGTAAGTTTTGGGACACCAAACAATAAAACTTATCTTGATTTTAATACTTGGTAATAAGCAAGTACTACTTTCATAATTTTAGCTCACTAACTAAATCACTGACTATTCGTAAATAGTCAGTGACCACATACTAATATATATCTTTCCAAAGATAAATTTCTTTTGATCATGTATTATTTGCCAATATTTAGAAATTTATAATCTGTTTTTTGTGTGTGGGGTCTAATATAGTTTTACTGAGATATATTCACACACCATACAATCCATCCAAAATATACAATCAATGGTTCATAGTATCATCACATAGTTGTGCATTCATCACCATGATCAATTTTAGAACATTGGCATTACTCCAGAAAAAGAAATGAAAAAAAAAGAAAACAAGTAGATCCATATGAAGAATGCCATAATCTTATTTGAACTTTGACAATAGGGCATGAAACCCTGCAAATTCAGCTTTTTTCTGGGTATAAATCATATATTCTTTATCTTACCTGACTTAATAATTGAAAGAAAATAAGCTTTTGTTACCTCAAAAATATTGGTTCCTCAAGAATTCCTCAATGATTGGTTCTGCAAAATATATACCATAGATAAGAGTAAAGGTAAAGATTAGTAGCATTGACTTCACAGCAATGGATTTTTCAGTTTCTGAAAATTGGGTTCCACTGAAAGAACTTTGGAAATGCTAAAATACACTGCTAAAACAAAAAGCCTCTATGAATATTCTATGAAAGAAGAATTTAGAATAATTTTTTACACTGAATTCAACTGATCTTTTACATGGAATTGATGAGATATGTTGATGACATGCAGACATATTCTTAGTCTATGATTTTTTATAATGAAAATTAAGGTAAGCAAAATTGAAATTGTAATCATTAATTCTTTCCCTTGATTGCCTGAGTATCTAGGCTAAGAGTGGTATTTTTACTGCCTGAGTATCTAGGCTAAGAGTGGTATTTTTACCTGAGTTTTGAAAAGTAAGTCTACTCTTTTATTCATTTTGAACAGAATTCTCATGTAAGCATAATTGTAAAGCTTTCTGTAGCCATAATTAAACTGTAATTCAATCCACATAACTAGGGTAAGATGCCATTTTAGAACAGACATCATCATGATGCAGCTATTTGACCTGTAATTCATAAATGCCACACATGGTTACTGTAATCATTCTAGATTTTTGTTTTCTTGTACTGTATAAGTAAAATGGAAGTCTAAGTAATTATCTACGGAACTCAGGTACCCAATCCTTTTGTCAACACATACATTCTGGCTTAAAATATCTGAATGATTTGTTTAATTCCCTGATCCTTATTATTCTGTGTTTATATATATTGTTTTTACCAAGTTTAGAACTTTTCTTCTCATACATAGAACTACTTGTGCATCAATTTCAACCTTCAGAACTGTTATCAGAGATCCATAGATCTTTGAAAATAACAGAGCAATGGGGGCCATTCTGTCTTGATTTTTAGTATTTGACATAAACGTAATTGGTGGTTGCCTTAATTAAAATAAATAGCTAGGGCAGAATTTTACTGACCAGGAAGTAAGTAAAGACTACCAGAAATCAGGAATATCTTGGTCTTAGATTAGAGTGAACCTAGGTCAGAAAGGTGAGCATCTAGCCATTATATGGCCAACTTTATATCATTCAAGTCAAGTTTGAAAAAGCACGTTTCAGATGTTGACTTTTGCTTTCCCTAGATGTGTGTGATCTTTGGAGGAGAAAAGGACAGTGTTAAGCTCTTGGTACCAGCATTTTCATGTCTTTCTCAATACTGCAACCATGCTGTGTCCTTTGGAGATGTTCTTTTAGTGGACTGTTCCCCAATGAAACTGGGTCTTGAAGTGTCAATGTATCAACAGAGATCATAAGGTACCCCTCTAAATCTGCCTCTGGTTGATGTCAGTTCTGCTAGCCCTGTGGATTCTGGACATAGCTGCCAACTTTCTCTTTGAAACTTCTTCCTTTTCATTATGTTTAGGTGCCTCTCAAGTCACTGAGCTTTGGTCCAAACTCAAAATCAAATTTCTTTCTTCCCGTCTCTACCTGACTGATCTCAGAGATATTACAAAGCACATTAAATCTCCAAAGAGAGACAGCACTTAAAAGTGCTTTTTCACTTTTGTGTTAACTCACAAAAGTCAGTATTCCTGACTGATCACATATGAAAGAACCCTTAAAAGAACAGTAGCACATTTTTAAAAAAATTAAAGTATATTAAACTGCCTTTTTTGGGGTCTATCTTCTTTTAGACACTTCAACCCGATATAATAGTGGGGGTAGGTAGTGTGGAAACTTGGTCTAAAAATTAATGATTAGCAAATTTAGGAAATTTTTAAAGTTTGGCAGGATACTTTTTGCTTTGTCAATTCTACTGGTGGTATGTGTATTTGAGCTCTCATTTGACCAGTTACAATTACTCAATGAGTTTCTGATTTTAAAAAAAGTGGGTTCTTTTTGTTCTTCGATAAAAGAATTTGTAGTGATATTAGAGGTAGACACAGAATTCTGAGTTTTCATAAATATAAAACTAGGTATCATTTTAGAAATGGTGCCTCATCTTTAAAAAATTAAAACTAGAAATTATATGATAGTGGGATTTCATTAAAGAAAGGGAATCTAATCAGGCTCACTAATACATGGACATGATCTCAGAGCTATGATTATGACTTATTTTGCTCTTTCAGAGAAGAGGATATTAACTCTAACAGATCTCCTAAGAAGCTTGGACATCTTGCAAAGAAGATAGACTAAAGCTCAGAAAAATTAAGATGGTTCAACTTTCTCAAAATAGTATTTGTTCATAACTTAGATTGCAAGAGTGGAACTACACATCTTTAACTAGTCCTTATAGCGCAGCATGGAATATCAAACAAAGGTTGGTGATTAAAAACAATTTTTTATTATATCAGGGGAAAACTGAGTAATTCTCAGTCCCACATCCCATTAAGAATTATCTATTGTTGGGAAGTCATAGACAGATTTTATTTCCATAAACTACTTTTTTATGACTTAAATCTCCTAAAACCACTCATGAGGGTTTTAGGGACCCTGTTTGTGTGTGTGCATGTGTGTGTGTGTGTTAATTTTTATTTTCTGGTCTTTGTGAAAGTGAACATATTATGAAGAAGGAATACAGATATCAAATTTTAGAGTAATTGGTGCATTTTAATGTGAAAAAAAATCCACTAAAGTATTGTTGACTCTCGACTAAGTCAACTAATCTCAACTAAGATGCAAAGTATCTTTCCACATGGAAAAGGCAAACTACAACTACAAAATATTCTTTCATCAATAGTTTTGTGGCATCCAATTGATATTTCTTTTTTTCCTCTTGGGTGTTAAACAACTGTTATAATCTTTTATATCTTAAACCTTAAGGCAAGATGTGTGTAAGTATTTTTATCCTACAGATTAACTTTTAAACATTTTATACTATCGGATGGAATGGATATCTTATCTGAGGCTAAGAACACTCCTGGAGCTTACCGAGATCTTACAGATTTAAATAGTACGAGGGTTTAGTTTATTATTCAGTTTGCTCCAAGTCATAGCAGTTGATATTTTGATTTTCACACTTTGAAACATTGGTCTAAATTCCACTTCCTAAATTTGCTTTACCTTCTTTAGATGAAGAAGTGTGTACCTCATTAAAAGGCTTGCCAAGTTTTTAAATAAGGTAATTCAAGATCAAACTCAAATCTGTATATTAGATCATACTTACAGAAAAATTTATTTGACAGAGAGCATAATGAAGACAATTATTAATGCATCGTGTTATAGATCAATTATAACATCAGTACTCACTAAATAAATAATTAACATCAACAGAGAAATAATTTACATGGCTTCATAAAAGCAAAAATGTTTACCTAGTTTGTTATTTAAAACCTGTAGAGCTCACATATATGATGGCCAAAATGACAGAAAAAGAAATAAATGGTTCTACTGGAAGCTAAAGTTATTCTATAACTAGAAAGTAGCAAATTATGGGCTAAATTTTCAATTTGGAAGTTTCATAATAAAAAATATAGCCCTACAGCTCTCTAAAAGAGAATATTTCTTACATAACATCTAAGATCTGTCTTCTTGAATTAATATTTTATTTTAGATAAAATGTGTATTTTAATTTTTGAAAAATAACAGTTACTTCTTTCAAATATATTAAGTTGAATCATGTCACTTTATGTTTCTAGCAAAATTTCGGTCTCACCAAAATCAACATGATAATAGCTAACATTTATTGAGCAATTGCTTTATGCCAGACACTGTTCTATGCACTGACGTGTAAATACTATTATTAGATCATTTCAAAGATAGGGCAACTGGAATGCAAAGTTGTGAAAAAAAATTTCCCAAGGTTGCACAGTTCATGCATCATATGATTCAGAACCTATGTTGTTAATCATTGATCTCTATTGCCTATAAAATGTTTGCAGTATTTCTCTTCTTTGTCCTAGATGTCCTTTCTTGCAGTTTGGGTTGTTTCTTCAGAGGACAAGTTTTGAGATAAAAGTAAAAATTTAGTTAACCATTTGGGATTTCTATTACTTTTCCTAAACAAGATGACAAAATCATTTCACAATTCATTTGGTGGTGGTGTTTATTACTTTCATCAAGATGCTTGGTACTTTGTTGACACCACTAAACAGATTAAACATAGGCAAGAATACCCTAGAGAGATAAGTAGTATTGGTTGTACACACTTCATGACTATGTGTCTTTGTTCTCTGGGAATATGGTTATTAAAACACACACACACACACACACACACACACACACACACACACACAGCCCTTTTCTTAGGATATCACTTACAGATGTATTAGGATATACTTTGGTTGGGAAGCTATGTTAAAATCTGTAACATATTGATGCAATCAACCTAAATTATTAATTATATACTCCTAATGTGTATTTTCACATAAACACAGTCTAATATACTCTAAGATAAAATAGAGAGGGAAAAAGCATTGTTTTATTATTATGTATCAACAAAGGAAAAGTTAGGACTGACTAGAGCTAAAGATGAACATCAGCTCCAGAGGGGAAAAGTGCTGAAATGAACAAAAGTTTTTAACAGGTAATGCATTAAGTTTTATGCAATAAGCTAATTAACTAAGAAAAAAAAAAGCGATTTACACAGATGCCCCGTCAAACACTACAGGGGAAGCACAGATGGGACACTATCAAGTAGCATAATGCTCAAGTATTCATTTATAAAATCTGCATAATTCTCCCAAACATCTGAAGCCCTATAAAGACACACATGCTAAATTAAATATATACATATATATATGTGTACATATATATATATATTGCTCTAAATTCAAACACACTTTCACATGCTGTAATATATTTGAGTGGGTGAAATGCTATTTGTGGGTAGTATTTGCCTTGTATTTAGTTAAGTTTAAAAACAGAAAGAAATGTACACATACAAGGGATTGCCTTAAATAAGTAGCATATCTGCCCAATACTGTAATGTACACTATAATTTCAGTATACTACTCTTCTTAATTGGATAGCATAGGATATCTTGAGTAGTTAAAGCATTCACTTGTTGGAAGAGGGGTGTAAAATTCAGAAAACTGTAACTCCATTGTAGTTAAAGATTTATTTTCTCCTATTAAATTATTTTGTTTTTCAGGTTCTGAAAGCTCATTTTATTTAATTCAAACCGATGTTAGTCATGTTATAAGGTTTTTGGCCTGATATCCAAAGCAAAAGTACCTAAAATTTAATAATCACTGCTAACTACGCCCATGCATTTTCCTCTAATGATATTAGTGGGTAAATTTATACTGTTTCTTTATGATTATCTTTTAAAGATGTGGTTTTGAAAATGACCCTAGTGTCCTGAGCAGTATATGGAACAAGCATTAGCTAAATGCCTGACTTCTCTTTCTCACACTTATGCCTTATCATCTTTCCTGCCAATGTCCTTGATGCTCCTTTTTTATTTTATTCTTTTGCTTTTTGCTTTTCTTAATGGTGCAAGCAAACACAAAAAGTGGGGATTAAGATTGGGGGTTGGCTTGGGGCAGGGCACAAAAGTCTCCATGAGCATTGCTTTGTTTTTTTCCCAATCTCGCTCAGACCTCTCTTTTTAAAAACATACAAAATGCGATGTCATTGCCTTTGACCTTATTGGTTTCCTTTTTGAATGGCACTAATAATTAATATAGGGCCATTGAGTGACGCGAATATATTTTCTATTGCATTGTTGAACATGCTAAATAATTTAAAATACATAGAAGTCTGTCTAATGCTTGTTGGGGGAGAAAAAAACCATACCCATTTGGAAGGGGGCAGGGAGTGGAGGGTCTTTGCTTTTTTGTTTCTATTGAATGCTCTTCGGCTGTATAGCTGGAAAGGGCATTCCTATAGGACTTTAAAGGCAAAGTAGAAAAATGACATAAAAGCCTGGCTTGGATTTGATTGATGCACTCTCATATTTGAAGTTCACTCAGAGCTTTGTGCTAGAAGGCCTGGGTCACTCTATCCAGCGCTCTAATGAGACTGTGTGTGAACACTTCCAGCTTTGTAGGACTTGCTTTAATCAGAGATTGGAAAACACTCCTGACTGATAGGCTCCAGAATCAGATCTAAACAGAAAATAACATGCTCGATTTGGCCTCTGAAGGTGGGTTGAGCAAATCTTTGTGATGTATTGGAGCATTTGCTGAGTGCAAGTGCACGTGGGGTGGTTCCTATTTCTGTTGGCAAATACAAATTTTTCACTCAGCAGGTGTAATCAGAGCTAACTGGAGAGGAGAAATAACAAAAACTCAACAGCCCTTAGCAACTCAGCATGGCATAGAGGGATTTAAGACTTTAGCATTTTATCTCCATCAGTATGAAAATGTATGAGGAAATATGAACTTTGAAAGTGAATATAAACACATTTACAAACATTGCAAGCCACCAGTTTTACTGGGTCTGTTGCTGGGCACATTTCTTTCTTCCTTTTTCCATTTCACTTAAGATTTTTGAAATTTCATAAAATTTGTTATCTAATTTGTGCCATTTAACCAACTGAGCTCATTTGAATGTGCTAAGGATACATTTTAACTTCTAAGTCACACCTCCAAATGGGTTACTAGTGTACAATGACATGTTGCAGTTTCAAATTTTTTGGTGGATGACAAAAGGTAGTGTGCAGATAGTCTATCACTTGTAATGTGATATACTAGAAATTTCCACCACTCAGCATTCAGAGACTTAAGTCAGCGACACCTTCAAAATCCATTTTTAGAATTTTCTTATAATTATTGTTAAAATAATGCAGTTGCGAAAATAACCAATTAAACTTAAGTAGCCTAGAATATTACTTTCACCAGTTACTTAAAGCATGTAGACACAGTGCCTTGTTTACACAATTTTGATATCACTTTTCATTATTTCTTATTTTCTTGTCTTTATTAACATCACTTCTTAGAAGAAGTTGAGTACAAAATTTGATGTCACTGTTTAATACTGAACCCCATGTACTTTTACCATCACGTCTGAAGTATGAGACTTCTTTCGTAGAACAATTTATGCCAATGTTGCCCAAGCATCTATGGTGCTAACTTCTATTACTACAGTTATCATATAATTTTTCATCCAAACTTAGACATTTTTAAAAGCCTTATTAATAAGGCTAAGACAAAAGACATAACTAGGTTTGTACTCAAGACATATGGAACCTATAAGGAACATTCTTTAAGTAATGTAGAAGTCTTCTTAATAAATCTTGGAATAATAATTCTTTCTTATGGCAAATTTTACTTGTCAAGTCTTGCATAGCTAATACTCTCCAGTAAGTTTTGTTCCCAATAGAATTCTAAAGATATTTGGCTCTGTGTTTTTTAGATTTCTTAGCAATTAAAATTTTAGATGAAATTTTGTTTGAGTTTCCTAAGGAAATGTTCACAACTGACAAATTGATGGTACGTTTTTCCCCTTAACATTCACCCAGACTCTTGGAAGGACTAGAGTGGTATAAGTGGTTCAAATGATACTGATTTTGCTTCTGATTTCAGGCACCAAAATATTTTGTTTATCAGAGAAGTGGGTATTAGACACCCAAATCAAGAGCAGGAAATTAACAGAATTCCAGATTCCACATCCTGTTCTTTGCCCATCCCCACTACATTCTACTCCTTTTCTTAACCACGGGGGATGTTTATTATGAAACCAAAGAAACTGCCAGAATGGAGGATTCTGCCCCAGTCTTTTGAAGGAAACAGGGGTGTACTGCCATCAATATTGTAAATTGTGGGATCAAATGTTCTAGGTAAATCTACTTTCACTATTGCCTAGATATTTGCATCCTTCTCCTGGGTCAGTTTTTCAGACTGCAGGTGAATTGTTTGTTATAAACAAAGTTTCTCTCTCTCTCTCTCTCTCTCTCTCTCTCTCTGCAATAAAGTTAAAATTTTAAAATAATGAAAACAAGAAGGAAGGGATCTGAGAGAATTTGTTTTTAAATATTATATAATTTGCATAAATATCTCCCCATGTGCTAGTTTTTTTTATTAAATGAATTAAGCTTTATTAGTTCCATTTTATAGATGAGAAAACTGAGACACAGAAAAAGTTAAGAAACTTGCTCATGTTAACATGAGTAGTAAATGTTGGAACTAGGATGCCAACCCAAATCTGTCTGGGTTTGAAGCCTGGACATGTAATCACCTTAATACACTATCCCCTCAAGCCCCTCAAGCCCCTCAAGCCCCTCATCTTTATTTTTTTGTGTTAATCATATGGCTAGGGAATGGCATGAAGGGTCAAGCTGAAATCAGACTGCTCCAGAGAGCTAGCAGGTAATTGTGCCTTTCCTATGTTCTTTTGAGGCTGCGGAAGCAGGTGAGGTTGAGATGTCCTAATGGCCTAGCATCTGCTATACACCACTCTGGTGATCATTAGTGCTCTGTGCCAAATATTTCATCTTCCTCACTTCCTGACACAGGGTAAGATCGAAGTTCCTGTCTTCCTCATGGCTGAGTGAAGCCTTGTAACTAGTTCTGGCATTTGAATTCTGTGTGGAAGTGACATGCAACCCTTCCAAGCTGGAGCCTGGAGCCTGGTTACAACTTTCAAGAGCTCTTTTCCTGTTTGTACTAGCAGTCTTCAAGGCAGTGGCTGGATCTAAGTGACTACAATAAGCAAAGTTCCCTGCTGACTTGCAATGGCTATGTGGCTTGAGTGAAAAATAAACCTTTGTTGTTTCAAGCCACAAAGATTTTGGAGTTTTTACAATGGTGTAACCTAGTGTATCCTGACTGATGGAACCATAGAACACATTTTGGAGCATGCAAAGCAGTGCCTGGATGTCAGTGTGCTAGTTGACAACATACTCTGTGCCATGACTCTATCTCCACCAGTGCAGAGATTGAGAGAGAGAGAGTCAGAGACAGAGAGACAGAAATAGAGAGACTGACTTTCAGTAGAGGCGGAACCTGTGCCTTTTATTTTATTTTTAAGCAGTTTTATTGAGATATATGCACACACCATACAATCCACCCAAAGTATAAAATCAAAGGCTCACAGTATCATTATGTAGTTGTGCATTCATCACCACAATTTTAGGATATTTTCATTACACCAAAAACTCCAAAAAAAAAAAAAAAAATCCCATACCCTTATCCTCCTTATCAATTATTGACCCTAAGCTATGTGCTAGTTTTAAAATACTTATTTATTGAATGCTTAGATGCACAAGTATAACCAGATTAAAAGGTTGATGGACACATTTCCAAGTATACTTACATATATATTTACAAAAAACAAAATTTGTGAATATTTTGGCATTTATTTTAAAATGGGAAAAAAACATTGTAAGTTATTGAGAACTTTATCTGGAATTCATCTATTGGCAAGTATTCATGATACTAAATATGTGACACTTATTAGTTTCCATATGTATATAATTTTTGTTAAACCTGTAATTTTTGTACTAGTAAAAATGGTTGAAAAAGAAAACATGTTCTCAGTAAAATTGGAAAAACTGATTCTATGACAAAATTTGATCATGGTGTTTAAGATCATGGGCACATATAGATGGATAAGCTTGTATTTATGTACCAAGTTCTTCCTAATTGTATAATTTTGGCACATTTGGGGTTGTAATGAGTTAGGGCCTATAAATGAGTTAAACGTGGCATTGAAATATTTCAGTATAATTAAAATACTCATATCTCTGACTCCTCCTTTTCCCTTCTCTACCACATCCAATTAACATTAACCTCTGTCCCCTCCACCTTCTCAATAGCCATTAGCTTGGTCTGTCTCTTGATTACCGCTATCATTCTCTAGGTCAGACCACAGTCAGTTTCTCCTATATGGGCTCCCTTCCCTCTAGTTTTGTTCCCCTTCAATCCACTCTCCACATTGTTGTGAGGATAAGCTTTCTAAAATGCAAATTTGGTTTGAATTTTCTCTTTACAAATATTGGATAACTCTCCAGTGACTGAATTCAGAACATTGCTATTGAGCTCCTTTGTAACATGGCCCTTGCTAATCTGCCATGTAACTCCATTTCCTCTGCACTGCTCCACCACACCCTCTCACTCATTTTCCTTAAATATTCTTTCTTTCAACCCTTCCCTCTTTCCTTCCATTCTATTTTCAGTTTTGCTCATCCATCCAGGACTGCTGCTTTAGTTTCCAAGCTGCTTAAACAAATACCATACAATGTGGTAGCTTAAACAATGGGAATTTATTGGCTCACCGTTTTGAGGCTAGGAGAAGTCCCAACTCAAGGCACCAGTGAGGAGATGCTTTCTCCCTGAAGACTGGGGATTCTGAGGCTGGCTGCCAGTGGTCTTTGGTCCTTGGGTTTTCTGTCATACAGAAATGCACATGGTGGCATCTTCTTTCTCTTTTGGGTTTCATTGACTTCTAGCTTCTTGCTTCTTCAGTTGCTTTCTCCCTCTGTGAACTTCCTATAAGGATTCCAGTAACAGGATTTAATCCCATCCTGATTTTGTTGGGTCACACTATAACTGAAGTAGCCTCATCCAAAGGTCCTATTTACAATGGTTTCACACCCACAGGAATGGGTCAAGATTAAGAACGTGTTTTCCTGGGGTACATAACTCCAAGCTACCATGGTCTGCCCCTTAGACCATATTCTCTTCCCAAATGCAAAATATATTCACTCCATCACAACATTCCAATAGCCTCAAGCCATTTTTGAACAATGCTAAATCCAAAGTCTCATCAAAATCAGAAGTCATGGGTTCAAAGTAAGTATAAAACACAGCAGGGCAAACTCCATTAGATCTCAAGGTCCGAGAGCCATCGGTGGCTGGAATCTTTGTTCTCCAGTCATGATGGCATGGCAGTTCCACTCCTTCCAAGTGCCTGCACAGCAGCATGCTCTCCTCGAACACTGGAGTGTGTCCCACATTCTCCAAGCATCCAAATGGCAACTAGGCTCTCTTCAAATGTCGGAGCACAGGCCACATCATCTCCAAACATTGGGGTGGCAATATTCTCCATGAATAGTAGACACAATGCTTACTCCCTCCAAGCTTAGGGGCAAACCTGCCCTTACCGTACATGTGGGAAAGCCCATTCTCTTTGTCTGAGGTCTCTTTGGTGTGGCTTTGGCTTCAGTGGGTCTTCCCTTGAAGTCATTCTTCTCTGTCCCTTTCAGTCCAAGATGTCTGAGCATCTGCTCCTACAATTTTTGCATAGATCTTTTTAGGTTTGGATGAAGTTCACAGGGGCTGAAACTGTCAGCATAAAGGACTCTCCCCAGATTCTTCCTGGATAACACATTTCCAATCCTGACTTCCTCTGAAGTGGCTGACTGGATTCATGACTTATACATCTTTTCATAGCAGGGACTGTTCAGCTGAACTCGGGCACAGAGCTCACCTCTCAGAAGCTCAGGGAGGTCCCTGATTGAGCTGCTTCTGGCCCTTGTCTCAGAGCACACTTACCTGGATAGACTGAGAATTTTCAACTTCTGGTTCCTTTTTGCTTATAGAATTTAATTCTCAGCTTATCCCTTTCTTCTTGCATTTTACTATAAACTGCTAGAGGAAACCAGGCCCCACCTTCTATATCTAGCTTGTAATTTTCCTCTGCTAAATATTCAAATTCATCACTTTCAAGTCCTGCCTTCCATACCACATCAGCACACAATTTTGTCAAGTTCTCTGACATGTTTTAACAAAGATCACCTTTCCTCCAATTTCCAATAGCACATTCATCATTTCTTTCTAAGCCCTCATAGGAAGTACCTTTAACATCCATATTTCTACCAATATTCTGTTCATGATGAATTATGCATGCTCCAAGAAGATACAAATTTTCTTTATAGCTTTCATTTATTTTGAGCCCTCACAATTCTTCTACCTCTACTCATTGCACAATTCCAAAGCTGTTTCCACATTTTTAGGTATTTGTCACAGCAGCATCCTACTTTCTGATACCAAAAACTGTTTCAGTTTTCTAGCTGCTAAAACAAATACCATAAAATGGGTTAGCTCAGACAACGAGAATTAATTGACTCACAGTTTTGAGGCTAGAGGAAGTCCCAAATCCAGGCATTAGCAAGGTAATGCTTTCTTCCTGAAGACTAGGGATAACTGCCAGTGATCCTTGGCCTTTTACTTATCCATCACATGGCAATGCACATGTTCTCCTTTCTTTTCTGGGTTCTGTTGACTTCATTCTTCTAGATGCTCACCATGGCTCCTTTCTGGGTGGCCTTCACTACAAGACCTCCAGTAATAGGATTAAGACCCATCTAGATTCTGTTGGATCACACTTTAACTGAAGTAACCTCATCAAGTGGTTCTATTTACAGTGGGTTCACACCCACAGGAATGGATTATGATTAAGAACATGTTTTTCTATAGTGCATAACTCCAAACTACTGCACCTGCTTTGCCACTTTCTTTGGAAACCTTCCAAGATTTATGAAGTCTGGGTTAGGCATCCATCCTATATCCACCACTGGTAACCTACTCTTGCCTTATAATTCTTGTACATTTATCCATCTGAACCCCTAATGCATTGTAAATGTCATAAGATAATCCTCTTCTTTTGTCTTATTCACAATAATAATCAAGACTTGAATACAATGCCGGGTATATGGTAGGTGTTTGTGGTGGTTTGCAGCTTTATGTTCCCCAGAAAAACATGTCTTAAACTAATCTATTTCTGTGGGTGTGAACTCATTGTAGGTGGGAACTTATGATGAGTTACTTCAATTAAGGTGTGGCCCAGCCCAATCAGGATGGGTCTTAGTCTTATTATTGGAGTCCTTTTTAAGCAGAATGAATTCAGACATGAGAGAGAGAAAACCACAGACATAAGAAACTGAAATCAATGAAATCTGGAAGAGAAAGTAGAGACCCAGAGACTTTACCATGTGCCTTGCCATATGACAACCTAAGGACCCAGAATCACAGGCAGCCAGTCCCAGAACACCAGTTTTTAGAAAAAAGCATCACCTTGATGACACCTTAATTTGGACTTTCTTTTAGCCTCAAAACTGTGAGCAAGTAAATTCCCATTTTTTAACCTGACCCATTTCATGGTATTTGCTTGAGCAGCCTAGGAAACAAGACAATGTACAGTGTTCAATATTTATTTATTTATTTATTATTTATTTATCAAATGAATAAATAAAATATCAACCTCTGTGAGAATAATTTGATATTAAAGATGTATACATTCTCATCTTGTTTTAACACATTTCCTAACAGCATTTTATGTAGTGATTGGCTCCAGTTAAATAAAGACCTTTAACTTCAAATTCTTCTTTTGATTTCAAATATTTAGCAATCATTTTTAAAACTATTTTTTTCTTTTACAATTATACCCTCATCTCTCTCTCTCTCTCTCTTTTTTTCTTTTTTTGTGGGGTTGGGGGAAGGTCCAGTTTATGTGTCAAAGTAAAGTATATCACCAATATGGCATAAAACAAATGGCAGGCCATTTCTGTGAAATGTTGGGAATGATATTCCAAAGACTTGAAGGAGGCATGCTGGCATGGATTGCCATTCGTTATTCATAGCCATTAGCAGATAAAGTTAAATTGGTAAATTTTTGTAAATAAAGAAAAGAAAAACTTCCTGAAAGTTTACTGTTTCTTCACTGCAAAGTGAATATAACACCCACTTGGCTAATTTTCTGTTAAGCTATTTCTAGTATCAGATGTCATTCTTTAACTTCTCTGTCTCATACTCTTGGTTCTAATCTTATTTTACATGCTTGAAATAATATTTAGCAATTTATTGATACTTTCATTGCAATATTTTCCTCCCTCCTAAAGCTCTTGATTTAAATAGGAGCTAAATAATATTTATTTGTAATTGCAACACAATAGAATTTATAAAAGGGACATATTTAATATAATAAATGAAATGTGAAATGAATGTGAATATCCTGGATTTCCATTTTTCTCTTCTAATCATTTTCAAATTCCTAAAGTAAAATGGGAATGGAAGAAAAAAAACTTAATTGGAATAAATCTACTTATCTTAGAATGGTTAAAGTTGGAATTAGGGAAAATATCTGAATTTAGTCCAATTTAACTTTAAATTTAAAATAAATAAATCCCGGACATTAAAGGAAATGTAGAAAATGTTGGAAAAACATTTGATCAGAAAGATATTCAGTGCAGGAAATGTCAAGGGAGTCAAGACAAGTCTGATTCATGTTGGGTATAATATCCAAGTGTATTGTGCTTTCTCGGGCCCTGTCCTCTTTCTCTTTGCTTCTCACTTTCTGACATGATTTGCAGAATCAAAATATTCCAGTAGAGTTTAATTAATCCTCTCTGACCACTGAGAAGTGCTTTTACACATATGACATGTTTATCTGTTGTAGGACCACAAATGATTGGCTAGAAAGTTCTCTTCTTTTGAGCGAGCAAAATCATTTTCATCTTAGCCCAAGGGAAAAGTTACATTTACTTGGCCACCTACTGTTACATGCCCTCACCCCGCTTCAAACTGAACAACCCTGAAACCTTATAGTCCAAGCCCAAAGCAAGTGTTTCCACGGCTTTGTCACCCACAATTCACACTGGTCCCTGCAGGGAGAGCACGAAGGGTGCAATCAAAACTTACTGAGTAACTCAGTACTCAGATTCCATTAAAGGACACTTTAGAAACTTACAGTTAGTATGCGTAACTCCAGCTCCCTCTGTTCTATTAGTTAGTTGTGTAAATTATAGAATGCTCTCCCTTAAACTGTTTAAGTAAGTGTTGCCCTCCCCTTCTGTGGTGGATGCCTGATAACTTTCAACAAACCTTTGGGGATGCACCACTGGGATCAGAAAAGAATTTTAAAGATTTAGTCTCCATAGTCCTAGGAAATCCCCTGGAAAGCAAAGCTAAATCCACATTTTTGTATATCACTGGAAAAAAATTCTCATTAAACCACATTCTTCTGTTTGTATAAACAAAGTAATTTTAGGAAAAGTCAGGGATGATCAGTTTTCTCGTCATACTGTTGCGTTCCTTTCCTAAAATCAAGTGGCCTCTTTCCACTTCACATTTGATTGTCAAAGTCTGACAAAATTAAAACCACTCAAAAATGTTTTTAAAGTGCATTTTATTTCTTATTTTAACAGAAATAGCAGTTTTCTAATAGGATTAGCAAGGTACATAGTTTCAACATGCCACAAACTATTTTATTTTAAACTAAAAATTCAGGATGTTTCCAAAGGTCAGATTAATTGTGATTGAATTGTCTTCTTTTTTTTAATAAAAGAAAATTCTTCAGTAAATAATATAAACATTGTAATAGGGGTGGTGCATGTGGTTTTCTAAGACTGTTTATTATAAACAGAATGTCATATTTTGTTGGCAGGGAAGTGGCAGTGAGTTGGAATCAGAGAAATTCATTTTTATTTTTCTGTACTTTGGTTAACCCCTTCTGATTTTTGTTTTTGTTTCTGTCTTAGAAAATACAGTAAATTCTTTAAAAAAATATGACATCTACTATATTGTAAGATGATACCAGAAAACAGTGAACTAATAAACAAAATATCTGCTTACATTTTTCTAGACTCAATTTCTACCAAATATTTAAAATAAAATATTGCACTGATTTTCTAGTTACATTTTAAATTTTCCCAATTTGAGGAAATTAGGCTATGGTTACAAGAATACAAATATATAATATATAAAGTAGGTTTTATAATCACTAAACTAGAGAGAATAGAAACTGGTAAAGTCATTTCCTTTCCAGAGACGAATCCCAGTGCTTTTAAATCAAGGGGAAAAAAAGCAAAGGTCTAACTGCTGTGTAAACTCGTTTTAAATGTCATGTCTTATTAGAACCTAATAATCGGAATGCCTATTTCCCCTTTTGCTTGAGCCATCAAATTTGTCAAAATTGTATTATAATTCATTCCGTCATTCCCTTAGACATTTAAATGACAGACGATCCTAATAAAGGGGGAAAAAGCCTCTGTAATCCTACTCTCCTTGTTAAAACTGCCTCCAGAGAGGTTTTTAAAATATTCCATGTCATGGCATGGGCAGCAGCTAGATTCCTGAATTCTACTTAGGATTCCCTGCCTTTATGGAAAATGAAAATAAATTGGCTACGTACCATGCTTGACCTATTGAATTCTGAACCATGGCTGACCAAACCTTAGCCTAACTTAAGTCAGTAGCTCTAGAATCACTCTGATCCTCTCCCAGAGGGTATGAAACTTCCACTCTCCTGAACGGCTAAGCTCCCCCTCTAGTGTTCACTGCTCATCAAATTATTCCTCCAACAAATAAGATAGAATGCTGCCCATTTTCGGTTCCCTGTAGGAAGACCAAGCATGGAGCTACATTTTTGAGTGTTTAATAACGCAGAGAGGAAAAGGTAAGTATAAAGTCTGCCTTCTTTTTAGAATGTTTTTCCTTTTGATCACCTTGAAAGCAACCCAACAGTTTGGTTATGCTTATGTTGACTTGCAGGCAGACTGCATGGCTGAATAGATTAGATAGTTTGGAAGATAGAAGATGATCTGGTAAAAAAAAGCAATCCTTTCTGTTGTGAAGGCTGATTATGAATAAATGACTTTTCCTTGTAAGCAGAGACCCAAGATCTCTTTATTTGTGGTCTGATTACCAACAGAAGAGCAGGATTCTATTGGGGAGGAGGGGTTCTAGTGGTTTTTGTTTGTTTGTATCTTCTTCCTTTGAGAATCTTGAGAAAGACCAGTAAGAGAATTAAATCTCCTTCATTTGCTGTTACAAAGAGCAAATGAGGGTAAATAAGGACACAAACACTAAAAAAGTTTACCCTTACCATGACATAAAACTACAGAAAAAAAGTGCAACAGTGATAGTTTTAAAGTGTGCTCAAAGGTTAAAAGTTCAGCCATTTCATAAAATCTAGTGTTGAAGGTTCAGCAAGGCTGAATTCAGAATTTTTCATGCAGTTGAAAAAAAAAGAGAAAAACTAAAGAGAGATAAAGCAAAAGAAGGAAAAAGTAAAGCAAAGCATAACAAAAACCTGAAATTTTTCTGAGGATAGAATTCCACAGTTGGTTACCAAATTAAAATTTAAAAGCTTTATTATTATTATTTTTTAATCATGGTCCATAATTTCAAAATTAAAAAAAATACCCAAAACATACTCTGAATTCTTCAAAGCAGGTACAGAGAGTCTGTAATTTAAGTAATTGCTTCAATTTTTGTTTCACATAATTGTATATGTCTTGAAATAAGTCATATCATTCATTTAAAAATCAGGTTCAAAATTATATGACCACAGCAAAGTATCTTTGACTTTAGTTCTATGAATTTTGTAGAAAAAAGTAAGCCCCCAACCAATGTTTTCATTAACTATTAATGATTGTGAAAATATAAGATGTTATAAGGTGTTAAAAGATGATGGAAAGTTTCTTACGGACAACAGTAAGCTTTTATTTCTTAATAGGAGAATTATTTATTGCAATATTGCTTATAAGCATTGGAAACAAATAAAATGAATGGCCCCTTTCTGTTTTAACTGAGATAACATAAACAATCTAAAATTTCCCATTTTAACCACCTTCAGGCATACAGTTAGTGGCATTAATTACATTCACAATGCTGTTTCATCATCACCATCATCCCTTACCAAAACTTTTCCATTACTCTTAACAAAAACTCTGCATCCTTTAGGCATTGACTCCCCATTCCCCTTCTTGTAGTATCCTATAATCTACTTTCTGTCCCTATAAATTTTTATATTCTAGTTATCTCATATAAGTGAAATCATATGATATCATTCTTTTTGGAGTCTGGTTTATTTTACTTAACATGATGTCCTCAAGGTTCATTCATTGTTGTAGCTTGTATAAAAACTAAATTCCTTTTAACAGCCAAATAATATTTCATTTATGTATATACCACATTTTGTTTATCCATTCATTCTTTGATGGGCACTTAGTTTGCTTCCACCTTTTGGATATTGTGCATAATGCTGCTATGAACATTTGTTACAAATATCTGTTTGAGTCACTGCCTTCAATTCTTTTGGGTATATACCTAGAAGTGGAATTGCTGGGTCATAGATAATTCTAAGTTTAAGTTTCTGAAGAATAGCCAATCTGTTTCCACAGTGGTTGCACCATTTATATTCCTTCCAACAACATAGGAGTATTCTTATTTCTCTGCATCCATTGCAAAACTAGTTATTTTCTTTTTGTTGTTGTTGTTTAATATTAGTCATTCTAGTTGGAGTGTAGTGGTATCTAATTGTGGTTTGATTGGCATTTCCCTAATGGTTAATGATACTGAGCAGCTTTTCATGTGCTTATTGGACATTCATATAACTTTGGTTGTGTATCTTCTTTGGAGAAATGTCTATCCAAGTCCTTTGCCCATTTTTAAAAATTGAGTTGTCTGTCTTTTGGCAGTTTAGTTGTAGGAGTTCCCTATATATTCTGAATCTTAAACCCTTGTCAGATATATGGTTTCCAAATATTTTTTCCCATTCTGTAAGTTGTCTTTCATTTTCTTGATATTGTCCTTTTTTTGCACAAAACTTATTAATTTTGATAAAGCCCTATTTATGTATTTTTCTTTTACTGCTCATGCTTTTGTTGTGAAGTCTAAGAAACCATTGCCTAATCCAAGATCTGGATATTTCCTTTTGTTTTTCTCTAAGGGTTTTATAGTTTTAGTTCCTATATTTAGGTTCATGACGCATTTTGAGTTAATTTTTGTATATCGTGTGAGGTAGAGCTCCACTTTCATTCTTGTGCATGTGGATATCCAGTTTTTCCAGCACCATTTGTTGGAGAGATTATTCTTTTTATACTGAGTGGACTTGGCACCCTAGTCGAAAATCAACTGGTCATAGATGTGTGGGTTTATTTCTGAACTGTTAATTCTATTCCATTGGTCTAAATGTCTGTATTTGTGCAAGTATCATGGTATTTTGATTACTGTGGCTTTGTAATGAGTTTTGAAATTAATATTTTTTAAATGATGGTGAATAAAGATGACCCCCTAAACCCAAGGAAAATTTTACTTTTAAGTTTTCTGTTTTCTTATTTCTGCATGATCAAAATTACCACTATCGCTATCATCATCACTAAGTATGTATCAAGTACCTACAGATTATATAAACATATATCATTTCAGAACCCAACTTATATTTTATTATGGTGTTAGAACTGAATTATTCTATTTTGGCCTAATTAATATTTTCAAATATTTTCCAAAGTAAAACCATTCCTGAAAAATGCTCATTCCTTTTTTGTTTTTCTCTTTATTGGATCATTTAAAACTAAATTGCTCAATACAGCAGAAAAGGAATAATGCCTTCAGACCCTGCAATGTTAGAATATTTTAACTTTTCCTATTTTCAATTTTCCTGGTTCTGTGTTTTATTATAGCCAAGTTCAGTTCTCTCTTAAAGCTGACTTAGAGTCTTTTTAAAAGGGTCATAATTCATGAACTGATGGTCCAGCTGACTGAAGCCCCACCTTTAATCAGCTGTGGCCCCTTTGAAGGCTGATAGACTAATATGGACCCTGGATCCATTCAGTTTTGAACTTCTTGGCTAAGACTGACAACACATGGGTAGATCATTTCAACAGGGCTCATGATTTATCCCGGTGGACAACTCTCTGCTCTGAATTGGACTGAGATCACACATACTTCTCCCTGAATATTTATTTTACAGGGGTATCCTTTCATTGCATCTCATGTTATGATACATTATGAGATGCACAGCATAAACTGAAGGGCAATACAAATAGAAATTTCTTTGTTTCTTTCCTCTTTCTTCTTTCTTCTTTCTCCCTTCCCTTCCCTTCCCTTCCCTTCCCTTCCCTTCCCTTCCCTAACCTTCCCTAACCTTCCCTAACCTTCCCTTCCCTTCCCTTCTCATTTTCCTTTTCTTTCCTTTTAGATGATGCTGTAAGCTATTGGTTCAGGAAAAGGCCTTACTATTGGCACAACTCCAAAGGAAATAGAATGCCACATAAACAGTAAGGGAAACTTTTATGAAAATTTCATGGCCCAAAATTCTAGTTTTTCAAATTTTACATGGAAATTTGAAATATGAAGGAGGCCATGAGTTATATCAGCTTGATTAATTTCATTGCTGAAGATTATTTGCATTGCAAAGGACAAATGAAGGAGCTCCTATCCATCAAAGTGATTATATGGGAACACAAACACAGGAAAATAAAGACAACAAGAAAAATAAAAGCACAAATAGATTTAGCTACCTAGAACTCTAAGGGTTCTTGTAATTTGGAGTGATTTATAATAGGGTTTAAAATTTAAGAACCATAAGGGACCTTAAAGATGATGGCATCTACTTTTCTCATTTGCCAAGTCTCGGGTCCAGGAAAACTTAGGGAAAAAATGGTTCATTTGCATAATGTTACATGGCTACAAAATAAAGAAGGCATTGAATCCTGGTCTTTGGGTTTCTATTTGCAGTGCTTTTTTCACCAAGTGAGCTTCGGTAATGCTGTGATAGTAGGTATGGGGTTTTTCATTGAAACAAGAAGAATGAGATATTTTGGGAAAGTTGGAAGTGGGTAGATGTGAGTTATTCTAGGAGATGGTAAATATTTGGAAAGGAGGTGTGCTGGTTTGGATGTATTATGTCCCCCAAAATGCCATTATCTTTGATGAACTCTTGTGTGGGAAGGAAACCTATTGGTATTGATTGGGTTGGAGACTTTTGATTGGATGTTTCCATGGAGATGTGATCACTCAACTGTGGGTGAGATACTTCACTGGATAATTTCCATGGAGGTGTGGCCTGCCCATTCAGCGTGGGCCTTGATTAGTTTACTGGAGCACTATATAAGCTTAGGCTGAAGGAGCAAGATTGCTACAGCCAAGAGGGACACTGTGAAGAATGCACAGAAGCTGAGAGAAGAGCTGCAGATGAGAGACAGTTTGAAGTTGGCTGTTGAAAGCAGACTCTTGTTCTGGAGAAGCCAAGAGAGGACAAACACCCCAAGAGCAACTAAGAGTGACATTTTTGAGAACTGCAGCCTAGAGAAGAACATCCTGGGAGAAAGCCATTTTGAAACCAGAACTTTGGAGCAGATGCCAGCCATGTGCCTTCCCAGCTAACAGAGGTTTTCCCGACACCATTGGCCATCCTCCAGTGAAGGCATTCGATTGTTGATGACTTACCTTGAACACGTTATGGCCCTAAGACTATAACTTTGTGACCAAATAAACCCCCTTTATAAAAGCCAGTCCATTTCTGGTGTTTTGCATTCTGGCAGCATTAGCAAAGCAGAACAGGAGGGGAGTTAGACATTTAATAGGGGCAGAACAGTACTTGTTATGCTCTTAAAACTCATCTTGGATTTTACCTTCACTAAAAGAACAAGTAGAAATATTTTATTGAGACTGGGAATTAAGGATGAAAATGATGGTTGAATGAGGACCATATTCATATTCTTAACAAATATGTTGAAAAAAGATATCAAGTTAGCTACTTACGAGGCCTATATACTAAATCCACAGCCTTAGGCCTTAGCAAATGCATCAACAAGGTTTTTGTGAATTACGGTGAAAAGTTTGGTCAAGTGGGCTTACTTATCTCTCAGAAGAAATCAGGTATTCATTGTTTAGTTAATCTACAACCATTCAAATGACTATGGGGTGGAGTAAGATTTTCGATAGCTTTTGGCAATAATGAAAGTTAAAAAAAATGAAGCAGCAGCATTATTTTCTGTTAGTCCTTTTATCCTAAGTGGGCAGGATAAATGAAGGTCTTGTTTCACTATCCTAAGATAGCCTCTCAAATCAGCTTTCTGATCTCTAAAGTGTTTAATAAAGTCATGTTTCCCACTAGGAAAATTAGATAAAGTAACCGGATTTTAATATTTTAAAATCTTAATTAGCAAGCCAAGGATTTTTCTTTTCTTATTTCATTTAGCATGTAAAAGGTATCTCTCTTTTATCTCAGTTGAACTTTTCTGTTTTCACCAAATTCATTCTATCATGTTCCCAGCTATATACCTGTGATTTAATCGATATTAATCTAGTGTATACACATAGAAAAAATAATAGCTGGAAGTTTATATACTAAAGTTTAAACTAGTTATGTCTTGAGGGAGTGAGATTATGGGTGTTTTTATATGTTTTGCAAATCTCCTACCATTTTCCAATGAACATGTATTTCTATATTAATTTTAAATCAACCAGTAAGTATTTGATCTCCTCCACATGATATCATTGAAAAAGGAAATTAACGTCTAATAGAAAGAACAGAAAGCAGAAGAGTGTTTGAATCAGAGACCACTAAGAATAAACTATTTATTCAACAAACATTTACTGAATGCCTGAGTGTGACTAACACTATTCTCAGAGCTTAGGATACACCATTTAACAAAATAGATAAAAACCCTTGCCCTTATGGAGCTTAAAAGGATTCAGAAAATAAGGAGAGTTGTATAGATAAGGCTAGAAAAAAATGTTCATAAGTAGGTCCTGATCAACTGTGTGTGGCAGTACGAGAAAATTAAAAATAGACAAAGATAAAGAAGGTACCTTGAATTTCTTTTGAGGAAGATTTTGGTGGTGGTGTTGAAAGCAGTTTAAATATGAAAGAGTCTGGATTTAGTCAAGAGAAAATGGCCATAAGGAGTACAGATGACACCTTCTAGAGTTTGAAGTTAGCAGGGCAGTAAAGAAAAGGAACTTTACCTGTGGAAGCAGTGGTTCATTGTTCTCATTGTGCTTCTGAAATACACACATGAACTAAATACTCAAGTGCAGTGATTCTACCTTATTCTTTTCTGCATCTTCAGTCTTTTGGATGCAGAATGTAACTATGAGCCTTGTACATAATAGGCACAAATTTGAATTTTGTTCTAGAAATTAAATAATTGACGCAAAGATCAGAATGTAAAAAATAAGGAAGGGGTTTCTCAATTTTCATTCTACAGTTTAATCATTTGGTTGCAGCTATAGTCATGAAGTCTCCACGATAGCAAAACATTTTTCAAGGTGAAACCAAATATTGGGAATGGAACCCTGTGTGGAAATTAGGCCTCTTGACTCCCATTTTAAACCATTTTAATTAGCCTGTAAATTACTGTCATAGTTTGCCAGGCTGCTATGATGGAAACCACAGGATGGGTTGGCTTAAACAATGAGAATTTACTGGCTCATGGTTTCAGAAGCTAAAAGTCCAGAATCAAGGTATCAGCAAGGCTTGCTTTCTGCCCTCAAACTACAGTGCTCTGATATTCTGTTTCTGGCTCTTGGCAATCCTAGGGTATCACTGGCTTTTATTTCTGTCCCTGGTCACATGGTATATAAACTCCTTTCTTGCTTCTGTGACTTCCAAGTCTTCTATAAAGCCTCCAGTAATCCAGATTAAGGCCCACCCTCATTCAATTGGCCACAATTGAATCAAAAGGACATTCAAAAGCTCCTCAAACATGCAGATTAAGATTAAGAACATGTATTTGTTCAGGTACATAATTTAACCTACCACAATTACCTACAGAATTTCTACAGGAATTGTAAAGCTGCTTTACTCAAGAATGTCTGAATTATATATCTTTTAAAAAGTGTATGTCCAAATAGTAACTCTGAAATTTTAAGTTCAGTATATTTTTGGTGTATATTATTTAGTTCATGTCATTCATTCAGTGAATATATAAGTAATGCTTTAATGGCCTAGTAGTAACTGAAATTTCTTTTCCTAATGGAGTTCACATACTAGACTAAGAGACAGACAGTAAACAGACATATAAATGTGGCACAAAAGCAATGGAGGAAAAGACAAATTAAAAAGGGGAGTTAGGGGATGGTGGCTTGTCACCAGGACTCTCTGCCTTTGCTCATGAAAAGACTATTCCACACAGATGACAGTATGGCAAACTGCTCTTTCATAATGCTTTCTAGAGGTTCAATCCGAGGGTATAGTGGTTGAAATTCCATTGTGTGTACAAATTTGTTTAGGATACTCCTCACATTGCAACTGTTTGAGTATTCTGCTATTGGTTATCCCTCAGGTACATACAGGCTAACAGAACTATGGAGCAGAAAGGACTACTTTAATAAAATTTGATAGAGGAGAGAAAATGTCCAGATAATATTATAAGATAAAATGCTTTGAGAAACAATAGGAATAAGGAAGGAATCAGAAAGGGGTTATGAAAGGTGCCTAGAAATCATTAGAAAAAAATAACATAACATGGCAGATGGATGATCTGTTAGAGAACCTGTACCATTGGCCACGTATCAGGTAAATTGGACAGGACTTAATATTATGTACAAACCTGACCTACTAGGAGGGATGAAAAGTGATAGTCATTGCAAATTTAGCGTTATACTTCCAGTAAATACTATAAACTTAGAATGGAAATATGATGGATGGCATATTTAAGTAAGAAAATAAAGACAGAGAACTAGTCAAGGCTCTCTAGGAGCATATAAAACAGATCTTAGAAGGACATTTAGATAAATTTCTTAATTTTACAAATGAACAAAGTTGAGAAGTACTGTTAAGTACAGACCACCATGCCAGAGAGAGATGTGGATACTGCTGTCACAATTCAGATTATAACATAAATTTTGCTTACTCTCTCATACTTACCATTTCAGCATATGAAGGTGAGTTTCTCTATTATAGGAACCGTGTGTTACACAACTCTGAATCTTCAGTGATTAGAGCAGAGCCTAATACAGTGGTCTGATGATAAATACTTGATTCCTGCCTTGCTAGCTGAATGTCAGACTCTAGGTCTACATGTTTAAGTCATGAAGCTAAAAACAGAGCATTTGATAAAACTTGCTTCAACTTTGGAAAAAATTATCTCCCAGGCACTTAAAGAATAATGAAAAAAATTGCCAGTCCAATCTTAATTTGAAATAAAAATAAAGAAAGCCAAAAGTATTGAGTACAAAGCATGTGCTAAGTCATTTTTCCTTCTTTTGAAAGATGGCTTGGAGAAGTGGTTTGAAAATGTAGAAGAGTGTGATCTTATTAATTTAGAACTTATAACAACTATGGAAAGAGACATTGACTTATGCCCTAGACTTCAGGAAAACAGATGTAAAAAGTCTAAGGGAAAAGAGGTATGATTCCATGGCCATCCATTTTTAAATGGAAGATGACTCCAGTGCTATGAAAGATTCTATAAAATGAAATTAATAGTAAAATCACATAGCTGTCTTTTTTTAAATCTTAGCTTTGTCACATACTATAGGTACAATCTTGGGAAAATGAGTTCTCTACAACCAAGGGGATTACATAAGATGTAATTGCAAAGAAAGGTATTTAGAAGAGTTCTTGGCACATGGTGCTCAATGAAGTTTAGTTATTTATTGAAAGAAGAAGAAATGCAAATAACCAAATGGCTCCATCATAATGGTACAGGATCAGACAAGCAGCAGAAGAGATGAAGGAGCAAGTCAAGACTGGAATGAAGCAATGGTCAGTGGAAAAACTGGGCCTGAAAAGTTAATCCATAGGAAGAGGGTTGTAGTAGGAGATGAAATTTTCCAAGAATGAAGTGAACTTGGGAAATTCGAGTTCAGTTTGTCTTGACTCTGATTGGCGTGAATGTTACAGTCTGAGTAGCCATGGCTTTTCAGAGAATGACAATATCAGGAATAGAAAAGAAGTTTAAGTTTGGGGAAACCTGACCAAAATTTACAGGATCAAATATAACAGAAATAAATGCAAAGGTCTGCAATTTGATTTGAAACATCAAAATAATATGGAAAAAATCTGCATTCCTGTGATGGCTAGGTTCTTGTGTCAACTTGGCCAGGTAATGGTACCCAGCTGTCTGGTCAAGCAAGCACTGGCCTAACTGTTGCTATGAGGATGTTTGTGGCTGGTTAATAAACCAACAGGCTGGTTTATTAAATCATCAATTGGCTTCAGCTGTGACTGATGATGTCAATGAAGGGCGTGTCTTCCACAATGAGAGAATGCAATCAGCTGGATTTAGTCCAATCAGTTGAAGACTTTTAAGTAAGACAGATAGAGGACCTTCACTTCTTCTTTGGCTGACCAGTAGAGTGTTTCCTGAGGAGTTTGTCAAAGTTGCCAGTTCATTTCCTGAGGAATTCATTGAACATCTTCATTCCTGCCTTATGGAATTTGGACTCGTGCATACCCACAGTTGCATGAGATACTTTTATAAATCCTATATTTGTAGATATCTTTCATTGACTCTGTTTCCCTAGAGAACCCTAACTAATACAACTTGGTACCAGGAGTGGTTCTGGAGAAACAGAGTCTTAAAATGGGCTTTTACACTTTGTTTTCTACTCTGATTAGATTCAAAAGCACTAATGACTCCATTTCCAATAATCAAGATGGAACTGATAGTCCATGGCGTGAGTTGGCAATGGAGATAGGCAAAATAGCACCATATGATTCTCCTAATCATACTCTTGTATGAAGCAAGGCTCTGGGTGACAGTGTTTTTGACACCTTCACAAAGTTTTGCAGAATTAAGAAGGTATAATGATGTTGGCTGTCTGCTCTTAGATACGTTGGAAAAAGTTATAAGGGAAAGGGACAAGCCAAAGGCTTCAAATTTAAAACTTAAGTGCTGTATGACAGATGTAAAGGTTTCTGTGTGTGCTCTGAAAGAAAATCTTATTTCCTGTGGCCAGCAGACTTGAGATTTCTGAAAAACAGATGCAGACTCTCATTGTGCAAGTAGCAGATTTACAATGTAAACTAAAATCTCTCAGGGTGTCTGCTCTTAAAATAAAGGCATTAATTGGAAAAGAATGGGATACTGAAACTTGGGATGGGGACATATGGATTGATAATAATGGCAGTGAGGACATTGAAACCCCGGATTCTGCTGAGTCATTGTTAGATTTACCTGTATAGGGCTGTCCTGAGGAAACAGCTTCCCCACCTCCAGTCTGCCCTAAAGAGCCTGCCATCCAACCTCCACCTAAAGAGATTAACCCTCCAGTGTCTGCTAATCCTGTAATCACCTCCCCTGAGGAAGCAGCCCTCACTCCTCTGTCTGGAGAGATTAATCCTATTTTAAGAGATGAAAATGCAACAGAATGTCCTGAGGTAAATGGCTTGAGGGATAATTCTAATTCTTTTCATGATCTACCCCCACCACCAGTCTTTGCTTCAAGACCTAATGTCCCAACAGGCCCTGAAGGGTGAAGTACAAGTGTGACCCATGAGGAAGTATGCTATACTCCAAAAGAACTGTATGAGTTTTCCAACTTATGCAGACAGAAACCAGGGGAATATGTAAAGGAATGGATATTAAGGGTGTGGGATAATAGTGGAAGGAACATTAGGTTGGATCAGGCTGAATTTACTGACATGGGCCCACTAAGCAGAGATTCTGCATTCAATGTTGTAGCTCAGGGGGTTAGAAAGGGCATTAACAGTTTGGGTGGTTGGCTGAAACATGGATCAAAGTGTGGCCAGCATTACCAGAGGTTGAAATGCCAGAACTGCCCTGGTATAATTCAAAGGCTTACAGAGGTTGGAATGTTACAGTGAATTTATCATGGGAGACCTGCTTATCTACCCCTGGAATGTCCACAGGACACACATTTTACCAGGAGTGTGAGGAATAAATTTGTGAGACTAGCGCCGTCATCTCTGAAGTCGCCCTTCTCTGTAGGTCAGATATTACTGTAGGAACTGCTGTCAATGAGCTGGAATCCTTAAACACAATGGGGATAATTGGGTTCCGAGTCAGCAGAAGCCAAGTGGCTGCAGTTAATCACCACAGACAAGGTGGGCAGGGCTACCACAATGGAAAACAGGCTCAAAGCAGGAATCAAAATAATCTGACTCACAGAGACTTATGGCATTGGCCAGTAGATTATGGAGTACCAAGTAGTAAAATAGATGGGCAAATGACTAAATTCTTATTTGAACTATATAAGTAGAAGGATTCTAGGTCAAGTCAACAAAAGTCTCCCTTGAATTACAAAAACAGAGATTCACAGCTTCTTAATCAATTCCCAGACTTGAAACAGTTTACAGACCCAGAGCCCCTTGAATGAGGGGAAGGCTGGGCACACTTGGGGAAGGACCCTGTTACACTGCCAAAATTTATACTGTTAATATTCCTCCTAGCCTTCCCCAGGGGGACCTATGGCCTTTTACCAGGGCAACTGCACATTGGGAAAAAGAAAACAATCAGATATTTCATGGATTATTAGACACTGGTTCAGAAGTGACATTAATTCCAGGAGACTCAAAACATCACTCTGGTCCACCAGTCAGAGTTGGGGCTTATGGAGGTCAGGTGATTGATGGAGTTTTAGCTCAGGTCCATCTCACAGTGAGTCTAGTGGGTCCCCTGACCCATTCTGTGGTTATTTCCCCAGTGCCAGAATGCATAATTAGAATAGACATACTCAGCAACTGGCAGAATCCTCACATTGGTTCCCTGACTCCTGGAGTGAGGGCTATTATGGTGGGAAAGGCCAAGTGGAAGCCACTAGAACTTCCCTTCCCTAGCAAAATAGTAAACCAGAAGCAATACCAGTTTCCTGGAGGGATTGCAGAGATTAATGCCACTCTTAAGGATTTGAAGGATGCAGGGTGGTAATTCCCACCACATCCCCATTCAATTCTCCTATCTGGCCTGCACAGAAAACAGATGGGTCTAGGAGGATGACGGTGGATTATTGTAAGCTTAAACAGGTGGTGATTCCAATTGTAGCTGCTGTTCCAAATGTGATATCATTGCTTGAGCAAATCAACATATCCCCTGGTAGCTGGTATGCAGCTATGATATAGCAAATGCTTTTTTCTCAATAGCTGTTAGTAAAGGCCACCAGAAACAGTTTGCATTCAGCTGGCAAGACCAGCAGTTTACATTCACAGTGCTGTCTCAGGGTAATATCAACTCTTCACCCTATGTCATAATATTGTCTGCAGGGATCTTGATTGTTTCTCTCTCCCACAAGACATCACACTGGTCCATTATATTGATGATGTCATGTTGATTGGACCTACTGAGCAAGAAGTAGCAACTACTCTAGATTTGTAGGTAAGGTATCTGCATGTCTGAGGATGGGAGATAAATCCAACAAAAATACAGGGGACTTCCACCTCAGTAAAATTTCTAGGTGTCCAGTGGTGTAGGGTCTGTCAAGATATCCCTTCTAAGGTGAAGGATAAGCTGTTGCATCTGGCCCCTCCTACAACCAAAAAAGAGGCACAATGCTTAGTTTACCTCTTTGGATTTTGGAGGCAACATATTCCTTATCTGGGTGTGCTACTCTGGCCCATTTACTGAGTGACCAGAAAATCTTCTAGTTTTGAGTGGGGACTGGAACAAGATAAGGCTCTGTGATAGGTTCAGGCTGCTGAGCAAGCTGCTCTGCCACTTTGACCATATGATCCATCTGACCCAATGGTGCTGGAAATAGAGAAGCTCTGTGGAGCCTTTAGCAGGCTCCTGTAGGAGAATCACAATGCAGGCCTTTACCATCCTCTGAAGATAACTACTCTCCATTTGAGAAGCAGCTTTTGGCCTGCTACTGGTCCTTAGTAGAGACAGAATGCTTAACCATGGGCCACCAAGTTACCATGAGACCTGAGTTACCGATCATGAGCTGGGTGTTATCTGACCTACCAAGCCGTAAAGTTGGGCATGCACAGCAGCACTCCATCATAAAATGGAAATGGTATATACGAGATAGAACTCAAGTGGGTCCTGAAGGCACAAGTAAGTTATATGAGGAAATGGCCCAAATGCCCATGGCCCCCACTCCCTCCACCTTACCTTCTCTTTCCCAGTGCACAGCTATGGCATCTTGGGGAGTTCCTTAGAATCAGTTGACTGAGGAAGAGAAAACTTGGGCCTGGTTTACAGATGGTTCTGAATGATATGCAGGCACCACCTGAAAGTGGACAGCTGGAGCACTGCAGCCCCTTTCTGGGATATCCCTGAAGGACAGTGGTGAGGGGAAATCCTCCCAGTGGGCAGAACTTCTAGCAGTGCACCTGGTTGTTCACTTTGCTTGGAAGGAGAACTGGCCAGAGGTGTATTTGTGTGCTAATTTGTGAGCTTTTGTAATGGTTTGGCTGGATGGTCAGGGACTTGGAAGAAGCATGATTGGAAGATTGGTGACAAAGAAGTCTGGAGAAGGGGTATGTGGATAGACCTTTCTGAGTGGGCAAAAAACATGAAGATATTTGTGTCCCATGTGAATGCTCACCAGCAGGTGACTTTAGCAGAAGAAGATTTTAATAACCAAGTGGATAAAATGTCCCATTTGGTAGTTATCAATCAGCCTCTTTCCCCAGCAACTCCTGTCATTGCCCAATGGACTCAAGAACAAAGTGGCCATGGTGGTAGGGATGGAGGTTATGCATAGGCTCAGCAACATGGACTTCCACTCACCAAGGCTGACCTGGCCACAGCCACTCCTGAGTGCCCAATCTGCCAGCAACAGAGACCCACACTCAGTCCCCGATATGGCACCATTCCCCGAGGTGATTAACCTGCTACCTGGTGGCAGGTTGATTACATTGGACCTCTTCCATTATGGAAGGGGCAGTCATTTGTTCTTACTGGAATAGACACATACTCCGGATATGGGTTTGCCTTCCCTGCATGAAATGCTTCTGCCAAAACTACCATCCATTGTCTTATAGAATGCCTTATCCACCATCATTTTATTGCTTCTGATCACTTCACAGCAAATGATGTGAGGGAATGGACACATGCTCATGGAATTCTCTGGTCTTACCATGTTCCCCATTACCCAGAGGCAGCTGGGTTGATAGAATGGTGGAATGGCCTGTTGAAGACTCAACTATGGCACCAACTAGGTGGCAATACCTTGCAGGGCTGGGGCAGTGTTATCCAGGAGGCCATGTATGCTCTGAATCAGTGTTCCCTCTATGGTGCTGTTTCTCCCATAGCCAGGATTCATGGGTCCAGGAATCAAGGGGTGGAAACAGGAGTGGCACCGCTCACTATCACTCCTAGTGATCCACTAGGTAAATTTTTGCTTCCTGTCCCTGCAAGCTTAAGCTCTGCTGGTCTACAAATCTTTGTTCCAAAAGGAGGAGTGCTTCCACCAGGAAACAACAATAATCCCATTGAACTGGATGTTAAGACTGCTGCCTGGCCACTTTGGGCTTCTTATGCCTATGAATCAACCGGCAAGGGAGGGAATTATTGTACTGGCTGGGGTGAGTGATCCTGACTATCAAGGGGAAATAGCAATGCAACTACACAATGGAAGTAAAGAAGGGTTTTCCTGGAATACAGGAGATCCCCTAGGGTGTCTCTTAGTACTACCACGCCCCGTGATTAAAGTCAATGAAAAACTGCAACAACCCAATCTAGGCAGGACTACCAATGGCCAAGAATCTTCAGGAATGAACGTTCGGGCCACCCCACCAGGCAAAGAACCACAGCCAGCTGAAGAGCTTGCTGAGGGTAAAGAGAACATGGAATGTGTAGTGGAAGAAGGTCATGATAAATATGAACTACAGCCACGTGACCAGTTACAGAAACAAGGACTATAATGGCACAAATATTTCCTCCTTGTTTTGTTATGAGCATGTTTTTATTTGTCTATAAAGCAAATGTCTTTACTTTCTTCTCTGTCTTTTCCCCCTTATCATACAACATAAGCTGTATTGTTCATTTTGCTGTATTTAAGCTAAAGGAAATCAATTTTAAGAGTTAATATTACCCAAGGACTTTCACCCTTTCTGGAGAGATTTAGTGCATTTCCGGTTGTACACTGCACAGCAGAGTATTGTAGGTGAAATATATGTCTGTTATTGTTCTTTATTTCGACATAAAGGGTGGTTTTAGGTGATGTGTATAACTGCCAAGTTGACAAGGGGTGGATTGTGATGGTTAGGTTCATGTGTCAACTTGTCCAGGTGATGGTACCCAGCTGTCTGCTCAAGCAAGCACTGGCCTAACTGTTGCTGTGAGGATGTTTGTGGCTGGTTAATAAACCAACAGGCTGGTTTATTAAATCATCAGTCAATTGGTGTGTCTCCCACAATGACAGAATGCAATCAGCTGGATTTAATCCAATCAGCTGAAGACTTTTAAGCAAGACAGATAGAGGATCTTCACTTCTTCTTTGGCTGACCAGCGGAGTGTTTCCTGAGGAGTTCATGGAAGTTGCCAGTTCATTTCCTGAGGAGTTCATTGAACATCTTCATTGGAGTTGCCCGTTTGCTGCCTGCCCTATGGAATTTGGACTCATGCATACCCACAGTTGCATGAGACAGTTTTATAAATCTTATATTTCGAGATATCTCTCAGTGATTCTGTTTCCCTAGAGAACCCTTGAGGACAAATTTGTTCATTAATTATTGAAGATTATCTTTATTTCCTTTTAAACACTTATCACTACCTAACATTACATTGTGTATTTATTTACACATATGCCTACTTGTTTAAGACCTCATTTCCCTCACTAGAATGTACATTCCCAGATTTAGGGCACTCACGTGTCTTCACCACAGCTGACTTCAGACTGTCTAACACAGGGACTGGCATACATTTCACAATTATTTGCTGAATAAATACACTGATTTTTCAAATAAATCCCCTTCACCTCACTTTTGTGTACACATTACTTAATTTTTCTAAGCGCCTAAGTTTTCATCTCCAAATTTTTGATAAGTGAGATAATATAAGCCTGGCATACTGGGACTTCTTGTAAGGGCTAATTTCTCTCTTCCTTCCCAGTGATAAATCCTATACTTTGTAGAAGTGCTTCCTCATATGGGATGACACATGGTTGGTCTTTCACATGGGATGACACATGATCGGTCTTCTTCAAATGCCATGATCCAATATATTCCACAACTTTTAATATATTTTATCATTCATAGAAATTCCCAGATGACTGTCACAATGGAGGTTTGTTATTTACTAATATATCATTTGTAAAATATTGGTAAAAAAGTCAAAGACATTATATTAAAGTTAATAAATACTTATTGTTGTATATTACATCATATAAAGAACATATTCAAGTACTGTATGGTTTATTTGGGTGGATTTAGATCAAATAACTAGATTGAAGGAACATATAAAAATGTGAAGAGGGCTTGGAGTCATCATTATTTTCTGTATATAATCTTTTATAAAGTTGATATTGAACTCTTGGAGACATCAATTTTAATACCAAGAATTTTGTATTTAGAGTTTCCTCTGGTTAGACAAGAGCACTGCAAGGCAGTAGGACAAATCACAAAGGGTTATTTCATTTTTTTTTTAAACTTCAACTCCAAATGAAAATAATTATATTTGGGACATGCGTTTAAGAAATGGGTGAACCATAAGGTCAAATTATCTTTAAAGTAGAGTCAAATGACCATTGAAATCCCTTATGAGAGATATTTGGCTTTAGAAAATTTTCTTTTCCTTGAGACTCAGCATTTATACATTTACTGTTTTAAAATTACTTCTAAAGATTATCTTTTGTATTATAATGGAATTGTTGTGCAAATACCACTTAATAATAAAATGAGAGCTATTATAGTGTCCCTTATGGCTCTACCCCAATCCATAAAGAGTTTAGATGGTCTTTGCAGGTCTCTGCAGTCTGCCCTCTGGTGACCCAGTCTGGACTGCCAGAGTCACATTCTCCAGCTTATCAGCCCTGAAATAAAAAGCAAATTCTTAGCTCAGAAGGAGACTCGATAGACAAAGCCTAAATTCAATTTAAGAAAATCAAATACTATTAAGGGCTGATTTTGAATGAAGGCTTTCTAGCATTAAAAAAAATTCTCAAAATGACAGCTGAGCATATTTCTAATTATCAGGAAAAAGACATGATATGGAGGAAACATTCTCAACATACCACAGTTAACTTTCTGCAAGGAATTATAAATGATTTTAGAATTTCTGAAGATGAGAGTTTCTGTTAGAGAGATGATTGGTACAATAAAGACACTTAATAAGGGAAAGCAATCTTCATTATTTCACATATTCTTTCTTAAGAAAAAAAGTTTAGAGCAAAATATGCTGTTTTTTTCTCATGAATATTTTTAAAGCAGAAACAGAAATCCAAATAAACTCTACCTTCTGATCCTATCTTACATGTAATATCTCCTCTTTTAAGCTAGGCAGCCAAAACTCTTATTCTTTAAATGGTCATAGAACATATATTTTGAAAAGGAAAAGTGTATATTGAAATTCTAAAGTATAGGTTAGAGTCCATAATCTACATGAAGAAAATCTATTTTGTTAAACAAGCCACCAGACTTTATGAAAGACATCTCCATACTTCACACTGATGTTTAAAATGTGATAGGTCTACCACCCTGTTTTGTCAGCTTTTGAAATTATCAAATTCAGGTCACTTAATATTTCATTCATTAATTGTAATTCATTAAAGAAAACAACTAAATTCAGAATCCACTAGTCAAATGTGAGGTAATAGTTGACATTTTTATGATATTCATAATTCATAAAAAATAACTTTTCACATATGCAATGTTATTTATGTGAATAACACTTTACAAAATGCATAGCAAAGAAAAGTTTTGTGTCTTGTAAAGGAATAGTCGACATCTCTTTTTTTTTTAAGAAAAATATGTAGCAGTGGAGAACCACAATCTGAAAATTGTGCATTAATTAAAATAGTTTGATTTCATTTGTTAAGGGGAAAGTATACTTAAGGCTGATTTTAATGATGAGCTATGTTGAATTGCTTGCACAATAGCACACGTCTTTGATGACATCAACTTAAGAAATAGATGACTTTAAGCAGCAAAGGCAGCAGTTAGAGAAGGATGTCAGGTTACAAAAAACTGAGCAATTAGGGAGGAATCTTAAAAGGGCATGTTTCAATGTAGCTATGTTTTTAAATATTAATTTCTGATATATCTCTTTGCAAGAAATTATTTTAATCTCTCTCAAGATCTCTCCAGATATGCAAACCATAGCCACACTAGTCATTTTGGGATTGTGAAAAAAAGGAGGTAATAACGTGTTGTGTTAAACTCTACTGCTCCAATTTATTTCAATGGGAATCAGTCAATAAAAAGTCCCTGTTTCAGCAAAGGCGGGAGAAGAAACAAAAGGACTTAATGAAATGATCTGTTTACAAAATGCTAAATGAGGGTTCTATGAGAAAACGGCATTAAATCCAATTTTGGTTTCCTAATGCAATTTAGGAAATCTCATACTCCCAGTTTTGGCATGTCTTTTTTTTGTTGTTGTTGTTAAACGGATTGAGGCATACAGCTATTATTTTTTTCTTTGTTAATGTTAAGTTTAGAAAGAAAAAAGCTATTTAACTTTCTTTCCCTTCAACTTTGCTACAGTATTTCTGAATAGCCCAGAAGAGATACATCAACGCCTGAACTGTAACCTTATACTTATATTCTTGTTAAATGACTTTTTTTACAGTCTGTTATTGCTAGAAATTGGATTGCTTTTAAACTAATACTGTCTGGCGGGCAAAAGTGAGTGAAACCGCAAAGCCTGGAGGAACACTAATTACTTGTTTTAATTAGCAGCAACTTTCACCAGAGTATAATCTCCCTACAGGCCACTTTTCAGTAGGTGTGGAGAAAAAAAATAGATGTCAGAATAAATGGATAATCTCTTATTTGCCCCTAAATGAGAGCAGAACTCTGATTCTAGTGTAGATGTATCATCCGTCCAAGCCTCCAAACTCTCAGGGAACAGGGTCTACCAGTCCAGGATACCCAATTCAACGATCTTTAGCAATTAGTTGCACAATAAAGCCCCTTATTTTATGCTGCTACATCATAAAAGTGGTCCTTTTGTTACATTTCCATCCTTCAAAGCGTCTTAATCCCTTTCTTTTCAGACCAGTGTACAGCAAATTCCACGGGGACAGCCTATGCACCACAAGGATTGAAATGACCCACTCTGAAAGCAGCATGTAAGGCTTTGAGCCTTTTTTCCCCTGCCACTCTCCAGAGAACATTAAATTGTACTTTTCTTTCCCTTCACCATAGGGGGAACCCCCTTAATGATGACAGAGAAAGAAAAATTCCATCACACTGTCCTATGATACCATTCTGCTGTGAAGCAGGCATTTCCCTGGTCAGAGAATCAAACATGGCTTCCAGCAGGTGGAGGGAGCTGAAGGTCACTGGCAGCAAAATGCAGAGGTTACAAGATGGAGGAAGCTGAGGTTCCCACAGCAAATTAAGTTATCTGTGAAACCTCATTTCTCAGTACTTTTAAAGCTCATCATTGCCTGCATGCAGAAGCGCTTTATTGAAAATATCCGAAATTTTGGGAGAGCAGTCTTGTCCCAATTAAAAACAAATACACAAGTTGCATGTTTAAAGAAAATGGGTGGAGTTTTCAAATGTGTGTATGTAATTTTGTAATTAAAGACTTAAATAACATGAACATGAGTATGTCTGCCTAAAGTAAAGGTGGAGGTACTGGGAAATAGTGACATTTTTTGCTTGATGTGAGCAAATTATTTTAACTTTTACATCAAAGTACCTGAAGAAACACACAATGTTATAGTTGTGTAATACTATTGTAAGTCCTGATTACTATGACCTGGGATCCTAAATAGCTTGAAATATACCTTTTATTTAAAAATATTAAACCTGACTTTATAAAATGAGAAAATAAAAATATAGAATAGTAAATCAGTACGCTTCATTGAATTCAATGACCTGTAATTGTTGATTAATTTAATTCAAATTAGAAATAAAGTTTTCTCATGGATTTTAACAGGGCTTAATTTATCGTTTAAACTACTTTCTAAAATTTACTGTAATTCCCACTCAGTTGTTGAAAGTGAGTAGAATTTATTTCATTTTACACAAAAGACTGAGAGAGCTGTCTAATAAGACTTCATAAATGCTGACATTTCTAACTGCAGATAATGATATTATAAATGACTCCTTGACCGATGATACTTATAAAAATTTTAGAAATATGTTAAATATTTTTCTTTTCTGGTTCAAGAGCATAGGAGAGGCCTTTATTTAAAAGTCCCCCACTCCATGATAGGTATAACTTTCTTGCAAATATATATAACATATATATATATATATTTGGAAATATATACACATTCATTTATCTCACATCCAAGGATTTAAAAACTTCTAAATTAAAAGAAAAACAAACAAAAAATAAAATAAAATCAAACTCGTGAATAAAGACACCAACTTTAGAATATAACATATTTGATTTGGCCATTCTTATATTACTCAGGTATTGATATTTTCCATGCTTGATTATTTGACATATCAAGAAAAAGGAAAAAAAGAAAAAAAGCCTTAATATGTTTACATTACACTGTTCCTTTGTTACTGCAAAATATTTCTTCCTAGGAACTTTATTTTAACTTGCATAGAGTATGTTTGGTTATTACTTGGTAAAGAAAGTGAAAACCTATTAAGGGTTTTTTTTTTTCTTTAATAGATTTTGTTTTGAAATAAATTCAATCTTACAGGAAGAGTTGCAAAAACAGTACAAACCCCATACCTACAACTCCATCATACCCCGACCCCCCTCCGCTGATACCCTGATCCACCACCTTTAACGTCCTGTCACACCACCATTTCTTTCTTTCCCTCCCTCTCTCCCTCCCTCCCTCCCTATCTATCATCCATTATCTATTGCTCTGCCCTCTGAACATATGTGGGCAAGCTGCACATATCTTTGAACAAACAATATAATTCACATATACCTTTCCCATGGACAAGATCATTCTTTTATGCAATCCCATTAAGCGCAGCTAAGAAATTCAAGAAATTCAACATTGATACAAAGCTTACATTCTATATTTCCTTTTGTGTGTGTGTGTGTGTCCCATCTGTGTCTCTTTGAGCCTCCTCTCCTCCATCCTCAGATCCCATCCAGGATCATCCTTGGCATTTAATTGCCATCTATTTAGACTGTTTTTTTTTTCAATTGTCGAAACACATAGATCTTCCCATTCCACCCCCTCTCTAGCATTCCATTAGTGGGATTAATCACATTTAGAATGTTGCAATGCTGTCACCTTCCCACCAGCCATTTCTAGAAGTTTCCCTTCACCCCAAACAGAAACCCTACTCTCATTTCTTAACTCCCCATTGCCCCTTCCCCCTCTTCTTGGAACCCCTACTCTACTTTTCATCTCTATGGTCATATTCTCTGATACTTTCTTTGTGTTTATCATGGGGCTTAAATTTAACATCTTAAATCTATAGCAATCTTGTTTTTCTTTGATACCAACTTAACTTCAATAGGGCACATAAACTATGTTCCTATACTCCATTATTCCCCCACCTTTATGTAGTTCTTGTAAAAAATTACATATTTTACATTGAGTCCAAAACCATTCATTTATCATTACAGTTTATGTATTTTAGATCCTGTGGGAAGTAAATAGTGGAGTTACAAATCAAAAATACAGTAGTATTGGTATTTACCATGTGATCTTTACTGGAAATCTTTATTTCTTCAAGTAGTTTCAGTCAATTGTTTAGTGTCCCTTCCTTTTGGCCTGCTCAACTCCCTTTAGCATTTCTTATAGGACTGATTACTGGTGATGAAGTCCCTCAGCTTTTTATTATCCAGGAATGTTTTTATCTCCCCTCATTTTTATCCTCTAGGTGTTTGTGAATTCTCCAAGTCTCTGATGGTTATTGGCTTCTATTTGTATTCCATTGTGGTCAGAGAATGTGCTTTGAACAAATTCATTTTTTTTTTTTTTTAATGTATTGAGGCTTGTTTTTATGCCCCAGCATATGGTCCATTCTGGAGAAAGATCCATGATCACTAGCGAAGAATGTGTGTCCCAGTGACCTGGGATGTAATATTCTATATATGTCTGTCAAAATTTTCTATATCTCTCTCTCCTTTCTTTGTTTCTCTGTCAGTAGGGCTCTCTTTAGTATCTGAAGTAGGGCAGGTCTTTTATTAACAAAATCTCTCAGCATTTGTTTGTCTGTGAAAAATTTAAGCTCTCCCTCAAATTTGAAGGAGAGTTTTGCTGGATAAAGTATTCTTGGATGAAAATTTTTCTTTCTCAGAATTTTAAATATGTCATGCCACTGCCTTCTCACCTCCATGGTGGCGGCTGAGTAGACACTACTTAGTCTTATGTTGTTTCCTTTGTATGTTGTGAGTAGCTTTTCTCTTGCTGCTTTCAGAACTTGCTCCTTCTCTTCAGTATTTGACAGTCTGATCAGAATATGTCTTGGAGTGGGTTTATTTGGATTTATTCTATTTGGAGTTTGCTGGGCATTTATGCTTTGTGTATTTATATTTTGTAGAAGGTTTGGGAAATTTTCCCCAACAATTTCTTTGAATAGTCTTTCTAGACCTTTACCCTTCTCTTCCCCTTCTGGGACACCAATGAGTTTTAACTTTGGATGTTTTATTTTATCCATCGTATCCCTGAGATCCATTTTGATGTTTTCAATTTTTTTCCCCATTCTTTCTTTTGTTTTTTCATTCTCTGTTCTGTGGTCCCCAAGGAGGCTGAATTGTTGTTCAACTTCCTCTAATCTTGTATTATGAGTTTCCAGAGTCTTTAATTTCTTCAGTTTAGTTTCTTTAATTTCCATAAGATCTTCTATTTTTTATTTACTCTTGCAATTTCTTCCTTATGCTCTTCTAGGGTCTTCCTTATGTCTTTTATATCCTGTGCCATGCTCTCCTTCATGTCCTTTATATCCTGAGCCATGCTTTTGTTGCCTGTCTGTAACTCTTTGATTAATTGTGCCAAGTACTGTGTGTTTTCTGATCTTTTGATTTGGGTGTTTGGGTTTGGGTTCTCCATATCATCTGGTTTTATCATATGCTTTAAGATTTTCTGTTGTTTTTGGCCTCTTGGCATTTGCTTTACTTGATCCCTAATTTGACAGAACTGCAGCTTGGTGGCTTACACTTTAACTAACTAGCAGATGGTGTCCATGAGTCACCTATTCCCCTCAAGTCAGTTCTCCCCCACTTTGTCTTTGTGGTGTGCAGGGGTCTGAGTCTGTGGGGTCCAATTGGTGCACTAAGTCTGGGTGTGTTGCTGGTGCTGTCTGCCCTGAATGTGGGGCATTTGGGTGGTTAGGCAGGCAGGGCAGCTTTAATAATCAAACCTCCCAGGTGTTCCTGGAGTTTTAAGGCTGTTCCAAGAGCCTAAGCCTTCATTTCAGTCTTTCCACTGATTGTCTCTGCTGCTGACCCACAAGTCCTTGGTATTTGCCTAGGGTCCCTGGGATTTCCAAGCAGATCCCCCTTCCCAGCTGTGCTCTTCCAGGACCTCTGCTGAGGGAGGGCTGTGCCATGTCACTAGTGCATGCCAGCCTGCCAGGGAAGCCCTGGATCACTGGGCCATGCAGGGGTGCTCCCAGCCTGCTTCAAAGATGGTTGAATGGGATGCATTAACTTTCCCCTTTTCACACAGCTCCACCCTCCAAGCTCAGGGACAATCAGCTGTGGGTGTATTAAAGGCCACCGTCCACAGCTGATATTGTGGCTTGTGTGTAGTGCTGTGGGAAAGATTCCCCACCACACTGTCCGCTGGGGAGATGGCTGCAAGGAATGCAGTTTTTTTTTCCACCTTTTGGCTCCCCTCTGCTCCTCTGGTCTTGAGACAATTGGCAGCGGGTGTGGGAAGGGGTATCCTCCAAGCCAGACACTGAGGCGTTAGCCCAGCCCGCTTCTGCCGTGCTTCACTGTGCGGCTCTCCCGTCATATCTGCTTTTTTTTTTTTTTTAAGGACTAGTCCATCTCCAAATGCCAGCCCACCGTTTCCCCACACTGCAGCGTGGCTGTGGGACTTTCAGATGACTCACTCACTCATTTCAGAATGCAGGCTCCTGGTTTCACCAAATGCATGGTCCCTGTGGATTTAGCAGACCTTGTCCGGCTGGTGCATCGCTGGAAGTGGTATTCTGGGTCACTTTCTGGTTTTTATCTAGTATTTTTCACAGAGGAGTTTTTTTACCCTGTCTCACCTAGCCGCCTTCTTACGTTCTCCCCTATTAAGGTTTTTATACAAAGTTATTGAACTCTTGCTGAGGTTTGTGGTTAGGTTGTGTTCAGGGTCTAGCTTGTCAGAATGTTGGGGGTATACTGCACATGAGATAGCAAAAAAGAGAACAAAACAAAACAAAACAAAACAAAAAACCCCCAAAATATCCAGAATAAAGAACGCAGTTGAAAGGGATTCGGTAAACAAAGGGTATTGCAGTAGAAGAGAATGGGTGAGGGTGGGGCTGCCCCAACTCTTTGTTTCCCCTCACAGCAGATCCTCCTAGGAATTTGCATTGTGTCCTGAATGAATCGACCATCTCTCAAACAGGCTAACAGCCACCCCTGGAAGCTCATTGAAACTATGGAGCCTAAATATTTAGTGTGATTTGGGGCTCCCTTTTCATTAATTAGAGGCTACCTACCTACCATTCCTTGATTTTCTGTAAGCTCTCTTCTTCTAATACTCTCTATAAGATGCATTCTGAAGTCCAGGACTAAAAGCCACTGCTTAGACTGTAAGTCTAAGGAAAAGTGGTTTAAATTTTAAGACTTGTATAGTGGAGAGTGATCATGCACATCAAGTGTGATGCAGAATTCAAACAAAATTTACTCTGTTTTTAGTTTTAGCTTTAACTAGGCAGAATGTCTTTTTGAGTATAATTTTATTTTACTTGCTGTTATATGGGAAAAAGAAATCCATGTTTGAAGAGTCATCTTTCATAATTGACACACCACAGGAGTAGAAAGTTAACCAAGTGCATACTGGAAAAAAAAAAAAGAAAAATTTTCTCTTACTAAATATCAAAGTATTTGTGTTTTATAATCATGAAGATTCTCTAGAAAGGTGTCTTGATGGGAAATAAAACTTGATTGTCCATGAGGGATTCAACCACAATTTCAAGTGTTATTTAAATTCCATTGTTAACTTTTTCAATATCATGACTGGTGATTAGCCTCTAAGGGAAACACCATTAATGAAATGATTGAATTTAATTACTGAACATCCAAGTAAAGATAGAAGCATACTTTCATTATTTTATTACTATATGTACATATATGATATATAGCTAGTAGCTTCTTTGATAAGACCTTATATTAAGGGTAAATTTTTCCTCTAAGGTATTGACTGATAAAATTATAAAAGATTTTAGTATTGACCTTTAAAGCAAACATTCATTCCTGACTCAAAACACCTCAGCCAATTATGCAAAAAGCAAAGCTTTGAAGGTGAAGATAGGCTTACCATTTAGAAATGTAATTCTTTTTATCTTTGAAGATAGCTGTCTTTGATTTCAAAATATAAATGCCAAAACAAAGACATTTTTAAATTTGAAAATATTTGATAATATTTGAATTATAAATAATAATTTGTCAATACTTAATATGGGTTATGGTTACATGAGTGTGTTCAAATTGTGAAAATTAAAAGAGCTGGCATTTATTATTTGTGCCCTTTCCAGTATGTACATTATATTTCAATGAATATCCTATACAAGACTTTAACTGATTTGCCAAATCAGAATTTCAGAAGTTACTTTAGGAGTGATTAACATAGACTTCAAATAGGTTATCCTTGTTTGAATGGACAATGTTACACCCAGATATTGTCTTGGAGGGGTTGAAGCATCTGATCACTCCTTTATAGAATCTTTAAAAAGGATATAAATGATAAACCCAAAAGAGCTCTGAAAACCAAAACACAAATTGCAATTAGGAAGCATTGTTAAATGTATGAGATAATGAGTTGTATAAGAGAATTTTGTCTACCTCTAAGAGCTCAGAATAAAGAAAGGAAGAAGATAGACCTATTTACAACTAAGTAGTAACTGCTCCTTTGCTCTGATTGGAATAGAAAAGAACCATGGAGTACATTGATGGCTGCTTACATGTGCCAGTTATTGTTTTAATGACTTTACCTTTATGATCTCATTTATTTTTCACAATAGCCCTTTGAAACAGTCACTGTTATTCCCACTTTGCAGATGAAGAAAGTAAGACTTTGAAGTTAAAAGCATAAAGTTAGTAAACGTTGAAGAATGAATTTAAATGAAGGCAGTTGGGCTCTAGAATCTATGGCCCTAACTATTATTTCTAACTAAAATATTCTGCAGGCCGCCTGGAAACCCCCAGGAGTTTACAAATGAATGTGGAGCTCCTAACTCCTCCAGATAAAAACACACAGCACATGACAGATCAAGATAGTTAAAACTTTTTGTTTCCAATTTGTTAATTTAGAATTTGAAATGGATTTGCATATGGAAATGGTATTATAAATTTATTTCCTAGTTCACAAAAATATGTTCAACTCATGTTTGGATTTTCTGCACTAAAATTAGGGAGCATAGTTGCTGTACTTTGTGTTTATGAAGTATGCATTATTTTCCATCCATTTGTTGAGTGTGCACTCTGTGCCACATCATCACATTCCCTCATGAGTGTTAGGCATACATATTCTAGCAGAAGAAACATGAAATAATTGAATGTACTTTAATAAGTCCTGTAGTAGAAGTACTTTCATAGTATTCCAGGAGTAAAATAGAAGGATAGATTTATTCTGATTGGCAGATTTGGGGAAGTCTTCACCTTACAGGTGATATTTAATATAGAACCTAGAAAATTTGTAGAATTTAATGGGTAGAGAAGACAGGAAAAGAGAAGCTCCTACTGTATTGTCTCTGGATACATTATGTCCCTTAGAAAAGCCATGTTCTCTAATGCAATGCTGTGGAGGCAGACTTATTAGTCTTTTGATAGGGTGGAAACTTTTGATTGACTGTTTTCATGGAAGTGTGACTCACCCATCTGTGGGTGAGACTTTTGATTAAATCATTTCCATGGATGTGTGGCCCCACCCATTCAGAGTGAGTATTGATTAGTTCACTGAAGCACTTGAGAGAGCTCAGGAGCTGACAGAGATGCTTAGAGATGCTTGGAGATGTGGACAGAAGGACATTTGGAGATGCTAAGCTAAGAGAGGAAGCCCAGAGTTTGCCCCGGAGAAGCTAAGAGAGGACCCCCTAGATGCTTAGAGAGAAACATCTTGGGAGAAAGAAGCAAGGATGCACAGGAGCTGAGAGAGAGTAGCTAAGACACATGGCCAAAGACATTTTGGAGAGCACGATTTACAATCACAACCCAGGAGAAAAGGACCAGCAGATGCCAGTCATGTGCCTTTTTAACTGACAGAGGTGTTCTGGACATCATCAGCCATTCTTCAGTGAAAGCATCCTCTTGTTGATGCCTTAGTTTGGACACTTTTATGCCTTCAGAACTGTAAATGTGCAACCTAATAAAACCCCTTTATAAAAACCAATCCATTTCTGGTATTTTGCATGATGGCAGCTTTAGCAAACCAGAACATGGATGCTGCAGATAACCATGTGACAATTTATACACTTGGGAACATATTTTTTATTGAACTGAAATTGTTATATAAAATATCCCTATTATTATTATTGTATACCCCCTAAGAATAGGACATAATTTATGATCTTTGTTTATCCAGAGCTCAATTAGCACCATAGTTTTTAAATAAAATTTGATTGAGATATACTCGCACACCATATAATCTATCCAAAGTATATGACCAATGGCTCACAGGATTATCATATAGTTGTGCATTCATTGCCACAATCAATTTTCAAACATTTTCGTTACTCCAAAATGAAGAATAATTTAAAAAAATGAAAAGAGCACTCAAACCATCTCATACCTCTTATGTCCCCCTATTATTTACATATTTTTGTCATTATTTTATTACTCATTTGCCCACACATGGATGAAAGGGAGTGTCAGTCACCAGGTTTCACTATCACATGGTCACATGATAAAAGCCATGTAGTTATACAATTATCATCAAGAATCAAGTCTACTGGATTACTGTTCAACAGATTCAGGTATTTCCTTACAGCTATTCTAACACACTAGAAACTAAAAAGGAATATCTATATAATGCATAAGAATAACCTCCAGATTGACCTCTCAACACTTTTTGAGATCTCTCAGCTTCTGAAACTTTATTTTGTTTCATTTCTTTTCCTTCTTTTAGTCAAGATGGCATTCTCAATTGCATGATGCCAGGGCCAGGCTCATCACTGGGAGTCCTGTCCCTCATTGCCAGGGAGACTTACACCCCTGGGAGTCATGTCCCATGTAGAGGGGAAGGTAGTGAGTTTATTTGCAGAGTTGGCTGAGAGAAACAGGCCACATCTGAGCAACAAAAGAGGTTTTCTGGGGATGACCCTTAGGCATAATTATTAGTAGGCCTAGCTTCTCCTTTTCAGAAATAAGTTTCATAAGAGCAAGCCCCAGGATTGAGGGCTTGACTTATTAAAATGGGATTCCATAATGCTTGCAGGAATATCAGGAATTCCCCAGGAGAGGAAGTTTAATATTTCCACATTTTCCCCCAGTCTCTCAAGGAGACTTTTCAATTAGCACAGTATTTGAAAATGTGAATATTGTTGAGGCTTTAATACATAGTTTGTAAATACCTTAACACTTCTCACATGGACAGGTGGGGTCAATGTCATCTCTCCTTCAGTCTAGGGGGAATTGGAACTGCTGTGAACAAGAGTATGCTGAAAATGACGCTACAGGACTCCTGAGGCTAGTTCAAAACAAGCCTTGAAGCATCTGTCTTGTTCATTGGACTTACTCTTAGAGTCTTGAGCTGCCACAGAAGTATAACCACCCTGAGGCCACCATGTCAGAGAGGAATCAGTCAGCAGTACTAGCTGAGCCCCACCTTCTATCTATACACCCCAGCCATGGTGCTGGAAATGTGAGTGGAACTGTCTTCCCGGCCCATCCATTAGTGAAAAGCTACTAGTTGACCTCCAGCAATGCCAAATGGAACAACAGAGTCACCAGCCAGGCTCCATCCAAACTTATGAACATTGAATTATCAGGGAGAATTTTTCTTTAGGACTGAAGGATGAGAAGTTACAAGCAGGGGAAGACTAAAAGAATGAAATTCCTAGGAAGAAAGAAGAGCAATTTGAGAAGTTCCTGAGAAAATAAAACTTGGAGTTTTCTAGAAACTGAAAGTAAAAAAAGACCACTGTGACTGAAGCATAATAAGCAATGGTGAACAGTTGAACCTGAGTTTGGAGATGTGACTCAAGAATGTATTATGAGGGAAAATTCCTATTAAATAGTTTGGATTTAATTCCAAATTTAATAAGAAGTTATACAAGAAGTTATACAAATGCTGTATAGGTATTAGCTATTATAATTTTTATTTATGCTACAAAATATTTGTCCAATCTCTATTGAAATATTATATTTAATAGCATATTCTCTATTGAAATATTATATTTAATAGCATATGAACATTGATTTTAATTTCTGTAGAAATTCATTTTGAATTCTTATTTGCAAAAGCAAAAGCATAATTTCAGCAAAAGACTAGTGACATGCTTTCCTACCACTTGTCCCAAAATAACTTTCCTGGGCAGGTCTCTGGAAGCCATTGTGACTAAAGTAGTCATTAGAGAAAGAAGAAGGGCTCAAGGGGAAATACAAAATTGAGGTGCCGTCTGTTCTTATCATTGGGGAGAAAAACATATTTCCAATGGTCACAGCAAGGGTTATAAAACAATACCTCTCAATGCAATTTGAGATTTAAACAAAGTAATCCATGGATTATACTCATGATATAGTATGGTACATAATGAAGTGTCAAGAGTATTTGTTATTATTGTTATATTTGTGAAGTAAATTTTGGCTTCTCATGAAGTAATGTAGAAGATGCTTGCAAGGTGGGTGTTCTGGTTTGCTAAAGCTGCCATTATGCAAAATACCAGAAATGGATTGGCTTTTACAAAGGGGATTTATTAGGTTACAAATAAGGCCATAAAATTGTCCAAACTAAGGCACTGACAAGAGGATACTTTAACTGAAGAAAGGCCAATGGCATCCGGAACACCTTTCAGCTGGGAAGGCATGTGGCTGGCATCTGTTGGTTCTTTGCTCCAGAGTTCTGCTTTCAAAATGGCTTTCTCCAAAATGTCTCTGGGCTTCTGTCTCTCTTAGTTTCTCTCAGCTCTCTACTTGGTTCTCCTGGGGTGTTTCTCTCCAAGCATCTGGGAGTCCTCTCTTACCTTCTCCAGGGCAAACTCTGGACTTCATCTTTTAGCTTAGAATCTCCAAACATCCTTCTGTCTGCATCTTCCAGCATCTCCAAGCTTCACTTGGGGCAAACTCTGGATTAAATATCTTAGCTTCTCTCCAAAATGTCTCTCTCAGCTTCTCTGAGCTCCTCGTTTCCATGAACTCTCTGAAAGGACTCCAGTGATCTAAATAAGATCCACCCAGAACTGATGGACTCACATCTCCATGGAAATAATTTAATCAAAGCTCTCACACACAGTTAGGTGAGTCACATCTTCATGGGAACACTCAATCAAAAGGTTCCACCCAACAAGACTGGATTAAAAGATCATGGCTCTTCTGGGGTCCAAATTTGCTTCAAACTGGCATAGTGGGCATTCATAAGTTGAGCATTTCTTGCCACTAGTACCCATTTATGCAAAAGCTAACTCCTTTATTTTAAGTTACCTGCAATAAACTAGGTTTCCTCCTAGTAGAGCCATTATTTTAAGGGCAAAGCTAATTAACTGATTTTATAAATAACACAAATAATATGCCAAGACAAAAAATTTTAGAGTCTAAGAAGGAAGTTTTTTTGTTGATTTCTCAAATGTCTCACAGAATAGTGGGTCCACTTGGGATCACTTTACACAAACCTAGATGTTTAGTAAACCAAATAAGACCAAAGAAGAATAGGCTCCTCTTCTTTCTATTTCTTTCCCACCTGAATATACTACAGATAACAGAGACTGGCTAGTTATTCCCCAAATCAGTTTTCTTTCTCATTCTTTTCCCCAATCTGCAGGGCAGATGTAGAATCTCCAGCAGAGGACTCCTGACAGGAAGGTGGAGCTACAAGATAAAGGGAGTCTGGGTCTTTAAATTATCACATGAAGGTTCCATGGCCAAACACTGGTATTGAACTCTCATGTGAGAAAGAAATAGACACCTTGCCCATTGTGCTGTTTTGAGGCTATTATGTAACCCAGAAAAGGCCATGTTCTTTTAATCCCTCCATGTTGGGGCAGACCTATTTTAGTTGGGACCTTTTGATTAGGTTGTTTCAATTAAGAAGTGACCCAGCCCATTCAAGATGGGTCTTTATCCTTTACTGGAGTCCTTTATGAGAGAATAAAAGGCAGAGACATTTGAAGAAAGTTTAGAGAGAAGAATGTCCCGGAGATGCTAAGAGAGAACCCACATATGCTCAGATAGAAAGCCATTGGAATAAGAAGCTGAAAGCAACAAAACCTGGGAGCGAAGGACCAGCAGATGCTGGCCAGGTGCCTTGCTATCTGACAGAGGATCCCTGGATGCCAGCAGCCTTTCTTCAGAGAAGTTATCCTCTTCTTGATGCCTTAATTTGGACATATTCATGGTCTTAGAATTGTAACTTGCAATTTAACAAATCCCCATTATTAAAGCCAGCCCATTTCTGGTATATTGCATTCTGGCAGCTTTAGCAAACTGAAACACCTGTTAAACCCTTCATTGTGATTTTTGGATTCTATGTTATAGCAATTTGACTAACTTTGACTAATACATATATTCTAGCCATTCCAGGAAATGCTGTTTTCTCAAGAGATAAGCATATATTCACTTAAAATTACCATCTTTCCCTCTAAAGAAATTTCCCCCTCTTTAGTTTTCTATTTCTGTTAATTGTAGCACCATTCTCCCAGTCTTTCAGACTCAAAATCTTGGTGATAGCTTTGGATCTGCCTTGCGCTTATATACAACTGGTTGCTATCTTCAGAATGGTCTGAATCCTCAGTGATTTTCACATCTGGGCCTTCTTCAGATGATATAACAGTCTAGGCTTTTAAGCCCTTTCATTGAGAATTCACTGGGGAATTCAATCACAATTTATTTGGTTCTTAATATGTACCCTTACAGTATATTAGGGGATGGATCCATCAGAGGCCAGGTAGGAGGCAAACCGTATCAGTGATTTGAATGGGGATATTCTGAGATAAAGAATTGTTAATGAGCAAAATGGATGAAAAAGACTAGGGCTAAAGAAATAGAGTGTGAACAAGAAAGTAGAGGAGGGACTCTCCTGTCCCAGACAAGCTGAAATTCAGACCTCGTTGGACACAGCATGACTGTTATAGGAGCACCTGGGTGGCTGGTGTATAAGAAGCTTGCTGAAGGTAGAAGTTGTCCTGAACTGGTCCATTGGGGAACTGAGAAACCTGCTTGAGGGTGGGGAAGGTTGCACCTGGTCCTTAGAAGTGTCCCACTATGTGGCTGAGAAACCTGCTGGAGAGTACAATCAGGCCAGAGCTGGTCCCTAGGAAAGAAAGGCTTACCACATGACCAAGAAAACTGATAGAGGTGTGGATAGGAAGTTTCCTAGGGGCTGTGTTTTACTTTTACTTGTGTCCCTCCAGTACCTTTAAATAACAACACCTAATACCAAGTCAGCTGGCAAAGGAGAAATATTTACAGAACCAGCTCTAGTGTTATAGATTAGGGCAAAAAAGTATGAGTTTAAAGCTTAGAGGGAATAAAATGGAAACTGGCTCATGGAATAAGAGATGAATGACAATGTTCCCATTTTTTATTAACTCAGAGACTATTTGGACTGAGATTTAAAAAAAAAAAGTAAATGAATTTATAATAGATTTGGATAAGTGTATGACAGGGCTATCTAAAATGTTCATTGGAATATAGAGAAAGTTACTTACTTAATCCAGCCTAAGGAAATTGAAGAAGGATCATGCAACAGCTGATACTTTGAGTTTCAAAGAATGAGTAGGCCTTAGCATTGTGGGGCAGAGATGACAAGGAGAAAACTTCCCAGTTAGAGGATATAGCAAGAGCAAAGGCAAAGAGTAAGCTAGAGTGTTGCTCCTGAGATGAACTGCATATTATATAGATGGCAAACTATGGCAAAAATGATCCTAGCAGATGAGCATGGGCCAGATATCTAAATTGTCTTTTTTGTTTGTTTGTTTGATTTTAAAACAATATTATTACAAGAAACTTGAATTTTATCCTGAGCACATTGGAGAGCAACTAAAGGATTGGAAACAGTGGGTGGTGATGAGGAGCTGAGTACTGAAGACCAGAATTACAATATAGAAGATGGATTGCCAGGGTGAGCTAGATGTCAGTTCTACAAGGGAGTGATCTCTGCTCACTGATGAATTCCAAATGCCTAGCACATAGTAGGGGCTAAAAACTATTTGCTGAATAAATGAATGAAGGAGTTAGAGTTAATATTAAAGATGCTGACTAATTTGACTTGACTTAGAAAGGACTGAGTAGCCAACTGCAGAAGTTTGGTAGCTGGGTGAGTATAAATCTCTAGCTCAAGAGAAAGTTCTGCAATAGAATTTAGTGTTGAGAATTGTCAAGATAAGAGCAGGATTTGAAGCCTTGAGCTGGATAAAATCACTTAAGGAGAGGGTACAGGGAATGCTATGAAGAGAGGTTTATGACAGAACTTTGAAAATATCAATACTTAAGGGTAAAGAAAAAGAAGTGAGAAAGAAATAACCAAAGATTTGGAGAGTAACTTGAGAAAGAGAGGTAATTTGAAGAAAAAGAGGAGAGAGAGAGATCAAGGAAGGCATAGAGATCAATGGCTCCATATGCCCTCTCCCTAGTTTGAACTCCATTGCATTTTTTAAATTTATTTTTTATTTAAAATTTTTATTTATTTATTTATTTATTTATTTTTTGGCTTTTATCAAAGGGGTTTATTTGTTTACAAAGTTACAGTCTTAAAGCCATAAAGTGTCCAGGGTAAAGGCATTAACAGTAGGGTACCTTCACTGGAGAAAGGCACTGGTGTCCAGATGAGCCCCATTGCATTTTACTGGAGCATCTCATTCAGCATTTTGCTTCATTATTTATACATTTTTCTTATCACATCTACAAACTCAACTGAACTACAGTATAAGTTATCTGAGAACAGGAGCTGTGACTTATTCTTTGTCTTTGAAGATTTAAGCATGATGCTGAATATTTTAAAAAATAAACTGTATTAAACACTATATTCTGGACACTGATCTACATTGCTATCCCTGAATATTTTATTAAATAGCATAATAGCTTGTGACTATTACTATTTTGCATGCTCACTGGACTTAAAATACCTTTCCAAATTACTAAGTGGAAAATCTGGGATTTCAAACCAGGCCTGTATGACTGGCAAGACTGAAATACTTTGACCACACTGCACTACCTTGTAGATGGAAGGAAACCAACAAATATTTATTTAAATAAACTGATTTCAGTTGATACCAACTTTGGAAATGGTTTCAAGTTGTGTTGGGAGAGATCTCTACTTCGTCCTTCTGTATAGCCTTAAATTATGTGAGTTTGATAACAATATGGAAAGCAAGGGTAGGAGATACAGTGAGGAAGGGATAATAAATTGTAAATGACAGAATTAGGATTTTGAATGATACTGACAGGTTGAAATGATAGGCCAAAGTAAATGAGATGAAATTCAAGGAAGAATTCTGGAGGATGCATTAGTGCAGGAGGAGGCACAAAAGGTGAAAGAGTAGTTAGGCTGGTTTTAAAACAGTTGAGGCGAGAAGAAATGAGGAGCTGAACTTGGTTAATGAGAATGGATGAGAGTGACATGGAGCATTTAGAATGTACATACCTTGACAAGTGAATGGATACAAGGATGAGGAAGGAAGAATCAAACAGGACTTTAAATATTTGAATCTGAATAACCCAGAAAAAGTGAGGACATTGACAGGGACAGAGAGGTCAGAAAGAAGACCTGATTTAGGAGTAGGGTGGAAGGAAGCACAATTATTTCAACTTTGGTTATGCAAGTTATTCAAGTGGGAGATATTTTCCTTTTGGAAAATTGGGATGCTGCTAGTTCACCCCAACTTTTTATTCAAAGCAAGATATTCAATCCATTTGTGATTTTTGTATTTCTAAAGCTCATAGTATTGAGGCAATACAACAATTTAAGTGCTCTACATATATGCCCTTACTTAATCTCCATAACTTGTCCTGAGAACCATTTAGAGCTGAGGAAACTGAAGCTGACAGCTAGAAAAGGCAATTTAAGATATTGAGAGACTTTTTTTTTTATTAGAGAATTGAAATGTTTACAGAAAAATCAAGCAGACAATAAAGAATTTCCATACACCACTCATGTACATTTTCCCTATTATTAACCCTTTGCATTAGTGTTTTAAAAATTATTCTAGTAACATACATGCAACCTAAAATTTCCCCCTTATAAGGTGCCAATTCTACCCAAAGCAATTGACAGAGTCAATGCCATCCCCCCAATCAAAATTCTGACAGCCTTCTTTGCAGAAATGGAAAAACCAACCATCAAATTTATATGGAATAGAAAGGAACTCTGAATAATCAAAATCATCTTGAAAAAGAAGAGTGAAATTGGAGGACTCACACTTCCCCATTTTGATGAAGTTCCATTTATTTATTTTTAAAATTTATTTTGTTGCTTGTGCTTTTGGTATAAAATCTAAGAAACTATTGCCTAACACTATATTTTCTTCTAGGAATTTTATAGTTGTGGTTCATCTTCATATAACTAGCATAGATAAATAGGACTTTTTTGTTGTTTGTTTTATCCCCTAAACTTTATTGCCTCTTTGAATTTTACTTCTTCATATTAGTCATAGAGGCCTGTGCCAGTTTGAATGCATTTTGTCCCCCAAACGCCATTATCTTTGATGTAGTCTTGTGGGACAGACTTTTGGTGCTGATTAGATTTGCTTGGAATGTGCCCCACCTAGCTGTGGGTGGTGACTCTGGTGGGATATTCCCACGGAGGTGTGGCCCTGCCCATTCAGGGTGGGCCTTGATCAGTGGAGCCATATAAACGTGCTGACTCAAAGAGACTGAAGGGAGTGCAGCTGTGAGTGACATTTTGAAGAGGAGCAAGCTTGCTAGAGAGGAGCATCCTGGGAGAAAGCCATTTTGAAACCAGAACTTTGGAGCAGACGCCAGCCACATGCCTTCCCAGCCAACAGAGGTTTTCCAGACGCCATTGGCCATCCTCCAGTGAAGGTACCCGATTACTGATGTGTTACCTTGGACACTTTATGGCCTTAAGACTGTAACTGTGTAGCCAAATAAACCCCCTTTTTATAAAAGCCAATCCATCTCTGGTGTTTTGCATTCTGCAGCATTAGCAAACTAAAACAAGGCCTATGAACATTCTTATTTATTTGTAAATAAGACCTCATCAAAATAATTCTTATGGTTTCCTTAGTATCCTTTGTTTCATTTTTTGTTTTTGTTTTCCTTACCTGGTCTGCCATTAAGATGCTTTTTCTTGGATCATGGGAGAGAGGTTCCTATAATCAGATGATGCCTATTGTCTTGTTTTTTTCCTTTCTTTTTTTGGAATTGCCTCTCCTAAATTCTAAGGCACATGTCTCTCTGAAAAATACCAAATAGACCATTCTTATACTTTTATGAATAAGTAAGATATAATATGACACAAGCTGTATTTGTTTCCCCTCTGTATTTAGTTTCCCTTTATTTTCTAAGTGAAAAACTCCACAAATGTACCTGGGCACATAATAAATACCACATTTCTCAGCCTCTCTTTTACCAAGACATGTTTGCATGCCTGAATTTTGATGAATTGGATATAAGTAGAGATTATGTGTGTATACAGGAAGTGTCCTTAAAAGAAGGAATCATAAGCTCTTCCTTCAATGTGGACAAAATGATTTGAGCTCTGCAGCCACCTTGGGCTATGCTAAAGAAAGTCACAACTGAGAAGTAGTAAAGCAAGTAGCATCTGCGAATTAGTCTTCACACTTTACATATATTAACTCATATAAGTTTCTCAATAATTGTATGAGGAAGGGATCTCAGTTTCTTCATCACTAGAGAGTACTTGAGAGAAGGGATTATGTAGCCATACTACCTGGACTGAGGTTTAGATGCTGCCTTTTACAATCTGTGTTCTCTTCTCTTAGTAAGCAAGTAAAGAGTTAAGAACGTGAGAAGCACTCATTAAATGTTAGCTATTATTTTGTTTGAGTAGTTATTAAAAATTGCTATCTACAGTTCCAATTAACAGTTTCCACTAAAGTAATTTATAGTTAGCGATTACAAATCTATTTACAGATGTAGAAATGGAGGCATAGAGAGATGCAGTGACTTGCTAAAGATTAAACAACTAGCAAGTGATAGAGTTGGGCTCTGTATCCATAATCTATTCTCTGCTGAATAGAAAGCTGAAAGGAGCCTGGGACCTCACTGATTTGTGATATTGTTACATTAAACATGGAGAGCTGACCTTGGGACTTTTTAAGCCAAGGAATCAAATCATATGCACCAAGCCCATTAATTTGGGTTTTCTGTTGTATGCAGCTAAAATTAATGCTAACTGTATAATGTCTTAATTTATCCCAAGGATGCTGCCACTTTTAGATCATGAAACAATCTTCCTTATAGATCAAAATGAAGTTCACAGTAACAATGCAAAATACTTTTTGCCTTCTCTACCTTCTGTGACATAAAATTATCAACATTAGTGAAAAATTTTATGTTCACCTGAAGTTTGAATTTTAATGGAGTTAGTGTTCCCAAGGATATGGGCATGGAGGAAGGTCCCACAACTACCTTCCAGCATCTTTCCCTCAGGTCCATTTTGTCACTTGTATTTGTAAATCATCATTCCCATTCTCTGCATGCTCAGGCATTCAGTAGTACACTTTCGCCAGGGTGGCACCAGTCTCTCTCTCTCTTTATTTTCAACTAAAGAAACTAAGCATGTTATTTTCTTTATTTTCAACTAAAGAAACTAAGCATGTTTCTACCATCATGACCACAAATTTTAATTGAAAAACATGTGGTAACTTGGAGTTATGTAGTCCAGGAAAATATGCTCTTAATCTATTCCTGTGGTTATGACCCCATTGTAAATAGGACCTTATGATGAAGTTACTTCAGTTAAGGTGTGTAAGGTGTGGCCCGATTGAATCAGGATGGGTCTTAATCCTATTACTGGAGAATGGCATGGAGAGAGAAGCCATGGGGAGCAGCCAGAAGCTGGAAGCCAACGAAACCCAGATGAGACAGAAAATGCTGCCATATGCATTGCCACGTGACGGAAATGCTAAGGAACCTTAAGATTAATGGCCAGCTAGAAGATTCCAACCCCAGGAGGAAACAAGGCTTCTAGCCTCTGAAACTGTGAATCAATAAATTCTGTTGTTAAACCAACCCATTGTATGATATTTGTTCTGGCAGTCAGGAAACTAAAGCAATATATCTGATTGTTTTATGTCCAATGTTTCTTGTCTTTAAACTCTTGCTTTTAAGAAAAGAAATCATAGCATTTAATGCAAATCCTTATTTTTAATCAGTTCTTCTGATGCTATCTAATGAAAATATAGTTGGATTTCAGTCCTGCATTTTAATCTCAGATGTCAGGACCTGTTAAAAATTGTTTCACTGAAAATGGCATAAGCAAGATTAAAGCAAAATAACTAACAAATTATTAAAAACTAAATTGACAAACTTATGTAGTAGAACCTAATCTAATACTCCCTATTTATTTTGTCTGATGCAGCTATTAGATAGTGGTCTTAACTGTAGCATACAACTTCATATATAGCCCTTATAATTTTAGGCAATTTCAGTGATCTGGTAGGAAATAGAAATTCACATTAGCACATTTTAATAATTTGCTCTTTTACTTAATTTTATTTTTACCAACCCTTCCTGGAAATGAGAACCTGGCAATCCACAATTAGTGTTTGAATATGAGGGAAAATAAAAGAATTTTTTGGTGCAAATTTTAGACTGGAATAACTAAATAGAAAATCTTTTGAAAACTGTCCTATCTTTTGTTACTGCCTCTTAAAGAGTCAACCACAGGATGATTTGATTTTAACCTAGAATCTTCTCAGATATACTCTGAGGTGTAACACAAACACACTAAAGTAAATACCACAAAACATCCTTTGCCTTTGAAACATAACTGCTGTCATAATGGCCATCTGCTGGCTGCAGGTTTTGAATATCCACTGACCTATGACATTTATGACAAATTATGTACCAAAGCGCTAGCGACGCCTTGTTAAAATGAAGCCAGAGGCCCTAAGTTCTCAACCCCTCTTGTTTTTAAAAGCATGGGTTAAACAGCAGCAAGAGGCAGCTTGGACAGAAAACAGACATGGCAATAGCTGAAAGGAAATGAAATCCTAATCCTCTGCCCTTTGACTTTTGCAGCTAGCTGCACTGCAATGTGCTTTCAACCATTAAACTACCTTAACCTTCTGAAGAACCAAATCAGTTTAAATTGACTGAAAATTTGCACATTGCCATGCAAGATTTGATAGATTCTTATTTGAAAATTGCATGGAGGACAGTTGCTTACTGTAATACTTTAACCAACAGAATACGTTTCTCAGTCACTCCTGGTGCACAGTGAAATTGATGTCATATAAAAAGGAATGTGAGGAACACTTTTCAAAGTCACAAAGTTCATCTAGCTGGATTTGGTGTCAGTTAGATTTAGATGGAGCTGGCTAAAGTGTAAATGGTTTTTAAAAAATGTGTTAAAAGCAATTTAACTTTTTAAACCCCAATTCCAAAAATAGGTACTAAATTTACATATAGGGGATAAAATGAGGTGAGTTAGTACTTAATATAAAAATCCTATTTGTTTCTGTAAATGCTAATTATTTGATTGTTATCTAGTCACAAAAAATGGTACAGTACAATTTCTTTATGAAAAAAAACCAAAACAATTCATTTAAAATTGTTATATCTTGACTCAATGTAATGATCTGAGAACTGTAATCCTAGAATAAATCAATAAAATAATTGATAAGTTTATGAACCAAACTGTACTTTTAGGAAAGAAGTGCATATAATTCCACATGATGTGATAGCATAAGAACTATACATACCGTGAAATATTAAGTCATTTTTTAAACTAAAAGCTATCAAAATGACCAGGACACTTTGAAATCACCCTTAGATTATTATAAAAATAAAATTAAAATAAATTATGAGTAAATAAAAAACTGTTTGCTGTAGTTAGGAGATTATATTTTCAGAAAGATAACAATACTTAAGCAATTAAGTAGAAAATGAGAATTACTTTCAGGAAAATTGGTGCTCTTAACTGTCCAATTTTGCACCCATGTTTTCTTGACTTATTTATGTGAACAGACTGCTTGACCTTTGGCATAAAAAATAGAAATGGAGCAAGGAGACCACAAAACATTGATTCATTTACGTACATAATATAAAAATCTAAAGTGTACCTCCTTGCTTTTCTAAAAAGTTGTTTACCCAACTGTTCCGGTTTGCTAATGCTACCATTACGCAAAATACCAGAAATGGATTGGCTTATAAAGGGGGCTTATTGGGTTACAAAGTTACAGTCCTAAGGACATAAAAGTGTCTAAACTAAGGCATCAGCAATAGGATACCCTCACTGAAGAACAGCCGATGGCATCTGGAACACCTCTGTAAGCTGGGAAGGCATATGGCTGGAGTCTGCTTTCCCTTGCTCCTGTGTTATGGTTTCAAAATGGCTTTCTCCAAAATGTCTCTGGGCTTGTCTCTCTTGGCTTCTCTGGAGCAAACTCTGGCCTAGCATTTCCAATGTCTCTAAGCGTCAAATGTCTCTCTCCAAATGTCTCTCTCAGCTGCTGTTGGGGTGTTTTGTCCTCTCTTAGCTTTTCCAGAGCAAACTCTGGGCCAGCATCTCAAAGCGTCATTGCCAACTCTTAGCTTCTCCCCAAAATGTCCCTCTCAGCTGCTCTCAACTATTTCTATTTGTGGACTCCAGGGATTTAATTAAGACCCACACTGAAATGGCCTGGCAACCCCTCCATGGAAATAATCTAATCAAAGGTATCACCCACAGTTGCTTGGGTCACACCTTCATGGAAACACTCAATCAAAGGTTTCCACCCAACAAGATTAGGTTAAAAGATCATGGCTCTTTTGGGGGACATAATATATCCAAACCAGCATACCCACTTTTTTTTTAAGAAATGAGGAAGCTTTCACAACTTTGCTTTCCTAGAGATGTTATTTACAGCTTTGGGGATTACTTTAGGTAAAATGCTATCAGTCAGAAGGAGAGACATCTAAGGAGATGTCAACCCACTCCAATATAGGTATCGGGGCAGCCAGCAAAAGCACGACTCACACAGACTTTGATGAAAAGATGTTTTATTCACATAGAGAAGAGACAGAGCAAGGTCAGCTTTCCTATGGGGACATTGGTTCCCCTTAGCCAGTGGGTCTCAGTCTGTGACCCATGCAGAAAGACATTCTATATGCAGTACTGAACCCCGCTCACTGCCCTTTAGGGACCCATATACTGGGGTGTGAGCTGGATGTCAAAAAACATGCCCACCTGAGTGAAATTGTCTCCTGTGAATATTTACATATGCTTGGGGCAATAGAAAAAGGAATGTGCTAGCAGTCCCCTTTTCCACTAGGGGATTGTGTTTTATCCTGCAGGCTGGCATACCTGGTCCTCAGCACAGGATATATTTGTGGGTCCAGGGAAAGGCGGCAGGTTGTGCTATTACTGTATCCTCCCACAAAGGCCAACTTATTCAATGGAGAATCTATGAATGCTAGTAAACCAACTTCAATTTTAATGCTTAAACTGTGGAGGTGAGATGTTCATTTTGCAGTATTAACTTTCCAAATTGGACTAAACGGTAAATAAAATGAATACTAGAAATATCCTATCACCATGTTTATTCTGTGTGTGGTTTTGTAACCATAGCAGACAATTATTTTTCTAATCTTTTGTCTCTTGTACTCTTTAGAGGGCATGGGCCACAGATTTAGATATGTTTTCACCATTCTTTACTATTAGAATTTCATAAATAATGTGTACCTGTATAAAATATGCACACAAATATTTGAATGTGTTTTTATATATGTATATATACTGATCCCATATTAAATGCTACATAACTAATTTTCAGGCTTTTTATTTGGATATTCTAATTGGCATTTCAGAGACAAAATTTGGACTTCATCAAAGTTTGTCTGCAGTATCCTTCCACTATCTTTACAGCAGATCCTCTCACCCTCATCCAGTGCCCTTGCTTGTCGTTTGTGTCTCCTATAAGGACAACCACTTCCTTTTTTACCCCTTTTCCACTATTCCCCACCAAAATTGGCAGATATATTGCAGTCCCCTAGGACGTGCTTTCTTTTCTGGGATTCAACAGAACAGTACCAAAAATACAATAGCATTCATAGATGTTTCCATGGAATGTTATATCTGGAGCCTTAGAGGTTATATAACCCAGTGATATTTTTTTTTCATAAATATATCCTTTTAATTAATATAATCCCTTTTAATTTTCCAGAGATATCTCTGCTTGAGGTGGAAGTGAGGGGCCTAGGGCCCAGTTTCTCTTCTTGGCTTCTTCCTCTCTGAACATTTCTCCAACTCCTGTGACTTCCAAAGGACTCTATGAACAGAGTTTGGAAAACCTTGATGCAGCCTAATTACACGAAGATAAACTGAGACTTAAAAGAAGTGAAATGACTTTGGCTTCTGCTCAGCCTCTTTGTACTTTAAAACCCTTTTCATGGGACTCGTGCTTTATCATGCCATCCCTGACTCCTCCTAGATAAAGTTATCTTATACTATTTTGCTGCCATGAACTTTTCATATAGTTTTTAAATAACACTCTGCTGCAATTGTTTGCATATTCCATGGAAGCAGCACCTAACAGTGTCTGACCATAGCAGATGTTTATTAAATGTTAAAATAAGCCAATATTTTGTTTAGAATTGCAAGAGTTATTACATAGCTTGCTACTTTGCAGAAATAAAACTAAAAGGACCAGTTATCAACCTCTACTGCAAAGCTTTATCTACTACTTTATTTTGCTTGAGTCCTCTTTCCAATAAGATCTGTGAAATAAGAGCATTATCTCAGTACCCTAATTCAAAAAATGAATAATATGATAATCTCAGATGAAAAATAAAATAAAATAAAATTTCTATATATGCTGAAGAAGTTATGTTGTTTCTTGCTTTGTAGCTAAATTGGTCTGTTAACACTTGGGGCTGCCAAAACTTTCTTTGTCACTTGGAATTTTGTTTTCCTACTTGCATATTTCCTAATTTTAGTCTTGGCTGTTGGATGATGATATTCACCCTATTGTCTTCACCTGCTGATACTGACTGTTTCTTGTTTTGCAGCAAATCTGCTGCTCTCACCCAAACCCTGGATCTTACAGTTCCACCTTCTGCCTATAGAGAAGAAATTATTGTACCCTGGGGCAGTATGAAATGGAATGGGCTATTTAAAAAAAATAAAAATTTAAGGTTATGGGGTTAGTTCAAGTAGAAGGTGGATTATCAGTTCACCAGATGTTCAGGAGGCAACGTATTCATCAAGGCAAGGATCAAGCACATACTCCCATTATTAAATGCAGATGAATCTACACACACCAACATCTAACAACTCTGCTTTCCCCCAGTTAAAACAGATAAAATTCTGTGCTACTCTGTATGGTAGAAGCCTTCCCCTGTGCCCTAATCATATCCCCTCTCATCCACTCCAAGACATCACTTCAGCAATTCTTCTGACTCCTGAATCCACAGCATTTCTCTACACTACACTAACAGCTCAACACCCCCCCATATTTAAAATAAATTCCTCTGTAGAGCTCCCTTCACCACTTCTATCTACTTACCACTTCACATCTCCGCTCCGCTGAAGCAAAACTCCTAGAAATAGATCCTATATGCATCTCCCTGTCTCCCTTTTCTTTCCTGTTATGTTCTCTTGAACCAACTCCAGTCAGCCTTTTGGTTATTCTGAAACTGCTCTCAGCAAAATCACCAATAAAGTTCACATGCCAAACTAATCTCAGAATTATCACTCTTAAGGATGGGACTCTGAGACATTTATAATTCCAAGTCATGTCTTCTCATTATTGAGAATTGACTGTCAGCCCTTTGACTCATATGGCATCACAAGGACTGAGTGGGTTTTTCAATTTGGACAAAATTTTGAGGCAGAAAAGCAGAAAAGCTTGGGAGGCTAATAGTATGGACTGAAACTGTCCATCAGTTTCCATGAGCCTAGAGGATGGCTGAGAGGATATGACACACAGGATACCATAGGTTTCCGATTCTATGACTTCTCTGTTTGCTCCATCTTATTTACTTTTCACCATTCTCCTAACCTTTAAATTGCAGTGCCCCAGGAATCAATCCTTGGACCTTTTCTCTTTTCTAACTATACTTCTTACTTAGCTGACTTTACATAGTCCAATAACTTTAACAATCATCTTTAGGTTTTTAAATCCCAATTTTATTTTTATTTACCTCTTCTCTGATTCCAGACTTAACACAGAGTTGATTCTCATTACTCCTAGTGAGTATGTTCTATAAAATCATTTCAAACACTGAATTAGCAGATACTGCGCCATTGCTGTAAGGGAAATACAGGGCTAGATTCCTATGAGCCTTAGTTTGTAACATTTACATCAACTTTTAAATACACAAACTTGTTTTATGTGTGCTTTCATTTAAAGATACCTTATTTAAAATATTTTTCTGATTCATTAACATCAAATTCATGTTAATGAATCAGAAAAATATTTTATCTAACACATGTATTTTCTCTGTAAGGCACATCACAGCCTTCTTGAGCTTAGGATTACTACACAGCATTTTAGCATTACATTTTGGGAATGTTAAAGCACAAAGTCACCAACAAAAAGGAAAAAAAAGTGCAAAAAAGTGTGACAATAAATACACATCAAGAAAGGAGGGTTGTTCGACCTCAGCTGGGAGTGTGTGCACCAGTTGACTCAAAAAACTTCAGCAAAATGCACACGTCCATGAATGACCTTGGAAGTGCTGCCAGTACTGATTTTTGGATTAAAAATTAATTTTAGTGAGTAGGCAAATTTGCAAATATGGAATCCATAAAAAAATCAGGATCTACTGTATCAGGGACTTCGATGTTAGTTCAAAACTCAATGTTGGACATGAAGTTAAATGACCCAGCAATTCCACTTTGAGGAATGTATCCAAAAGAAAAGAAAAAAATATCCTACATCCACACAGAGACTTATACGTGAAACTTCAAAGCAGCATTTTTCGTAACAGCCCCAAACTACAAGCAACCCAACTGGAGAGTGGATGAACAAAATGTAGTATTTCCATAGAATGGAATACTATTCAACAATAAAAAAAACTGAAGTGCTGACACATGCTGCAACATGGATGATCCTTAAAAATCTGTGCTATGTGAAAGCAGGTAGACACACAAGAACCACATTTTGTTTTACTATATATTTATATGACGTGTCCAGGAAAGGAAAACCAAATAGAAAGAAAGTAGACTAGTGGCTGCCAGAGGCTTGGGTTGGAAATGGGAAGTTATTGTAAATGCACATAAGGGATCTTTCGGGGATGATGGAAATGTTCTAAATTTAGATTGTGGTGATTGTTGCACAACTCTATAAATTTACTAAAAATCATTAAATTCTATACTTAAGATGAGTGAAATTTATGGAGTGGAAAGTATACATCATTAAAGTTGTTATATAAAAAAAAATCCACGAACTCTTGCATTTCTCCCTTAGATTTTCTTCTCTTCTAGGCTTCTCCATTACAGGAAATATCAGCTTTGTTCTACCAGTTATTTAGGCAAGACATCTTGGAATGATCCTTGACAGCTTGTTTTCTTTTTACATCACAAATCTAATATATTATCTTTACCTTTAAAATATTTCCAGAATCCTCCTTTCCTGCCACTGCCCTAGCCTGCCACCATCATCTCTTGTCTCTTCTATAACAACAGACCCTAGCTAGTCTTCCTGCTTTCAACCTTACCACTTTGTGATTGATTTTCCATGCAATAAATTATGCTGCTTCTTTGTTCAAACTCTCCAGTACCTGCTCTTCTAACTCAAAGTAAAATTCAAAGATATCATCATGGTAGGATTCCCAGGTAAAAGAGAGGACTCCCAGTTAAATATGAATTTCCAATAAATAAATAATTTTTACTATACATATCCCACATGCAGTATTTGTGACATATACATACTAAACAAATATTTGTTCTTTATCTAAAATCCCAATTGAGCTAAGCTTCCTAATTTTTTATTTATTAAATCTGACAGCCCTGCATCATGGTCAAAAAGTCACTCCATGATATGGCCTCCCACTTTCACTCTGTTTCCATCTTCCTCTTCATAACTTTGTGCAAATGATCAGAGCCTTTTCATTGCTTTTCAAACAGGCAACTATATTAAGACCATAGGGTCTCTGAACTTACTCTTCTCTCCACCTGGAAGTTTCTTTCTGCAAATACCTGCATGACTTGTACCCCCTTTATGCTTGGTTTTCTGCTTAAATGTCAGAGAGGCCTTTCCTGATCCATCACTCTCAATCTCTCATTTAGCCTTACTTGCCTTCTTAGCACATATTACAAATGAGCATACAATTAATTTTTTTTCTATATCCAACAATAGAATAGAGGCAGGAAATTGCCTCTTTTTTCCCCATTTCTGTATCTGAAGGTCCTTGATTAGTACTTCAAGGCAATAGTACTTCAATAGGCAAACAATAGGTGCTCAATAAATTCAATTTTCCATCCACCCAGCCATCCATTTGTTCATTCATCCATTCAACATTTTTCCTTGTATATGTTCTAGGTCTCAAATCACATGTACTGACAGTCAGTGTATCAAGTAGCCTATTTTTGGAATGCAAGTGGAAAAAGAGAAGCAGGGTCGTGGCAAAGCTGATGGAGACAAATTGGCAGACAAATAGAAATAGATGTGTGTCTGTAGACTAATAATAGCAGGATGAGTTGGATGGGAACATGGTTACTGCACTTGTACTGTGGCCCTGAGTGACAAGCCCACCCACACAACTGGAGTTCAGGGGAGAGGTCAAGTCAAGTGACAGGATTTGGGACTCCTCTGCCTGTGGGTGATAGTTAAATTGACATATCCTGAGTTCCTGTCGGCAGCTGCCCCAGCACCCTCAGGAACTCTCCATTAACATTTAAACTGACTGTCAAGTCCATAATTTTGTCCTGTCTTCTCCCTCAATTACCGCCTTCCTTCTCAAATGTTGAAGTCCTCCCGGTCTACTGGCACATTTATCATTGGCTGGATCCTAGTATTTTCCATTGTCAAAAATATTTCACTTCACTATCCAGCCTAGTGCCCTTTTATTTCTCTTTTTCTTCATTTGCTTTCTTCTTAAGCATATTATCTCACATCAACAATTGTATTGAAATTTAATTCTCCAAAGTCACCAGTAACATATCTATTTATATGTTTTCAGTCTTCACTCTCCTGGACTTCTCAATGGAATCTGACTCCACTGACCGCCACTTCTTTCTTCAGATTTTTCTTGCTTTAGTTTTCCCAATGTTACTCAATAAAGCTGGATTATTTTTCTATCACTTTTCTAACCTTCCTTCTTCTCTGAGCAATTCAATTATTTTTCCTCTGCTTTCTTTTCCCTCATTTGATATTCCTCAAAATACCATCATCAATTCTTTGTTGTTGCTTCTGTATTCTCTTGCCTTTAAAAGCTTCATTTAGCTTCGTGACTTTGACTTTCAACTGTCGATATATGCCTACATAACCTGCATTGCTTTCTTATTCCTCCAGCTATAGTAATATATCCTTATCTACCATATGTATGCAGTTGAATGTACTGCAGATATATAAAACTCAACATGTTCAAAGTATATCTCCTAATATTTGATATGTCCTGATTTCCCAAATAGATGTTTATGTTAATTGGTAGCATAAGCTCTGCCTTATACTTCTTTCTAGAAAGTGCTTCTAAATATCTGATAATTGATACAATATTGTTTTACATGCAAAGAAACCTGAAAAGTTTTATTTCTTTATATAGATTAAAGAACATAGATAAAGGTGTAATAATGCTTTTGCCTTTTTTTTTTCAGTCAGCCTGTATTTTATGAGTTTGAGACTTAAAGTTCAGTGATACTTTAGGAAAGCAGGATGGTAGAAATTATATACACATATACATTAATATTCATATTTGTTGTTTGTACCTTTAATCATACCAAAGTTCATATCATTTCTCTATACACCAGATATGGCCATTAAGTCCTACTCTAAAACAAGATGTACATTATGTTTAATATGATAAGAGAATATTATACCATAGTTACATTGACAGCATTTTAATTTTTTACTGGTGGGGTAGCTTACATCAATGGCACCTTAGATTTGATGGATGACAGTGAGTGAGGCTCATCTCAAATTCAGAAGAAAACTTGTGTGAGCCTAGTCTAAAGTCTTTTACTGATGCTCAGCATCATTGCTAAGGTAAATACTCTTCTTTACTTCCCTAGGTTTTCATTAAAATATTATTATATGCGTGCCAGTCAAAATCCTTATCTGCTTTATTACCCTATGAAGACGGTGTGATATTAACTGAGGAAAAAAAGAGTTAAAACATTTCATTTATATAAACAGTATATATAAAACCTTTGAAGACACCATGGTATTTAAAACAGAATTTTAAAACTCTCATAGGGAGATGGGCGGGGCAAGATGGTGGCATAGACAGGAGTGGAAGCTAAGTAGTCCCCCTGGAACAACTACAAAAAAGCAGAAACAACTAGTAAATAATCCAGAATAACTGCGGAGGGACAAACGAGACCATCCACTCATCATACACCAACCTGAATTGGGAGGAATGCCTGAGAACACAGCATAAAATATACATAAAATTACAGATCCAAGAAGCGCAGTGTACTCCAAACAGAAGAGATATGAATAGGCCTATGCCAAGGCACTTAATAATTAGATTATCAAATGTCAAAGACAAAGAGAGAATCCTGAAAGCAGCAAGAGAAAAGCGACCCATTACATACAAAGGAAGCTTAATAAGACTATGTGAGGACCTCTCAGCAGAAACCATGGAGGCAAGAAGGAAGTGGTGTGATATATTTAAGATACTGAAAGAGAAAAACCACCAACCAAGAATCCTGTATCCAGCAAAGCTGTCCTTCAAATATGAGGGAGAGCTCAAAATATTTTCTGACAAACAGACAATGAGAGACTTTGTGAACAAGACACATGCCCTACAGGAAATACTAAAGGGAGCACTACAGGGTGATAGAAGACAGGAGTGTGTGGTTTGGGACACAATTTTGGGAGATGGTAGCACAACAATGTAAGTACACTGAACAAAGGTAACTGAATATGGTTCAGAGAGGAAGGTGGGGAGCATGCGAGACACCAGAAGAAAGGAGGAAAGATAAAGACTGGGACTGTGTAACTTGGTGAAATCTAGAGTATTCAACAATTGTGATAAAATGTACAAATGTGTTCTTTTATGAGGGAGAACAAGCAAATGTGAACCTTGCAAGGTGTTAAAAATGGGGAGGCATTGGGGGAGGGATGCAATCAGCATAAACTAGAGACCGTAACTAATAGAATCATTGTATTATGCTTCCTTTAATGTAACAAAGGTGATATACCAAGGTAAATGCAGATAAGAGGGGGGATAGGGGAGGCATATTAGACACTTGACATTGGTGGTATTGTCTGATTCTTTATTCTACTTTGATTTAAGGTTATTTTTCCTTTGGTGCTTCCTAGCTGTCATTTTTTTTTCCTCTTTCTTTTGCCTCTCTACCTTCTTTGACTCTCCCTCCTGCCTTGTGGAAGAAATGTAGATGCCCTTATATAGATAGTGGTGAAGGTGGTGAACACATAAATATATGACCATGCAGAAAACCATCGATTATTTACTTGGGATGGAATGTATGGTGAGTGAACAAAACCATATTTAAAAAAAAATGGGTTGATGACAAAACCTCGAGGGCAATATACTGAGTGAAATAAGCCAGACACATAAGGACAATTATTGCAGGGTCTCACTGATAGGAATTAATTATAATATGTAAACTCATAGACATGAAATATAAGGTACCAAGATACAGGACGAGGCTTAAGAATGGGGAGTGGTTGCTTAGTATGAGCAGAATGTTCAATTAGGATGAACTTAAATGTTTGGAAATGAACAGGGGTGCTGGCAGCAAGACGTGAGAATAACTAACAGCGCCAAATGGGGTGTGAATGAGGTGGAAAGGGGAAGCTCAGAGTCATATATGTCACCAGAAGGAAAGCTGGAGGTCAAAAGATGGGAATGTATAAAACAGAATCCTGTGGTTGGCAATGTCCATGATCAACTGTACAAATACTAGAAATCACTTCCATGAACCAGAACAAATGTATGACAATACAATTAGAAGTTAATAATAGAGGGGCGTATAGGGAAGAACTATATACCTATTACAAACTATATACTACAGTTAGTAGTATTTCAACATTTTTTCATAAACAGTAACAAATGTACTATATCAATACTACAAGTCAACAATTGAGGGGGGTTGGTTAGGGATAGGGAAGGATTAGAGTTTCCTTTTCTTTTTTTTTTTTTTTTCATCTTTCACTTTATTTCTTGTCTGGAGTAATGAAAAGTTTCTAAAAATTGAACAAAACTTAAGTGTGATGGAGGCACAGCTGTATGAGGGTACCAGGGGCAAGGGGCAAGTGATTGTACACTTTGGATCTTTGGATAATTGTATGGTATCTGAACAATCTCAATAAAAATGAAAAAAAAAAAAAAAGAAGAGCAATTAAAGAGACAGTAAAAAAAAAAACTCTCATAGGACTCAGGATACTTTCACTTTTAGATGATTTTCAAAATTTGGCAAGATATTTGATTTTTCTAAGTTTCTGTAGCTAAAATAAATATTTTAGCTAAGTAGCTGGTCTGAGATATAAAGGTTGTAAGTAGAGTGATGGTTGATAATTTCTGAAAGTAAAAGCTTTGAGCTGTATGTTTCTAGCTAGATTCTCAGTTTTTTTTTTTTTAATAAGGCATAGTTTCTCATGCAGTAACATATGGTTTCAATATTTGAGCATTCTCAGCCATTTTCTCCATATGTTTGTTGTAATCAACTAACCACACATGACCAAATTCTGCCCTTAGACAAGCCCAGAAAATACTCACCAGGGTTGAGGAAAACAAGCACATTTTCATGCAGCAATCTGTGACCCACAAATCAGGTTTCCATCACTTTTTGTGCAATAACAATTGATGCAAATGAAAGATTATTAATCAATTTTAGAAGTGACTCTTTGATTGCAGAAGCTTTTTTGATTTGATACTGTCTGAAATTAGCTGTTTCAGAAGAGAATTTTTGAAAGACATGGGGAACGATGCATAGAAATATGTGTGTATATTATGTAGGGAGATGGGGAACATCAAAAGTAATTTGTAATGTGGCATGCCAAATATCCAAGACATTATCCATTTATTTCATTCCTTCCACAATTTTAGCATTCTTCTATGTACTGAGTATACACCGTCTGTTCTCACGGAGCTTCCATTCTAGAGGGACAGTACCGACAATAAACAAGTAAACTAGTAAATAAACCAAGGATATAAAAGTGTAACACTGATGATAAAACAAGATAATGCTACTTGGAGTTATAAGAGTATTTTTCCTAGGTGGTTAGATAAAGTCCTCTTTCTGAAGAGGTGGTTTTTGACTTGAGATGGCTATGATGAGAAAGAGCCAGCCAAGTGAAATCTGGAGTGGAGGAAACAGTATGCTAAACAAAGGAAAAGCTCTAAGGCTAGAACAGGCTGAGAGTTCTCAAGGGAGGTGGGATCAGAAGTAAAGGCAAGAACCAAATCATATAGGTTTGGGTAGCTAAGTTTGTAGATATAAGTCTAAGAGCACTGCAGGGTTTCAAATAAAGGAGTGATGTATACTGATTTATGCATTTATATTTAAATATTCCATTATGTTGCTTCACAAAGCACATGACCACAAAAACAGAAATAATTTAGGATAGTAACGGAAAATATAGAAAATTCTGTTATTTGTTGGTAATGAAAATTGTGACAACTAGCAGGTCATTTCAAGAACATAATAAAAATCTGGGAGGTAATTTGGTTTTCTTAAAGCATAGCCCTCCTCGACATATGTATCATCTTAGAAGAAATCTTCCCATGAGTTTTAAGGGGAAAAATTAAAACATGGAATGAGCCACATGCGAGCTTCACATAAGTAGCATAAACATCCTTGTATCTATGATAATTCTTAGGAAAATTTGAACCAAAAGAGTTGTGATAATAGAGATTTTTGGAAAGGTACAGATTTCTGAAAATAAAATAATGCTTTTATTTCAAAACCATGAAGTGATTTTGGAAAAAAGTAAAGTTTAGCAGATGCATATCCAATAAATATTCTACCTCACCCTGTGCAATTTCAATTTGTGTCAATTTTTATTCACTATAAAGATAATACAGCTTCATTCACATGACAATGTTAAGGGTATTAGAAATCTTTGGGAGAGATTTAATTTTCAAAATAGCAAAAGGATATTTTTTTGACATATCAGCAGTTACTTACCAGCATCTAATCCCCTATGTCTGTATGATGTTCTATACAAAGATAAAAAAATAACATCATAGGAAAATAACAAAAACTGTGAACATTTTAAGCAATTATTTTCAGATAGATGTACACAGCAAATATTTGGAGTGTATGTCTATCTGAAAATATTTGCTGTGTATTTTCAGGTTTTTAGGTCATCATTAATTTCCTTGGCACTTTCAAAAGATTGCCCTCTGAAAGACTAAAGAAATCTGTAGTTTGATAAATGTGGGATTGAGCTTGTCTAGTGATTTGGAGAGGGTGTGGAATTTCTAACTTATTACGTAGGCATATGTAGGAATTACCTTTCACTGGCTGCATCAGTAAGAATAGGCTGTTTTATGCTGTAGTAATTCCAACTCCAAATTTCAGTGGCTCAAAACAAGAGAATTCGTTTCTTGCTTATGCTATATGTGGTTGGCAGAAAGGTTCTGATAATCACAGTCACTTGGAAATCGAGGTTGATGGAGGCTCCACCATTCTTGTTGTTTTTTGTAATTTTACATTGTTGAGTTGGAATTCACAAACATGAAATTCACCATTTCAAAGTGTAAAATTCAGTGATAGTGTATTTTCAATGTTATACAACTATTATCACTGTCAAATTCCAGAACATTTCCATCTCTCCTGAAAGAAACCACGTATCTGTTAAGAATCAGCCCCAGTTCCCTCTTCCCCTCATTCCTGGTAACTACTAATCTATTTCTATGAATTTGCCTATTTTGGACATTTCATATAAATAGTATCATATGATATATGACTTCAGATCTGGCTTCGTCACTCTTTATTTGACTGTAGATGAAAGACTTTATTTCCGGTTTCTCAATTGTATTCTATTGATCTATATATCTATCCTTATGGCAGTGCCACATTGTTTTGGTTATAGATTTGTAGAAGTTTTTAAACTGAGAAGTGTGAGTCCTCAAACTTTGTTCCTCTTTCTGAAGATTGTTTGGACAACTTGAGTCTCTTGCATTTCCATGTAAATTTAAAATCAGCTTGTCCATTTCTGCAACAGAACAGTTGGAATTTTGATAGGGATTGCATAGCCTCTGTAGAAAATTTTGATAGGATTGTTGTATCAACAATATTTAGTCTTTCAATTCATGAACATGAGAGATCTTTTAAATTTATGTAGGTCTTCTTTAATCTATTTCAATAGCATTTTTAAAGTCTTCAGTGTACTAATCCTGTTCTTCCCTGGTTTAATTTATTCATAAGAATTTCATTCTTTTTGATGCTTTTGTAAATGGAATTATTGCTTAATTTTAGTTTTGGATTTTTAATGGCTAGTGTAGAGCAATTCACATGATTTTTTGAGTTGCTTTTGGAACCTGAAAATTAGCTGAATTTGTTTATTAGCTCTAATTGTGTATGTGTTTACTCTCTATATATTCATGTCATATGCAAATAGAGATAATTTTACTTCTTCTTTTCCAAACTGGATGCTTTTTATTTCTTTTTCTTGCCTCGTTGTCCTGGCTAGAACCTCCAGTGTAATCTTGAATATAAATGGTGAGAATAGACACCTTTGACTTTTTCTTGATTTTATTGGGAAAACATCAAGTCTTTCACAATTCAGTATAATTTTAGCTGTGAGTTTTTCATAGATGCCCTTTATTAAGTTTGCTGAAGTTCCCTTCTGTTACTATTTTGTTGAGTGATTTTATTTTGAAAGTGTGTATACTTTGTCAAACACTTTTTCTGTGTCTGTTGAGATGATGTTTTCTGCCCTTGTATTCTATGACCATGGTGTATTATACTGACTGATTTTCATATGTTGAACAAACCTTTCATTCCAGGGATAAATTCCACTTGGTCTTGGTATATAATTCTATTTATGTGCTGCTGTACTCAGTTTGAGAGTATTTTGTTGAGGATTTTTGCATCTATATTCATAAGGGCTATTGGTCCTTAGCTTTCTTTTTTTTGTGATGTCTTTGTCTGGCTTTGGTATTAGGGTAATATTGGCCTCATTAAATGAGTTAGCAAATGTTCCCTCCTTTCTTATTTATGGAAGAGTTTGAGAAGGACTGGTATCATTTATTATTTAAATATTTGATACACTTAACCAGTGAAACCATATGGACATGGGCTTCTGTTTGTTGGGAGACTATAGATTATTAACACAATCTCTTATCTTGACATAGGTCTATTCAGGTTATGTATTCTTCTTGAGTCAGTTTGTTAGTTTGTGTGTTTTTAGTATTTTCTGCATTTCATCTAGGTTACCTAATTTGTTGGCATACAGTTTTTCATAGTATTCCTTATACTCTTTTTTTATTTCTCTAAGTTCAGAACAGTGTCCTCTGTTTTCTTCTTGATTTTAGTAATTTGAGTCCTGCCATTTTTTGCCTGAATAATCTAGTTAAAATATTGTCTATTTGGTTAATCTTTCCACAGAGAAAACTTTCAGTTTCATTGATCTTTTCTGTTATTTTTCTATTACCTATTTCATTTATCTCCATTCTAATCTTTATTTCCTTCCTTCTGTTTGCCATAAGTTTAATTACCTTTTCTTTTACTAGTTTTTTTTTTTTTTTTTTTTTAATGTTGGGAGCTTAAGTTATTGACTTGAGATCCTTCTATTCTTTTAATGTAGGCCTTTACAGCAACAAATTCCCCAGTAGTTATTGCTTGCATACCTGTAATTTTTGATATGTTTTGTTTTCATCTTCATTTTTATCAAAATATTTTCTTTTGTGACTTCTTTTTGACCCCTTGGTTATTCAGAAGTATGTTGTTTAATTTCTGAATATTTGTGAATTTTTGAAATTTCCTTCTGTTATGGGTATCTAATTTCATACCACTGGCTTTGGAGAATATCTTTTAAAAGATTAACTTTTTCTGTGGTCATTCCTGGAGTATGTTACCTGGACACTTGAGAAAACTGTATATTCTGCTGGTGTTGGGTGGATCATTCCATATGTTAGTTTTAGTTGTTCAAGTCTTCTATTTCCTTGTTGTTCTTTTGTCTAGTTGTTCTCTCCATTAATAAAGTCTACAGTAATCATTGGTTAACTATTTATTCCTTCAATTTTGTGAGTTGTTGCTTTATGTACTTCGGGCTTTGTTGTCAAGTGCATTTATGGTTATAATTGTTGTATATTCTTAATAGATTGACCCTTTTATAATGCCCTATTGTCTCCCATAATATTTTTGTCTTAAATTCCATTTTGTCTGATATTGGTACATAGCCATTCCAGCTGTCTTTGGGTTACTCTTTGCAACAGATAATATTTGCTAATGTTTTTTTCAACTTATTTGTGTCTTTGAATTTAAAGTGACTTTCTTGTAGACAATGCATAGTTGGGTTATGCTATTTTTAATTCATTCTGCCAATTTATGCATTTTCATTGGGGAGATTATTCCATTTGCATTTAATTTAATTACTGATTAGGAAGGACTTACTTATGCTATTTTATTATTTGTTTTCTATCTGTTTTATATGTCTTATGTCTTTTTGTTCCTCAATTCTTCCATTATAGGCTTCATTGTTTCAAGGGATATAGTCTAGTGTAGCATTTTAATTCCCTTGTCATGTCTTTTGTATACATTTTGAGTTATTTTCTTAGTGGTTGCCCAAGGTATTACAATTAACATCTTAATATAGAAAAATCTATTATTTGATTATTATCAGCTTATTTTTGACTGTGTACAAAAATCTTTGCTACTAGATAACTCTCTAATCCTCCACTTTTGGTTTTGTTATTGTGACAAATTAATTTGTATACATTGTCTGCTCATCAACATAGGTATACAGTTATTTCTTTACATAGTTGTGTTGTAAGTAAAATAGGATAGAAAAGGAATTACAAACAAAAATACATTTATACTTTCTAGTTACCTTTACTGTTACACTGTATTTCTTTATATGGGTTGAAATTATCGTCTAGTGTTCTTTCATTTCAGCTTCAATGACTCCAGTTAGCATTTCTTGCAGAGCAGATCTGCTAGCATCAAACTCAGTTTTTGTTTACTTGGGAAGGTCTAAATTTCTTCTTTATTTTCAAAGTATAGTTTTACCAGGTTTAGAACCCTTGGTTGGCAGCTTCTTTCTTTCTTATTTTATTTATGTAAGCGTTTTGAATGTCCATCCCACTGCCTTCTGGCTTCCATGGTTTCTAATGAAAAATCAGCTGTTAATCTTATTGAGGATCACTTGTACATGATGTGTTGCTTTTCTCTTAGTATTTTAAAATATACTTGGTACTTTTATTTCAACATTTTAATTATAATATGTCTATGTATGAATATCCTTTGATGGGTAGATTAATGTTTTTCATCGTATTTGGGTAAATTTCAGCCATTAATTCTTCAAACATTTTTTGTGCCTCTTTCTCTCATTTCCTTTTAGGACTCCCATTATATGTATGTTGTTATACTTGTTAGTTTCCCACTCCTCTCTTAGCTTATGCTCATCCTATTATCTTATCTTTTTTTCTTTTTTTTTTTTTTTCTGTTTCTCAGACTGGATAATCTCAATTGAGCTATCTTTAATTTCATTGCTTCTTCCTTCTGCCTGCTAGAATTTTTGTTGAGACCCTTTAGTGAAATTTTCTTGTCAATTATTGTACTTTTCAACTCCAAAATTACTATTTTGTTCATTTTTATATATTCTGTCTCTTTACTGATATTCTCTATTTGGTGAGACATCATTCTCTTATTTTCTTTAGTTCTGTAGACTTGGTTTCCTTTAGGTCTTGAACATGTTTAAAATAGCTGATCTACTATTTTTGTCTAGTAAGTCCAACATCTAGACTTCCTCAAGGACAGATCTTATTGATTTCTTTTTTCCTGTATATGGGCCATTTCTTGTTTCTTTGAATGCCTCATAATTTCTTGTTGAAAAATAAACATTTTGGATATTACTATTAACAACTCTGGAAATCAGTTTAGGCTCCCCAGGTTTTGTTATTGTTTCTGTAGTTGTTGTTTAGTTGTTTAGTGACTTTTCTGAAATAATTCTGTAAAGTCTGTGTTTTTGTATGTAGCTACTGAAGTTTCTGTTCCTATGGCTGAGGGGCCAGCTAATGATTGGGCGGGGATTTCTGAGAAGCTTAGGTGTAGAGATCTCCAAGTCTTTGTTGAAGGGCTTTGTTTGCATGTTGGAGTACACCTTCAACACTCAGTCAGGCAATTTGTAGCTCTGCCTTAACTTTCACTTCTTGCTGGTGCTGAGCCTCAATGTTAGTTGGAGGAGAGAGCTTAGATCATTTTCAGGACTTGCAGTCAGCCTTGAGCATACATGTGGACTTCTGTATTCCCAGGAATATACTGAAGCTTTCCAAAGCCTTTTTGTGCATTTCATTCTACATTCTTTCCTCCCAAGATTTTTGGTTCATCTATTGTTTTCCCCAATGGCTATTCACTGTCTCAAGCACCAGAAGCTAAGATATTTGAGTGCAAATATTGTAAATATTTTCTAACAATGTCCCACCCCTAACTCATTGCTGCCTGATAGTGGGTTTAATATTAGACAAGTTTCATGTTGGATGAAATCAAGATAAACCTTTTAAGTGGATCTTCCAGGGAGCCACCAGGCAGTACAAATAATGACAACTGCTTGCTGATTCTGCTTTTCCAGTACTGAAAGGGTGGGCTGTTATTTTCAAGGCTACCACTGAGCTGGGAGTGTGGAATGGAACTAGGGAAATTAGTCTCAGGAATTAGAGTGTAGTCCTTTTAGGGAGGCCAATATGCCTACCACTTTACTCATAAAAGACAACATCATTTTTCTGATATCAACAGTTATAGGAAACTATTTAATATCTTTCATTTGTTCAATAATCATTTGTGAATAATCTGCTGTATGTTAGAAATTTGGCTAGGCAGTAGGGATATCAAGATTTATTATCTGGGGGTACATAAAAATACATGCAAAAGCAGTTGTGATACAATTGGTAAGCCCAATTACAGAGGTATATATAGGATTACCTGGGAGCACAGGTCATGGTATATCTGGAAGATAGACTTCATAGAGATGATGATACATAAGCTAGGACTTGAAAGATGCAGGTATGCTTGTCTGGCAGAAACATAAGGAAGCTATACTACAGACAAAGAAAAAGCATGTGCAAAGACAAGATGAAGCCCATATAATTCTGCAAACTTTAAATAATTCTATATGGATAGAGCTTAAGAAAGTAGGTTTGATAGGGAAAGATTGTATATATCATGCTTTGGACTATGGAACTTTTTCTTAAGATATTGTGAGCCACTGAAAGTTTCTAAGCCAAGAAGTAAGACATAAATCATTTGTATTTTAGATGGAAGGAAAGAATGGCTCAGAAAACAATTTAGGAAACTGTGGAATGATCTAGACAAGAAATGATGTGAAATTCTTTGAAGACAATGGATATGTAAATATAATAATTAGCTGTAAAGACATTTAAAAAATTAAACTAAAAGGACATAATGGCAGTATGAGAAACAGAAAAAAATAGGAAGATTCATAGGTTATTCCAATATTGAAATATGCATATTAAGAGTGCACTTTCAACTCATGACAGATAAATGAAATTTAAGCAACTTAAAAAAATCTGTATATGTATACAAAAGGATATATTTAATCTGTCTGTGTCCGGCGCTCTCTCCGCCCCGCCTCGAGTCCTCGGTCGGCCGGCGATGGGGACCAGAGAAATAAGGGGAGAGAGGGTGCGGACAACGTCTTACCCGGAGCACTTGTGATCACTCAGGACTCGCGGTGGTAAAGCAGATAAACTTTTAATGGAACTAGGCAATCATCATCTTTACAGGTTCCACCCGGGGCGAGACACCTCGGGGGAGAACAACCTCGATGCGGCCGTCAGGTACGGCTCCTTGTGGGCTGTCTCCCCGAGCTTTGCCCGGGAACTTTCTTATAAACCTTGCGTGTATCCAATGGGCTAACGCCACGCACACAAGCATGATTGGTGAATACAGCGGGTGGTTACATACATCAGAAGCCGGAAGCAGGATGTGGGCGCCATCTTGGCACCACTCGATGGGCGGGGGGACTTTGGAGCAGGTTTACAGCGCATGCGCTATGCCCGTCCCGGGAGACGGCTCTCCACATCTCCCCCTTTATTATTTATATCGACCCAGTGTCCCCAGTGATGAGTGTGCTCCCGTGAACCCAGATGGCTCACAATTTGTTCCGGTGCTTTGGGGAGTCTGGACTAGGTCTCAGCCATTTAGCGGCGGAGCCTCTAGCACCGACCAGAATGCTCACCTCATATGGAGACAGGAGAGTCCGTGAGCTGGAAACAACATGACTCTCCCTGCAGTGCTTTGCCTTGCAACTGGGGGACAAAGGCGGGGGCAGGGATAGCATTAACCAGAGTCGGAGGCGTCACTAGGCGTCCCTATGCATTGGCTAGAGTCAAGTCTGGCCACAACTATGACTCTGCCTTAGGGACCTACCTGAGACAAAAATTATGACTGCTGGCGTCGCCCGTTATACCCGGGACATAGCTGCGCGCTTAGCTACAAACCTCGCTCCCGAGTGCCCCGCCCGAGGCGGCCAGGATGGGGTATGGCCATCAGAATGGTCGCTGTTGGGGGTATCAAAGGTGGAGGACATAGCCATCATAGTGGTAACACGGTACTGCCGCGCTTGAAACAGGCGTTCTAGCAAAGATTTAACAATGACTAATCCCACCAATGGTCCCACCATCAAGAGAATCCAATTAGTCAAATTGGGCCAAGAGAACCAAGAGGTGACTTGGTCCCACAGATTTTTTACAGTCTCGCCCAGTGTGGAAAGGTCGAAACTAACAGGCTTCAATTTCCTAATGTTCTCAAGTCCCTGAAGGCCGGAGGCTTGGTCCAATGGCCCAGGCCGTATATTCGTTGGCGTTTCTGACAGCTGCTCCCCGGCCTCCCCAGGTGATGCCACGGTTCCCACCAGTCTTTCCGGAACCCACACTGGTTGACGTCCTGGTTCCTGGGGAAAAACACAAACAGAGCCTCCGGCCCAGCCGAGCACCGGGTCAGGGCCTTTCCACTGTGACGTGGAGGGAGCGATATGGCCCTTAACAGTCTCCCATATAAGGACTAGAATCGGGTCCAAACAGACACCCGTTTGGCGCGCTCGGTCTATATCACGGCCAAGTTTCATCCAAGAGGGCAGGTTGAGGCTGCCAGAGCAGGGAAACCAGGGGGCAAAAGTGGCCACATCATCAAGGAATCGTTGGAGAGAACTTTTCTTAACTGAGATACCCCGCTGCTTCAAAAGGGTCTTTAAGGGGGTTAATAGGGGTGAGCTTTCAGACTGCCCCATGCTTGCAGTCGGCACTATCTCTTAATCACTCGGAGAGCTCTTCCGAGTCCCCGGGGCTACCTGAACGCCCACGGGCCCTAGTCCTCGCACGAAAAAAAGGGGTGCTTACCTTCTCGCGGTGATCAGTCGCGGAAGTCAAGCCACGGATCCCGGGAGCACGTCTCCGTCGGGTCGAGGGGAACGCGAATGAGGTTCCCCGTACGGGCCACCACTTGTCCGGCGCTCTCTCCGCCCCGCCTCGAGTCCTCGGTCGGCCGGCGATGGGGACCAGAGAAATAAGGGGAGAGAGGGTGCGGACAACGTCTTACCCGGAGCACTTGTGATCACTCAGGACTCGCGGTGGTAAAGCAGATAAACTTTTAATGGAACTAGGCAATCATCATCTTTACAGGTTCCACCCGGGGCGAGACACCTCGGGGGAGAACAACCTCGATGCGGCCGTCAGGTACGGCTCCTTGTGGGCTGTCTCCCCGAGCTTTGCCCGGGAACTTTCTTATAAACCTTGCGTGTATCCAATGGGCTAACGCCACGCACACAAGCATGATTGGTGAATACAGCGGGTGGTTACATACATCAGAAGCCGGAAGCAGGATGTGGGCGCCATCTTGGCACCACTCGATGGGCGGGGGGACTTTGGAGCAGGTTTACAGCGCATGCGCTATGCCCGTCCCGGGAGACGGCTCTCCACATGTCTGTGTCTATGTTTTTGTCTGTCATCTATATCTATATCTATCTATATATCTATATCTATCTATATCTGTATCTATCTATATATCTATATCTATCTATATCTGTATCCATATCTATTTCCTGTACTTTGTTTTCAGGTAACACATTTATTCTGAATCCTTATTCCAAATAAAAAATTTAAGAACACAAGGGACAGCTTGTTTTTCAGAGATTTCATCTTTGTACACTGTTAGCATACAAAGGAGGTTTCTGAGTTGATTATATCTACTTACTCTACATGTAAAGTATTTTATAAATAGGGCCTTAAATTGTTTCCCAAACTCTCAAGGCTTCCTATAACATAGAAGTATACTACAGAGTAAACTTTTTAAAGTTTTGGCTTTTCTTCAAAAGCAACTTGATAAGGCATAGGGGTTTTCTAAGGAATTAATTTTTGAAGGCATTCAACTTTAGTACAATAGCTCAAGAGGCATAAAAATGAGAAATATTAACATTAAATGAATTATTAGTGATATATCACAGTTAGGTATGCACTCCTAAACAAAAGTTATTATTTTGATTCAATCCAAAGAACACCTGAATGAGAATCAGAAATAATGATCGTCATAGAATGGTGTGAGCTATCTCTGAGATAGGTATAGAAATTTTTCTTAACTGTGGTTTTGCATTATTTGTTCCCTTGGCTCAATTTCCTCCTTGTATAATGAACCAATTGGATAATTTCTAATATTCTATAATTTAAATTCATGACCCCCTGCATTTTCCAGAGTACTGTTTGTCTATGTGTGTGTGTGTACCTAGTTGTGTTTCACAATATTTCCCTGATAGAGTAAATTTCTCTGCTCACAGTGGAATTTGTTCTATCTCTGATATGCCACAAATCTTGTAGTATTAAAATAGATATCTCTATCCCCAGTTATTTCTTTCAAGTCTATATTTCTAACTCTGAAGATCAGTGAAAACAGCCTATTTTTAAAGGGTTTCCCTCCAAATATCATACTTATTTTGTCCCTTACTCATGTACACAGCATGTCCTGCTCTTGCTCACCATGATTATTCAATGATGAAGGAAGAGATAGTTCTTAAATGATAAGGTTTAAATGGCCAGGGTTACTGATAAGCCTTTTGTACACTAGAGATCTTCAAAGGGGACAAAGCAGCAAGATCTGTGAAGCTGATGCCTGGAGACCTGGCAAGATGCTGTCCAACCCCCATCACTACCATCCTGCATTCTTTATTCTAACCCTATACCCTGTGAGGATAATGTGACAAGAGGTTATTTGAGGAGAAGGATAAAAGTGAAGATGGCATCTGCTCTAATTTCTCTGTCAAATGTCACTAAAGGCAGGAAAACACTTTCTCTAATGTCTATACCTCCATTCCAGCAGGTTATATCTTCACTTTTCCATTGGCCCCTGCTTCCCCAGAATCATCCCCCTACTCTCAGACCCTAGTGGATGAGGAGTGTGATTTTGACTAGAAGGATTTTAGCTGACCCTTCTCTCCCTCGTTATGCTATCTGATTTTAAGAACTTCCTCAACCAGTGAGGCCTACTGGTTGCCTCCTATTTCTAAAGACTTTAAGAAAATGGATCTTTAAAATCATTTCAAATTTTAAATATTATTTTAGTTTTTAATATTTGAACTTGGAAATTGAAAGATATCCCCACTCTTATTTTCCTTTAAGAAAAACGATTCATGAGAAAAATCTGCCTTGCAGGGGAATCGGCCATCGTTGCCTTGATCTCTTTGATACATGTTCTCTCCAGTAACACTGACAGTTCAATATTTTTCTGTCACAAAGCAACATAAATAACACTGATGATGATTCTATTGAGAAAGTGTCCAGAGTACAAGAGTAAAACCTGTTTAATTTAGTAAACCCTTCTGGGTTCTAGGCATGCCCTGAACATAGAGTTAATAAGTTACTCAAAGTCTGAACATCCATGCCCCAATATTTAAGGTACAGAGGAGTTTTTTGTTTGTTTCCTTGTTTGATTTTTAAAGGAACTTCTGAATTCATGAGGAAATTAAAATCTAATGATAACTGAGGGTACCTCCCAGTCCATTATGCAAACATCCTCATTAAAGTGTTAATGGTGATTTCTGTGCTACAGGGTTCCAAGCCCAAGTCCATCTGCCTCTGCAGATGCTTTAAGGTATTTTAAAGATAGAACTATATTAAAACTTGTATTTAAGAGATAAACAAAGAAAAGCAATCAAAGTTCCCAGAGAAGGGACAACTAAAGTAGGTTGAGAAAAGAGCAGTATTTAGACTAGCCTGGGGGAGAGGCAGGGGTGAGGCATAAGGTCTTTTCAGTAATGATGAAGTCCTTGTTAGTGTCAACTTATACTGAGGTCAAATAAGACTGAAGCTTATCCAGGTGCAGCACTGGTGGCAGCAATATATATAGAGTGATGGGAGTCAGGGGAGAGAGTGGGAAGAAGACTCGAAGTAGGTATGGCAGTGAGTTGAAGGAGTGGACTCTTGGTAGCTTCTATTTTCCCTGTTGATTGGGAGTGGAGGTTATTTTCCGAGAGTGAGGAAATTTCAAACTCTGTTTGAAATAGTTGCTGTGGAGAATGGGAGAGGCAGCTGCCCAGGAAAATTAGAGTTACTGGGCAGCCCTGTGGACCTCCTTGGGGCTACATACCTTTACCCTGGAGAGTCACAAATGCTTAAGCAGGGATCTAGGAAATTTCCTGTTGAACTTGCATTTTTCTTGAACACAGCCCTCAGCAGATAAAACAGTCCCTGAACTTTAATTAATGTTCTATAAGTATCTACTGAATGAAAAAATGCTGATCTATTTCATGAGATGACAACAACAATTATTGACTTTTATACATGGACACCAACAGATAAACTTCCTTATTTTCAGACTGTGTCTGCAATGTCCCCAAACTCTAACACTATAACTTTCCCTTCTTCTCTCTTTGCTTTGTGGTACAATATTTTCTCAGTTGAGGGATAGCGATCAGGAACTGCTTATCATCTATCAGATGAACAATTGTAAAATCATTCCAGTGTAGATGCTTTGTATCATAGATGCATTAGGAAAATACAAAAAGGAGAAATACGACTCAGAAACAGAAGTAGACAATACATCTTATGGCCCTGCTCATGACTAGATGCCACTTAAGGGTAGTATGGAAAATCTGTCTTGGACCACACAGGGTTGTGTAAGTAGTAGCTGCCCCTCAAATTCCTCCCCAGCTACTTTGATATAACACTCTTCACTTCATTTGGAGTTGGATTCCTCAGCATTGACTTCATTCCTGAGAGTGAAACAACCATTTAGTGGAGACAAAAGGGGCTTTCCAAGAAGTTAGAGCATAGAAGAAAGAAAAAAGAAGGCAGTTTGGGGAAAATGAGAAGTAGTTTCATTCCATTTGTCTTTGTAGCCTACTTGTATAATGAATTGCTTTCTTGATTCTCATTTCCAAACTGTATAATCCATCCACAAAATAAACTATTTCCTAACAGTAAGGAGAGATTCAGTGTCAAGTTGTAAATTCAATATCTTTAACGTGAGATAAATAGTATTAGAACGCTTTATCTTGTGCTAAGCAAATAGAAGAGGACCACCTTCCCATTATACCATAAAACTCTAAGCAGAATTAATTCACAACTGAAACTTGAACTGAAAATTTATACTGGTTCACAGAAAGACAATCGACAATCAAGAATGCTGTCTCTCATTGTTCCTGTTTCCTTAATAATACCTTGTGATGACATTTGTTTTTCCTGGCACGTGTGGTTAGAAGTAAGCGATGATGATTTTTTTTTAAAGGAGATAAAAAGAGTGTAGGTGTGGCACTTTATATATGCTAAATGTGAAAGAATGAACCTGAATTCATGATGGCCCATCTCAGTCATGTTATAAACAGCTGAGACAAGGCATGTTCACTTCAATTCAAAATAATCTCTGAGCTTTTCCATTAATTTTAGCTATATGGAAGACAGGATGGGTCTCAGGAAGATCACATTAATGACAGCATTCAAAATGAGACTATCTGGGGTGTATAAACACATCAGGCCTTCATCCTAAACTGTGCAGTCACTAGTCTTCACTTAAAAAGTATGCCAGAAAAAAGTTGCCTGATCACAGCCGTGTTTTAAGATCTTTAATGTTTGTCTATGATTAGTGGTAAAATGACTTAATTATATATATATATATATATATATATATATATATATATATTTTCTGGCTTTTCTGTGAAGATCCGCCTCTCCCTAAGCTGTATCAACTTCAAATATCCACCAGCAGTGTCTGCACAAGAGGCTGCTAGGCTTCAGTCTGCCACAAGCCCTAGGATACTTCAGGGTCCAGAATCCTATGGTGTATGTCTATTCATTTCAAATACTTTTCAAAAATAGAAAAATGTGAGAGGATGAATGCTTAATATTAAATGAAAGGGATCTTGTGTTATAAAGCATATATTCTGCCTTGGTTGTACAGAGTCATAATTTTGAGATTGAAATTTATATTCTTAAGGTAATTTTAAAGTGGAACATAGATTTTAAAACAGTAAAACAGTAAAGGTGGCCATGCATAGCTTGCAGATATCGCTGTGCTGATAATGCCTGTGCCAATGGTGTCAGAGTTCTCCACGAACAGATTACTTTTAAAACCAGCCAAGATACCAAGATAAGTATTAAAATACCTGAACCATACTCTGAGAAAAAAAGGAGAGGGATCACGTGTGTGTACACTCACACATACACACACAGAGAAGAGAGAGAAAGAGAGAGAGAAAGAGAGAAATATCCTGTGAGTTTTGTGTAAATATTCTTCTAATACTGAGACTTAAATTCTCATTTTTTTTCTGCCTGGCTTCTCTAGGCACTCTGTAATGTTAATTATATTTTGCAACTCCAGGATATCAATAAGATGTCAAATTCTTATTTATATTAGTCTATTTTGCATTTATGCATATGTATCCTTAGGGCTTAAATAGTAATGAAAGGTAAAAATTAAAAGAAATCAAACAAAAATCACAACAATGAAAATGGAATATGTACTTGGTAGTACCCTGTACTCATTTAATAGAATTTGGTGCTTATAACTAGAGCGGCCATATATTTTATTTTCCAAACACACAATAGAAAGCCATTAACAGAGTCCTATCTTCAAAAGAGGTATCTTCAGTCAGAGAATGCAACTGAAAATTCCAGTAACCAATTCTCCAGCAGAATGCTTGCCTTGCAAGGGTGAGGTGGTTTGGGAAATCAGTTACATCAACTTTCACCATCCCTTACCTGGGCAATATTTTCAAGTACATTAATTTCCAATTTAGGTTATTAAGTATATGATGAATCTGAATATCCATTGTGCATTTTATCTCATATTTTAAAAATTTTAATCCAATTATAGTATGAGATAGATGTAGAATAGTGTTATTTTAAGGATCAATTATACCTTATTGATAAGTGAAAATGACATGGTACCGAATTATGATTAATAAAACTATTCCTTTGATGAAAAAATTCTATCATTTTTCTCAAAACACAGAATTTTCTTACCAATGTATGTTTTCCAGGAAACAACAAATAAAGAAGAAAGGAATAAACAGTTCACGCAATAAGTTTTACCACTCCCTTCACCACCCACTGAAAAAAAAACAGTGAAAAAATTATTTGAACTTAACAGAAAGAGTTTGCTATGATTAATTGCTTTTTCTGGTGTATGTACCATATTTCATTTCATGATTAAGATCTCTGACTCAAGAAATTGTCAGCAAAAGATGATATATCAAAGTTTGATTATCTGTAATAAAACAGTACAGGAGATACTCTGTGACTACTTACAACCGAAAGCATTTTATTGAAAAAGGTTGTTTCCCTTGGCAGGCTTCCATGACCTCCTACTGTTGACAAAAATAGCAGCCTGTCCTGTTTGAAGTGTAACTGTGTAGCAAAAGCCATTGCTTTAAAGCACTTATAGGATTTATCTCTAAATTAATATTTTTATCCCACACACTCATGATACACCTTACTTCAAATTATAGGAAAATGCCAGACGGGAGTTCTGCGAGTCACTGGCTGATTTCAGGCTACAGATTTATGGCTCTCTGAAGAAGACATTTGTGACTGACCTACAGCACACCGGGGCTGTTATTTCCCTCCCCTGATTTCAAATACGCCTCCTGAGCCCATTAATGCTCCGACCATTCTCTTATGGTAAACATGCACATCTCCAGTCTCATTTTTTAGTGCTGGTCTCTGATGAAGTTAGAGAGAAAATCAGGTTGCCTTTTCTTCCTTGAAACCCTTTTGCCAAGTGCCTTGTCACCATCTTGTGGGGGTCCCAAAGTCCAGCTTACCTCTGGTTCTTATTAAAAATGACGTTCTCCAGTACATTTTACTCACCAAATAATAGCAAAACCGTTTTTTCCCTTGCAACATGGGTTTTAAGGTCCAGGACTGTGATACCTTCCACTTTGCTTCTCACTGCCAGGATCATAGCTAATTAACAAAATTGCATAAAGGTTGATATGAAGGTAAATATTAAAGGCACAAAAGGGAAGGGAAAGCAAATTATTTAAAATGTCAGAAAAGCCAAGACATTCATCTTCCCTGTCACAATTTGTTTTTCATTAATAAAATATACATTGTTTTCCACTTAGAAAAGTTATTAGTGGTAACACAGTCTGCCTGAAGCTTTGTCTCTTAAGAAATGAACTCTTTGTTTAGACATTGGGGATAGGGGTTTTGTGCCATTGTCTAATCTGTCAGATTAGATGAGCAAGTGTATTTAGGGGTGCAAAGATGTGCAGCCACACCTGCTGTGCAAAGCTGTGAATTCACAGCTCTTCTGACTATTAAAATGTGTTATGCTGGGAGTTCTTTTGTTGTAATGGAACTGTTGGTGGTTGCATGTTTGAAGTCACACAAGTGTCAGGCCTTATTACAATCATAATAATCACTCCCAAAATAACCTCATATTTTCACCATTAAATGTAAACGTGCAGCAAATTAAAGGCTAAGCACCTAATAGATTTTTGGATGATAAGTGGATTTTGCAATCAAATTTTTCTAAGCAAAAAAAAAAAAAAAAAAATAAGTCCCTTAATGGGGCAATATTCATAGTCCAGGCAAACTATAGTCATTTGAGAGTTTTGTAATAATACAGAAAGCAAACAAAGAGTAGATAACAAAAAATGCATTCAATATTTTGACAGCATAATAAATATATTGTCAGGAGAATATTAAATGTGATCCTTAAAGAATGCTAATTATCATTTCTTTGTTGATGTTTGTGCTTTTCTTAAATGTAATGTAATATTTTATACTCTCAGGTAAATATTGGAATATGCCTAAAGAGTGACAATGTTTTATATTTACTCCTGATCATAGAAATCTTTTCTTCTTTTTCTACAGTTTCTATTATTTTATTTTGCTAAAATTTAACTGCATCTAATAATCTTAAGAAAAAACAAAAATAGATAATATTAACTGTCTCATTTAGTAACTCACAAAGCAATTTCTTAAACCTGCTTTTCTACCTAAACTATATTTTTGATATTGGTATTCTTTGGAGTATTGGTGTTCTCTAAAGATTTTTTGAATTTCTAATAAATCTATACAAATTTCTTCAGTGTAAGTTACCAAAAGTTTTGGCTGAGGAATGGGAAATATATTTTTGAAATAAAAAAAAAAAAAAAAGAAAAAAACCCCACAAAATATTAAACCAAAAGAGCTTCTGTTGTCACCTTTATAACACTAAACAGCTAGAGACAGGTTTAATAGACCCTAATCTAGAGACACCTTTTTAGGGACCTTAGACCTGAATGGCCTCATTAATTCAAATGGTACGTGCCAGTTCAGAGGTATCCTAAACCAGCCATTACCTGCATAAACAGGCTCTGATGCCAGTGTGGCACGTACATTGTTCTCAGATCAGAATTCCTCACACTCGATGGCTACGATTAGAGAAAACCACTAAGATATAAGAATGTTTTTCTCTGTAAGTACTAATGAAATCTGTTCATGAGTTATAGCTTATTCTCTGCCAAAAGAGATTTTAAAATATTTTTTAATACCATCCTGGAAGAAGATAATGCAAAAGTAACAGAGAAAAGAAATTGCTTTAAAATACTGAAATATGTTGACAGTCTTCATCTCTCAAATTGTCATTTTACCAAGACGAGTTTCCCAATTAGGTTGTTCTCATTTGACAATCATCACAATACTGAGGCTCAGATTGCGTACTGTGTAACATCTGGATTGTCCTGCAGATGTAGCAGGGTGACAGCTTCACACATTCCTTGAAAAGAGGTGTCCACACACTGACAGTTAGTCATCATTCAGAAAAGGAACAAAAAATGAAATGGAAAAAAAAGATGTGCCTTTTGACTCTTTATTCGGGCTACTCTACGTTAGTTACATTATCTTACAGCAAGCAACACAAGAACAGTTTTCTGGCACAATTGAAAATTACAGTTGGTTCAAGTTATAGCAAGAAATATTTTACTTTGTGATACAAAAGCAAAAAGTTTTCACTGAAGGCCAAGCTTTATATAGAAAAGGAAATTACAAATAGCTAAAGATTTGGGTTAGTTTAATGAACTTAGTATTAATCTTATGCTACTTATCTTTTTTATTCTTAAATTTCTAATACAGATATTGAATCTGAAACTGCAACAATAATATGAATAATTTTTATTATTAATATTTTTATCAAATCAATGTCAAACTAATTTTGAGCCATTGCTTGTTGGAAGAGGTCTTCTTAATACCAGGATTGTTTGTGTTAAAGTTTTATAAAGTAATAATAAATACTTTATGTGAAAATTAATATCTGAGAGATATGTATTTATACATATATACAAAGAAAGAAAGAAAGAGCTTTTCTTTTTAGGTACCATAAACTTTGCCAGAACCCATTAATATTTGTTTTTGTACTCACCACTTTGATAATATGTGTTTTAATCCCATACATGTTTCTCAGAATCCTATGTCTTTGTTTTTAGTACCAATTTTGATCTGAATAGGCAAAATGCTGATGATATTTAAAACTTTCCTCCACAGATGACATTTAAAGAAAGGCAGATATACAAAGATTGGTTTCGCTTTCCTGAAATTACTGAATGTTTATTTTATGCAGTGCTTCTTTAGGAGAGAAAAGGCATTTTATAGAAGATATATTTTTAAAAATGTTATGCAGACTCTTGTTTTGTTTTGCAGTATGTCTAGTCCAGCTAAAAAGATTCAGTCATCTGACTTACATTTTTGTGTGCTGGATTAGTCTTTATGTTTGTTTTGATAGAAAAGCAGGCAACAGCCTATTTCATGGACAATAAATTCAAGATAGTAATGATGAGATAGCATTGCTTCAGCTAAGTGCACCCAGATTGGAGGGTCACATATTTGACCTCGATCTAGTGTGGTCCTTAATGAATCTATATACTTGATTAGAGTTACTGTCTTTTTATGGCTCAAAATAGCTTTGCATGGAGAACTAGCTCATCTTAAATAGAGTTGGGAGAATCATTTTGCTTTCAACACATCTCAAAAACTTTTCCAAAGAGTTCTAAGTGCCCACTTTAAAATTCAACCTCTGAGAAAACTATTCTAAACTATACTTCCTCTGACAATTCTGATGTTTTGTTTTACAACCTTCATGACACAGAGAAGAAATGCCTCTCTGTCACCTCATATTTGTAGGAAAAACCCTGATTTCTAAACTAATCAGCAGAATTACTGAGATGTATATTAAAACCACAGTCTTGCAGCTCTGACAGGATGTTTCAAAGCTTCCTTGCCTAAGCCATTTCATAGAACAGAATGGAAGAATTGACCTTGGCATATTATATTGAGAGATTTGTATAAGTAACAGTTCAAAAAAAATCAGCAGTGAGAATTAGAACTCAGAGCCATCATAGATGTCCTTTGTCCTCTTTGCTTTGTTTCCTTTCTTTCATTTATTTAATTTTAATATTCTATCAGCTTCAAAATAATTTGCATTTTTCTAGGACTCTAACCACAGATATCAGTGCTATGGTCCGTTTTGCATGCTGTGCACCTCCTTTTGTATGCACTGGTCTTTTACAGTTTCCCTGCTTTCCAGGTGCAGCTCTCTTCTTATCTGTGCTTCTAACTCCATCTATCTGTCTCTCTGCTTCTCTGGTTGCATCGCTCACTCTTAATTCAAGGAAGTGATTCCTTACTCCTTGTCATTCTCTTTTTTCCTACCACTCACTCTCAATCTATCAGATCCTCTTTCCTGATTCTGTGACTATTCTGAGCTCATGTGTCTCCCTCATTCCATTCCTCTTTCAGAGATATGACGGAGATTTTTTCTGTCTTCTTTTTTCAGGGCAGCTTTCAAAAACTCTTCTTTTCCTTGTTTATCTTTTCTCTACCATTTAGTCTTTTAGGACTAGGAAAGCAGACAAAAGTAGACTGAAAAATACCAATTCACTAGACTCACTCCTGAATCTACAATGAGAACAAAATAGTTGGGATTCAAATTTTATTTTAATGCATGACTTTATAAACTATAGAATGCTTTCATATAGTTAATCCCCCACATTCTAAAACGTGTTGGCATATAACCTTTCAAATATATGAATTTGAATGGCTATATTTGATATATTTATTTCAAATAAATGTGCCAAAATAGTTAAGTCAATCAAACAATATTAGATTTTTCATGTAGAATTCAATGGTTAAAAGGATATTTTTTTTGTTTCATAACATTAACATTCCTCTAAATCTTCCAGAATAATATAGCTTAGATCAATTTGTATATCCTAAGGGTTAAAAATAAAACAGAAATACAACTTTAAAAAGGGATTACTGCATCTATTCTAGAACTTCTCTCTTTCTGGGTTTACAAACATGATACATTTTTGAGCATGTGCCACCCAAAGGAAGGCTCTTGGAAGTTGCCATATACTAGAAAATGTAATCTCATATAATTTCAGTTTTCAATGGGAATTCTTTACTAACTCAGTCAAAAGAACCTCTCCTTAAAAAAAATAAAAAAACAACTATCCACATGTGGATCTACAGATTCCAATGAAAGTGAAAAATAAATTTGGGGGGGAGAGCTTTAGGAGAGTAAAAACTCACATTTTAAATTGAAGATACTAGAGCAATCTCTACCACCGCTGCAACATGATTTATAAATTAATATTTTTTCCTCAGTGAGTTATTGACATGAGCACCCTGCCAACAATTACTAGGAAAAAAAAAAAAAAAAAACCCTGAAAGATATAATTGTAATTCAAAAGGAAATAAATTGATTTTCCTTTGCTATATGTAATTGCCACATAAGTGGGCCATAAGCTATGATGCAGGTAACACCCACGTCTTATTGTAAGTGATCTCACATTTCCACAGTCTAATTTCCCATACTCTAATAAACAGAATGAAATATTTAACATCATGTTACAGTTGTTTTCTCCCACCTCTTTTTGACAACAATTCGATAGTTCAATAACCTGTAAATTTTTATTTGAAGAGGATTAAGTGTTATTCTTTTGAGTGATAATAATCTATTTTTCTGTCTTGGCAGGGATACATTAACCAGACTGAACTCTGAACACATTTTTATTTCTTACCATAGCAAAGACAGCCAGATAGCTCATTAAAATATATCAATGAATAATAACTTCTTCCTTTAAATTAACTAATATCTAAGTTTAATGAAGCTCAGTTTATAGTGATTTTCTGGCTGAAGTGCTCTTCTTTCTGCCTAATTATGTGCACAGCTTTCAGACAACAAGGAGTATCTTTAACATTAGATAAGAACCTGGACTTTTATCTCAATCAATAGTCTTTAGCCTTTGAACTTGTGTCAGTGGAAGACCAGTCCGTCGCGTTCAGTTCTACCTGACCTCTTTTTTCTTCTTGATGCATGCTGCCATTTACAAAAGAAACACACACATGCACACACACAAATGCACATGCACATTCACACAGGCTAATACACACCCATTCACACACCTAAGATATAAGCAGGCAAACTGTTTAGATTATTTGTGTGGGTTTATACGCGTGTGCGCAAGCATGTGTGGGCAGGATCCTTTATAGCTGTAAAGATGTGTGACTGTAATGATGATGTTAAAATTTTCTTGTTTCCTTTCACTGGGCTTTGTGTATCTCAAAGGAGCCCCATATGGTGCTCTTTGTCCGTGTCATTACCTCGTTACAGCCACTGTCTGCCAGCCAAAGGTAGACCGAGCGCTGCAGCTGTAGACAGCGATACAACTGGAATTGTCTAAGGTCAACAGTGCCGTAATTACTTTAAAATGTCAGCGTACAATAAAATACAACAGTTCATCTGGCAGAAAGCAAATTAGCTTTGACCATAGCGTAATTACCCTTTTCTCAGCACCATTAGAAGAGATCAAATCTCCACATTCAGTGTTTGAGGAAAGGCCATCAGAGTACACTCTACCTGACAAGGATGCACATTTGCCATTTTGAGATGTAATTAATTGTCCCTATAATAGAAATTTTTATATTTGACTCTGGAATTGAAATGTGTAATAACCTGGCTTCTTCATTTTAACTATTCTGATGCTGGAAAAAAAGGTTATGTTTTGCAAAGTACAAGTAGATAGTATCAGTATCACTCAGAACATGTTTTTCAGTTTGATAACAATTAGTTCTACTGAGGTAGTGATTTTTCTGCAGTGAATTCCAGGCATAGTAAGAATGATACTAATGTCTAGATCACATTAGAGGAACCAAATTCAGAAATTAGCATCATTACACTCTTCCTTTCATAGCTTATTTTTCTTCCTTGCATGTGTATTTCCTATGTGGCTGGGGTAATGTGAAGTGAAGTGGCATTTAGACTTATTAAAGGCTGATTTTCGCCACTGATCTTCATCTACACCTCTACGTCATCCACGAGGGCAACCTAGGTCAAAGAGTTCCCTTCCCCCATCTCTCACAGGATTAATGTGCCATTTTCCCAAGAACATCCTCTTTTTTCAAAGACATTTATCATTAATGGTAGAGAGTACAAATGCACCAAAGATACAGTAATTTGATTAACTCAGAAACAAACGGCAAGGAGCTGACCAGTGACAGTCCTGTAGGGCAAAGACTTCACTGCTTGTTGACTTTCATTAATATTTAAGGGCACCAAAGATGCTCTAAGCCAATTTGAAATTGACTTAAGGTGTCTGAGCAGCATTTCTCCTTGTGTCTGGTGTAGATACACATGAAACAGCTGTTTTGTATCAGAAAAGTCTTCCACTGTATTTAGGAAATTCTACCACCATAAAGATGTTTACATTTTCTCAATGTTTCATGCACTGTGTTGTGGGCTTCTTCATAATATTTCAAATGAAAGCATGGTCTCTTTGTTCAAAATCTCTCTTTTGAATACAGATTTTCTGGGGTGGGATAAGGGAGAGGGAGAACTATCAATGCAGCCACCAAGGAACTTTGCAGTTGGCAAGAAATTTCTTAACATGACCCCTTCTTACTGAACCATTGCTAGTTTTAATGTGCTAGAGCCAAAATATTAAAGAAGATTTCTGGTAAAATCACTGCAGCATATCATTGATAAGTTTATCTGTTCAGAGCAGAAAATTATGGAACACCCTGGGCTTTCTTCCCAACTGCTGAGGCTCCTTTGTTCTTCCTCAATGTCATTTACAACTCTTAGATCATTTTACAATGTAATAAAACTAAGGTCAGGAAAATATTTTAAAAATAAGCAAAATTGTCAGTTAGAACTTTTAAATAGGCAAGAACATTTAGGAAAAAACGAAAATTCGTTTCTTTGAGATCCATCTAGTCCTGGATTAAATGAAGATGAAGATGCCTGTTGATATATTTAATGAATAATTTGTAGAATTCCAGGAAGTAAATATTACATGGTGAACTTGGAAGGACCTAGTTAGTCTGACACTTTTAAATTTGAAAGACTGACCAAACTGGAACTTTCAGCTGCCTGTGAATGGATGAACCAATGACTTGCTGCTACTTTGAAAGAGAAGTTGTTTTTTCCACTGAGTAATACTTGGAAGAACCTTTGGAAGGCCAGCCTCTGTTTCAGGCCTCCTATGAAACAGTCTGAAGCTTTAATTAGCCTGGAATTTAAGGCCTTTCACAATCTTACCCAAACCTACCCTTATTCTCACCTTTTCCAATGCAAATTTATCTACTTTAGCTAAACTATCTCCCTCTGGGTCCCCTGACCCCCAGCCCCATGTTGCAATGTGTATTTCCACCTCTTTGTCCAGGATGCTCTCTCCGTATTACTTATTACCTCACCAGTAAAACTAATAAACCACTCTGTTTCTCAGTAGTATGTCCATATTAATGCTTTCCTTGTCCATGTCACAGTTGTATCTTTCTCTCCTGAATATCAAAATAGTTTATTAACTGTTGAAATAATCAAGCAATTATATGAGTTTAAGATAAACCTGTATTCCTCCTTCTCATTTCATTTGTATAAATATTTTTAATAAAATAATGAATTATTCATGATGGCAGGGATCACATACTATATGTGCTTGCATCCACCACAGGGCTACTATAGTGCTATGCACATCATAAGTATTGTATAAAGTTTTTGAATGAATTAATTAATTTGTTCAAGAATTCGAAAAATTTGGAAAAAATCCTGAATCAATACTGTGCCAGTTTGAATGTATTGTGTCCTTCAAATGCCATTATCTTTGATGTAGTCTTGTGGAGCAGACCTTTTGATGCTGATTAGATTTGCTTGGAATGTGCCCCACCCAGCTGTGGGTGATGACTCTGATGAGATATTCCCATGGAGGCATGGCCCCACACATTCAGGGTGGGCCTTGATCAGTGGAGCCATATAAATGAGCTGACTCAAAGAGAAGGAACTCAGTGCAGCTGTGAGTGACGTTTTGAAGAGGAGCAAGCTTGCTAGAGAGGAACGTCCTGGGAGAAAGCCATTTTGAAACCAGAACTTTGGAGCAGATGCCAGCCACATGCCTTCCCAGCTGACAGAGGTTTTCCAGACACCATTGGCCATCCTCCAGTGAAGGTACCCAATTACTGATGTGTTACCTTGGACACTTTATGGCCTTAAGACTGTAACTGTGTAGCCAAATAAACCTCCTTTTTATAAAAGCCAATCCATCTCCGGTGTTTTGCATTCTGCAGCATTAGCAAACTAGAACAAATACCTACATAAAATTAGTGTATTTTTGTGGCATGTGGTAAAAATGATTAAGAAAAAAACAAAATGTTAGATTCCTAAATCCAAACAAGCATTTCTTCAAGTTTTTATATTAAATCCATCCATGACTCAAAAAAGAATCAATTTGTTTTCTTTTGATTCAGCGGAATAAACTAAATACCTCAAAATGAAAACACAATGTTCAAATACTACAAGTGACACAGATGCCAAGTAAATGTAAATCAAAGCTAACAAGTCTTGGTTTGGTAACATTCTTGGTATCTAGAAAAAATTAAAAGCAAACATTCTTGAGGAAATCACAAAAATATATTTATCAAAAGATGTTATAAAGAGAATATAGGAAGACAAATCTTGAAATAAAAAGATAAAAACCAAGATTGTGGACAATAGTTAGAGCTAATATGTTCTTATAGAATTCAGCCTGCCTTACAGAAGGCAAATAAACTGTATTGAAAACAATGTACATCAGTTTCCCTTAATAAACTTAGCAAGTAGTCATTTAAAGGCACACAATTACTCATTTGATAGTTCCTCTATATTGGTAACCAACATTGTTAAGGTTATATTTTTTAATAAAATATTTCTTAAAACTATAGGTCCACTATACTTTTTCCTGTAAATATTGACATCTGAAAGCATGTCCTTTTCAATTAAAGTCATTAAATCTTTCTTCATTTAAGCTGAAAATACAATTGGACACCCAAAGCCTAGTGAGGAGCTTCAGATTGAAGAATAAAGACAGGTTTGATGAGGAATTCAAGATGTTTTAATTTGTGCATATTTATCTTTTCACCCTTTCCTCAAAACCACTTATTTGGGGGCTATTTAATTTTACACATAATGCTTAGCAGTCCTAGTATATTTTCAGAGTAAATTTACTTATCTTCTCTCAGAACTATTTCATACCTTTACATCCCTTGTTAAACTTCAGAATCTTCTGCCTCTTCCATTCTCAGCTGATGACCTTGCTTCTAATTATCTTTTGAAAACCATAATGAAAGGAACTTCCACTTCTGGCCAAGATACAATAACAGGGGCCACATTTATTCTCCCCCTCCACATCCCAAAACCAAGGAAGGAAAAAATGTACACCACAACAACAAATAAAAGCAGTTTTCATACACAGGAGATCAAGCAACAAAAGACAGTGAATCCTACAAGATGGGAAATAAGTTAAGTCCTATAACTGCCACACTTTACTTCCTTTAGAGGGATTTGTGGCAATAGTACAAAGAGAAGGAAACCAGGGAGATCCCAGCATACTCCCTAAGTTGAAGAGACAGAGCTGAGAGTCTGGAGAAGTAAATATAGGCATATTTCCCAGGGCAGAAAATCAGAAAAGAGATATCTGCACAAAGGGAAAGCCTGAAGAGCTGCAGGGACTATGGGGTACAGTAATAATCAGGGCATGCATGTGAGGAAACTGTCCAATGCCAGAAACTGAACCATCTGAGAGAATTAACAGGAACAATGTTGACACACAGGGTGGAGAACAGTGCCTGTTCCCACTGGAAAGACTGGGAAAACTTATTAATTCTTGAGGCACCGGAGTAGAGTACTCAGGAAGGTCTTGCCTCAGAAAGGAGGAGTTATTGGTTTTAGACTAAGCATTGTTCCACATCTGCTTTAAAACGTCATGGAATAAAAGACCTACAAGGATCAAACTGTTTCCAAGACACTTACCTTCATCCCAAAGCAAAACTCAAGAACATTTATAGGAATACAAAATATCCAGCAAGAACCAGGTAAAATTAACAACCAAAGATTACCAGGCTTGCAAAGAAACAGGAAAACAAGACACCTAATGAATAATTAATCAATCAAAACTGACTCAGAACTGACACAAATGTTAAAATGAACAGACAAAATAATTAAAACAGTTATTATAACTCTATTCTGTATGCTAAAAAGGAAAGAAGAGGCATGCAAGATATAAACAAACAAACCAGCAAAACAGAATTAAACTGTAAGATAGAGCTAAAATATCTGAGATGAAAAATAAATTTGATGAGATGAGTGGCAAATCAGATGTTGCAGAAGAGGTTAGTAAAATTGGAGAAACAGAAACTATCCAAAAGTAACACATAGAGGACAAGAATATTAAAAAATGAAAAGAACATCAGACAGCTCCATTTGGAACAACTTCAAATGGAAAAAATTAACATACAATTGGTGTCCGGCGCTTCTCCGCCCCGCCTCGAGTCCTCGGTCGGCCGGCGATGGGGACCAGAGAGATAAGGGGAGAGAGGGTGCGGACAACGTCTTACCCGGAGCACTTGTGATCACTCAGGACTCGCGGTGGTAAAGCAGATAAACTTTTAATGGGACTAGGCAATCATCATCTTTACAGGTTCCACCCGGGGCGAGACACCTCGGGGGAGAACAACCTCGATGCGGCCGTCAGGTACGGCTCCTTGTGGGCTGTCTCCCCGAGCTTTGCCCGGGAACTTTCTTATAAACCTTGCGTGTATCCAATGGGCTAACGCCACGCACACAAGCATGATTGGTGAATACAGCGGGTGGTTACATACATCAGAAGCCGGAAGCAGGATGTGGGCGCCATCTTGGCACCACTCGATGGGCGGGGGGACTTTGGAGCAGGTTTACAGCGCATGCGCTATGCCCGTCCCGGGAGACGGCTCTCCACAAATTGGGAACCCTAAAGGTGGGTAGTCAGGGGCACATTTGAAAACAGAATGGCTAAATATTTTCCAAATTCGATGAAAACTATAAACTTACAAATCTAAGAATCATTCATGAACCCCAAGCACAAGAAAATAAACATGAAGACATTACACCAAGGAATATCATAATAAAACTGCTCAAAACCAATGAGAAAAAGAAAGTCTTAAAATGAGATAAAGAAAAAGACATGTTACCCATGGTAAAAAAGATGGTGACAGATCTCATCAGAAATAAGGAAAGCAAGAAGACAGAAGACCAGCATTTTTAAATTACGGAAAAAAAATTCACCCTAAAATTATAAATGCAGTAAAAACACATTTCAAAATGGGCAAAATAAAGACTTGTTCTGGAGGGTTAAAATAAGTCATCCAGGTAGTAAGAAAATTGTATAGACGGTTCTATATAAAGAAATGAAGAGCATGGAAAAGCTAATTATATGAGTAAATATGTAAGACTTTTTTTTCTTATATTTCTTATATGAATCTCTTACACAGGTAATCAACTGTTCAAACCAAAAACATTGTATAGTGAGGCTTATGAGAAATATGAAAATAAAAAGTACACCAAAAGCATGAAGGCTGGGTGGAGGAAAATGAAAGTATAAGTTTGTAAGTTTCTTAAACTATATGTGAAATGATTTACTATCACTGAAGGATAGGCTGCAGTAAGTCAAAGATGTATACTTACTACAAAATCTAAAAAATCACAAAACAGTTATAGAAAATTAGTGCTGTTGAAGGCTAGTATATCCTTGTTGATTTTCTGTCTACTTATTCTATCAATTATTGAGTATGTGGTATTGACATCCCCAACTATAATTGTTGATTTGTCTATCTTCTTTGAAGGTCTCTCAGGTTCTATTTCAAGTTCCCGAAGCTCTGTTTTTAGGGGTCTAACATTATTTTAGGATTGTCATGTCCTCCTGATGAATTGACTCATATTATGAAATGACCAGTCTTATTATCCTATAGTATCTTTGCTCTGAAATCTAATTTGTCTGATATTAATTTAGCCATGATAGCTTTCTTTTGACCAGGACTAATATAGTATTTTTTTCATTCTTTTACCTTTAATTTATGTGTCTTTATATTTCATGTATGAAACATTTTATTTCTTTTTGAAGGGAACTGATACAATCTGATAAAGGATACCTACAAAAGACCCAAGCTAACAATATACTGAATGATGAAAGACTGAATATTTTCCCCCTAAGACCAATAAGACCTGGGTTTCCATGCTCACTTCTTCTCTACAACCTTGTACTAGAGGTTTCAGTGCAATCAAGCAAGAAAAAAGAAATAGAGGATAACCATATTGGAAAAGAAGAAAACTTGTCTTTCTAGATGAAATGACCATAAATAGAAAATTTAATGGAAACTACAGAAAGCTAAAAGAACTAATAAGTGAGTTTAACAAGGCTTCAGGATATAGGATAAATAAAATCAATTGTATGTTTACATACCAGCAACAAACAATCACAAAATTAAATTAAGAAAATATTGTTTAAAATATTATAAAAATATGAAATACTTAGGAATTAATATAAAAAAATTGAGACTTGCACATTAAGAACTATAAAATGTTGCTGAGATATTTTAAAGAATGCCTAAATAAATGGAAATATATAACTGGTTCCTAGGTGGGGATGTGGGTGAGGATATGGAGGTGTGGTTGAGGCTATGGAGGAAAGGAATTGGCCCATGAAAAATCCATCAACGGCTCCTCTTTGTTCTGCTGCTTATCATTTCTTGTAGTACTTGGAAACACCATGGCTCTGAAGTATACCTGTCCCTGGACTCTGCAACTGAGAACAGTACTTCTTAAACTGTTGGATTGGATTCCTGCCAATTTCAATTTAAGAAAATACAGAGGAGCTAGAGACCATTAATGACAGCAATTAATGACCTCCTTTTATCTACACCCTTGTTCTAGTTTGCTAATGCTACCAGAATGCAAAACACCAGAAACGGATTGGCTTTTATAAAAGGGGTTTATTTGGTTACACAGTTACAGTCTTAAGGCCACAAAGTATCCAAGGTAACACATCAGCAATTGGGTACCTTCACTGGAGGATGGCCAATGGCGTCCAAAAAACCTCTGTTAGCTGGGAAGGCACGTGGCTGGTGTCTGCTCCAAAGTTCTGGTTTCAAAATGGCTTTCTCCCAGGACGTTCCTCTCTAGGCTGCAGTTCCTCAAAAATGTCACTCTTAGTTGTTCTTGGGGCATTTTTCCTCTCACAGCTTCTCTTGAGCAAAAGTCTGCTTTCAATGGCTGTCTTCAGACTGTCCCATCATCTGCAGCTCCTCTCTCAGTTCCTGTGCATTCTTCAAAGTGCCCCTCTTGGCTGTAGCTCCTCTTCAAAATGTCACTCACAGCTGCACTGAGTTCCCTCTGTCCATCAGCTCATTTATATGGCTCCAGTGACTCAACTCAGACCCACCCAGAATGGGCAGAGCAACACCTCCATGGAAATCATCCAATCAGAGTCATCACCCACAGCTGGGTGGGGTGCATTCCAAAGAAACACTCAAAGAATTACAATCTAATCAACACTGTTAACATCTGCCCACACAAGATTACATCAAAGATAATGGCATTTGGGGGGACACAATACATTCAAACTGGCACAACCCTCTTACCCTATTACTCTTTAGCTCCTCCCACTCGAGCTCTGGACCTGGCCATGTGACTTGCTTTGACCAAGTGGTAAAATCTATATATCAATTTGATGTCTTCAAGGTGATTCATGTCTAAGCAGAATTTAGCATGGTTGACACCTTTTCCTTCTTGAAATACTTTGTTCACTTGGCTTTCCTCACGCTCTCCTTGTAATACTCCAACTTCACTGACAGCCACTTTTCACTCTCTTTTGCTGACTCCTTTTCCTCTTTTAGACCTCTAATTATTGCAGTTTCCTAATATTCAGACATAGACCCTCTTCTCTAATCACAATCTCTGTAGGTGATTTCATACAATATTGTCATTTTAAATATCATATATTTGCTGATGACTCCAAATTGTGTGCTTTTAACTCCCACCTTTTTCCTGAGCTCCAGACTTACATATTGAATTTGGATATTTAATAGTCTATCTAGACTAATATATCCAAAATAGAGTCTCGTGTGTCACAACTCCCCAAGTCAACTCATTCCTTTTCTCAGTAACGGCATCTCTTTTCACCCAGTGGCTCAAGCCAAATTCTAGCACTCATGCTTGATTTCTCTCATTTTGCCAAGTTCTATACTTATCCATCATCAAGTCATTTCAACAATATCTTCAAAATATATCCAAAACCCAATCATTTTTCCACCCTTTCCATCACTGGCACCCTAATTTCAAGCTTTTGTTATTTCTCAGTTGGACTACTACAAAAGTCTCCAAACTAATCACCTTATCTACCCCTTTGTCTCCCTACTGCTTATTAGAGTGACCTTTTAATAAAAAATAAACCAGATCATGCTTCTTCCCTACTTAAAGCCTCTTACCAGTTTCCCTATAATCTTGGAATAAAATCCAGATTCCCTACCATGGTCGCTGATGCTCTAGGTAATACAGCTCCTGCCTACTTCCCTGTCCTTTACCCTCTTCATGCTGCCCCTCATGCAATACACTCCGGCCACACTGGCTCATTCTCTTGTCCTTGTAACACCAAGTTCATTATGGCCTCACAACTTTCATACTTGCTGTTCTCTGTCAGAAGCACTTTTCCTTTGTACCGTCTCATGGCTAATTATTGCATTTTCTGGATCTGAGCAGAAATTTCACCTCCACCGAGAAGTCCTCCCTGATCACCCTATTTAAAATAGGCACCCTCATCCCGGTCATTTTCTATCCTGTCACTACAATTATTTTCTTCAGAGCTCTATGAATGTCTATTCATTTGTTTATTTTTGTCTTTCCGATGAGTGGCAATCTCCATGAGAGTATTAACTTTATCCTTTTTCACTACCCCTGGTATCCCAGCATTTAGAACAGTGTTTTGGTGATAGTAAGCACTTAACAAATAACAAACACGTACTGACTGTTAAGTGAATGAATGAATATCTGTTATACATGATGTGAATATCATGCATTAACTATTTTTTTCTTTCTCTCTTTCTTTTACTCATTCATTCAAAAAATAAAGGGATGTACAATAAAGGCCAATAGGAAATTTTTCCTTGTGAACTTGACAGGGTTATGCATTGTGTGACTTTTTTTTTTAATGTAGAGCCGTTATAGAACCAGAAAGACCATGATGACTTCTTGTGTTAAGAAAAGTGAATTGTCTGATTTATAACTTATTTTTCACAAAATGTTTCCTATGGTTTCACTTATAGCCTACTGAATCCATATAATCATGTCACTGATTCAGGCAACTGCTCACAAAATTACATTGTCTAAGAGATGGTGGATGGCCTAGACCTGTATATCTTTTAGAGCAGTTAGTTGCCTCCCCTTCTTTGGCAAAATACATGTAAAGTCTATGTTCTAAGTACCACTTTTTGTTCATATATTCTTTCAAAATTGGCCATAAATTAAAAGTAATATTCCCAACCATCCAACTTCTCCAAATGTGAGAATACTATCACCTTCTAATATGTAGGCTTAATGTACATTCTTCCATAAATGACATTACTCTTATTTAAAAGCCAGTTCTTGTACATCTCCCTAAATAGAGGCATGTATTAGCAAAGTACCATTGGAAAGGATCAGGTACATATGCTTAAGTGAAAAATGCAATGTCAGAATGAATTTCATACTGATCCAGGGTAATAGAGAAGGGCAAGGGAAATCCAAACACATGGAGACCATTTGTTCCTTCAAAGCACTATGAAGATCCAAACCTTCAGATAAAAATGTATGCGCTGCCAACTTCAAAGGAGAAGAATTAAAAAATAAAAAGCAACAATTGAGAATTGTACCTTGCATACGTAAACACTTAGTGTGCACATGTGTGCTGGTATGTCACATACATATAGCATACTGATGTCAAACTATATTATCTTAATGGTTGAATTAGAAGATAGTTGCTAAAATCTCTGAATTTATAATGTTTTGTGTTCATAAACAATTTCATAGGGTTCCACAGAAATCCTGGCATATTCAACATTTAACATTATTTACATTTAATTAGGCAAAATCAAATCCTACAAAGTTGGTTCATTAGATTTCTCCAAGGCCAGTTGTTTATGTAAGCACTGAATCATTAATATGCAGCTTATTCCATAATTATAAGGCTGTCAGATAAGAAACCTGCTGCTTAGGACAGATAAAGAAACATGGAGATAGTCACAGATATAAACCCCAATTCACACAGCAAGAACATTTGGAAAAGTCTTGCATGAAAATGTGAATCACTTTACAGATGTGAACAACAGGGACCCAAATTGTGTACTGAATATCAAGCTAATGTTTATTTTTTTTAAATCCTTTTTCAAATGGAGAATCAAGTAGAAAATGAATTAGAGAAATTATTTATTTGAATTAGCATTTTTACTTATAGAGTTGATTACAAAGCTGGAAATCAATTTTTTTTTCAGCGTAGATATTTAAATGAAGATGGGCCCAAGTTATTTATCTTCCCTGATGATAATGTAACCTAAAATGTTGCCACCTTGTTTTTCTGAATAGTATTCCCAAACAATAAGTCTTGGGGTGATTTATAAATAGGCATTTCTACAGGTCTGTTGAGTTATTTAATGAGAAATAACTGTGGTGATTCTGTTTGCTTTCATCTTTATGTAAAACTCAAACAATGATACTCTCGATGTATATTGATTCTTGTATCCCTTACTCCCAACTCCCCTTCCTTGACTACTGATAGACTTCAGCTAACTTCCACATCTGATGCTTGTTCCGGTACACATTCAGCTGAATCCAGGTAAGGCTTACAAGTTCCTCAGTCCCTTTTCCCAAGCAGGCCCTGCATTAACTCTTTTTACTTTGTCTTCTGACAAAAGAGTTAAAAAAAAAAAAAAAAAATCATGCCACTAGAACAAAACCTCTTTTGTCACTTCACCTTTTTCCATCCATCTTCCCTTAATTCAGTGTCAAACTTCCCGTGGCTTGAGTAATTGAACCCTTAATTCTATTCTCTTTTAGAGAGGAGATGCAAACTTCCACCTCTCCAGTGCGACAAATGTGATATTATTACTAGTACCCAAGAGGTCCAGTTGAGAAAAAAAAAATTCTTTTTGTTAAACAAATGCATAACATACCTGTCCTTCTTGGAGTTTCACAATGTTAATTAATATATTAAAATTGCTGAAAGTAAAGCAGAAAAGCAACTTGGTTTTCTTTGTTAACCCAGTGTTTTCCAATCTATTTGGACACCTAAAAGAAAATTTGGGCAAATGGGTTTTAAATATATTGAAGCTATAATCTCACACCCTGGATACTCCTTTAATGAATAACTCCAAGAAATAAATAATGTTTTTATTTTTACTCTATGTAGTCCTCTCATCCTCAGTGATTTTCATATATGGCCTCTTTAACATCTAAGTCTCACATTTCCTTCCTGCTTTCTTTAATTTGACTTTTCATTCTGCATTAACTTTCTCAACAGCAAGGCCATGTTCTTTATTTTTTACCTCACAATAGTACCTTAAATTCCAATTTCTGTCTTCAACACCAGTTGCTTTGCCTGACTTACCTCCACTCATAATATTCAACAAACAGAACTCTTTAACCATTTGAAGAACTCGAACTATGCACACCTTCTTCTTAGCCCAGTGCCTTCAGTTGCTTTTGACAGTGCTGCCCAACTTGAACTCCATGGCCAGCAATTTTAGGGCTGCCCTTCTTCTCTCTTAGGAAGCCATTCTTTCCTTAATCTTTCATGGCTATTCTTCTTCTCTCATCTTTCATTTATTTTCTTTTGTTTCTGCCTCCAAATTAGTATAAGAACAAAGGATTATGAATACTGAATCTCTATATAATTTTCTTCTTAGTTGCTAGGGCATTAAAATAGCTAGAAGGAAATAATTGAAATCATGGAACTCTAACCCATAGCATCCTTTAAGATTTGTTCTATAGCTACTTGTTAAATTGTAATTTGAAAGTTATCACCTTTTTTTATACATGTTATATTTAACAATAAGGAAATAGCCAAAACTATGGTACTGAAACCCATAAAATTTTTGGAAATTTCCTATATAACTACTTGTTAAATCATACTTTGAAAGATATTATCTTTTTTCATATATGTTATATTTTATAACAAAGAAATAACTGAAGCTGTGGAACTGTAAACCATTTGAAATTTGCTCTCTAACTACTTGTTAAATTGCACTTGGAAAGTTGTAACTTCTAGGTATATATGTTATATTCTACAATAAAAAATATTATTAATTAAAGAATAATTCAAAGAATCTTCCAGATACGGCCCACTTTAACATCACTGGCCTAGTTGTTAGTGGCATACTAAATCTGTAACAGTGGCAGGATGTTAGACATTTACTGTCTTAGTGTTGGCAATGGTTTGCACAAAAAATAATGGTTTGGGAGGAGATACTTGCAACTCAAAGATCTATGTCCACCAATATACCTTCATCAATTACAGATCCACCTATATTAGTGAAAGTATCCCCATATCCAGTTCAGAAGAGTTAAAGGACCAATTTCTCTCACCTTTTTGAGCTTTAGTTTGAGATTCAGATTATTTCCCTCTTCCATTCTTTGACTAGAATGATGAGAGGGAGAGACAGGAAAAAAGAAAAGATTGTGAAATTGTTGAGTTGAAGGAATGGGAGAAATTTAAGACTTAAAGAGTTTCCACAGAAATGGTTTGAATAGTCAGAAATCAATATGCATATTATATTCCTGGAAGGAAAAACTATACCTTAGAAATGGAAACAATCATAGGTAGCTTCAGCTAATCTACAATTAGGGTAGAATTCTTCTTGTTAGTAAATATTCTACCTACATGCTATTGAAAAAAATAATCTCCTGGATACTTTTGGGACACTTGACAAGAATCATCAATATTTGCCCACCTCCTCGTTCTCCTCTTACCCCTCTGACTCCTCTTTCTTCCTGTTTACCACTTATGACATTTCTCTAAGATCAAATCTAATCTGTAGCTCTTCCTCTCTCTCTTGATGATAATATTTAGTCTCACAGCTGCAGACATTACATTAATGAACTTGATTCCCAATGAATTGGCCTGATCTCTTCTTTCAGTTATGGCCTCTAGTCTCCAACTCCAGGGCTTACATTATTACCTCAAATTAAACTGGTTAAAGCAAGTCCATCCATCCATCCAACCCCACCCTGAATTCTCCTTCTGTGATAAGGTTATCTTCATTTTCATAGTTTTTGCATTATGTCAATAGCAGCCCAAATGATTCTTCCACTTTTATTCTCTTCCTTATTTTGAACTACCCTTTATTACATTGTCAGAGTCATCTATCTTAAATAACACAGATCACTTCCCCACTCATAGATGTTCAAAGACATGAAATAGAAAGCAAACATCTTTAACCTTCCAATTGGACCGCAAATAATTTGGCTCCTTCTTAACTTCTCAAATGTGCACCTCATTATTCCTTACACATAACTTCCTTTCAGTTAATCCCCTCTATTCACCTACCTCAGAGTATGCCTTTCTCATTTCCATCTGCCTGTGCCTTTCCTCCCCACCATCTCCACTCAGTAATTTAATTCTATCCTTTCTTAATATTCAATTCAAGAACCAACCACTTCATGAACCTTCCAGGACCACCCCTGGCTACAGTTACTTCTAGTTTCTCTGAGTTCTAAAGCACCTGTGGCTTACACCATATATATGGCACTAAATAAATTTGACTGTGTATTTTTATTTACATTTTCCTGTGTGTGCATGGTGCTCTTTTAATATATTGTGTTCCCCAAAGCTTCAAGCACATCGAGTTATAAAATAAATGTGGTTATATGAATGAATAATATTCATTATTCCTGGATCCTTAAATAAGGTCACAAAGGAATTTCTGAAATTTCAAAAGCAAAAATATTCAGTATCATTTAAATAATAATCATTTAAAGAATGATGATCCAGGTATTTCACAGTGACTCCTAATTTAGTAGGATACATATTTGAGAGTAAATTCCAGGCTAGCAGTAGCTTCATCTTCCTTATCTCCTCTGTGGCTGTCATGTGATCAGTTTCAGTGCCATGAACACCTTACTGCATAAATGAGACAGCAGTATTTTCAGGTATTCCACACATTTCTGGAACTGAATTAGATGAACTTCAATTTCACAAAGAAGGCACCCCTATCATTTTGAACGAACAAACAAACAAAACAAACACACACAAATAACCCAGAACTTTAAAACGAGATAAGACAAAAATATAAATTTTTGAATGAATAGAAGAGTCTCATTAAAAAATGTGCCTTGGAAATGAAATCTATCAATCAAAAGCCTTTAAAACATGTATCTATTTTAGTGTAGCAGTTCTCTTTCCAGAAAATAAGGAAAGAATCAGATGTTTTTGCATAGGTGTATTACAAGGATATTCATTACTGCACTATATATAATAAGCAAAAGTAAAAAATGTCATAATGTCTAATAACGGAGAATGCATGAAATAAATTAAGGTACATGTAAACATTAGCATATAATGGAAAGGTGGTCACATCTCAAATTAAATTCCAAAGTTATTCTATTGTGACCATGAATTACTTGTATAATTTTTAGAAATCAACTTCATCTACCTTTGATATACTGATAAAGAAAACAATGTATATCATGTCACACTTCAGAAGAGGTAGTTGATGAGTTCATTTACTAGACACAAGGATTCATTTTATATTTTATATTCAAAAATTATTAAGTAACTTTATGAAGTTATAACTACCTATAGTTCATGCACCTCATGTTCCCCACCACCCACCAGCAGGTCCAGGGTGGCTCCAGCTTTCCCTGTTATGTTCAGAGTGATCACCTTGTTTTGTTCAAGGACTCCCTGGGGCACCTGGTCCACAGAGACTTATGCTTGATCATGGGCTCCACTTAAGGAGTCCTAGTTTGCTGAATATCAGTGAAATTCTAAAAATAATTTTAATATAAAAAAGCCAATATAGATGCCTTCCATTAAAATTATATATCTCCTTAGAGAACGTAATGCAGGTACACTACATTGATTTCTGCATTAACTTCCACTTAGGAACCACTGGCTTAAAGGTTTAAATAATTTTATTGTGTATTACTCAGACAAATGCAACACCAATGCATTTTAATAATATAGACCCTACCAAAAAATTCAATTTAAATAAACTCTTTTATAAATAGAAAATAACCATTAATAAAGCAAATAAAAAAGGACTATTTTCCTGATTTGATCTTTTGTAAGTTGGACACACAAATAAAATTGTTAATTCTTATTGTGATTATGATGATAGTAGTAGCAATATTTTAGATCAAATTGAAATACCTGTTTTGGAGTTAATATTAGTTTTGTTGAACTCATTTGAAAGTAGTGTAGATAAGTATTGCTTTTACAAATGTGTCTATAACAATAATTTTATAAATCTTAAACAAAGCAGAAACTTGCATCAAATTAACGTCTTTGCTAAGACTTGAAATTACTTTGTAACCAAACAATTAACTTCATTCTTTTTGCTAGACAAACACTTAAATACAATAAGTTGTAATTTGGATAAACGAATGTTTAAAATGTTTTCAAGTGTTTAATGCCTTTTGATAGATGCTTTATTTAAAATTCTGATGAGCAAAAAGACACAATTTGTTCTTATAACATTATTTTTTGCAAAGTGTCGTTCCTAGACTGCCTGCATCAGAATCACCTGGGTACTTGCTTTTAAAAAAATGAAGACTCTAGTCTGAATTCTGAATATTGAAAAATAATATGTAAAGTAGGATCTGGATATTCATCCACACTAGCCACAATTAAGTCTGAGTATCGGTGCTCTGTGAAGGTGTTCTTACAGGAAACCTAACTGGGAACTCAGAGGCTAGTTGTAAAATGTGTAGTAAATAATCAAGAATTTAGAGAATCTCAGAACGATAAAAGAACTCTCCAGAATCAGACTTTTTAGGATGTAGCAATCAAATCAATTCGCTGCTAGGGGAGCTTGAAAGCAGAGAAGGGTCCGTAGACTTAGAGGAAGCATGGCCCTGCCAACACTGTAATTTTGGACTTCTAGCATCCGGAACCACGAGATAATAAATTTCTATTTTTTTAAAAGCCAAGTCTGGGGTATTATTCTGGCAAACTAAGACTCTGACATGAATGCATTTATAATGTTAGTCCAAGTATGATCTTTAATCAAGAAGTCACACTATTTCATGCAGTAAACTTCACTGCCACTAACCTCTGCCCTAAAGATTTAACAAAATATTACCAATATGGATTTATAGGGGCTGTAGGATCCACAAGTCTTCAGGTCTCAAAAGGACAAGAAAGAACCAGTGGAAAACTTTGGATTGTATTAGAAGACAATTAGTTTATTGTTTTAACCTAAGAATTCTATTTCAGTATTTACTTGGCTGCCAAGCATAAAATAAACTATTATGAGTGAAAAGTGGTAGGAATTATTTCTATGACTTAGAAGTTATGTTTTAAATTACATTTCATTTTATAGATTTATTTCATCAATATTTGTGCTACAGTTAAATGTAGAGTTTATATAAACAGGAATTCTTTTCTTCGCAAGAAACAAACTTTTTTTTTTTTAAAAGGGGGGATGGCTCTTACTATAAAGATAAAAGTGAAGATATACAGTTGAAGAGGCAGTCTAAAAGTACCCCAAGACAATAGTCTCATTGTCATTCATTTTTGCTCCTTTTTGACCATCGAACTTTCTCATTTGCAGACTTCTTGTTTGCCCCAATTTACATAATGGAAAAGGTCACTTTCTGTTAGCTGTCACCAACAGCTTTTGAAAGAATCTGATCTGCTTTCTCTACCTGTGTCCAACCATATTCCTTCATAAGTGGTAGTCCCACACGCACTAATTTACTTTGAACCGATGTTGGGAGTTTATGAAAGGGATTCTGATTTGTCCCTTTTGGATCTGGGCCTACTTTTAAACCTATAGTTGGGGGTATAGGCAGGGATTTGAATGAAGAATGGAGGATGGGGAGTAGGGTGGGAATCACATTATATAAAGATGATTTCAGGACCCCATAGGGGTGAAAGGGAGGGCAATTATCTAAGTCATCATCAAAAACTGAGGAAACTAAATCATAAAGATTCCTGTCACAGAGTTGATGATTTTCTAGGAAAGCCTGGTTTCCTGAAACCATGAAAGCATCTAAAGTTACTTGATCTATGTTCCATAATAAGCAAGGGGTTTATACACATCTAGTAATTTTTTCTAAATTGTAGGAACAGGTCCTTAAGGGATACACAGCATAACAGTATTTACAGGAAATTTTGGTTAGGTTGGTGGTTGACATACAGTATTTCATTTTTTCCCACCACTCAATTACTACCCCCATTTTACAGATAAAGTAATTGAGGTTTAGTAATCACATACATAGTAAGAGATGAAGCCGGGCATCTAAACCAGGTCTATCTGAGTCAAAAGACCATGCTTATTCCATACACAATTCGTATTTTCAAACCAAAGTGAAGTTTTTAGTAATCAAAGGTAATCTAATCAAAGATATTAGAGCTATATCTAACATAGGAAGTAGGGTGAAATAGGGGGAAATATGATGGAAATAATGCTGCATGCACCAGAAATCTTCTCAGTGTTTTAGAGGATAACTGTCGCCCTATTCCTTTACCTCGATCCAAAGAGGAGATGAGAGAAAATACTTTCAAATCTCAAGAATAAAGTTGGGAATTTGAGTTGTATGGTGGGGTTACTTTAATCATTGGGCAGCCTAAAATAATACGTGACCTGAACCACCTTCTTTACTTGACTAACTTAGGTTCTAGGAAAATTTGATTTCATGTGTATCCTTATTCCGAGTGTGGGATGTGTGGGTAAAATTTTTCGAGGCTGCTATTTTTGGAACATATGGGCAAAGCTGAAATATATGAACATATGTATGTGTGTTTGTGTATGTATATGAGTATGTATATTTGTATAAGCAACCACATTTTTCTCCGCCCCCCATTCTCCCGCCTTCTTCTACATTTGGAAGATATTTGAAATATGGAACATGTGTTCAGTGGGCAGGCAGTGAGCATTATTTTATAATGATCAACAATTTTGTGCGTGTGTGTTTCCCTTAACAAACCTAAAAGCAAAGCAATTAATCTATTTTGTAGCTAAAAATTATTCCATATGAATTATTCTTATTTTCTTTGTGTGCATACATTATACATTCTCCCATGAAGACAAGAGCATATGCTAAAAAACTTGTTAGGAAAATGTTAAATACATCAGCCAAATAAAAATTTGCCAGTGGTTCTAAAAAAAATGATGGAGGGAGGGCAGACAAAAGATTTAAGACACACTAATATTAATAAGATAATTAGAAGAAGTAGCGGCATTATTTTAGGACTTTCTGTTGTAGAAGCACAGACTGCAGAAATTGGGTTTGTGCGTGTGGAAAACAGTGTGCCCATGAGCTGTGGATTTGTGGGTGTTTGCATGGAAGGAACCAGTGATGTAAGTCCCTAAACATGCACACATTTTTGGTATGACAAATATTGGCAGAGTTAATGATTTTCTTAATCTTTAAATACTCAATTATATCAATACTGGGTCATATTCGATAATATATCCAAATAACAGTAGGTATAAAATTATGCATTTTCCTTTTCTCTAGTAATACATGTTTTCTCCAAAATTATCCATAGTTTATCATGCCTGTGCCAGTTTGAGTGTATTGTGTCCCCCAAATGCCATTATCTTTGTAGTCTTGTATGGGGCAGAAGTTTTGGTGTTGGTTAGATTTGCTTGGAGTGTGCCCCACCCAGCTGTGGGAGATAATTTTGATGAGATGTTCCCATGGAGGTGTGGCCCCGCCCATTCGGGGTGGGCCTTGATCGGTGGAGCTATATAAATGAGCTGACTTGGGGGGAAGAAAGAGAGTGCAGCTGGGAGTGATGTTTTGAAGAGGAGCAAGCTTGCTGGAGAGGAACATCCTGGGAGAAAGCCGTTTTGAGGCCAGAGTTTTGGAGCAGACGCCAGCTGCCTTCCTAGCTAGCAGAGGTTTTCCAGATGCCATTGGCCATCCTCCGGTGAAGGTACCCGATTGCTGATGTGTTACCTTGGACGTTTTGTGGCCTTAAGACTGTAACTGTGTAGTGAAATAAACCCCCATTTTATAAAAGCCTATCCATCTCTGGTGTTTTGCATTCTGCAGCATTAGCAAACTAGGACAATGCCTTCCTATTTAATTTCACAAATTAATAAACCAAAATGGCCAAAAAATGGCCTTGATGTTGGTAAACTGGAGCTTGGATGGTCCATTTAAAATCTCCATATCCCTAACAGGATGGATGATCAAATGCTTCCACCAGCAATTTCAGAAAATGGACTGCTGAAAACTAGATTATAAATTAATAAGAACAAACCTTTACTAAATAACTATTGATTAAAAACTCTTGATTATTTGTGCATTTAAACAATTTATGGCAGCCTAAGTATGTTATATGATGTAAAGATCTCACTCTTTGAATTAGGGCTCTTCAATAATGTTTGAAAGTCTTGAGAGATTTTTTTTTTTTTTTAGTGTAAGCTTTGACCTGATGGTCACCTTTTATTTAGAATACAACTATTTTCTAAATATGAAGCATAACATAAACACAATGTAATAGGTATAATGTACATGTATGCTTCAAAGAATAGTAGCCATTTGTTTTCAGTGACTCTGGGGAAACAGAGGTGAGGAAGAGATTGTAATAAACATGCAGTACAGTCCTGTACCCAGTACACCTCCCTGCATTCTGGCAGTGCTTAACATGAAACTATTTTCTCTCAAATATCCTTTTCCCTTTCAGTAACTCACGAGGATATAGCCAGCCTCAATTATTCTTCCTTTACTTTGAAAATGTTAACCTGCATCTTTTAAAAACAGCAATCAGGACAAGATTAGTATCTTTTTAACACAGTAATAACACACGTCAGCCTGTTACCCCATTTCTTTGCATTACAGTTCTCCTATTACAAACTCACAAGCACTGTTTTTTTAAAAGCACCTTTCAAGTACCGTGCCTTTCATTGAAATGTGGCTGCTACTGTGTACTTATTTTAAAAATGGCTTGACAGAATTGCTAATGTTCTCATTCCTTCAGGATATTTCCTAATACTTGTAGCCTTTTCATGTTTCTAATTAGGCCAGTAATGGTCCCTGAAGTTAAACCAATTAAAATTATTTACTGTGACACACAGTGTGGAGATAATTATCTGATATCTGAATCCAACTTCTGCTTACTTCGCAACATTACTTAATAGAAAGCAGAGAAACGGATGCCCATGCTTTCATTTTCCTTGTCTACCAAATGTGTTTGCCCTATAGCAAATTGTTTAAATAAAGCATTAAAATCTTTGTGGCGCTAATCAAAATGTTTAAAATCCACTCGTACTCCCTTTATAGTTCTGAAAAGCATACAAAACTCTTACACATTACCTTTTACATTATAGTTGCTGACCAATGTGGTATTATAGTCACATTATGTACAGATAATGCAACTTCTGCAGTTTCTAATAACCTTCCTTTCCTTTCTTTTTCTTTCTTTCTACTCTTTTTTCCCTATATATATTTTTTCTTTTTAGCATTTCTCTTATTTCCTTTTCTCTTTATCTTTGTATCACTTTGCTTTGTTTTATTATTTTGTGGTTCACCAAAAGGGGTACAAACCCAATGGACTTTGAAATATGTTTCAAATACACTGAAAGGTAATTCTGTATAATCTAAACTGTTATTAGAGCATTGAACGAATGAAGTTAAATTTATTATAATTTTATCTTTTTGCACAGGGATGTATGTTTTTGAAGATAGAAAGGTTAAAAAAAATATATTAATTGAGGGCAGAACTCAGCAAAAATTCAGCTTACATTTAATGTAAAGCAAAAGACCTTCAAAAATGCACAGAACGAGTAAATCATATTGTGAAGCAATGCATTTCATTAAAAAATTGGCTGCTGTCATGTGGAGAATTTGGACAAATGTAAAGACTGAGCCTGTAAATTAGATTTTCATGTGCTGTACTTCAATGCCAAAGTGTAGTCTCATAAAGAATTATAGTTAGGCACTTTGAGAACATTTAACCCATAGTCCCAATGCAAATTATTCCAAGAGAAAAGAGTTTCATGCCAAAATGCCACCTTTAGACTGGCAATGTAAAGGTGGACATTCACCTGATCTTAGGGTGGATTCCTTCACTGTTTCTTGCTTGTTATTTAAATATTCATGAAAACTAGTACAGACATAGTACAGAAACAGATATATTTTCCAAGTCATCTTGCGCTTAACTGGAGGTCCCTGGAAGTCTGTAGTAACTTCAATTTGAAAAACAAATTGCAACAGGGAGAAGTTAGGCAGGCCATTCAACTCAGAATCATAGCCAGGGAACAGGCTGTTTGGGGAAACTCCAGCTCAGGTCTTGGCTTTAGAATAGTAATGGATCAGATTTAGGATTCTTGCTTATGAGGGAACATCTGACATGTCCAATAATTTACCTTTCCTGATAACAGAGAATGCCTATCCATTTTCCCCATATGCTTGAGAAGACATGAGGTCAACAAAGTGCAGAAAGAGGCCTGGAGACCTCTCAAAGAATCTTCTGTACAAACTCTGCTTCCTCTAGTAATGGATTTAATCCTAGCAAAACTAATGTGTGTTTATGGTGGTTTGCAATTGAGGAAATCAGAGCTCCTCCTCCCATAACATTGTATAATTTGCACATACCTTTATTAACACAACCAGCTTATTGCATTCTAATTATTTGTCTAGGTTGACACCCTAGAATTTAAACAACCTTAGGTTCTCGTAGTATTTACCCTAAGTAGAATAGATGCTGTTAAGTAATTTTAATAGCAGTCAGCAGCAGTTCTTCAAGTTTAGTGACTTCCAATCCTTTTTGGAAGTAGGTGGGGTTATTCATTAAAAAATAAGAAACTGCAAAAGTTCAGCAAAAATGGTTTTTCTAACTGCTTTTGTTTAGCTAAAGTTTGCTAACTCTATTTTATCTTTTGATTTTGTTTCATGCACAGAATTTTGTATTAATTTATATGATGCCTTAATTATTTTTTCAACATTAGCTTAGTCTCAAATACTTTAGGATTATGGTCCAAGTAACCATGACTTGTAAAGCATCTAACACACATTTCTTTAAAGAATAAATATTCAAGTATTAAATTTGAATACAATTCCAGAGCTCTGGATTCTGGGCTGTAAATACAGTAAGAACTCAATAAAAGTGTTTTTATTGTTGTTGTTTTGCTGTTGTTTTTTACACTGAGCTCCAGAAGTTTTATACAATTTTGATCAATACTTTTATGAATGAATTTATCTATGTTCCATGAGAATACATGAGTAAAAGAAGGATATGACCTTTTCTTGAAAGCTCTAAGTATTAATTTAACTCACCAACTAAACTTTAAAAGTTTCAAACCTTGCTATTATTGCACTACTTTTCATCTTTTATTCTATTTATAAGCATGAAGGATACTGCTAGTAATAAAAATTATTTCCCAGACTCATTCCAAAACAAAAGGAATGACCCTTATCTATGAATAGTTTTATTAAACATGAAACTGATAAGGTGCAAAGAAGAAAAAATTCCCTCTTGATGGACCTTTATATCTACTGTGTAGAATATTTATTCCCTTAGATAAAGTTATGATCAGATTCCCTAACCTGTTTGCCCATTGTTTTGTTTTTGTTTTGTTTTGTTTTGTTTTTTTGGCAACTTCAGTTGATTTTAGTCTCCAGATACTGTTATTTCAATGATTAAAATATCAAACCTGGTGGCATATCACCTAACTCCTTACTCATAGGCAATGTAAACATCCTCCCTCACTAGGGAGGAAGCATGGTGAGACTCCTCTCTTTCTTAGCTCTAATTTCTACTCTCCCAGTTCAGTTTCCTTTCATATTTTGCTCAGCTGGGGAGAGTGATTTAGCAGAAAGGGCAGTATCTTATAACAAGACACGGTCATGTATCAGGCTAGGGAGATTTTTAAAGCTGGCTTTTGATCTCCTGAGCTGCTTTTGTAGATTTTTCAAATACTGTGTTGGGACCTTCCAACTGCAACTCCCGTGGTGGAGGGCAGTGGGGATGACTTTTCTCTTAGGGCACCAACGCTAGGCTCCTGTGTTGTCCCTACACAGACTCTGTTTTGTTGAGGCCACGGCTCCTTCCCAGGGCTGTCTTGAGCAGAATCTCATTTGAGATGTCTCTGGACTCTAGGCATTCAAGTCTCTGAAACCAGAATTTCTGTGCAGGTGGTTCAAGGCCAATTTGCCCCCAACTGGTTTCTCTGCTCTTCTGATTCAGAGTCCCACAGCTTCTCAACTTAAGATTCCCAAATGGAAATTAGATAGGAGCTCACCATACCTCTGACTCTTGTAATTACAACAGAAAAGCTCTTTGAGAAATTCCTTTAAAGCCTTCTCTGTGGTCTTGAGTTGAGCAGGCAGCAGCCTCTAGGCATCTCCCATAGAATTGAGTAAGTGATAAAAAGAAAGAGGGTTGGAAAACTTTTATAACATTCTCAGATTTTTTTCTCCCCAAATGTTTTCTTTCTGGTGTTCTTTGACTGTGATCTTTTATTACTTGCCTTTGGATATTGGATAAAGGGTCTCCAGACTAGTTTTGAGACATTCCTCTTACAAATCTTCTATAGGTCTTTGGAATACAGGAGAGATGACACCAATTCTTTTGTTCTTGACCTTCACGATCTCATCTCAAATTGAGAAAAAGAATCCCATTTTGCCATTTGGTTACTTTGTAACAGTGACTTTCCGGTTACCAGAGGAATGACATTTGCTAGTCTCACACTCAAAAGATTTGCATTTGAAGAAGCAAATCATCAGATGATTTTCTGATGTAGCCCTCTATAATTAATAGAAACATCCAAGTTGAATTTGTTTTGATCCCCTCTATAGACACATTTAGTCCAAACACTTTGATAATGCCCTTAGAATCAGGAATCTTCTCCAGCACTTCAGTGACATGTTACTCCAGACCTTCATTTGTCAGCTTTGAGAAAACTTCAAGTGGTGCAAAAACTTCAGCACTTAATCATTAATCTAAAAATGCAATGGCAGAACCTATCATTCTTTATTGACATATACATCATGTATATTTGCCCAGTTTAATAAAGAATAATAAAAATAAATGCCCTCAACCCAACAAGAAGACTAAAAAACAGAATGCCAGTAACTTAGAATTCTGCTCTGTGCTCCTCCAGCATTTTTCTCTGCCCACAGAGGTACACAGTCTCCTAAAATTTGTGGTAATCATTTCCTTGCTTGACTTCAGAGTTTTACCATGCATACACTAACTCTCAAAAAAAAAAATGTTCTTTAGTTTTGCCTGGTTGTACTGTAACATAAGTGGATTAAATCAATCTTTTTCTCCTTGCCCCCTTTTTTTGTTCTATTTCTTACTAGACAATATAGTAGAGTGGTAGGGTGTGGAGATATTGACAATATAATGGAGGGGGGACAAACAAAATAATTAAGTTACATTTTATTGTGAGTTAGAAGTTGATAAGTCCAGGAGGGGTGTTGTGGACTGAATCATGTTCCCAACAAAAGGCATGTTCAAATCCCAACCCCTGGCCCTGTGGATGTGAACCCATTTATAAAGAGGACCCATGAAGATGTTATTAAAGTGTGCCTGAACCGAATGAGGGTGGGCCTCAGTCCAATACAGCAGAAGTCTTTATAGGCAAAGGAAAAAGAGAAGCCACAGGGAATAGCCAGAAGCTGGATGTAAGAGAACCTGGAAGAAAGAGGAGAAGGTGCCATCATGTGCATTGCTACGTGATGGAAAAGCCAAGCATTCCCAAAGAGGGCTGGCCAGTGAAAAGATACTGAATCCAGAAGGAAGCAAGCCTCCTGGCCTCTGAAACTATGAGCCAATAAATGCTTATTTTTGAGCCAACCTGTTGTATGGTTTTGTTACAGCAACTAGGAAACTAAAGCTCAGCACAATAAACAATTTTCATATTGTTTTATGTGGGACAGGTTACAATAAACCTGCATTTGGGGATTGATGAAATAAGTGCTTTTCAAACTGATTTCCTTTTTCATTTCTTTCTTCCTTCCTCTGGCTTTAGAGTTTTTTTTTTGAGCGCACAGTTCTGAAATGGAAGGATTTTTGCCTATTTATTCAGTCAGGTTTTCTATTTCACTTTGGAGTCAGATTTAGCAGTTTCTGATTTTCTAAGTATTTGTCTGTTTTACACAATTTTCAAGTTTATTGACACAAATTTGTTCATGATATTTCATCCTTTTTACCTCTATTGCTTCTGCAATTATTTATATTTTCACAGTAAATATTGTTTACACATGTCTTCATTTTCTTCTTGATTTTAAAGGTTGTTGTATTTTATTATTCTTTTCAAAGAAGTTACTATTCATTTTATTGATTCTTTCCAGTTAACATTGGGTTCCTATTTCATTATTACCTGTTCTTTATTATTTTTTTCCTTTACTCTCTTTGCATTTATGTTTTTTTAACTTTTAACTTATTTATTTTTCACTTGTTTCTAATGTAACCATGTAAGTGAATACTGTACATTGCACTTTAGTTTGTACTATTAAATATTTTCTATTTATACTATTATTATATACTATTCTGTGTATAATTATATAGTGTTATATACCTTTTTCAAATTTTTATTTCTAATTGTTTTCTAAACTTCATTATAATATATCTTTGAATACTTGAGTTTGTTAATTTGTTATTTAATTTCTAATGCATTTTAAGTTATCTCATTATTGATTTCCAATCTAATTGTATAGTGGTCAGTGCATGTAGTCTTCATGATAATGATTCTTTTCAATTTCTTGAGAATTGCTATTGGCCTAGTATATGGTAAATTTCTGTAACTCTTTTCTGTATATTAATGTGGAAACAGTATTCTCCAGCTGTTTGATGCAGTACTATGTTTGAGCTCATTAATTTGTATCATGGAGTTCATAACTTTTATATCTGTTTGGATTTTTGTCTGTTTGATCTATTAATCACTGAGAGCAATGTGCTAACATCTCCCTGTACTATGTTGGATTTAATAATTTTCCCTATCAGTTTTATTCAATTTTTGCTTTATGCATTCTGAATCTGCATTACTAGTTGCATGCTATTTTAGAATTATTACATTTTCCTAGTTAATTAAAATTTTTAACTGTAATGGCTGTCTTTATCATTAATGTTGTTTTGTCTGAAAGACTATTTTGCCCAATAGTAACATAGTTATATCAACATTCCTTAAGTTGGTATTTCCTTAGTACTCGTTTTCTATCCAATTTTCTTCCTGAATTCTATATCCTGATGTTCTAGATTTGTCCTTTTTAAACATCATAGAGATCTATTTGTTTTTACCCATACTGACAAACTTGATCTTTTTACTGGTGTGTTTAGTCCAAGTATATTTATCTTAATTGCTGGTATATGATTTCTATTCTATTGCCTTATGGTTCCCCATTTCTCTAAATTTGTCGATAGTTACATTTATTTATTTATTTATTTATTTGGCATTCTAATATATTAGTTATTGTTTTCAGTTTAATCAAAATTTTCCCACCTACCGGTTGGGTAGTTATATGTTTATTTCTATTGTTTAATGATACCTCTAGAAATTACAATAGGTGTGTTTAAATTAAAAAGCATAAAATAATCCAAAACATTGTCCTTCATTGGAACAATATTAAGACCTTAACATCTTTAATGCCTGTAAATCCTTCCCAATTTATATGCTATTGTTCCAATATTTCTTTTTTTTCTTAACTCCATGGATATTATTGTATGAATATTAAGTATTTTTAATATTTACCATCTTTTTACCATTTTTATTTCCCTTATTCTTCTTGTATGGTTTTTATTTATTTCCCTTACCCTTATCCTTTTATTTATTTCCCTTATCCTTCTTGTGTGGTTTTTTGGGACATTTTTCCTCTTTCTTGATACATATCTTTAAATATCATATCTCTGGCAAGAGAGGATCTGTTGGTTGTAATTTGGATGTTCAAATCTAAACATTACATTATACATCAATTCTAAAAATATTTCATCTACACCTCTTCAATTATTGCTTTTCTTCCCATTCTTACTCTTTTCCCCTTCTGGCCAACTCATGCAATTTATGGAGACTGTCTCACTGTTGTCTCATTTTCCCTTAATACCTTTTTTTTTTCATATTGTCTATCTCTTTGTCTCTCTGTGATACATTCCAAGTAATTTATTTAGATCAATCTTTCAGTTCACTTACACTCTACTTTTTCTACTATTTCTTACATGTGTAATGAATTTCTAATATCCATGAATTATGTTCACTCCTAAAAGTTCTGTTAGTTATTATTCACATTTTTGTGGTAAATATTTTGGCAGTGGAGTGGATTGTGAGTAGGGAAGGGAGGTTTAATAAAGGAGTTAACACTTGAACCGAGCCTTATTGAGTGGGTAGAATATTTATTTCTGAACTTCATATTTTAAATTATTTTGCAACTACAAAAAAGTTGAAAGAATAGTATAATGAGTCCAATAAACACACATATATACTTTAAAGAGTTTTTTTTTTACTTTCAGAGAGAATTATAATTAAATTTTCCATCTTGATTATTCCTGCTCTTTCATTTTAAATAGTTAACATTTATTTGGCCTAAATTTAAGAATTGTTAACATGTCACACTTGCACACTTGTAATCTCTCTACACACACACACACACTCACACACACATACATACACCTGTGTATAATTTTTACTATTGGAAAATAAGTTGTCATATATGACAATTTGTTTCTCAATACTTCAGCATGTATCTCCTAAAAAGATATTCTGTACTTAATCACAATAATGATATATTACCCAAGAAATTAACATTAATAAAATATTATCTTTACAATCAATATTCAGTTTTTTCAGTTGTATCCAAAGTGACATTTTTAAACTGTTTCCTTTTCTTTCAACCCCAAATTCAATTAAGGATCATATATTCCGTTTGGTTTCCATGTCTCTAGTATTTTTAATCTAATGCTTTCTCAATGGTGGGGAGATGCAATTTTGTACCCAGGGGACATGTGGCAATGTCTGGAGACATGTTTGGTTGTTATAATTGGGAATAAGGGTGGGGAGTGCTACTGGCATCTAGTGGGTAGAGGCCAGAGATGCTGCAAAACATTTTATGATGCATGGGTTAGTCACCCACAATGAAGAATTATCTGGCCAAGCAGTGACCATCTGATGGGGTTGAGAAACCTTGATTGAGAGCAGTCATTTTATCTTTTTTTTTGTCTTTCATGACATTGATATTTTCAAAGCATCGAGGACATTTGTCTTGCAGAATGTTCCATGATCTGGATTTGTTCAATCATTTCCTCATGATTAGATTCAAAGTAAATATTTGTGGCAATGCTGTGCTATTGATGATATAGTAATTGCAATTTTATAGTCCTCAATTCCTCATTATTCTTTCAATATATTTTTAATTTACTTAATTATATTAAATATCTATTCTATTATTTGCAGCTTTTTTTAGGCCTGCAGTGTTTTGTGGCATTTCTTGGCTTTGTTGTTTATTTCTTTCAACTGATTCTCAATCATAGTGTTTTCTTATTCACATTGCTTTTGTGATTTTTTGATTATAAAATCATATCCATTGAGTATTTGTGGGAATTATTTGAATCCAGATTTAAAGAGATTTTTGTTTTGTTTTGTTTTGTTTTTTTACTTTCAGAGAGAATTAAAATTAAATTTTCTATCTTGATTATTCCTGCTCTTTCATTTTAAATAGTTAACATGAACCCTGAATTATGAACCCAAATATATATGTCTGATTAGATAATCTCTGGAAAGACAGAGAAACATTTATACTGTCTTCTCCTTTTGAGCAGAATTTTACTACTTCATTCACTGAGAGTGTTTTCCTTCTGGGATTTGATTAAATACTGTAGTCACCAAGTTTTCTTTTTATCCTGCATGTGGTGGTTTGAAGCTTTATGCACCCCAGAAAACATGTTCTTAAATTTAATCCATTCCTGTGGATGTGAAACCATTGTAAATGAGAACTTTTGATGAGATAAATTCAGTTAAGGTGTGTGTGGCCCAGCCCAAAAAGGATGGGTCTTAATCTTATTACTGGAATCCTTTATAAGCTAAATGAATTTAGACCTGAGAGAGATAAAGCCACGGGAAGTAAGCTGAAATCAGTGAAACCCAGAAGAGAGGGGAGAGATCAGGAGACACCACGATATGGCTTGCCATGTGATGGAGGATCCAAGGATCATAGGCAGCCAGCCCCAGAATTACACAGTCTTTAGGGAGAACGCATTGCCTATTATGATTCCTTGATTTGTACTTTCTTTTAGCTCAAAGCTGTAAGCTATTAAATTCCGATTGTTTAAGCCAACCCATTTCATAGTATTTGCTTAAGCAGCCTAAGAAACTAAAACTCTCCACTAAAGCTTTGTAGTCTACTCTCTGTACTTGTGTAGATACAGGCTCTAGGTTTCCAAAGATTGATGTATTTCTCATGACTAACACTGTTAATGCTTGCTTACCTCCCTGATTTTGTGCTTTCTTGTTGCCTTGGGCCTCTAAGAACTTCCCTTACTTTCCTGAAAGATCATCTGTGCATTAAAAAAAAATATATTTTCTGTATTTTACTCAGCATTTTAAGTATTTCCTAATCTTTCCCGAGAATTTCTTGAATATATTTCCACATTATGTTAGAAACGGAAGTCATTTTATTCAGTCCTTAACTTCAAATAGACATTCCAAGATTTCCACTTTGGACTTCCATGCAAATGAGTGGTATTCTAAGCAACATGCAGGAATAGAAACATCTTTCTGCCATTGTTCCTGTAAAACTGTCCTAAAGAAACTGTCAAAGTGAAAAGTGACATCACTTTTAGTTTTTCCTATAGATTGTTGTTTACCACCTAATCAAGATCAAAATTTACCCCTGTACCTGTGTTGACGAAACCCTTGCTATGAGGTAAATCGTTCTTATTTTTGTGTCCTAATTAATGGGATATATATATATATATATATATATATCTTTCCTGCCTCAGATGTGCCATTTTTATCTGGATGCCTGCCTGTATTATCTCGCTGTCTAAATTTTACTTTTTGAAAAGCATAAAATTTATTATAAAAATGTTTTTGTGGAAGAAAAGAAGTAGATTTTATTAGACATCCATCAGATATTTTGCAAGTCATTAAATGGTAATTAAAGTTCTTGCCCAACACAACATTCCTGGCTTTCATCCAGAAGTACAAGATATAACATTAGGACTTGCTGGCACACAGATGGTATATAAAGCCATGGAAATAAAGAGGTTTTCTAATGAGTGAGGAAAGAAAGTTGATCATGTCCTAAGATGTCAGGTGCCACTAATATCCAGTAACAACCAAGGAAGAGTGGGCATTTTCTCAGGTAACATGGAGTCATTCGGTGGCCTTAGGAAGAACATAGTCAGTGGAATGGCACACGTGCAAAATGCAAAGTCAGATTAGAGGAGGCCGAAGAATAAATGGTGATAAAGGGAGGCAGTGCGAGTAGACAACATCTTTCAAATTTTAACTCAAAGTTAGTGGAGAGGTAAGTTGTAGCCAGAGTGTAATGTGAGATCTAGAAAGTTCATTCATTTGTCTGATTGTTTGTTAAGACAGAATGAAATAACTACTACTCCTGAATGTTTGTGGAGATTACTCAGAGAAAAGAAAGGTTGAAAATGCAGGAACAGTTTCTCAAGAAAGTGAGAGAGGGCTAGTTATATAGAACATGTCTGAGGATAAACTATCATAGGTTAAATAATGACTATATGTCTGGTGCTAAACTCAGATATTTAAATAGATTATTAAAGTTAATTTTCACACTGATTCCCTGGGGTTAATATTTTCTCCAGTTTATAGTGAGAGACTTCAGGTTTAGGGAAATTAACAATTTGCTCAAGCTTATAGAACTACTAAGTGGTATAGTCATGAGTTCAACTGTGTCTGTTTCCAAAGCCTTTTTTTTAAAAAAAACTACCCTCCTGAATTGCCTCTTTTTTTAATCTTTCCAACTACCCTGTTAATTAGGGCCATATTAAAGAAATACGATTTCCTCCTGATGGTAAAATGTTGAAATCAGAGCAGAGATACACCAAGATAGTGGTTCCCAGTCTTACAACATTTGGCCATGAACCAGCTGAATAGATTAACATAATAGAATGCCCCTCCCCGCCCTCACACACACTTTTTGGTTTTTTCTTTATGCCCTACTCTTTGCAGTTGCCATTCTCGTTCCTGAAGCTCGTTTCTCTGAGTCTTTATACAGTTATGATTGTTGCTTTCTTTTGCCTCAGATATGAGCTTAAATGTCACTTTCTTGGAGTTTTCTTTGACTAACTTATAAAAAATATACCTATAGCCTCTGTTATTGTATCTTGTTTATTTCCTTCACTGCTCCAATTACATTTTGCAATAACGTAATGTGCAATGTGTTCAGAAGTTAACAGAATGTAAGCTCCATGAAAGCAAGTATTTATTTCATCTTTCATGTTGCTCATTGTATTCACAATACCTAGTAGAGATGCTAGCACAGAGTAAGCACGCAATAAATGTTGGTCGAAAGACAATGACATAAACCATATCTTAAGGAAAGATGTCATTTTGAAGGAGGAGTCCACATCCACACCCAGGAAAATATTGAAAATGAGATTCATGGGCAAAGATTGGCAGTTGCTCCAACCCACAATATTTCCAGAGGAGAAACTCACTCTAGCCAACTAGATACAGAGAATTAAGGATCCATGGGCAAGTCCTTGCTCTCACTTCCACTTCCTTGCTTTTGTGATCACTCTGTGCTACTGTTTCCTCACTATAAAATGGAGGTATTAATAGAACTTCTTCCAAGGGATTTTTATTAGCATTAATGAGTTAAGCCAGATAAAGTGCTTCGAACAGTGCTTGGCACATAGTAAGTGCTCCATAAATGTTAGTTACTAATATTATTAAAGTCATCTCTGTTGAGATATGGATGTAATATCATGCTATCTTAGGATGATGATGTTAAAACATTTGATCAATCTAACTAATTACCCCTGGCTTTGATTCCATATTCAGAAAGCAACTCCCAATGATTTTTGGCTACTCTTTTGATCCACAGAGTAAGAATAGTCTTACTTTACCTGCTCAAGATTTCTGACTGTTAGCTTCATTATAAATTAATATTCTTATGAATTGAATCTTATGTAAATATGTTCATACGGGAAAATTGTCTGAGCAGGCTCCATAAATGTAGAATATTCCAGTTCTTTGTGTTAGTTATTTACCTTTTATTAACTAATATGACCCTTTATTCAGAAGCCTTACGAACTTGGAAAACATAAGTGTACTCTAAGAGAATAATGTGTTTTGGAAGTGTTAATAAAAGTAGATTGGGCAGCAGATTGGTGACTTTCTGGATTACCAAACTTACCCTCTTATAAGAGACCAGGAATCCTTTTCCCAGGCAGATAGTATATGAACTCTTTACAGCTCTGTATGCAGAGATTTTTTCTCATTTGCAATTTTAAAATCCATGCTATTCTCTTTGTATTACAGGTGGTGACTAGAGAATAAAGTAAGTTGCTCAAGTTCTTTCGAGTGTAAGCGACAGAGCCTGTATTCAAACTCAGCTTTGACTGACAGCAAAGGCTTCTTACCATATACATAGTTGGTTATAATAATAATAAATATAAGAATGAGCAGGAAAAAAGAAAGAAAAAATGACTAGAAAATTCTCTTTGAAGCTAAAAAAATCATTTGATATACTTGTTTAGTAGTGAGGACTCTAAAAACAAAAGAATTTTGCAAAAGCAAACATTAAAATGATGCATACACGTTCTCTCTCTCTCTCAAACACATACACACTCTCAAACCCTTATACAGATTTGATAGCGTATTGTTGCTAGTTCTTTATATTATTATTTTGAACTTAACACAATGTGGGGTAATAGAATTAATTAGTGTGAAAGGAGAATATTCTTGGTGTAAATTAAAAAGGCATTTCAGACAATTGCCACATATTTAATGTGGTGCCTAGGTTATAGCTTAGTTTGGTAATTGAGTAACTTGGTTATTCTAATGGTTATTCTAATTCTACCTGAAAAGTTTGGACATTAACCTCAGACTTGTTGTGAGCAACAGCTTAATGCATACATAAGTAATGTGGCATTGACAAGATTTGGGGAGCTGAAGTAATGCAATCACGTTGCTGTATAGAATGCTCTTCTGGCTCTTTCTCTTTCTCTCAGAATTCTTTGCTCAGAGTAGTTCCTGAAGAAGAGTTTATGTACATTCCAGCAAAAGCAAGCCTTTTCCTCTTTGGCTGCCATCTGTACTGCTGAGCTCTGTGGACCTGGCCTCATGCTTGCTTCAATTTCTGTAACATCTTTATTAATGCTATAAAAAGAAATTGAATATTAATGAATCCATCAACTGTCATAGAAGCCTGAGAAAAAATACAAGTAGACCAGAGCACAAGGACAGAATTAATTCTATAGTAAAGAAAAATGCATATTAATATATACAAAAGAACAGTACCACAAACAGGTAGACTCAAAAGACTGTGAATGAACACAGGAAGAAAGCTATAATAATGCTAAAAAATACCTAAAGAGTGATCTAAATATGTTTAAATAAATATAAATATATATATCATATATATATAAATTATCTACTTGTATGTAATTTGGTAAGAAAGACAAAAGGACATCATTATTAAAATAGCAGATACAAAGCTACTTTTAAAATTAAATTTGAGGATTTTTTTTTTCAAAGCATCCCTAAGATTTATTCTTTCCTATATATTCCTATTTATTCCACTACTGTTCCTCTTATCCAGTTTTCCCTTCACAGTAATATAGTATTACTGGTTTCCATCCTTCTCTCTCAGTCAGAGCTCTCATCATATGCTAGACTGGCAGTCAGAATAGACTTCTGCAAACATCACTCATTAGATGATCATCTCCTCTGATCACTGCTTTATTTCTTACCACCTGTGCCCTTGGGTTATACCATGTACCTTCCCAGTTTTAAGATATTTCTCAAATTTTTCCGCCTGGGTTTATGTGCCTTTCAGTTCTATACTATTTTCTTGAACACAGTGTTTGTTCCTTATATTTCATTAACTTTTCCCAGATATAGTTTAATAGCAGCTTCTATAATAGAAAATGGCATTCCATGTACAGTTTTTAGTTTGTGTAAGCCTAGATTTTTATCCCAAATATAGTGAAAGAAATTGACATATTTAAATAGAAGAGAAGAAAAACACCTACTAATATATGCTTCAGTAACCGTGAAAGAAGATACAAGGAAAAATGATTACAGTAATAAAAAGAGCATTTTCAAGTGCAAGCTTTGCCATTTAATAGTTGTATGAACTTGAGCAAATTTCTTAACTCCTTGTCCCTGAATGCAAAATGCTGTGAATCATGCTGAATTCACACACACAACCATCCAGACATAGGGGCATTTTTACTTTATAAATGAACATTTCTGAGCAGAGCAAATGTTTCTTAGCCTCTTACCACTTTTCTGATTTCCATTGTCTTTTTCAGATTTTAACTGTTTTCTGAAAAGCCATATTTCCCATAAGAAATCTTCTCTTTTATGAAGTTTGTGGCGATTGTTCTTTTAAGAGTGTTTTACTCTACTGAGAAGCAATAGTAAAATGTGAAGTTTAGATGGCAGAGATTTTGGCATTATAATATGGTCTGTAAGAAACATCCTAAGAAACAGAAAGTTCTGATTTCTACCAGTATACCAATTAAATGACAGAGACAACCACTGAAATACAGTATAGTAATTTCAGATCTTATTTCAAAAATTGTATATATTTTATTAAATAAATTCACAGTCTATACAATATTTCAAAATATGCATTCCATAATACTACTAAATGGAAAGAAATCATGGATAAAAGAAATTTCTTTATGTGTTCTCTCAATGTAAGCAAATGACAAGTAATTCTAGTCAAATGTCAGCTTTCTAATCACCACAGCTAATCAGTCCTTAGCATTCTCATGGTTCTGTGACCAGCAATGGAGTATATGGCCAGTTCTTGCCATTAAGGAGTTAAATACTCCTTAGTCCACACTTTGAAAAAAGTTTTGCTCCATGCCCTTTTAGACAATGACTAGCTGTTAAACTCAAAACTAATTAACATTTCAAAAACTAGTGTTAATCAGTATTAGGAAGACTCTAGGGAAACACTTCCCTACAGAGACCCTTTTCTTTCTTTGCTTTAAAGCAATAACTTCTAAATTATTACTTTAATTTTAAGTTGTGTTTGGCACATAGTACACAAAACTAAAAATCACTAAGCTAAAAGAAATGGAATTGCAGTCCCATTCCTTGTTTTCTAGTCTCTCCACTAGAGGCAACTTCCATCTCCCAGATTTTGCTTGCTCATAGAAACTGATTCTAATGTGTGCAATAATCTTGCTCTTTAATATGGGTCCATAAACTCATACCCATCGAACGCATGAGTGGATACAACTTAATCCCCTACAGCATTTTTCTGTAATGGCTGCTATCTGCGGATTTAGAAGTAGGGCTGAAAGACTGTCAAATTCTATGGGATTAAAGTAATCTGATTTAAAGTGTTGTAATTTTTAGGTTGGGAAAGAGTCTTGCAACAAAAATTTCTGCTCTCCATCACATTTTACACCTTCAGGCACTGATGCCCAAGGTCAGAGAACTCTCCTCACTGATGAGCATTTGATCATATGATGGTAATTAGAGATTTCAGTTTCCTTTAACTAGAGTAGGAAAATAGCAATGAACCTCCACTTTCCCAAGAATTTATATACATAAGAGTTTTTAAAAGATTCTATAGACACATTCAGTAGGCAACACACTGCCTTGTTGGATGCAGATCTGTGTAACACCTTTAATAAGTAGGTGGTAGTGTTTTGGACTCCATGGGCTTAAAGCCTTATTCCTCCACTCTACTGTGTGTCCTTGCAGCCCAGGTCATCCTGCTAAATTCTTGTTTCCTCATCTGTAAAAGGAAGATAATAATATGACCTACCTCATGTCCACTGTGAGGCAGAAAGGAGATAGTGTATATGCTCTTACCTGGCATAATAAAGCTGGGCTCCAGATAAAGGAGTATTGAGATGGTAAATTCAGGACCAAATGGAAAAATCAGTTACTATCACAGAAGTACTACAAGATGCCTCTGAAACCATGGGTGCATTTGTGTGGGTATTTTTTCTTCTTGTAGTTTTATCAAAGAAGCTGTGTGTGACAATATAGATATGCAGTGCTGTATTCCTTGTTACCTTGCCTTTAAAAAATGAAATAAGTGGTTCCAGGGAGTTCATGGGGAAAAAAAAATAATCTGAGAAAGGATCTCATACCCGTGAAGATTTCAAATAGTCACAGTGAGAATGATGAAACTGATGACTCTTACAGGCTGCATCTCACAAGCTGAGTAACAAATATTATCTTGAAGTCTATAATGATCTGAGGTTGTGGGGAAAGCGATACCGAAGACATCTGCTTTGGTCCGCCCAATGTGCTCATCTTGCAGCCCTCTGTGAATTGTCACTCTTCCTGGGAATCTGAGGCTCTGTGTTGCCTTAGTGTAAACTTGAGGGCTTTGCAATCGATTTTTACATTTAAATGATATCCAGTCTGGCAAGTTTCTAAGAACCTTTGTTTTGGCCACCTAAGCCAAAACTCTGTTTCCCCCAAATCAAACTAATTACTAGCATAGCAAGGATTCTTTTGATTTAAGTGCAGCTAAGGAAAACACAGATTTTCCTCAGTCTCGATTTATTTTATTTTACCAGTAGCTTTACATCCAGTCATGAAAAGACAAAGGTGAAAGAAAGAGTAGGACACTGCCTTTTGTTCCTCTTCCCCTTAATACAGGTAATTACAAGAGGCAAAGCAACAACAAAAATTGCAAGGAGAGGATGCTCCCTTCTGCCTTCATACTGAGCTCTTGGAGGTCTGAAACCTCCTCAACTTTGTCCACTACTGACATGAGGGGTAAACAGTAGGCACTCCATCAACATTTATGATTTCTATTTATTTTCTTCATTAGTTCTGTCTAAAAGTATCAGGTGTAGATCTGCTGATAGTGTGTGTAATAATTGGAAGAACAGGGAAGAATGAGAATGGAGGAGGATGGTAACCTCTCTAGTTGGAAATCTCCACTTAATTCCAAAGTATTTTTATGATTGGGAAAACTTTCCTCCTAATGTTCAAGAAATAGGCAATGACTGTCTTAGGAAGGACTATTTATGAGGCAGAATGGGTTGTAGAGAAATTTTAAGAATACAAGACTTAAAGTAAATGAACTCGTAATATAAAGAAAAGATGGTCTGGTTGTGCACACTAGAGAATCATTTAAGAAAAAGCATGCAAGTCAGATAAAATTTATTTTTAAATTTACTTTTAAAATAAAAAATAACTATGTATTTCAAGTATGATTTTGGAAGAAAGTAAATTACAGGTACATCTTATGAAGTATTTGGTATGTACACATAGGTTCTGTTTTTGATTTTTTTTATTAGCAAAGCTGTGGGTTTAGAGAACAATCTTGCATTAAATACAGGATTCCCATATATCACCCCACCACCACTTTGCATTGGTATGGGACATTTGTTACAATTGATGATAGCACCTTTTTATAATTGTGCTATTAAAAGCCATAGATCAACTTGGGGTTCACTGTATAGCATAGTTCCATGGATTTTTTTAAAAAAGTTTTATTCTGTTACCATATATACAATCTAACATTTTCCCTTTTAATCATATTCAGGTTTATATTTCAGTGCTGTTAATTCCATCCACAATGTTGTGCTACCATCACCACCATCCATCAACAAAACATCTCCATCATTCCAAATAGGAATCCTGTACATTTAAAGCCTTAACTTTCATAGGAAATGGGAAGTATACATAAGATTTTAGGTGCATGGTTTTATATGTATAGAAAAATATTTCATGTGCCAGAGCTTAATAATGCTTATCTCAGTGGAAAGAGATAATACTTAGGGAGGGATAATTTTCTCTTTTTACATAATATACATCTATATTGTTTGAAATTTAGCAGCAAGTATGATTGCTCTTCTAACAGGATAGTGGTAAAGAGTGAAACTCTGGACTCAAAAAACTGGGATTCAAATGCTGTCTCTTTGTTACTACTGGATGGTATTTAATCTGCATCCTTCTGTTTCATCATCTATAAAAGTGTGATAATAGTGATTCTTACTTCATATAATTTTGACAGGTGCATGGTATAAAAGATATAAAAGCCATTCAGTGGTGACTGGTAAAAAATAGAAGTTGATCAATGCTAGCTTCTGTTAGTTTCATTGTTCTTTCTGATCAGAAATACATTTTTAAAAGACTAAAACTACAAGTGAAAAGGATCAGAATGAAAACATTATTTTTAAAGTAGTCTATATAACATCCGTCAGGTCTAGGCCTGAATTTAAACTCGCTAATGAGAGTTTCCCTGAACATTTTTTTTCTGAATATGTTCCCCTGTTTTTCACTATCCTAGCACCATATTCATTTTCTCCTTAATATGTCACACTTTATCATTAATTATGTATTTGGATATTTATTTTTAATCTTCTATCTCCCATGCCAATGTGTTAACTCCCAAGGGCAGAGATGACATCCATTTTATACAGTACAGAGTCTTAGCACAGTGTATATCCCATAGCATACCAACAATTAATATTGAGTCAGTATTCTTTGGCATCTTATGATACATATCTGGTTCAAATTGCCATAAAAAGAGAATCTATGGGTTTGGGCAACCAACCATGGAAAGGGGTGAGGGCAGCAGGCCTCAGTATAGCCTAGATTCTGTACAATGCCATTGTCTGTTCACTGTCCAACTTTCTCTTTACCTCTCTTCAACTTTTGAAGGGTTGTCTTGTTGCAGGGGCCATGGCCACTAATCTGGATTCCATTCACATCCTCATAGACCATCATGTAGAGGAAATAGAGAGCTATCCTGGAGAACAATCACTATTGGCTAAGCCTGAGTCCCATGCACAATCTTTGGCTGGGATAGATATATGTATGTCAGGGGTGGGGGACAAAGTGTATGAACTAGCAGTTCCCCCCTGTCTCCTCCAGTAAAGCCAGTGCTGTTACCCCAAGGGGACAGGGATGCTGGGGAAAGGGAACAAATCTAGCTTTCTACTACAGACATATAGCCCAGTAAAGTCAACTGCTCAAGGGCTGACTGTGTAGTTCCTTTCAGAATTTTTGGAAGCCACAGAGGCTTTTAAACCTTCTTTCTTGAGGAATAAAAGTTAAATGTAAATCTTGGACCACTTTCACATAACATAAACACAAGTTTGGATTCCTGAAGTGTAGCTAATTTTGATATAGTCACGTATTTGGGGTAATGGAGATGGATGTAAACCATTGATATTGCCAGCCAATTCCTCTGTTTCAGCTGAAGAACAATTGCTGAGTGGAGAAACATGGGAATAATTTCTGCTGGAGAATGGGGTAGCTGGAAATCCTTCTAATGACATACTGAAAGCCTTCTATAATTCCATCCTTGGGATCTTTGTCATGGAAGCATGTGAGCAACAAAATATATGGAAACTAGTTCTTCCACAGCAATTCCCAGGAAAGAAGTGGCATTACATATGTGTGTGTGTGTGTGTGTGTGTGTGTGCATCTATATATATATAAAGAATCCAAAAACCAAGTGCTGAATTTATGTTAGATTTCCATAGTATACTTGTTATTTGGAAAAAAAAAACAACTCAGGAAACTCTAAATAAATAATATAATATTGTTACTGAGTTATGGTAAAAAGAAATGGTGTGTAATGAAGCCCATCTTTTTTTCTTCTTCCTTAGTTGTTTTCATTTTTTACCCACTGCTACTTTACCCTCTGTGGGCATGAAATTAATGCATCCGACTGGCTTGATTGAAGAACTAGTTAGATTTAGCTTCTGGCATTGCTACAGGAAAAGATTATTCTTTTATTTCAGAAATTAAAAATGTGTGCCTTTGAAGTGTTTACTTTAAAATTACTTTGACCTTAGATCTTACAATATTCTATAAAACTTTGCTGTTTTTTTTTCTGTATTTGATAAGAAACATTCTATCAAAATATAGTTATGAAAGGAGAGGGCAGAGCTGGTCCTGGTCCACGACTCACGGGGGGACATGTATGCACAGTCGTTAGCTAATGGAGGAGGTTCACCAAGAACAGTCTTCAACTGCTTTGATAAATGCAGATGATGATGAAGTATGTGACATTGTTCCCATTGATTCAGCACTGAATCAATCAGTGCCCCAAGTCAGCCTGATGCAATGGGCTACTCTAGATGTGGTCTTGTGAATAAGACAGAGTGTTAAAATGAGGTCATGACCACTTTTCATGGTACTTTTTTGCTTGGACACATTCCAGCTTCACTAATTAAGTCTGTCTTTCTAAGACCCCTTTACAGTTTTAATTGGGTATGTTATTTCTTGTGAATTGTATGGAATTGTTATTCACTGTCATAAGCAGTGGCTGTATTTCACCATAGAGGTGGTTGCATTTCATCATAGAGATCAAAGGAAGGGTAACATGAATATAACTTTTTTTAAGAGCACTTTGCAATGCTTTGAGCTCTTTGGAAGAAAGCATTAAAAAGGAAAATAATGGTATTCTTAAATGTAAAGTATTGCCATACTCATTATTAAAAGAAAAGCTTGAGAATGAGAATGTGTTTTCTGGTGAAGTTCAAGAAAAAATTATTTTGCTGTTTCAGAAACAAAAGCATCAATATGATTCTTCATTGAAGATCTCATGAAAAAAGATTTGTCATCATTTCTGAAAAGTCTATCTTATTTGTGTTCGGAGAAAATAGTTGGACTTTCTTAGTCTTTCTGAGAAGACAGTTTGAAGAATATACTAGTTTCTTAGTGCTGAGAAGACTCTACTACAACTGCCTTTCAGTTTATATTAGGTAAGCTTTTATTTACAGTTAATTTTCTTTTCCTTATATACAGATTGACAGTCTATATTGAACAAATATACTCCCAAACAAAAGATAAATTTTCACATCACACTGAGCCTTTGTTTAACCTATTTTTAGTTACTATAATTGATTGGTTGAGTCACACCTCTTGGAGGGGCACACCCACACACATTCACGTGAACACACACAAAGTGAGAAGAGTCTCTTTGACACAACAGTTGGTTGGAGGGAAAGGGCAAATTTTAGCTTTCTACTATAGATATAATAACCCAAAAAATTATTGGTTATTTTTCTACTTAATTGTATTTTAAAAATCAACAAATAAGTTTGATATAACAGGCAAAAGTAGAATATGATAAAAGTGAGGGTAAAAAAGAAATACAAATACAAATAGGTATATAAAATGGAAAGCTGGTTGTGGTAAAAAATTACAAATTGATTCAAGGATATGTTACATATTTGCTATAGGTAGAGTTGCAAGTTGGCTCTGTGCATTTTAACAATTAATAGAAAAAAAAAGAAGACAGTTGCATAGTTTGACTGTGTCTTTAGAATAAAACACAAATTGGTCAGGAATATAGAGTTATTCCTGTTCCTGAGTTCATTTGGGATCTTTTTCCTCTCCTTGGAATTCCCACAAAGGAAACACTGTGTGATTTAACCACAGCCTCAAAAACACTCTGAAAGGAGAAATGATGACTTTCACAGGGATGTTCATTGTAAATATCCTGAAAATAGATGCATAGTACTACACAAAACACAATCCAGTAGAAACAGCTTTGGTGATGGCCATGCAGCTAGCATGTAGCATAACTTGCCCTTGCTCCATACTTGTGTGATTCCTGAGTTCATTTTTTCATTTCACCATATTACACTGTTAGATATGGCAGTATGTCCTTAGCATATGTTATCTATTCAGCTATATGAGGATAGTGACACATGTCAGAGCTGTCTTACTATTTAAATAGCATGTATGTTTATATATATACAAATATTCACATGTATATAAATATCCAATATGAAAGAAAACCCCATACTTTTCTATCCCTATATTCTGTTTTGTTTTTAATTTTTCCTTGTTATAATTACTACTTTGGATTAATCATAATCTTAGTTCCTAAATTACTACCATCTTTGATCCTTGCATGATCCTCAGTTTTATTCATTCATTCATTCATTCATTCAGTTCCTTATTCATTCATTCATGATATAATGAACACCCCTGAAACAACATCCAATTCCTACTTCTAAAACATTAAAAATAAGTTATGCTAATGTGCTCTTTCTAATACGTTCCCCAGGGCACTTAACCACTATTCTAAAATCTGGGTTTATCATTGTCTTTCTTAAACACAAATACACACATAAACAATGAAATTTGTATTAAAATTGTTTTTAACTTTATAAAACGTCTTTATGCTCAATATAATCTTCTTTGGCCCTCTTCTTGCTCTTGAGTATAGTATGACCATATTGTCACAAGTAGCTGTGATCATTTGTTTCCTATGTTGTATAATATTTCATAGTGTAAATATAACAAATTTAGTTTTCCATTTTCTTTTCTATGGTATATTCCAATTTTTCACTCTCATTAATAGTGCTACTCTGCACATTCTTATATGTGCATTCTGGTGCAAAAATGTGCAAGAGTTTTTCCAGAATATTTATCTAGGATAGAATTGCTGTATCGTTACGTCCAAATTTCCAAGGTGAAAACATTGTCTTCCAAACGGATTCTACCAATTTGCATTCTTATAAGCCACATATAAGATATCCTTTTGGTCCATATCATCTCTAATAACATCATAAAGCATCTTAAAATTCACTATCAAATGATGTATTTCTCTGAACAGAAACACTAAGATCATTTAAATTAAAAACATTGAGTGATACCGATAAAACTAAAGATTTTTTCCACCAATAAAGCCTCAAAGGCATCTATAAAATAAACCCTCATATATTATAACAATAAAGAGGTTATTATATCAGTGTTGGTTCTCCAAAGACTTAAAATAGTTGTCACTCATTAAAGAGGAAGTATTTTAACAGCGACTTACATAATCATTGTGTTAGGGAAGCACATGCATATAAATGTAAATATTAAGATAATTGTTATAGGAATTAGGTCATATGACTATGGGGATTGGCAAGTCTGAAATCCATAGGGCAAGATGAAAGTTGGAAACTCCAATGAACATGAAGTTGAATTCTCCAGAAGATGGCTGGCTGAATAGAGGCTGACATTCCTTCTGAGTTCTGAAATCCTTAGTTCTGACTTTAGGATTTCCATCTTATTGAATAAGGAGACTCTTTTCATTGCTGGGGACAGTCTCCTTTGTTGACTGTAGATGAAATCAGCCATAGATGCAATCAATTGAGTATAGATATAAATCTATCTAAGAAACACATTCACAGTGACAATCAGGCCAATGTTTGCTTGACCAAACGACTGGACACCATAACTTAGACAAGCTGAAACAAGAACTTAACCATCACAATTATTTAGAGGCATCTCAGATTTTTATAGTACTCAGTTATCATTATGGACACAAATTTATTTTAAAACAGTTAATTATATACCAGTGTTCTTGCAAAATCAGTTTTGATTCAACTACTACAGAAGGAAATCTTGAGAAGTCAATTATTGAAATTTGAACACAGATTTTGTAAGACAGTGGTTCTTGTGTATGGCTTGAGGAACTCGGGTTCTCTTAGTCACTGTCAAGGGCTTCACAAGGTCCTTGTTTTCAAAATTTCTGTGAATGTCAGATTTTCTTCATATACTTTAAATAAAATAAAATATTGCAACAGAATGAATGCTGTAAGAGATATGAGAATTTAATTTTCTTCTATAAGTCTGAGATTACAAAGATTTGCAAAATTATAGAGCCATGACACTTTTCTCACTAATTTTTGTTTTGGAAAAAATTGATTAGTTTTATAAAATAATATTACTTTCATTAACCTGTAGTGGGTTTATTATTGTTATTTGAAATAAGTTAATAAATATTTTAAAATGTCTCAGTTTTAATATCTAAATATAAGTAAATATAACTTACATAAACAAAAGCTTTTGTGAGTTTTGACAGTTTTTAAGGATTTAAAGTGGTTCTAATACCAAAATGTTTCAGAACTGATATGTTTAGGAACATATTTTTAAAATTGTCTATATGTAATCATAGACACAATAATATTCCATAGGATGTCATGGAAAATTGACACAGATTATTGTTCTGTCCTTAAGAAAAGAATCACTGACATATTCATTCATCAGATGTTTACTTTGTTCCTACTATGTGTCTGGCATAGCAGCTTGGGGCTAAGCAGGTGGGATACAGTGATGAAAATTGCATATATAATCCCTTCCCTTGTGGAGTACAGTTGGCCTAAGCCAACAATTGCAAAGCAGTACAAATTGTGGGATTACATGAAAATGGTTTTAATTGTCTATATTCGTATTTAGATTACAAGTAGAATACTTGGATCTATGTAAAAACATAGTTACTCAATATAGTGGCATATACAAGTCACATGCTTTAAGCAGTACGTTACATTCCTTCTTACACATGCACACAGTTTTAAAAGTTTTTTTTAAAAATCAGAGACATTAATGTATTTAAAAGCAATTGTTTAAATGTAATACATTAAAATAAATAGAAGTAGAGAGCCACATAATAATTTTAGAAAAAAATTTCAGAAGATCGAATGTAAATTAATAATATACCAAATGCCCATTTTCATCATATATATAATGAATGCATTTTTGCTAATTTAGATATCAATCCAAAGACGTAATTCTCATTTATTGTGTATATATATTTTTACTGTTAATAACTTAGTTTCTTAAAAATAAGGTATTAAAAAATAAATGTGATCACATGGTGCCATATTGTATTCTCTGACCTATAAATGAGTCAACACATGCTTTTTTTGGCCAAAACTATTTTGAAAGTAATTACATGTATAAAATATTTTGAAGACATTTCTGAAGCTTGGAAACAAAGACCTTAAATTGGAAAGGGGGAAAAGGAAGGGAAAATAATGAAAATAAATACACTGATTGGAAAAATATGTATTTACTTTCTTTGACTTTTAATTAAAATCTACATAGCAAGCTTCATAATCCTAGACAAGATTCTCATCCCATCTATATATTGCTGCAGCTTCCCAAGGAAACAATCTACAGCAAAGTGCATGTTTGCCATAAATTGATATGTTTTTAGGATCCTGAGGTGAAACCAGAGGAGGCTGTAATGCTCACTTCATTTACCCTGTTGCCATCTTGGATTTTACATGCTGCTTTATATATTGATTTGGTTCATTTTTACCCTATTGACATAGGCTTTTATACTAAATGCCTCCAGTCATTTTGCTAAGCTACCCTCATAGGTACTTTTAACTAGATATAAAGGTAGGACATTGCAATACATTGTCTAATTAGGATTATAATTTATTTTATATCTGACATCCTTCACTTGGTAAGATAGTGTAACCACAGGCCCAACATTGATGCTTCTTAAATCATCTCTACACCAAAGAGGAAAAATCTGCTCTCAGCATTATGTTTGGAACACTAAAGTGTGGTTTTATGCATTTGAAACCATATTGGCAGGTTCATGCTATTTTATTATACATTTGGCTTTCTACCTTCTTCTTGTTCACTGTGGTGATCAGTTTGTTCCATGGTGCCCCTCCCATTCTCTCTTGCCCAGTATCTGAGCCAAGCATCATGGGCACCCATGGGGTGAACTTGGCAACTGTGAGACCCAGATGCTGGGCTCCAGTATATGATTTTCCAGCAGCAGCATCTGGGTGTTTGGTTGGCCTTTTATCTAGCTTATGCTATCTGTCATGGCGGCTGTAGAAATTCTGTGAGCCTGGCACAGAATTCGTCTCCTCGTCTGCAGGACTATGCTGCCCGTAATAAATGTCATTTCCTATTTATTCTCATGTTGTGTTGTACAGTTATCCTCAGCAATACATCTGGATAAGAGATTAGACTGAAATTCCCTGGAAGTCATCTAAGCATTTTACCTTTTTCACCTCTTCTGCCTAAAACTTCCCTGCCTAGTCACATGCTATATGTTTTCTACTTACATTCTGTAGTCATATGTTCACTCTTATCTTGTCCCCATTTCCATTGTGAATCAGAAAGTGTAATAAAACGATTCAGTGGTTGGCACATGTGTGCAGGAACCATTTCCCCATGATTGGACCCCTAGGGCTCTATAGCTTCTTTTTGTTTCAAGTTCTAATTTTAGACCCAGATCATCAAAATCCAATACATATGTCATTGCCGTATTCATAGTTTGAATCAAAGAACAAGATTATTAGAGCTAAAATAGGATTGGTTTTTAATCTCAATATTAACACAACAAATATATCAATTTTATATACACTTTTTCAGCAAAATGAAATGCCTTTGAATTTTATGTCTTTTCAAAACAAGATCACATGATTGGAAAAGGTAGCATGTTTTTCTTTTCCTTTTTATTTCCCTTTTATTTCAGAATTATAATATTACAGTTTATTGGAGAATGCAGTTTTTTCCCACATACAAAAATACACACAAATTCCTTTGCGTTTCTAAAGAAATAAAATGAATAATGAATCTAAACTCTTTGCCATAAGAAAATGAGTTAAATTTATTAAAGTTGAATACTAGAAATAGCATTTTTGGATAGTGAAAAATTGGATTTGATTCATTTCCTCTATAATTTAACTTATATAAGAACAAAAAATAATGTAAGCCCATGGTTGTCCTTGATATGAAAACATAACTCCCTATGTGGTAAGATATGTAACATCTTTTCCCACTGATAAGTACTTGCAATCCTGTTCATTAATTTTATCACTAACATAAACTTTTAATATGCATATGATCAGAATATAGGACTTCCAGGGCAGCTTAAAGTGACTGTAACCTGTAATTACTCTTCCTGTACTTGATTATAATAATCTGATTGCAATTATTCACTGATTTTAATACAAGCCTCAAGCTACATAACAATAATTCAAGTGAAGTGATTGGGAACATGTTTCTGTTTGGCTGTGAATGATGTTTTAATCTATACTGATTCAGGGATTTGACTATAGTTTTGTTCAAGTAATTAAAGCACATTTAAAATTGTCAGGTAAAATAACTTTATTTTTGAAATTAACTTGTGCAAAAATTCCCTATAAACCAACATACATCATTATCATAAATTCTTTAGGAAGAGGTAAAAGGCAATGATTCTTATGATGGGGAACTCTGACCTCTGTGACCATCTATCTAAAAATTAGTTGGAGGTGAATGAGGAGAAAAGGTGGAGACAGCCAAAGGACATATCTGTTACAGCACATTAATGCTACCCTAAATATTTCCATTGAGCTATAGCACTTTAAAGATTTAAAAGCCAAATGAATGATGTATAATTTAGTCATTAGAAAATTTCAAGAAAAATATTTGATAAATGAATAATTTCAAAATTAGGAGACAAGAGTAAGTGACAAGGACAAAGAACATCTCTTTCTCAAGTATATTCAAGGAGGATTCTCTAGAAAATAATACATCTGCAGAGTAAAAAATGTATTACATACCAGAACTGTGACATTAAGCTGGCTTTTTGCTTTCATATTTGTTTCCTTTTCTTTTCATTTTTAGATGAAAATTAATAAGCACCAAACCTTTATGTCAATGCAGGAAATGTAAGAACACCATATAAAGCTCCCAAACACTTAACCTTAATCTAATGGTAAAGTAATAGTGCAAAATGAGAGATATACAGTGCCATAAGAGAGCGAGAATAGTTTAAGATACTGTCTTGAACTAGAATGTCAGAATTACTGGACTGCCTGAAGGGGTAGAGACGGCAGACCCAATAGACTTCCTTGAAAAATGGATCCCTAAGGCTCTTCAACTCAATCTAACAAGCGACCCAATTTTCTTCTAGAGGTGCTTAAGGATTCCAGGAAACAAAGGAGCAAGGAGACAAAGCATAATCCTGATTTTTAAAGTCCCCAATTGGAGAAATAAAGAATGAATTCTCATCTCTATGTGCACCAAATGAGGTGCACATTATAGAAACCACAAAGTACTTTTCCCTTCTGATACTAAACCAACATTCAGGTTAAGGACCAGGAAACAATATCTTTCATGATAGCCGATGAAAAGCTATATTATAACCAGGTAAATGAGGGTAAAGGGCACGTCTTTGTATTAAATACAATATGAAAAGCAAAAGGTCAGTCAAAAGAAGAAGCAATATGTTTAAGAGTAAGTTTCCAAGGATAACACAGGAATGAAGAAAGCATTTCTAAACAAATGACCATGATCAATTTCAAATGATATTTCACATTATAGGAGGAATTCGGCATATGATCACCAGATGCAGTTGGCAATGTTTTTGAACTACATTCCCAAGTGAATTTACTTCCTCTTTCCTTTTTAGTGTTTCTTTGAAGAATGTGCTTTACCAGCCTTTTAGTTTTGGTCTAAGTATCAAGCTATCTTTTTTGCTGTAATAAGTAAAGACTTACGGCATGGGATTTTACCAACTAATTCTTCTTAGGATTATATACCTTACCTGGTTTAGAAGCAGGGTATGTGGTAGGGGGAGGGAGTCAGAACAAAACATACGTCTCATTTTATAAGTTATTTCCTTGCCAATGGCTGAAAAGAAGACACATAGTTTGTAGAATTTTTCTGGCGTTAAAAGACAGAGAAAGGAGAAAAGAAAGGTAGAACTAAATTGAGAAATTTGCAATAGGCTTTTAAAATTATTACATAGGCCTGATATTAAATAGAAATCTTCTCTCTAGTCATGTTGATTCTTTAGGATACCTGATTTCAAACAACTACATCTCTTCAGAATTAGCAGGCCTCCTGGGAGAACATTCTTCATCTAATAAAGTTTACTTTGGGGTGAAGTTCTCTAAGGATGATCTGCTGTTCACTACTAAGCCATGAGCCTGTTTATTCATGGGCTCCACACTCATCTGAAATTGCAAATATTTCTTTCATTTCTTCATATGACTAAGTGCTACTCTCTAGTAACCTATTATAGGTAAAATATTGTAAAATTACTAAAATTTGGCATTTATAAGATAAAGTTATCTGATTATGGAGTTTTCTGAGAAGTTAATCCTGTGTTGTGTTGAGAGGTGTGGCTACCCACAACACATAGTAACACTGCAAAGTTTATGCTATACATTTGCATATTTAGATGGTGGTAGGATTCCTGTAATTTTCTGGGAAAGTATTTTACTCTCAGTGAATCATTAACATTATTAATTTAGACATGGTTTCTAATCACTAGTTTTCTTTTTAATTATGAACTTTTAAAATTTAGTTATATCTTTTTCATTTAGTTTATTATTGGCTGTTAAGTTTACCCAGCAATCAAGAGTGTTGTGTATTTATATCAACTGTATTTTTCATTTACAATTTTATAATAGCTCTATTTTGAGACGTATAGGCATGATGATTCACACACCTATCATCATCCATCTGTGGATTGTTTTTAAGACAGTTTATTTTGCTGACTGTGAATTTGTGTATGAAGTATTTTAAAATTATTGAATGGTTTTTTATGTTTATAGAACATTATTTTAGAAAATAAATTTACATGTATAAATTCTCTTTTTTCACATTGCCAACAGTTGGCAGTTTAAACATTTTCTTCTCTAATTCTTTAACATCTAGAAACTACCACCACCACCACTACCCCCATTCCAGGAATGCAGTGTCTTAGTTTGCTGTGGTTGCTGTAACAAAATACCACAAACTGGGGGGCTTTAAACAACAGGAATTTATTGTCTCACAGTTCTGGAGGATACAAGTCTGAATCAAGGCATTGGCAGGACCATGCTTCCTCTGAAATCTGTAAGGTGCTGGTGGTAGTCTGTCTGCACTGCAGGCACAATCTTCTTCTCCTGTATCACATGACTATCTTCTCTGTCATATGACTGTGACCAGTTTCTTTCTCCAGAAAGACACCTTGTCATACTGGGTTAGGAACCACCTTAAGACAATTTGGCCTTATCTTAACTAATAACATCTTCAAAGATCCTATTTCCATAAAGGATCCCATTCATAGTACTTGGAGATACGATTGGAACATATCTTTTTGGGTGACACAATTTAATCCATAACACCCCAAAACAAGACATCTGAGTGGTTAGAGTTGCCTCAGATAAAAATGAGATTTGCATGTTCTCTTGTTTTTTTCAAGGAAATTTCAGAAAGTGTAATTCTGAATTTCTCCTTCTATTTTTCAAGCATTGTATCCCAGATATGTATGTATGAATTCCCTCCGTTTTTATTAGTCAAATTAATGTGCTCCTAGCAAAGAATGTACTTCATGAAGATGAAGAAAATCTAATTTGCAGGTAACAAGACAAACTGAACAAGTTTTTAAGCTGAATTCATGTGTGATATTTAAGGTAAAGGCAGTGTCCTGAATTTAGACTACAAAATGTCAGTTTTGTAAGGTCGATTTGAAGAACCTTATAAGATGTAATTCACATGCATATGACATGGAGTATAAAACTAACCACATTCAATATGAGCCAACAATGTGATGTGACTGTCAAGTAAGCAGATGTTTTCCTTTAAGACCAATGATAGAACAGTATCCTGATAATGGAAAAGAAAAGAATCCCAACTCCCTCTACACTGTTTGGATTCTAGCTGGAGTGTTGTATTGAATTCTGGGCACTTTAAAAGGTAAGTTGATTTTAAAATGTGCTTGTAGAAAAAGAAATTTGGAATAGTGGCAAATTTAGAAACCAAGTCTTATAAGGAGCCATCAAACAGACAGAGGGAAGACACACTCACCATTGATAAATATGTGTACACATGACATATTATGAGAATATCAGACTAATGCACCTTGCTGTAGAACATGCAGAAAGTCAAACAGAAGCAAATTTTGGCACAGCATAACAATAGATCCTATTAATATTGCAGTTTTTGCCCAATAGAAAGTATTCTTACTAAATGAGTGTTCCTATCTTGTATTTCAAGCAGCAGTTTCAGTCTCCTCTTAACTCTTCCTTTATTAATATCCTTACAATGCACAATATTCTCTTTATTGCATACTGATATTTGCTTTAGAGTATAGTGGGTAAGACCCCAGAATTTGGAATCAGACTGCAATGGTTTGAATCCTGGTTTTTGTCATTTATCAACTATGTATCAATGAATCCATTATTTATTTTACATGAACCTTGACATCCCAGCTTTTAAAATCTGAATAACATAGAACTTATAAAGTTATATTAAGGTGTATATGGTTTGTATAATATCATATGCCAAAGTTTAACACAATGCTAGTTTTTATTTTCTATAATTTCTAATACTTACTTTGTCCTTTATCTCTTGCTCTTTTTCTTCCTATAATACCAGTGCCAGATTGAAATTACCTTCCTCCTTTAACTGAGACAACATTTCAAAATATCCAATGGTTCCAAACTTATAAGTCCAACAAAACAATTAAAAATTTTTCTATTTGTTTATTCTGCCTCTAAGAATGGCTATTTTTACTTATGAGACTTTACTGTTGAATCTTTATTTTAAAGTGCTAGTTCATTTTTAATTTTCTAATACCACTTTACATAAAACAAACTCTTTTCTTAAAAATAATTACCTAAAATAATATTTTCAAAAATGATATTAAGGAGAGAACACATAGCTGTGTGTTGAAATATGGTGAACTATGCATCTAGCAAATTTATCTAAAAAATCAAGTATACTGCTACCAGTTAAAAATCATAAAAATTAAAATTATCTCCTCAAAATCTAGTATGTATTTTCATTTTTCTTATATGCTATGAATGTATTATTTCTCCTAGATATAAAAGTTTTTAGGTAAAGAGTCTGAAACAATATGAGTATGTTAGGCTCACAAATGGTGAACAAATCCGATACCCTTTCTAGTGGAGGAAGATCTATACAACTTTGAGCCCATCTCAATCACTGCCCCTTAAACCAAGCACCCAAAAAGCTTTTGCACACATTATGACACTTTGTGTTATGTAACTGTGTCAAGAAATGGACTCAGTATTGGGGTTGTTGCAAATGCACCCCCAAATGCTAGAGGTGAGGTGAAGAAACATAGCTCATGAAGTAGCCTTGAGGTAAAATTTCACCAAAGAAGAATGTTCTATATTCATAGTAAATAACTGAGTTAATCAAACCTGTTTTTCATAGACACATAAAACTGAGATTCACAGAGGGAAGCCCAGAATTTAGAATGGAGTGGAAACTTAAAAAAAAAAAAAAAAAAAATTCTTTAAGGAAGTAAGAATAAGCCATGAGGCAGAAGTCAGGAGCCAGAAGAGAGATAAGAGGGAGAGCAGTTGATAGCAGAATAGGAGCTGAAGCAGGGCAGGGAGAAGCGGGTAGCTACTGAGAGGAGCTGATCAGCTGGTCTGGTTGCCTGGTATCAGGGTAGGGCCACTAGAGGCCCTCTCTTGGGCACTTGCCTACTTGAGCTGCCAGAAGTGCCTGAGTGTCCTTGCAGTTCTCCAGAAAACCTGATTGCAGAGACTTTTTCCAATATGCCCTTTTTCTTTGGCAGTCCTGACCGTTGCAGTAACATGAGAAGGGTCCAGGGATCGTGGCACCCTGAGAAAAAAGAGGAAAAGAGGGAGGACGTGAGAACAGGTAGGAAGTCTAAGCAACAGGTGAGTGTGAGGAGAGATTACTAAGGAGCGGTTGCAAGAGGATATGGATTCACCAAAATTACATTATAAGCCTTTTGCTGAAGGAAACCCTCATTTACACCTCCAAATCTTTAGCCAAATTCTCTTCCATATATTAGTCTTAAATTAATGATTACTCTGGGAAAACAAAAGCAAAACATTAGGGTTTGCATTTGAGATCATGAAAAAAATGATCCACAAGAGGCAGAAGTTGGAAATTGGAGCCCAAAGGGGAATAGGACACAAGTGAATTTCTTGAAAATCTCAGAATATGTTGTGAGTGGACATATTTTGTTTGTTTTCTTCCCCATGCATGATATATAGGCTTGCAATAACTTATTTACTAAAGGATTCAACAAAGCTGGATAGAGTATTTCAAAGAATGCAGGCAGCTTATCCTTTAAATATATTTGAAGTGTAAAGGAATACATAAAAATTGTTTCTAATAAATTTTTAAGTAATATAGAAATAATGAAGAAAACAATGAAATTATTTTCTAGACTGGACATGGCTTACTTTATGTCATGTAACTTACTTTTAAGTTATGTATTATAAATTGCTCATCACTGACTACTTTTGAAAGCCAATGCAAAATAGTTTCTGTTTCTAGGTTTTAGAAGAGGAAAGTAATAATATATAACTCAATAATTATAATTGTGTAGTAGTAGCTACAACTTCCAAAATCACTCTCTCTATCATTAACATCATACATAAACCACTGAAGGAATCTAAAGAGGAATGGAAATGTCATTAATTTATAAATGTTCCATGGTAAACTTTAGAAATGTGGAGATTGGGGTCAAGACGTTACTACTGATGGTATCTATTATCCTAGAGGCTTTATATGACTCTGGGATATAAGTTTACACATATTTAGGTATATTTTGATATATAAATCTTTCTGGACTTTTAGGTCCACAGTTCTAATTTCACCTGAAAATTACCAGTTGATTATGTAAACTCAATTTTGGGGATTCAGTGGCAAAGTTGTGATTAGACTACAGGGAAATTTTATGCATCATGATTATAACAGACCGCTAGAAAACTCAGCACCTAAAGAATTAACTTGCATCTAGAAGATATCACATATTGTCACAGGATTTGTTGCATAACATAACTGCAGGTATCAAATAATAAAATTCTCACATTTAAAGTTGAGTAATTTGGTCAAAAAAATGATGATTGTCTAAGATTACATATTCAGTCAATGGCAAAACCAGGAAAAGAACCCAGGTTTTCTGACTTCTTGTTTAAGATATTTTTCACCACATGTTGCTTTCCTCCAATTTCATGACCAAGTAAATTAATCTAATAATGTATATCTTACTCTGCCTTGAAGAGAACAGGAATACATCAGGTTAACAAAAAGTCCCTTAATTTGAATCATAGATTTTTTTTTCCCTCTGAGTTGTTCATTTAATTCTCCAGTTTGCTACAAAGTAAAGCTTTAAAAAATCTTATGATTTTCTCTGCTCTTTATATTTCCTCCTTGGAAGATAAATCACAAGGCAGAAAATCCTCACTATTATTCTGATCCCTTAACAAATCTGTGAAAATCAAAGAATATTAATGTGAGAATTCATCATAGCATTTTATTCCAGGAATATTACTTTAAAAATATTCTTGTGAAGGCCAATATTTGTAATTTCATTTTAAAAAATGAAATAAAAGGGTGCTGAGACCCATCTATTACTATTGTGTTTTAGTCTACTTAATAGCTGTGATTACTTTAAATATTAATCTCAACCCAGCCTTTTTTTTCCTTCTTACCACTTTAATAGATGGATTTTTATTCATCTGATGTGGTTTCAATTTCCAATAATGCATCAAAGTCAATAAAAGAAATGGATATACTGCACCCATTTTTAAATCTCCAGAGATTTGTTTCCAAATCATTAACCAAGATGAGCATCTTACCACTACTTCCTCAATTGCTTTTGCCTAATGACTCTTGGTTAATATCCAGTGAAAGGATGCTTCTATCATAACAATAAACTATTGGTCCCAACTGTATATCATAGTGTAGGAAACCACATTTCCATTGACCACAGCCACCACCAATTCGCATTTTTACTTCCTTTTTTTCTGCATGAGCAGTAGTTTGAATAGACATATTTGTTATATGTTAGCAAGTTTGACAGTGAAAGTTCTCACCTACATGTAATAATTTTAACTGTGGTGGCACACTTGCATAATTTTAAGTCTGTTTTAAAAAATTAAGTTAATTTGTTTTGAGAGGTAGCACAATCTCATAAAAAAGAATACTGGACTAAATTTCCAATTATAGCCACCAATAAAGGCACAGGGAAAGTCACTTAACTTCAGTATGGCTGTTCATATATTTTCTTCTTCTTTTCCATTCATATATTGGATACAAAGTACCTCAAATTGTTTTAGTGGTAAAATATGTAAAGTCACTTTATAAATTCTTTAATTGTGTACAAGATAAAGTATTGTATTTATTGGGGATTGGGTATAAGTTTTAAAAACCTTAAAAATCATTTAATGGAGTATATGGAGATTCTTAAAGGTTATATTTCAGGCTTCTAAGAAAAGGAAATTACTTTTGGTCGGTTCTCTTGAAAATGTTATTTTTTTCAGGCTTGAATGCGAGGTAAATGTTATTTGAAGAGCACCAACAAGTTCATCTGCTCTTAAGAAAATTACTCAGTTACACTCTCAATTGGCTTGCATAGCCTACTGCATCTCCAAAACTTGTAACAAGAGGACACATTTCAATGTTTGGAACAGTGGTTCTCAAAGTGTACTCCCCTGACCAGTGCATTAGCAACCCCTGTATATTTGCAAGAAATGGGACTTCATGGACCCGCCTCAGATACTGAATTAGAAAGTGTGGGTGGATCCATCAATCCATTTTAATAAGACTCTGAGTCATTCTGATTCATGCTAACATTTGAGAACATTAGTTTAGAGCAGGGGTCTGCAAACTTTTTCCATAAAGGACCAGATAGTAAATAGTTTTCGCTTTGCAGGTTATATATTTTCTAAAGCTGCCACAGACAACATGCAAACAAATGAACATGGCTGTGTTCCCATAAAACTTTACTTACAAAACCAGGTGGTAGGATGGTTTTGGCCCTTAGGCTGAAGTTTGCTAACCCTTGGTTTAGAAAGCTTTTATTAGTGGATAATTCTCTTCCATCTACTAGTTGACCACTTAATAAAATCTAAAAGCACCTTCAAGGCCGGATTATTCAAGGCCAGATTATGTGTGTGTGTGTATATACATATATATATATATATATACACATATATATATGTCTGAGATAAAAGTATGGGTGGGTGAAGGCCTTGAAATGTGGACCTTTAAGTAGACCTGGGGAAAAGATCACATGGAATAGGCCTTTGGGAGTTTGTGGGAAGTGTGATAGCTGATGCAGTAGTTGGCACTTTGGCCTAGGACCAGCTTTGCACTAAGAATGGTATTACTACATGTGTAAGAGTTGTACAATTTCAGCTGGTGGTATCTGGAATATCCCACTGGGACATACGAAATGGTGTTTCACACTTGTAGTAGAATTACTGAGTTTTGCGTTTAATATTTAGAGTTATACTTTGAATCATTATTTGGATTTAAATGCAAATGATTATTTAAGATAAATTTATAAAAAGAATATAGGCACCCGATTCACTTGGAATTACTTTAAAGGCTCTTTACATTGTTTGTTCAGCGATATCCAGCAGACACTTCCTCTTTCTCCTCATACAAACCACTAGCGCCACAGACATAAGGCATGGCAGAATCTAGAATGGATCCAAAGTCTCCAGAATTCCTGACCATGTTCATTACCGTCCGTTTTGGAGTGCACATTTCCAAAGATAGTACATCTACCTTTTGGAATGGGACTTTTAATTTATAGAAAAGCATCAAAGAAAACAAGTAAAAGCAAAAACAAAAACAAATAAATGAAAGAAAAGAACATGACTGGTTTCTTTTTTGTTTTTGTTGTTTTTATTGTTTTCAGCTAGGAATAGAGTAAGCGCAAATATTTCAAGTAGCAATGCCAATGAATCACAATCAGGACACCAGAAGAACACACTTCAGACTTAAAAATGTAATAATAGTACCAGCTTATATTTGTTGCAATGTAAACTTTATGGTTTACAAGGAAAGTTCATATACATTATTTTACTCAAACTCAGAGCCATGTTTTTGCTATAGCAGAACTTATAATGAGAAATATAAGTAGGGAAATTGCCTTTATAATTTTCTTAAAATTATAAATTATCCTTAGCTTTCCAATAAAGTCATTAGATCGTCAATAAAATTGTCCCAGAGACATTTTAAATTTTGTTATGCAAGGAAAAGAATGTTTGATCATAGATTGCTTCTTCAAAATAAAAACTGCATAGAATTATAAGTTAAAAATTGAAAACTATAAATTAAGTTATAAGCTGCAAATATGAGATGATCTACTAACAAACTTGAATAACTTGTTACTCCATTGCCCTGTGTGATCGAAACACACTTTTTGGGAGCTCTACATTTCTGAGATGATAGAATATCATGTATATTTAATGCAGTATACTATTTTGCAGTCATTTCTTTTAAAAAGTAGAGCTGGAAATCCTTAGTAAAAAATGTAACATCCCTAATATAACTTATTTTATATGAAAGTGGGATTCAAACCAGTATGAATTATCATATAAACTTTTATTAAATCACACATTTACATACATATAACTCAAACTTGGATTACAACCTTGGATTGTCTATAACTAGAAAGCCAAATATTATGGATGTAGATAGTCATTGCTATCATTAGGTTGAAATATTTTGACAGGTCATATTACACTGTACACCAGTGCTAAAGAAATACATAACTGGAATAAAGGAAGAGAAGGAATCCCTTGCAAAGGTAAATGATAGAAAGTGTCTCAAAGCAGAGTTAAGCTCCAAATGAATTTGTACACCCAGAGGTTTACCACTATGAAGAAGAATAAATCAACCCTGGTAACTGTGCACAGTTGCTGGCCTTGTTTGATTAGCAAAATTTTGAGTTATCTTTTACCTTGAAAAGCAAGGTCAAAACCAAAATTCTGAAGCTCATCCAGCCAGGCCTAGTGTTTGCAATTACAAACATTAACCGTAGGATTTTGGAAAAGAGATTAGAATTTCTAAGAATTCTTGAGCTTGCTAAAGTCATGCTGTTTTTTTGACTTTTTATAGCTATTTGTTTATGACTTTGAAGTATTAATGAGTAACATAATAAAAAAGCAGCAGAACACTTTTACATGATAGTGTTATATGAACATTTTAGAAGTATTTCATAAAAAAGAAAACTAATAAATGCACAATTTATTATTAATATGTATTAATATATTTTAACAAGATTAGATATTTCAATAAAGTAAACATAATCTCTACCTACTATAGGTATTTTATAATAGACAACATTAAAATAAGGGATATTAATACAAAATCAATGCCAAGTAAGTCATTAAAAACCCTGAAATGTTTAATATTTCCAAGTTATTTTTCTTAAAAATAATTTAAAAACTCATGAAGTACTAATTCCCTTATCTAAGCTTCTTAATATTAATTTTATGACAAGTATTATTCCAGATATAGAAAAATGTCTTTTGTTTTTTATCGATGTTGGTTGAATTGTTATAAGTGCTTCCAAAAGCGCAACTTGGGCGTTAGAATACGTTGCTTCATACAAACTAATTTCTTAGCATGCAAATATTTTGCTTGCCCTGATTTTGGTTTTGCTGTTAAAATCAATATTGCTTTTGTTAATTCAGATTTTAGATCAGTTTTGGATTTTGTGTCAGAGATTTCACAACATTCATATCTTCTTCTCTTTGTATTTATTCTATCAAAGTATTTCAAAGCAACATAACTTATAACAAATACTGAAATGCTGGAAAATACCAGTGTATGTTATTGGGTTGTATTAAAAAAAATAGAGCATTTGTATCTCCTATCAAGATTAAGAGCAGTACACGTGATAATTGCCAATTTAATGACTTATATTTTACTTCCAAAATATCTTGTTTCTTGGAACAACACTCATCGCATTTGTGCAAAGTATACTATATGTATGAACTTATCCATATTTATTTTGTTTTAAGAATCATAAGTAGCAGACAGGCTCATGAACATATAATTTTCACACTGCAGTAACCCCAAGCAAGAATGGCTGCCTAGAATGTGTCTGCCACTTACCTACATGGTTTTTTCCTGGTTTCAGGAAATGTCAACCTTAAATTTTGACTCCGAGTGTCAGCTTGTCTTACTTTTGCTTTTGAATTGATGCCAGTGGACTCCTTTGAACCAATAACATCTTTATGGTGATTTTTAACTTTTAATTCTTGCAGTAGAATTGTAATACATTTTCTGATTTTTCCAGGTTTCTCAGTTGATATTTTTAGGGCTCAAGACTCAGAAAAACATAAATTCCTCAAGTAATGCTGGAAGGATTTCCCTATGTGGCAACAATATCCAGGTCATTTGTGTTAGTCATCGCCATTATAACTCCTGCCTCAATATTTGTGTAAAGAGTGCAAATGCCATCGGGCTTTCAAACTTAAGTCCCACAGATAAAGGAAAATTGCTACTGATAGGATTCCTGGATTAATTAATGCAAACTAAGCCATCAATCAGAAAAGATCTCTAGATATTAGCCTGAAAAAGACAACCATCCATTGACCTACTGGCATATTATTTGATGATAGGGTAAAGTGTCTCTGAAAAGTACTAAGCAGTTAATGACTTGAGGTAAATGAGTCTGCAAACAAAAGTTCCATCCAATAAGTGGGAAGCAAATTCTTACCGTTTATAATAGGAAAGATGTGATGCCTTTTATTTTCAACTATCTCACTTACCAGGATGTCAGAGTAATGATTTCTGTGAGGGAAAGACAACATTCACTGTGAATGACAAAAATTAGTGCCAAGAAGTGCAATTGAAGAGGAATGCAAACTTCCTGCATTTCTATGTACCATCCCCTACAGAAAGTAGAGGGTGTGTGTGTTTATGTGTGTGTACACGTGTCTACTTATGTGTGTGTGTCTAAATTTGGTAAATGCCTTCCTGATCTAGTTGATGTTAGATTTATTAAAGTATTATAAAATTTGCTTGTTTTGGTATTCACTTAGAAAGAATATGTCAATAAATATTTTACCTATGTGTAGGTAAATTTTTTCCTAAAGTTAAATGATACTTAATGTTGTCCCTATGGTGCAGAAACACCAAGTAAACAAAAACCTTAAAAGATGGATTGCAAAATGAGAAAGATGAATGCAAAATACATGTCCTAGAGAATATGTTATTGATTATTTGTAATGTTATATATGATAGCAAAAAATTTCCTTTTTCCTTTAGCAACAGCAGCATTGACAATACACAAATATTCTGCTAGGGAAAAAAAAACAAAACAAAACCAAGTTTTGATAAATATTCAAGCAGTGAACCCTTTGATCCATATGCCACTGAAGATTCCAGAGGAGATTCAAGGATTAAAACTGTCATTTGGTGTATTTTTCTCAAAGAATTCCTCAAGTTTTTGGTGTGGGCTGAATTCAGTCACCATGTCCTTAGCATATGTTCTTTTGAAGAGCAGCTGTTTAACAGCTTTGTGAAACAAAAAAGCACAGGACTAATAAGGGCTCTAAAGCAAACGCAGTAGTAGTCAAATGGTCAGTCCCATCAGGTTGGATAATCTTCCAGTCCACAAGGTCTGGAATACCCATTTCCAAAGGAATCATCCATTGAGAAACATGCCTCACTGGTTAGTTATAGGCTTTTAAGTTGTTTAAATATTGAAGAACATTCATGGAGTCAAAGTTTGATTTAAAAAAAAAAAGTTGGTATTTACACAAACATGAAATTTGATTATTTTATGCAACGTGATCATATTAAATGAGTCAAGAACTGGGCCCACCAGAGGCATTGAAAAATCTCGAATTTTGTTAAATATTTAGGAAGTTTATTTGTCTTAAAATATTAATTTTAATTTTTTCTCTCTATAAATCCTGTGGCTATTTTTGATATCCAATATAACATTTAGACTACAGCATTAACTTTGTCAAAACCAAATTGAGATCAAGATTGAGTGGTTATGATAGCTGCTCTCTTTTCTCTGTGGGTCTTTGTAAATCACTAGCTGTGAAAAATGAGCAGTATGAATAACCAAGCTATAGTGCCACCTTTTACATAAAAAATATAAAATATATCTTCTGAAAATTAATAGAAATATAACTTTTGTATCATTCTTAGAATTTAAAGATTTGGCAAATGGCAACTTTTAAATTAGAAAAGTTCTTATTTTACTGCCTCTTTTTCAAGTCTAAGGCTCCTTGCCAACTTTGCAGCCTGAAACTGCAACGAGATAGTGTGTGCTGCCTTGTGGTGGCAAATCATTCAAACTTTCTCCATTATGGGGTTAAGGGGTTTGCAGATGAGACAGTTTCACAACATTTTTTGATCTAATCGAAAATTGACTCCAATTAATATTTCCTCTAAGGCAAGAGCAATATTCCATTGAGACATGTACCTTCTTTGACTCAAAGGTAATTATCAAGCTCAAGGAATGATTGGTTTAATAGATTTCTAATGATCACATACAAAGTATGGATAATATAAATCAGAAGGCCAAGCATTTTTATAAAACACTTTTCATGAAATATAACTTTCTTCATGCTTTTCTAAAACATGTCTCAGTTAATAATTTTAGAGTAAGGTCCAGTTTTATGCTTTTTAAAATTTCTTTTTAAATTCTTCTCTTTTGGAAAATAATAAGTGTAAGCATAAATAAAGATTTATATGGCACATATTATTCTGTTGATATATATTTATATATGTAAATGTTTCTATGCAAAAAAAAGGCATGCATGTCATAACTTTCTGTTTGGTTCTTCATTAATATAATTTGATTTCTAAAATTCTTTTCTAATGAGAATCACTGGAAAGAGGCTTTGGCCTGCTGAGGGAGATACTAAAATAAATTCCTATATGGAAGAAAATAGAAAGGAATGCTTTCTATTCATACTAATCCTGAAAATGTTCCAGGTCACTGAACCACACTGATAGGGTATACATTAAACTCCACCTATCGTTTCATGATACATTTAATTCCTGGATGCTGAATCTTAAAATGTTCCAGTTGTAACCTAACACATTGTTTTTTCATCTTTCAAGGGGAGAGAAGATATGGACCAATTCAATATCTTTGCACACCAAAATGGAAATATAGGAATTGTATATCACTTAATATTTTTACCAAATTTTAAATACCTATATGAAATTAAGTATAATGTGAAATCTCTGTGGCTTACTTTTCCTTAATAGCAAGAGAAAACACTGCTTTTTATTTTTGTAGGCTTCATAACTACCCAGAAATAAGTTTAGATTACTGAAAAGACAAAGGTTTAAAACTAAGTATGTATTTTTTCTGGCTTACGCTATGTCCTTTAATTACTGTCCACATGTACTCTCAAGGCATTCTGTAGAAGCATTACAGTCAAAGGTCTATAATGAAGACTTAATTGAGAAGCATTATGTATTTTCATTTATTAGCTTAGGTATTGTGATGTGTGGAAATGAGTATTTTAAATCTTTTTAGGACTTTAATGAGCACATTTTAAGAGATTAGTAACACCTCTTCAACTCACCCAACTTCTCAACTCTGCTTTAAGGGAATCACATGAGTACTTGACCTCGGTAAGAATTTAAGAAGAAAAACAAACTTCATAAAACTTAATCACATTAGTTGAAAGCTGGAAGCATGTTTTAATGCTTCTGCTAAGCCACCAAGTTCCATTACCTGAATCCCATCAACATAATCCTTCCTAAAGAAGAAAGGAATGAATCAAATGGAAAAGATTTGTAATTGAATTATCTTTGGTCTCAAGGCCAATTAGAAACATTTTTTTATTGGCACACCTAGATATAACCTTGACTGATTTTAATTAGTCCATCAATGCAGATAATAAGAAATGCAAGAACACTTTTACAGTGTTGTAAATTAAAAAGAGTTCATATTTTTTGATAGCATGTGTACTATACATATAGGAATAGATGGAGAGAGAGGAAAGAAAGAAGTGCATTTATAATAAGGTAGTTTTATGACATTAAGTATTTCCATTAGTGAGTAAAGAAGGTCATTTCTTTGCGAAGAAGGAATTATAATTCCATTGCTGTCTATGCCATATCCTTTTTAGATATTGCCAGGTTTTAGCCGGTTCTGCTGTTTGACTAAAAATGAATGTGGTGAATGGTTTAGGATAAAGTAAAGCTATCAGCATCTGGGGGATTGAATCATGTCTCCATAGAAAAGGCATGTTCAGTGCCAACCCCTGGCCCTTTGGGTATGAACCTATTCATAAAGAGGACATTTGAAGATGTTATAGTTAAGGGATGCCCAAACTGAATGAGGAAGGGCCTTACTCCAATATGGTTGAAGTACAGGCAAAGGAAATTGGACGGGGAAAGAGAAGCCACCGGGAGCAGCCAGAAACTGGAAGTAACGGAACCTGGAAGAAAAAGGAAAAGATGTCATCATGTGCATTGCCATGTGATGGAAAAGCCCAGCAGTCTCAAACATTTCCAGCCTGCCAGAAAACAGTCACCCATGGAGGAAGCAAGTCTTCTAGCCTCTGAAACCATGAGCCAATAAATTCATATTGTTGAGCCAACCCATTGTATGATATTTAATTTAGCAGCTAGGAAACTAAAATTTAGCACAATAAACAATTTTCGTAAGATTTTACATAAAACAGATTATAATAAAACTGGATATTGGGAATGATGGAATATGTGCTTTTCAAACTGATTTCTGAGTAGTTAGGAAATTTTTATATGTCAAAGTCCATTTAAGAAGTAGAATTGAATACAAAAGGAAACAGTTCTTTATCCTGATAGTCTTGTGTTAAGATATATAACATTCCTGTTATTTCATTTCTTACAAGGTTTGATACTTGAACACCCTGAGTTCTCGTGAAAAGTGTTGCTGTGGATTCAGTCAGAAAATGATTTGTTGCTCTAGGGATTATTGTTTGAGTGGGGTTCTGATTTTCATTTGATACTATTTACAAAGATATGTATTTCAGATATCTAGGTTTTAAAAAGTAATGAATCAATATAAGCAAACCTGGAGAGAAGTTTTTCACAGGTAAATAACAAATGTAGTGTTTTTTTTAAAATTATATACTCATCTTGTTTTTACAATTATTAATAAAAGTTTTTTTTTTTTTTAATTTTAACTTAAAGTTATATCTAACTAATCCAAGTATTTGGAGACTTTTTTTTCATTCACAGGGTTTAATTATTTTTGTGGTTCCTTTTCTTCCAGGTGAATAGCTTTAAAGGACACTGTATGTACCCAATGAGGAAATTTTTATTTTATCCATTCAGAAATATTTGCTGAGGATCTAGTAAAGACTAGATGCTTTCTAAAAACTGGAAATAAATAAATAAACAAATATTCACTACAGTCATGTAACTATTGCTCTGGACATGTTACTTACATACCTTAATGTGAGAAAAATTATCGGAGGAATGTCTCTAGATAATAACGGGTGTTCAACAAATGTTTAAAGAAGGAATGAATAAAGTTTGAGACAATATATTATTTTTTCCAAGTTTTATAAGTAAACTTTAATCTGTTTTTTAAGATGCTCCAACTATATTTTACATGTGCTTGTTAATACTAGATTGTGTAATCTGTAAACATTGATCACATCTTTGAAATAAAATCAAATATTACAATGAAAATAAAAATATTTCCTTACTTACTAAAATGCCTATTTGGCAATTTTGAGATACAACAACGATTGAAGATGGAAGAGGAATTTTATATTTCCTCTTTTTTTGTGTGTGTGTACTATACTCCCAATTTAATGGTGAAGGTTAACCATCATTTAAGCCCCTTTGCATAAATATTTATTCTTTGTAACTTTCAGGGTCATCAAAAGAGTTATATGGAGAGATGGAAAGAAATCAGTTTTAGATTAAATATATTGCTTATAATTTCCAGTTGAAATTTAGAACATTTATTCCAGACATAAAAATTTCCTAATTATCATCTTTTACATTATTTACACTATGTGAATTTCATTATCATAGCTAGAATAAAGAATTATTAACCCTACAATTTGGCACCAATTTTTAAAAATACATCTTTCTAAATCATTGGTGTGTGTGTATATATATATATATATATATATATAAATTGGTATATTAAATATATTGATGGTTGAGGCCCTTCCATTATTATCAGTTATCTGTTCAGAGAGTAGAGAACTATTCTAGTAATTTTAATTTCCTATTATGTTTGCCCATACTGACTGGCTAAGAGTGGGAATAGTAGCAGGCACTTTGCAATTGCTCCTATGAACCTGCAACAGAGAGATTGTAATTCTAGGTCATGGCTCTTTTGCTACTAGTGACTGACAGTCATTTCAGAAAAAATATACCCTACTGGGCCATGCTCTTTCTAGAGATATATAGGTCAGGTACAATCTCCTGATGTCATTCCTTTGTGCACAATGCCATATATGTCAATTATAAAATATGACTTCATACTTTTCCCCTGGGGAGAATGAAAAATTATGCAGATATATAAACCAGAAATACTTGTTCTTCCCATTCTATTTGCTAAGAAGGTGGTCCTTTGGAGACAGGAAAAAATAAATAAATAAATAAATAAATAACTATGAGGAGATAAATTTAGTTTACATATTGCACCAAGTTTATGAATTTAAAAATAAGGGTAAGTTTGTAAATAGCTGCTTGCTTGGAATGGCAGCAGATGTGAATAAAATTGTAAAAATCACTTTAATGAGACATTATATATTTATCTCAACATACATTATGATGATTATCTTATATTTAATAAAAATAGTTCGTTTTGGATGCTAAAATTTAAACACTTGGTATTTAGGGATACATTTTTTAGTGAGAAAGGAAAGGCTAACTAAAATACAAATTGTCAATTCTATCCAAAACATAAAATTTGTTGTCTTTTATTTTAATCTTTTCATGTACACAGCTCTTCCCAAATACTTTTAGTGTACAAGTTTAAAATGCCATCTACCTTCAGAACATCTGAATATTAACAGAAGACACATTTTTAAGACATCCAAAAAGCACAGTTGCCATGGGTACTTTAAAATCATCAATCATACATTTGCATTAGTTACTGATGTCTTAATGTCCCCAAATTCCCCAAAGTAGTTACAAAAAAACTAAGCAAAATCATGAACTTTGAGATTTATATTTTCTGACCAGTGGAACATAAATATGCCATTTTTATTTTCTCTACTGACAACTGTAGTGAGGTAAAAATGCCTTACTGCAGTAAAATCTTACCTTGAGGTTACATGCCATCTATCTGTAGCTATGGTGTTAAGTAACAATATAATTCTTACCAACACAAAAAATAAAACCAAGACTATTGAGGACCATTTCATTTGTCATAATTATTTTAAGTCTAATAATAGTCCTCCAACCTAGAGTCCTTTCATTTTCCCAGCTTCTCCCATTAAGGATGAATTTTTAAATTACTGATTTCCAAAACAAGTAAAAGAATCAGCATAATATAGTGGATGAAATGGCAAGAACAGCTATGACCTCATATCTGCATAGTTCTCCAGAAATTACAAAGTGCTTTTGAAACAACAAATAAAAAGAAAAAAAATCAAAGTCCAAATTAGAATTCTAATTTGATTAATTCTTTATTATTATTACCAATAATACACTGTAAAGATCTGGTATTCATTTTGAGAGGTGAGATGCAATGATTAATACAGTACAAACAGTATAACCTATTCCATAAACCTATTCCATATCCCATACAAAGGCCATTTCTTTGGGTTAATAAAAAAATCCTTTCCAATGAGAAACAACTGTTTCAAATATTTAAATTTTTGATATCAAAACAGCATTCCTTAAAATCTACAGTCTACTTATTATAAGTACAAAAACATACTGGGATACTTAATTTAATCTTGTAATACTTTACACATTTCACACATTTAAACTTTCACATTGTAAAGAAGGCAACTGAATTTCTCTTTCTTTTGGAGGGTACTAGGATCATTTGTATCTAAGTTTTGGATGTCAGAGAATAGTACAGAGAACAGCATGTAGATATATTTTATTTCTTCATAATGCAAGCCCTGATTTCTGATTTAGTCAGAAAAGAGATACACATAAATCTATATGACCAGAAGAGATAAGTAGATCATAAAAAGTCCACACACATCATAACCCTGCACATCTAACATGGAGATAAGGACAGTTACAGATTACTGTGGCATAGATAGCTTGATAATCTATGGCGAATCTAGGATAAATTTCAAACTATAACAAATACAATGACTCATTTTTTTTTTTTAAAGAAACAAGCCACGAAGGCATAAATTTACCCTGAGATTTGTGGCACTAAGAAACTGAATAGTTCAAAGTCAACCATTATATGACATGCTTTAGATTGCTCTTATGAAAGGCACTATAGAAATGTCACCCTATTATAACCTACTGTATTTAAGAATTAACTGCAGCAGAACAGTTACAGGAGATGAATATATACTAATGTGATCAGCCACATCTATTACTCCCCAGCAGTTAGTACAGGTCATTCTTTAGAAAAGAGTCTATAAGACAAAGAAATAAACACATTATTAACAGGAGTGCATTTAATACCAAAATTTTTGTATTCATTCTAACAGACCCTTATACTACAGTATTTTCTCCTTAATAATAGGAGCCTTTCATTTAAATTATGCAATCAGTATGCCACAAGCGGGTTCTTTCTTTAGTGGGAGGAGTTAGCAGTTCCAACATTCAATTGACCTGTTTCCAAATAATCTGCGGGAAAAAAATGAAGATTAAGTCCTCTAACAAGAGCAGTTTTCACAGCCTTGCATACAAAGAGAAGGATTCCGAAAAAGATGAGAGGGCAAGCCGCATTGTGCTGGCCCACTTAAATCTTATTTCCAATTCACTAAATGTGTTATTTGACTTGGCAAGTGAGCTGGTATGTGTATTAGATCAGCAGGGAGCCTAATCAAGGAGATGCCAAGTTTACTGCAGCCCCTCTGAGCTGCATTAGCCTCAACTAGTGACCTTAAGCAAAGTGGGTGGTTGAACCCAAAAAAGAATAGAATTAACTTTTGCTTGAAGTTCAGACTGATTTGAAGTCTCCTTTTGTGCCTTATTCAAAAAAAAAAAAAAAAAAGCAAAAAGCATTTAACAGAATTGAATCTAGTCTGCTCAGCACCATCTTCACAGGCAAGGCTTCATAGAAGCTTGCCTCCATTAATGCTGACACATGCAAAAGAAATGAAAAGCATTAACTCAGCTGAGGCACTTGATTTTGCAGCTGCAGAACAATTCACTTTGTAACTCAGTAACTCAGATGGGGGTTTTCCACCCAGATAAACTGCTAATTTGCTAATTGATACAAAAAGTATTTTCAAATATTAAATAAACTGCAAATAGGCAAAAAAAAAAAAAAAAAAGGACACTAAATTACGAGGAAGCATGGGAAGAAGGATACATACTTTTAATGGAACATTTCTAAATAGTAATGGAAATTTAAGGGATTTTGTAAGGTCGTGCACAAGTGAGCTGTAGCGAAAAGTCAAAGCGGGAAAACTAAGATTCCTTATTCAGTGGTTAGATATATTTCATCAGTAAGATAATTAATAGATCTATTTTCAAAGTCTATTTGTGTCTATTTCAGACTCATTTCTCCTTGTAGCCAGTATTTAGTATCTATTCCTAGTTTCGTATCAAAGATGGCATGGATAACTGAACTGTACTATGTTTTGTACCAGGAAAAGGGCAAAACCTTTGTATTTTAAAAAAGTAGATGTTATATAACTAATTCAAGCAATGAGTTATCTTGTTCTCAATTTGGTTTCCCTAATTTAAACTTGCTATCTTATTTCTATACTCAAAGACCATTTCTAATTATGCCACTTTTTACACATTGTTTAGAGACACTTTGGAATCTGTCTTTTCTTCTAGGATATTGGACTCAGAAATACTCAAATGGCAAAAATTGTGTTGGATATGAAAATTGTAAAGTTAAAACAACTCCAAACAAGAATATTTTATAGGGTCCTCCATAAGACCTTTGCTTGTAAACATTTTTCTCTTTCCTAGAGACAATATAAGAGGATACTCTTTTTTTTCAGCCTCACTTTGCCATGTTTGTTGAGCTTTCCCCTCAAATCTATCTGAAACACGAAGCTGAGCAAAGTGTCATCACCTTCTGGAAACTGCAAAAACTGCAATCAAGGTCAATATAGATTGATTTCCTTGGTGTTTAAGTGATGGGACAACCTACAAAACTCAAATTCCCCATTTGGCTAGAGTCCCCATAGCAGAGGTAATTCTATTGAAGCATTTTTTTAAAAGACCACAAAACAACCACATGAATTTATGCTTCCAGATAGAGATACTCAAAAGGATAATTGCTTTGGTGTCACATATATTTAGAAAAAACTAGCTAAAAATAACCTAAATAGTGTTTTAGAAATATGATACTTAAATAATTGACACTAATGTTGCTGTTTTTTTTTTTTTTTTTTAACTCTGGGATATCTAAACATTTTCCAAACATTAATTGCAATGGTACCCTGGTGAGGCTGATATTATCATACCTATTTTCCAGGATGATAAGCAGGGAGCATAGGGCCCATTTCTTGCCTTGCCCCATGCCCTTCAGAACTTGTCCAAGCTCAGAGCTCCCTTAAAAACCACTGGATCTGCTTCATGGGAGTACAGAGGAAAATGAGAAATGGGCTCTTGGAGATTTAAGGGATTTTGTAAGGTCGTGCACAAGTGAGCCGTAGCAAAAAGTTAAAGCTGGAAAACTAAGATTCCTTATTCAGTGGTTAGATATATTTCATCAGTAAGATAATTCATGTAGAATATCAGACTTGCAGGCATACAGTGTTAAGAAATGCAATCTGTTGCTGCACATTTTCGAGTAACTTATTTAATAACAATAACATCTCCCTTTGATTTAAATAAAAATAAATGACTAAATTTTCACAGGCAGAGTGTGTAGGGAATGAGCAATAGCTGACAATGAATTTCTACAATGATATTTAAAAATTGTGAAATGCTAACAGCCTAATTTGTAGAAGAGACTAGATTCTGCTCCTGTATCAGTTGGTGTTATAAAGAAGAGCCATATACAGAAGGTGAAATGAGGGGTTAAAAGTCACACCAAACATGCTGCAAAGGCCCCTGGGCATCCCAACCTTTTTTCTTTAATTGGGAGGAGAAGAGCTTTTGACTAAAGACGAAGTTCCACAATGTAGGCCGGTAGCCCAACTGGGAAACACTCTTGATTTGAACAGTTCTCAGCAGTTCTATTCTGAACTCTTTATATAGATCCCCTTTCAATCCTGGGACACATATTTTAAGGTAAAAAAGGTATTTTACTAATTTTTTTTAATGAAGCTTTGACTATCAGCAATACTTGTGGTTGATAATCATTGGCAGGTTCCCTTTTCCTTCTGCACTGCAGGAATAAGGGCAGTTTCACAGCTGGTTGCCAGCACAGCTCTTATTGCAAACACCAATTATTGATTTTTAAAAGGCCTACACTATTAGTACCCTGCTACATTGCTTCACATACATGTGTTTTAAAAATTCCTTTTTAAAAAATATAAAATCTGAGTAACCTTTCTATCATCAGTGTGCATGCTCTTTACATTCATCTTACATCTATCTTCACAGGGTAGCAAACCAGGAACCTTTTTTTTTTTTAAACTTATGGGCTAATTTAGAAGCAGAGATGCTTTGCTCATATGATCTCTCTCTCTCTGGCAGATATCATGTTAGGAAAAAAGCAAATGGTGGGCAATGAGGGGAGAATAAAGGAACACAATTACAGGGTTTAGGATCTTCTATTCCCTTTTTCCCGACTTCATGCCATGCTATCCCAATCTATGCTAAAGCCATCATAAAAACCCACTAGGCCTTATTTCCTAATGGATGCCTGCTTTTGCATTGGCCTTCATCTCAAGTTGGAGCTTTGTCTTCTCTTTTCCATGATTCTAAGAAATCTTTCAAAATTACTATTCATTCTAGTTGTTTATGTTTCCCCCAAATAATAATTAATAAATAGTTCTCAGAATATTTCTGTTCAGCAACAGTTTGTATATTTCTATCCAATGTCTGTATATCTGTATATATATAATACATATATATATATATGTCACTGCTAAAAAGTCAATGCCAGTGCCTGAAAAGAGATGTAATACATTAATTATCCATACGCATAATTTTTGGTGATATATTCAGGTACTGATATATGAAATAGAATTTGAATTTCATAAGGATGTTAGATATTTGCAAACCTTTTTCCAGAAGATAAATTCATTTAATCCACCATTACCATGTGCTAAATGAATACCTAAAATATGACCCACACTCTGATAGGTGTTTTTCAGTGACAGAAATTGCATATAAAAACTGAACATACATTTTCTTGAGCAACTATTAAGTGACAGGTACACTGGAATTCCAAAGATCAATAGGAAATGCTTCTTATCAACCACTCATATTCAGGAGAAGTGAAATGTAAACAGATCATTGAAATTTAGAGGGTAAAATAAAGGAAAGCCATATAGAAGCAAGGAGGCAGGGGTCAAGTCAGGTTAAGTAGGTTCATAGTTGTGGGGGAGGATCTCCAAGGGAATTGAGCCTATTCTTTATAAAAGAAAAGATCCCTATACTTCTTTTCTAACATGCCAGCCTGGGGCAAGAGTACAAAGTAGGCCCATACTCCACATACCTAAATGCTTAAAATTACAATAACAAACTGCCAACTAAAATACATTTAAATTCTTAACTTGCTGTGATAGCTAATTTCATGTGTTAACCTAACCAGGCTATGGTGTACTGTTTTTTGGTTTGATACTGTGAGGAGATTTCCTAGATGGATTTGCATTTAAGACTGAAAACATCTACAGTCAACAAAGGGGATGGCCTTCTGCAATGGGAGGAGTCTCCTCATCCAGTTTCAGGCCTTAAAGTAAGAACTCAGGTTTTCAGCAATCGGAATTTCTCTCTCTACTTCAGCCAGACAGCTTCTCCTGGGGAATCCAACTTCATCTTCATTGAGTTCCCAACTTGGGACCTCCTCCATGGAATCCAGATTTGCCAGTCTCCATGGCTGTGTGAACCAATTCCTATTGTAAGTTTATTAATATAGACATATTTACATATATTTTTTATGAATACATATATATATATCTATATATATATATATCTATATATATATCTGCACTTATGCACCCATAGTTCTGTTTCTCTGGAGAATTATGACCAAAACACTTTCCAACTATAGCTTTCAATATTGAACAGGGTGGAATTTTATTGCTCAAGTGTACATATTCTGTTGATGGGCTGGTGATACTTGGAAAAGTAAGAAGCATTCAAATTATATATGTAGATATGTCATGAAATTTATTTTTGTCACCTTCATTTCCATAAAATCATTACTTTTGTTGCTGTTATTGAGATTTTTGCAATTTAATTGTGAGCAAAATTAATTTCATTCTTACCTGGAGAATCTTCCATTGTTTCATTTAACTTTTCCAGTGCATCTCACAACTTGTTTAAATAGAATATAATTGCTTTAATAGCAGTAAGTCCCCATTATAGTCATGTGTGCATGAATGCAAGGTCATATTTGCTGTTTTTTTTTTTTCCAAGAAAAAAAGTAATCATTTTGACAGCTTATTAGTAGAATGCTAAATATACACTTATTTAAGAAAAGAAAAATATTGCAGTCCTCTATCTTGTCTTTTACCTCTCTTCAAAACAATGAGTTACAACCTTTCGGTGAAATCTCTTGGAAATTCTAAAAGTCAATAGAAATAAATCAAAACCAAATATGAACAAACAAACAAATATACATGCAACATTTTGTATGACTTTTGGAAACATCAGCTATCCAAACAGCTGCAAACCTAACCACATAAAACTCTCCAATAATCTGAGGATGTTGAACACCATTTGGGTATTTGACTATTTTTTTCATGTTTTCTCCTGCAGTTTTGGTTTAATGCAGATCACAAATTACAAAGAATCAATACCATTTCTCTAATTTTCAAAGTTCTTTTTCTTCTCTCTCTCTGAAGGTTTCCAAGGAAATGTAACCAGCCTTGGTGGTCTGATCCTTTGAAATCTCCAAAGAAGCTTAAATATAAATATGAAATTAAAACAGACCTGATTTTTATCTCCAACTGCAATGACTCAATGCTAATGCCCACCCACAAAATCAACTCCTTGTTTCAGTCCTCTGAGTCTGTACTAAAATAATAACCTATGGATTTAGTGTAGATACAAGATACTTTAGTGATGAATGGGAAGTTAGCATTTACCATGAGAAGTTAGGTCATCATATCTTAACTACTCTGGTAATAGTAATGAAATACAAAACACCTGGAAATATAAGAGCCAAACCTTCTTCTTAGGTATCTAGTTTACTTGAGCATGTTAAAAGGATTAGTGTTAATTATGATTTTATTATTTAATCAAGATAGATTGTATGATGCTGTAATTCCTGAAATTTCCCATTTGTTTAACATCATGCAGCTAGAAGTTTAATGCCATCCCCACTCTTCATTCCAGAAACTAGCTATGAAACTTTATAGGCTCTGGGGAGCTAAGCAGAGTTTATTAGAATACAACTTCCACAAAAGGGGTTATGTCTTAAACGCATTCAAGATTATTGCTACAAAAATATTATTCTTTAAATAATGAGTATATTGACCATTTAATTTGACATTCCCTGTCTCAATTTATCAAAGACAAATTAGCATAGTTAAGGTCACTGAATGGAAACTATTAAAATATAAATGTTTTCATTTCTTTTGATGTGGTACTTTTCCTACAGCACTATATATCACTTTAGTATCCTTAATTAAGAGTGATGCCTTCCTCCAACTCCGGATCTGTAGTACACACATTCCCTTTCCCATGTTTCTTTTGATTTACAAAATAGGATATAAAGCTGGTTTGCATTATCTTAAAATTAAATCAACACCAACACATAACAAATAGTGGTTTATAACATGATTTCACCAGGTGCAGTAAAAATGTATCTGGGAAGGAGAAATTTTCTCTTTTCAAATGTTGGAGCACCTTCTCCTGCTCTCCCTCTCTCTCTCTCACTACTTCTGAATTAACAACATACTTTATTATCTTAGAAAATTTCATAATCTAAGTACACACTACTTCTATTATACTAAATTTAGGACACTCTCTTAATCTGTGTTATGTATAAAAATATCTAGTACACCCATTGGAAAAAAATTAAAATGCCTATGCCTTAATTAAAAGTAGAGGCTGTAGATAGATAAAGTAGTAACAATGTAACATTTAATTTTAATTGAGATCTTTATTGAGATAATGGTAGATTCACTTGCAGTTTAAAAAAACATTACAGAAAGTTTCCATGTACATTTTACCTAATTTCTGCATGGTAAACTGTAGTATAAAAGATATTTACATTGATATATTTGGCCAATATTATCCATCTTTTCCTAGTTGTACTTATTTGTGTGTGTGGGTATTTAGTTCTACACAGTGTTATCACAGTTCCTTTCAATTTCAACCTGTATGTAAGCACTTAAATTTCAAACACCTATTAACTGGTTTTATGGGTTAGATTACATACAATTGTACTAAAATATAAAAATACTCATTAAATATATTTTCCTTTAGAATCCTATCCAGTAAATAAATTACATTTTTAGAACTGGTTGGTAAAATTACTACCAAGTAGTTTGTAAACTTTGACTATAATTCCCCAAATTGAGGACAGAATAAAGAACAAGGACTGACCATGAGTCTCATGAATTCACATCACAGTTTTTATGAGAGATTCAAAACAGTTCAAAGAATATGAATCCATTTTCAATGTTCAGGGCATCAGCTCATTAAGATAATAGAACAGCATCAGTTTGAAAAAGGCATTGACTCAAATGTGTAATGATTTCACTTTCAAATTTCTTTTATCTCAGCTGTTTCTACTTCAACAAATACAAGTGCTTCAGATCTAATAATAAGTCTAATGAGCATTGCAGATGATTACAAAAATATTATAATACTTCCCAAGTCATAATGACATCTTTTTTTTTCGAAATTAAGAAAAAAAAGTTTAGCTCATTGGAGTCTTTCTTGACTGAATATGACCTCCGTTGAAACCAGAAACATCTTTTGAACAAAATTATGAAGCAAATATTGTCTGAATTGGACTCCTTGGTTTGTAAGGGAAGTTTTATGAACTTTAGCAAAGACTATGCATGTGCTACAGTGTTACATCCTTAAAATAAAATGTGCCAAAATGGATCATTTGAAATCATTGCCTCATTGCAGCTTTGAGTTGGCATTTTGCTGATCAGCTCACCGTGTACTCTTGGGCACTTTCTCTATAAAGTGGTTACAAGTCCAGCCTTCCAGTGTTATAGTTGGATGCACTATATAAAAGGGCCATTTTCCAATAAGTACCTTACTTGCTTCAGAGCCAGAGTGCAGAAACTGTTACGTCCGTAACCGTTTTGAAATAGCTAGGGTGCAGTGCATCAGTTTGTTCAAAATAGAACTTGTGCTGTTTGCAAAGAAATGGTGACAGAAATGGGGAAAGAACTTATAACCAATGCTATGCAACATAATTTTTTTTTTTAAAGTGCATAATCTGACCCACAAATGAGACATCTGCAAACCACTACAGCAAATTGTATAATGAACAGCCTCTCCAGGGTCTCATATTGTAATTCAGTGCTGTTGTTGGCTCTCTTTCATTGTAGGTTTGAAGACAGATCGCTTTAACAAGGTACATCAGCCTTCAGGGATAGCATTTCCTTGCTTCTATACCAACAACACAATGTGAACTTTCAAACTGTTTATCTTTGAATCAAAAATATATTACTTAGACATTAAGTAAACAGCCCTATAATTTGTCAGAGAAATTATATGCTTCCTGTGGCTAATTTAGCATTTTCTTTTAAACATTTGCTGGGCAATTGGTAATGAAAGCTGATAACCCCTGCCATTTATGTTTTATTTTTGTAATGATCTCAGAAAAACATTTTGAAATATGATCTGCTCTTTAAATGTAATGATAAACCACTGTGCTGCCAGGAATTACACCCAACTTCCTTACTCAACAGTCATGGGAACTCAAGCAACAAACCACAACCCACACACATAATGCAGGAAACCATACGGAACCCATATATTACATTTTTGTGGTGATGTGCCTTACCAAGAAAGGCCACTTTAGAATTACTGAAACACCAGATATATTAAATCACAAGATTCAAAATATGGAAATCCTGATATAATACTATGCTTAATTGTAAAGTATTTTGCTTTTTGAAACAATTTGATAGCCACCTATTAAATGGTGAATTTTATTTAAGATACATTTAAATGTGAAAAGGAAAGCAGATTAAATAGAATGCTATCCGTTGGGCACTACTCTCCTATATAAACTCTTTCTAATTCTACATATATTCTCAATATTTTTATCATTCAGCTTTTTATAATCTTTTTAGTTTTATATGAATGTTATAACCTATATAGTAAAATAATCAGCATATTTCTATTATTTATAGGTTCCTTTTAATTTCAACATTAGAAAAACTATGTCTTTGTACCTATTACCTGTCCTCACTGCTCCCAAAATTTGCCACAAATGATTTATTATTTGTTTATTTTCATTTTATTTTTACTATAGTTTTGGAATTACATTGGATCTCAGGATTGCAATAGACCTTCTCAGTTAGGGGTTATCAGCTCCATTTTTTTCCATGAAACTTACATTCATTTAGAACACATAGAACAGTCTTGTTCAATTATGCTTATAGAAAGCACTAAGGGTTATTTGGTTTTAAAGACAAAGATCTCATTTACTTCATCCTTAATCAGAAATAAATCTGTTATACTACTATTTCCTACATTTAATGATCCCTCTTATTTTATTTCCTAATGTAGTAGTAAGAATAATTCTGTGATTAGTAAAAGAAAAATAACATTTTTATTGTTTCCCTTATGATAGTATGAATCACTGATCTTAGAGTTATATCCTCAATCAGGATGGGTCTTAATCCTGCTACTGGCATACTTTATAAGCAGAATGAAATTCAGACAAATAAAGAAAGTCAAAAGGAAACAGCTGGAAGCTGAAATCCACAGAACCCAGAAGAAAAGGGGGGAAGCCACAGGAGGCTGCCACGTACATTGCTATGTGACACAGGTACCAAGGAGCCAGCAGCCAGCACCGGCACTCCAGTCTTCAGGAAGAAAGCATCACCTTGATGATGCCTTGATTTGGATTTATCCTAGCCTCAAAACCATGAGCCAATAAATTCCCTTTGTTGAAACCAACCCACTGCTTGGTATTTGCTTGAGCAGCCAAGAAACTACAATGTTCCATACTGTGCTTCCCAAATCCTATGCCCCATAAAAAGTATTGGATCCAAAGGATAAAAGACAAATTGAAGCTAAACAATATCTAAGAAACGTACAAATTAAGATTATATAAAGTCCCTCATGAGGCGGGGGTACTTTTTGAAGTTTTAAAATGACAAAATGTTGAAACATCTCTTTTTGTTACCCACTCTATGGGCCAAGATAAGAATCTTGGTATGTTTGTTAAGTAATGAGAATGTTTATGACCAAGGCCAGAACTTCTTATTTATACTTGATTATATTGCTAAATGTGCCAAATGTAATGTATTTATTTATATATACATACATATTTATATATACATACATATTTATACATACATACATATTTATACTTATGTACCACACGTAATAGTTAGCAGTCATTATCTTTATGGAGTAGAATAGTTACAGTAGTTTTTCTCTCCTTACATAAATTGTCATGGAATCAGGTTAAGCCCTTCCCTCCTTGAACCCAAACCGATGGGTAGACAAGACTACAGTATCAAAGATCAGTTGATTTGTCTTATAAAGATGTGAAACATCACTTTTAAACTCTAAAAGAAACATAAATTTGGAACATTATTAAAGATAAAAATCATTTAATTTTAATTAATAATTTTCCTTGATCTGAGCACATGGTGCATTTTAAGAAACAGTAGAGGAATAAGAGAATTCAATATTATAAATTATAAACCATAATGATGACAAACAAAAGAAAAATATCTACAAATACTATCTGTTAGACTCAAATTGGTACAAAAATAGGACACAAACCAGAGATATGATTTTCCATGACTTCCAAATGTCAAGTAAATTTTAAGGAAACTAAAGAAACGTATCTGCACAAATACTTGATGAGTTTGGGTCAAATTTTCCTGTTGTTTAGGAAGTAGGAAAGAACATACTGATGAAAAAAACGATCTAATAAGTTCTAATATAAGTGGACCTAAAATACTCTATGTAATAAAATTATAATTTAGTTAATATTTTAACTACTTGTCCTATCACATTCTCCATAATTCCAAAATTAGAACAGTGCTAACAAGACCTAACATTGAAATATTGCAAACGATTTTTTTTTTAGAAAAAGGTGAGAGGTAATTCCAAAGAAAAAGGCTTTAAATTAATTCAAACAATACCTGAAGCAGAATGTTCAAGGACTGGCTTTTTATAGAGCCCATTAAAAAAATCTCCAGATTATTCCAAGAATGTATTGATTTTTACAGCATTTTTTAAAAGACAATTAAAATATACCTTATGACAATAGGTTATATATATATAATGAAGGGGTTGTAAAAAAATTCCTTCCTGTAAATACTCATTCGTATACCAAAGACAAGGGTCATTCAATAGACTGGCATATTTGATTAGCCTTTACCCCAATGGAAACATAAAGGAAATTGCCACAAAATGCACAATTTTCGTCATCAATCTGGACTGTACTCTAATAAGTATTTTATTTCTCCCAATAAACCTTTTTACACTCTTTGATTATTCTGAAATGCACTTCCTATTTTTATATGGTTCTAGCGGTGCATCAAGACACACAAGAAGGCACATGGGCTTTGAAATTAGACCTAAGTATATATTTTGTTGTTTCACTCAATAGCTTTGTGACTCTTAATTTGAGGATTACCTGACAAAATACATGTAAAAAGCTCCTAGAAGTCCTTGAATCAAAGTGGGTTTTCAAGAAAACTATTATATGAATCATGTTTTGAACATATATTCAAAGATCATGGCATGTTTGGGATCAATCTTATGTCCACGTGTTCCCCTCAGCCAAATTTCTTAAGCACATAAACCTAGGTTCTTGGAATGTGCATTTTTATGTCTTCCTCTACAGGATTTTTGTCTTCTTTAAATCCAGCCTTCTTATTAATAAAAATAGTAATAATAATAATAATATAATGATAACGATAATATTTACCCTATAGTAAATGCTTCTATATGCCAAGTACTTTATATACATAGATAGCACTATCCCTCTTTTTTATACAGTGAAATCAAAGCTCAGAAAGTTTTGTCATAAGCCCACCTCACCCTGCTGGAAGTTATAGGGTCAGAAGGCAAACCTAGTCGTTGGATTTGAAAGCCAGTATTCACTTCTCTGAATATGAACATTTCCTCCATTGACATCTTTGTCCCTTATGATCTGAAATGTTAAATCATATAAAAATTTCAGATTTTCTAAATGAAATTTTAAAAGCTTTAGGCTGACTTCTATTTCTTTTTGTATATGTCTGTTTAGTTTTACAGGTCTGTTATGATAAATACCACAAACTTGTTAGCTTAGCAACAGGAATTTATTTTCTTTAAATTTTTGAAGAATAGAAGTCATCATCAATGTATGTGCAGCCCTTGTTTTCTCTGAAGGCTGAGGCATTCTGGTGGTGGCTCCATCTCTACCCCCCCTATATGGCGATCTGTCTCTGCCTCCTCCTCTAGTTTCTATTGACTGACTGTGTCTGAAATCTCCTTTGCTAATATGAACTTCAGAGTGGTCTGATTCAATTTGGCCTCATCCAAACAGGAACTCTGAAGGTCCTATTTACAAATCAATTAACACTCACAGAACCAGGGATTAGGAATTGAACATGTCTTTGTGGGAGACATGATTCAATCCACCACAAAGTTGTTTACCAGTTTTTCTTGAAATTCAAGGTTGAGTTTTCTTTTGCTTCAATAACTTATTTTATAAGAGCTATTAAGATTTATCTGAGTCATAGAAGAGTTCAGTATTTCCCTGTATCTTAAAAGAAATTAAAAAATAAAAATAAAAACCTCAACTTCTTTAAACATTGATTTTGCTTAATTATTTTTAAAAATTATTTTAATTTAGGAACTATGTAATGATATTAAAATATAAGTGAAGAGATAATCAGCTTACATTTTACATTGTAATTAACTTTCAAAGTGACTCACTGAGTAAAATAACGTTAGTGGTAAAATGGATATTAATATTGGAACTTCCAAGAAGGGCTGACAGTGGAAATAACAGTGATTTTCAGTCTACTTTCCATAATATAAAGCTTACCTCTTTTAAAGGAAAGCTAAGCCAAGTGAGTATGGCAGCAGACTGGCTGGAGTTGGGCAGGCAGCTGCTTAACTTTCCCCTTAGCTGGTGATAAATTGTCACAGCAGCTGTTAAAAAAAAGACAAAGGGCAGTACCAGTAGAAGATACTATAATGCTGATTAAAACAGGGACACAATCTCATTTGCCTCAACACTGGATGACAAAACCTCGTATTTTAGTAAAATAGTTATACTCTTCTATTGCTTATCTTTACTATGAACTCTCAAAAAGTTGTCCAACATAGGGCATGTAATTTAAAGCAAATTGGAATTACTGCCTAGAAAGGAAGCTTCTCAATCACTTTTATCTTTCTCTATTATATAGATCAGATCTGGCTCATAACAGATGCTCAGTAAGTATTTTATGCTTAAATTAAATATTTTATAATATACGAAACTTGGGTTCTATGTTCAGTGAAGACATTCAAGAGAAACTTAAGTCTTAGTTTATGTTTTTAATTTATATGGAATTCTAACTTAAATTTACATAGATTTTAATATCACAGGTGGATATTAAAGCAATCATACTATTTGAAATGTTTAAACTGAGGACCCTGGAGTCAGCCAAAGTTAGAATCTTGACATTACTCCATAGTTTTTTTGTGATTTCAGGAAAATGACTTAATTTATTTGTGATTTGTTTTTTTGCCTCACAACCTGGAGCTATTAATGATATCTTCCTAATAAAGTTGTTGGAAGTACTATACAGTAAAGAGGTTTGTAGGTTTTAAATTGTGCATTATGTTCAATATGTGGGATAGATATTTGTGTATTCATTGATTTATAAATACAGTACCAAGATATAGATACTTTCATAGACAATTTATTGAAATATAGGATCTGAAGGATTTTAAAAGTCTCACTCATCTTAAAATATTCTCAATGACTGTTGTGATTGAAATGCATCTATTGGCTCCTCTTTTGCATTTTATACCTGGTAAGAGTACACATTAAACCATTATCAGCTTAAGAAAGCTTACTTTGCATACATTTAACAGAATGGATAGACACAAAACAGAATTTTGAAAGAATAATAAGAGCTAAAGTTTATTGAGCACTTTCTATGTTTTTACATCCTAGGTATTACACTAAAATGCTTTCTGGTACTCAAAAGACAAGCAAGTTTTGTTCGGAATGCAAAGGGTCATAAAAGGACATTTCTGGGTAACAGGGAAAGCCCCAGAGTGGCAAGTTCCAAGCACAAGTTCACAGAGGGATATTAAAGGAATCACACTATATGAGATATGCTGGTTTAGAGCTAGGAGCCTGGCATCAGACTGACTACATTAGAATCCTGGCATTGCCACATGCCTCTTTTTGACCTTGGAGAATTTACTTAATAGGTTTGTGACTTGCTTTCCTCTGTACCTCATTAAGTTGTTGTGAGAATTAGGTTTAATATGAATTGATTAGTTTGCTGGTACATAATATGACTCCAGTAAATGTTAGTATCAGGACTGGCTCAGGGGAGTCACACAGGGCCCCATGCTCAGAGGGGATCTGTGTGGGAGGTACAATATCCTGTGGTCACTATCTTGAAATTCTTAATAATTTTATGCTTGAATCTGTGTTTTGTCGGTGAAGTCGGATGGGATGAGGGAGCAAGTGCTTAGAAGACTTGGAGCGTGAGCTCACACAGGACACCAACTTCTGCAGCTTCCCACCTGCCCATAGAGATTCTCAGAGAAGACACCTGGCCTGTGTGCCACCTTTGCTCTCCACCCTGGGAGCGAGCGAGGAGGCTTAGGGTGGGGCACGTGCACTGCCCCCATCGTGGGAAGGCAAGTTGGCTGCCATCCTTACCCCAGGCCCAGTAGCACACAGACTGTTCAGCAAGCACTGGGCTGGGCCCTCTCTGATGCACGCTGATGCAGGGACTAAATGCGCTTAGTACTGGAAGCTGCACTCCCTTAGGGATTGCTTGTCTAGCTTGGGACAGTGAATCTATGGAAAGGGGAAATGACTTTCCTGTCCTTACCAGGGTCATAGGTCTTCAGTCCAGCAGTGGATGCAAGTCTCAGGACGGGGAACTCAGGAGTCTGTGAGGAACTGCATCCCCCATGAGTACTCTATGTCCAAAGGAGTACAGTATTAAATAGCAAATATTCTCAAGAGAGAAACTGCGAAGGAAAAGAATAAGTTCTGAATTTTAATACCTTTAATAGTACTTCTTCCTGCTTTTTGAACAAGGGGCCCTGCATTTTATTTTGTACTGGGCCCATCAAATTGTGTAGCTAGCCCGATTAACTACTAATAACTGAGTCTGATATAGCAATTTGCTCATTTAAGAACATTTCCTGGGTATGTAAGATATGCCAAGACCTTAGCATAAGGGACACAAAGAGGGACAAGCATTTATCTATACCTTGTTAAGTCAGTAGCACAGCTTGCTACTTAGTTAGCCAAGCAAGTTAAAAACATTACGTGAGATAGGAATTGTTTGGGAGAAACTTGCTGACGTCTTTGTAAACTACTTTCTCTCTCTCTCTCCCATTCTCTCTCTCTCTCACTCTTAATGAGGGTTTCGCTGGAAATAATTCTATTACTGGAAACATTTAGAGCAAGAATGCAGTTCCTGACAACTCATATTTGATTTATTCAACAAATGTCATACACACAGAAGCAGGTTCCTGACATCTTTGGTTTAACACCATCTCTTCCCTTTGTTTTCAACAAGGGCTATAATTTCTAATATATTCAATAATGTCTTAAGAATCAGTTTTAATGTAGAAAATAAGAATATCAAATGTAAGTGCAGAGTGACCAACAATTCTTAATGTGAAAAATTGTCTAAAGGCTACAATGCAAAATCTTAACCAGTGAAACACTGGCTCCAGAGTGAAATATTCACACCAGTAGAATTATGCAATCCTATTGTTGGCTGAGGAGCCAGGTTTCTTCTAAATTCATGGCAATCTTCGTAAATGTCTTAATTTCACATCTAAAACAAAGGGCATAAATAGTATTTATTCTATGTTAAATACGTAAAAAGGAGACTGGCTGTCATTTAATATAATAGATCAGCCAAGTTGTTAGAACTTGAGTCTCTCAGGTCAGTTTTCACATTTTAAGTAGCAACTATATTAACTGCTTCTGTGAATTGGGACTTTCTTGGACTAGCACTTAAGTTAGGATTGTGAGAGACAAATTTTAGGAATTATTTAGCAAAAAAAAAAAAATCCAGATAAACTAAATATCTAATAAAAATGAGTGTAAATTTATGTAAAGAAATATTTTTCTTATTTTCATCATTACCCATCATAGTGTTCTATCTAGCTCACAGGTTGGCAAACCACAGTCCTTGGGTCAAATCCTGCCTCCCACCTGTTTGTATATGGCCCTCAAGCTAAGAATCATTTCTCTATTTTTAAGTTGTTGGGGAAAAATGAGGAAAAATATTTTATAACACTTAAAAATTATATAAAATCCAAATATAAAATTTCATTATTCTAATAAATGAAATTTTACTGGAATACAGACACTCTCATTTGTTTATGTATTGTTTATGGCTGCTTTCATACTACAACACCAAATCTGAGTAACTATGACAGAGATCAAATGCCCCACAAAGTCTAAAATATTTACTATGTGGTCCTTTACAGGGAAAGTTTGCCAATCCTTATTTGAGCTCATGCACTGATCTTCCTGCAAATAAACAATCTAGAAAAAATGAAGGCTTGCATAGTAGTATGAGTCCAGGTGGTTTAAGCAAAACAATTGTGTTTTCATTCTCTGTAGCAGTTTATTTTTAATTAAAGAGTAATAAAAATTAACCAAATAGTTACTTACAGCACCAGTAGAAAAGCAGCAGTAAAAATGAAAAACATTTTTGCAGCTCATAAGAGAAATATAGCCACTTCTGCCCAAAGGACTTTGTTAGACTTTGTGCCCAGCATTGATCTAGCTGTGACATGATTCCAACTATGAAAGCATATTATAAGAGAGGACAGAGTTGGCAAAATTCTGACTTCGGACCAGCTGCATGAATTTGCTCCAACATCCCAGTGGGATGCTGGATCAGCAGATCTCTGGTGAGAACACAGATTAACTAGATATCTCCTCAGAAAAGATCTGCTTTCTATTTTCCAAGCTACTTGGCTTCACATAATTCAGCAGGTCATTTTTTTTTTTTTCCTGTTTCTCTCATTGCCAGCATTCCCATCCCTTTTAGAGTGTGTACCAAGCCATCACAGGGATGTAAAATATTTATTTTCATGCAAATGTGGGCATATATCTGGAAACTTCTGGTTCCAACCTAATGGGCCAGGCTTTGAAAATAACTTTCTCAATGTGTTGAAGAATGTTTTCTTCATTTTTATGGCATTGCTTTATTGCTATTATAGTGATTGTTGTACACCATTACACTTTAAATATATATTTATACCTTTACAGACTTGAAATGTTCATCATATGCACATTCAAAAGATGACTCCAAATAGAATAAAAAGACACAAATTTTCATTTCAACAATTCAATTTGTGAAGGAGAGATAATAGTTTGAATTCTTACACTAAAAGTCAGACTTTTAAATCTGCATTTATTAACCTGTTTTCCTTTAACATTAATTACTCTTTGGGCAGAAGGTAATATCCTACACTTATAATTTAAGGAATTAAGATTTTATTACTATAAAGTTGTGGAATTGCTTTTTAATTGTGGTTTACAAGAGAAACTACATTGCTGGTAAGCACAAATGCCTATGTAAACTTAGAGTGCCATTTTAAAAATCACTGCATTTGTAAACAAAAAAAACAAACTTAAAATTTCTGTTAGGTTACTAGCTTAAAAAGAAATGGGGAAAAACATTTAGAGACTTAAAAAAGGATGTTAACTATCAAACTACTGAAATGTTTAATCTCTAAGCCAAATGCTTAGATCATAGGGAAATGATTCCCAGGTCAACAAATCTCAAGCTGTTCAAACACCTACTAGGATAATTTTTCCCACCATTATGCACACAAGAAGTAAAAAAATAAATAAAAATAAAAAGAAGGAAGTTTAAGCAACAAGTTTCTATCCACATAGCAAAACTCATATGTATAAAACCTACAGAATTTTGAAGCCCACTGAATTCCAATCTCATATATACATTTATATTGGATCTAATTTACAAACATAAAGTAAGTTTGCCATACAGCCTCAAAAATTAGAACAAGGAAAACAAAAATAGCTTCTGCTTTGTTCACAAAGGCAGACACAGGATGTGTGACTCATCCTTGCTCTGTTACTATTAGAAATGCTGAGCTCATAACCTTAAAGTTTAGGTCAATTTTGGTCAATGCTATGTTGTTTTTGATTTATATATATTACCTCATAAAATTAATTTGATAAGTAGTTCCATTTCTTTCTTAACTAACTGCTATATGTTTTGTTATAAAACAAAAGCAAAAACATTTCATTCACTTTTATTGAGGTGGAAATTCCCATGAATTTGCCTGTATTCTTGATACCTTTCCTGGATTGATTCTCTTGCCCTAAAAGAAAAGCTTTGTGGCCATATGGTAAACATCTATTAACAGCATTGGTTAATGCTGCACTGGGCTCAGTTCTTCTAATTACACTGTTGGGCATTTCCAGCTTTCCCTGCGGTGTGTCATCCTTCAGTGCCTTTGAATTTGCATGTACTCCTCTTCCCTCCTCTTTATATCATTGAGGTTCTCTTCATGTAAAAGGAAAAATAAATGCTATTTACAATAACTGACCATATTTTCAAGGTTCCAAAAGCTATGCTCCATATCAGAGCAAGGAAAATGGTCCTCTGCTTAACCTGATCACATTTTATCGACTCCCACCAAAAAGTCTATACTTGGGCCCAAAATCTCAAAACAGCTCTCATTGACATAGTTCCTCCCGCATTGAAAGAACTAACAATTAGCACTACTTCTCCAGATTTCTACTCAGCCTCCAATCTGGGAAATGAAGGAAGTTGACCAACCATCATCTTTCATAGCTTTTTACTTTTTTTTTTTTTTTTTAAGGAAGGAATCAGAACTTTCATTACCAAAGACTGGGTTTTTTGATTACATTTTAATTTTCTGGTTAGTTATCCATAGGAGAAATATAGAACCAAATTAGAGGGAAAATAATGCACTATCTTTGCACTTATCTTTGTGAAAATACAGTTTAAAATAAAATTAAAAGCACCAAGTATGCTGTTCAGTAATAGAGCATTGAATAGCCTACAAAATCAGGAACAACTGAAGCAGTAGCATCCTAAACCGGATTTGGATTATTGACTTAGCTATAAAGTCATTATATTTAGTCCTTAGACTCAAAGCCCATTAAGCATTTAGTGTCAATTTCTGTGATTTTATTGTAACAAATATTTATATTGATAAAATTGATTGTATTGATTTCTCAATATATTACATACATTTATGGAAGCTCAGCATATGTGTGTATATGCACATCTATATGCACACACATATACACATACATGTTATTTGTATTCATTTAACACCTGTTAGGAAATTATATTAACATATTTTTTCATTATTGTGTTTTTTATTTCAATAACAGTTTTATCAAATCGGTGTAGCTGGAAGCATAAGGTGATATTTGTAAAGAGCTGTTTTCTATAAATATTGAATTTCTTGGACTGAATGCTAACAGAATTTTTTGATATTCAGAGATAACACAATTAAGAAGCAGTGTTACAGAACATGTATAAAAAGTTAGACTACTTGGCTTTTTAAATAATTGCTTGGTAGTCATAAAAAAACAATTCTCTTGACTAAAATTGCTTTGATAATAACATCTTATCAGTTTGAAAGCAGAGGGCTAGACCTAAAAGCAAGTGGATTCAAATTTCAAAATTTGAGAAAACCCACTCCAAATAAAATTGTATCCAACTTTTATCATTTTTTTTTGCTAAATATGCTTTGATCCATAATTATTTAATTTTAGCTACTTTTGTTGAAAGAAAGAAATATTGCTGATAGATATTTTACAAAAGGATTGTTTAAACACAGTTTTGAAAACTGAGTCAAAACTGATGTTATTAAATTAAGAAACTATTTGGCCATGAATTTCTCCAGAACTGTTTAAAGAGCTAACAAAAGGGGTAGAATAATTGGACATTCCTCAGGATAGAAGCATCTTAATATTAAAGTCATTAGAGCATGGTTGTAAAATTTTTTAAGTGATATAAGTAGAATTCATTTTTTGTTGAGTTGATCTGAGGAGATTGTTGGTGCATAGAATTCTAGCTAATAACTTTCAATGTGGATAAATGTCAATATGAGAAAAAAAATCCAAACCTACAATTGATATTTTGAAAAGGAAATTGAATAAATTAATGCCAGAAATCAGTTTTGTTCCTTTCAGTGAGAGAAGAATTCAGTCCTTTTCAAATAATATGCTTATCTCAAGAGAGTGTTACAGGAGAGGGATAGTAAAGACAATTTTTAATTTCTTCATCCAAGAAACTGCATTAGTTGGTTTGTTGCTGTGAATATATATATGTATATTTTATAATTCATATAGGGCACACTCTTTGAATGATGCAAATGAATTGAAGTTCATTATCTAGTGGAGCAAAAGGAGAAATACATGTATAAGGGATGTTCACTACATGCTTACCTGGCTCAAGATATTTGGGTATGCTTAATTTGGATAGAGTTTTCCTTCACAAATATACTAGGCCTCTTTAGCTTTATATATGTGCTGGAGTATACTACACATAGGGATCCTCATTGGCCTGTTAAATGTTGTTAGGAGAAGACTCATGACATGCAAGTTATTGCTTCTACTGCTAGATGTTAAGGCTGCTTCTGGTGAGTGTATTTGGTGCAATAAATGTGTTCTACTCAGGTAAGAACTAATGATGCAAATACTTAATGCCCCCACCCAATTGAAGACTGCTGTTGACTGGTAAGAGTTTATCCAAAATGACTCCTTAGTAGCCAAATTATACTTCTCCAAGCTCAACATCTTTACATTCCCCTCTACCACTCCTGGGCAGTATCCTACTCTAGATCTTCTTCCCCCACCATGGACTTTTAGTATTAAGGTTTCTCCCTTCTTCTATCTTCTTTCTAACCTCCAACTCATTTTTCCCATAAGTCCCACTCTCCCCTTCACTGAGCATTTCTCTTTTTTTTTCTCTTACTGCAGTTTGCAATGATAGATTATTTAAATTGGAGCAACATAGGACTGGACTCCTCAATTAACAGGAGCATAAGTATATATATATATATATGTGCATGTGTGTGTGTGTGTATTTATAATTGCTTGCACACCACTTCCTGGAAGTGTCAGAAGATGTATTTATACATTTATTCAATAAACATAAATTGAGCACTTACTAAAATGTGATGCGTACTCCTCTAGGTGCTGAGATATTGATGGAAACCAATATGTTCTCTGCCCTCATGGAGCTTACAATTTAGTGAATGGAAGACAGAAAATAAAGAGGTAAACTAATAAATAAAAATTTTAATGATAAGTGAATTAAAGGTCTATTAAATTAGTGAAGAGGGTGCTGAAGAGACAGAAATATGACACTTAATCTGGGAAACAGAAAAGCATTGTGTATTCATTCCCTGCAGAGAATAGCATGTATAAAAATTCTAAGGCAAAAGTTCTCAAATGTGGATGTGAATTATAACAACCTGAAGAGGTTTTTAAATTAGCCAGTGTTGGGACTCTATCTGGACCAATTAATTGACACTCTCTGGTGAAGAGCAAAGGCCAGATACTGGTATTTTAAAAATCTCTCCAAGTTATTCTGTTGGGCAGACAGGTTTTGAGGTAAAAAGAGCTACGTATGTGTTATGAATTGGAAGGAGACTAGTACAGCTGGAACTTAGCAATGGAATGAGGTTGGCATGGTTGATCCCACTAATATGTTAGCATTCTATTCAAAGTGCAGTAGGAAGTCATCAAAAGGTTTTAAGTTGGGTGAAGATTTGGTTACCATTCATGGTAGCAGATAACCCTACAGCAAGGGCCTGGAATTGTACAATAGAGGATGGTATTAGGTTGAAGGGTCTAGAGATGGAAACCAAAGTCTACTGGAATTTGTAAAGGGATTGTTTAATCTACAGATCAATTTGGGAAGAATTGTCATCTTACAAATATGGAAACTTCAGTCTTTGAATATGAAATGACTTCATTTATTTAGCGCTTAAATTTAGCAAAGTTACATAATTTTCACTGTAAAAGTCTTGAACTTGTTTTGTTAAATTTATGCCAAGAATTTTATTCTTTTTGATGCTATTGTGGATGGAATTGAATGCTTAAATTCATTTTGGAACGTACATATTTTTAATATAGAAAGCAATTGATTTTTGTATACTGGAAATATATGCTGCTATTTTGCTGTACTTCTTCATTAGTTCTAATACCTTTTTGTGATTTCCTTAGGATTTCCTACATATAAGATCATTTGTCTGAAACTGAAGACCGTTTTACTTCTCCAATATGGATATTGCCTGATTGCATTGGCTAGAAACTCTAGTACTATATTGGACAGAAGAGATGAAAACTGACATCCTTGCCTTGTTCCTGATCTTAGAGGAAGTTTTCGGTTTTTCACTATTAAAAAAAGATATTCTCTGGAGATTTTTCATAGATAACCCTCATTAAGTTGAGAGAGTTCCATTTCTCTTCTATTCCAAGTGTCTTAACATTTTTGTTTGTTTATTTTTTTAATATATCTTTTCTTTATTACAGAAGTCGTGGGTATACAGAACAATCACACATAATGAGTGTTGTATTTTGTCAAATGTTATTTCTGCATTTGTTGAGATTATCGTATTTTTTGTCCTTTATTAACATGGTGTATTACATTAATTGATTTTCATTTGTAAACCTTGCATGCTTAGAATAAATCCCACTTGGCCATGATGTATAATCTAATTTTATATATTTTTGGATTTAGTTTGCTAATATTTTGTTGAGGATTTTCCATCTATACTCATGAGGAATACACTTCTGCAATTTTCTTTTCTTGTGATGTGTTTGTGTGGCTTTGGTATCCAGGTGCCACTGGCCTCATAGAATGAATTAGGAAGTGGCCCTTCCTCTAGTTTCTGGATGGGTTTGTAGACTGTTGGTATTAATCCCTCTTTAAAAGCTTGATAAAATTCACCAGTGAAGTCATGTGGGCATGGGGATTCTCTGAGGGATTTTTTTTTTTAATTTCCTAAGTCAATATCCTAATATAAATCTTTTCAGGTTTTCTATTTTTCTTCAGTAATTATTGGTAATTAATTTTTGATTTTCTAGGAATCTTTTCATTTATTCTACATTTCAAACTTGTTGGGATAAGGTTGTTCAAAGCATTCCCTTATAATCATTTTAATTTCTGAGGGGCCAATGATAATGTCTTCTCTTTCATTCCTAATTTCAATAATCTGTGTCTTCTCTATTTTTCCCTTAGTCTTGTCAATTTTGTAGATGTTTTCAAAGAAACAACTTTTAGAGTCATTGATTTTCTCTATCAGTTTTCTGAATTCCATTTAATCAATTTCCACTCTAATCTTTATTTTTTCCTTCTGCTTGCTGTCAGTATTATTTACTCTTCTTTTCTAGACTTTTAAGGTGAAAGCTTAAGTTATTGATTTGAGATCTTATTTCCTCATAATAGACATTTAACACAATAAAATTTTTAAGCCCTGTGTTAGCTGCATCCCATAAAGTTTGATGTTCTGCTTTTGTTTTTATTCAAATCAAAATACAAATATAGTCTAACTTTCTTCATAATTTATTCTTTAACCCATGGGTTATTTAGAAATGTGTTAATTTCTAAGTTTTTGTGAATTTCCCATCTTGCATTGTTGATTTATATTTTAATTCCATTTTGGTTGAAGAACATTATTGGTATGAGTTCAGTCTTTATTAAAATGTAAATTTATTAATGACTTTTTCATAGCTTACCATGTGGCATATGTATATTCTAGAGAATGTTCCATGTGCAACTGAAAATAATGTGTATTCTACTGTTATTGAATGGAATGCTCGATAGAAGTTTATCCAGTCAAGCTACTTGGTAGGGTTGCTCAAGTCTTAAATATTCTTGCTGATTGTCTAACTAGTTGTTCTATCAATCATTGAAAGTGGAGTATTGAAGTCTCCAACTATCACTGTGAATTATCTAACTCTCACTTATTTTTCCCTGCACTTTGATTGAGATACAGTCACATATCATACAGTCATCCAAAGTCAGTTGTTTAAAGTATCATAATATAGCTGTGCATTCATCACCACAATTTTTAAACATTTTCATTACTCCAAAAAATAATAAAAATAAGAATAAAATAAGAATAAAAATGAAAGTAAAAAAGGACACTCAAAACAACCTAAACCCCCACACCACAACTGTTATTCATTTACATTTTTGTTCCCATTTTTCTACTCATGTGTCCATACACTGCATAAAGGGAGTGCGAGCCACAAGGTTTTCACAATCACATGGTCACACCATATAAGCTATATAGTTATACACTGGTCTTCAAGAATCAAGGTTACTGGGCTGTAGTTCAACAGTTTCAGATATTTCCTTCTGGCTATTCTAATACACTAAAAACTAAAAAGGGATAGCTATCTAATGCATGAGAATAATCTCCAGAATGACCTTGAATCATTTTAAATCTCTCAGCCCTTGAAATTTTACTTTGTTTCATTTCTCTTCCCCACTTTGGTCCAGAAGGCTTTCTCAATCCCATGACACTGGGTCCAGTTTCATCTCTGAGAGTTGTGTCCCAGGGAGATTTACACCCCTGGGAGTCATATCCCATGTAGGGGAAAGGGCAGCGAGTTCATATGTCAAGTTGGCTTAGAGAGACAGAACATCGGGGCAACAAAAGAGGTTTTCTGGGTATGACTCTTAGGCACAATTATAAGTAGGCTTAGCCTCTCTGTTGTGGTAAAAGCCTTCATAAGGGCAAGCCCCAAGATCAAGGGTTCAGCCCTCTAAATTGGTAGCCCCCAATGTTTTTGAGAATATAAGGAATTCCTCTTATGGATAAATTTAATATTTCCACATTTTCCCCAAGTCATTCAAGGGGATTTTTCAAGTACTTTTTTATCCTCTGCCCAAATTATTCTGGGACGTATCAGGGCTTAACAATAACCTCTACAAACAAACGAGATCTCACTCCCTATTCAAGATTCCATGTAATTATGGTGTTTGAATAAACTGACCATAGAAGTTCAATTATATAGTGTGCTATAGAAAATAAAGATTTTCCACCAAATAAACATATCTACCTTTGGTCTCACACAGAAATTGAAGTTTTAAAACACAGTCAATATCATCCTTTACTCTTTAGTCTGATTTGCCTTACCCCTAACAAAGGCCATTTTGTCAATACTTCTAATTGAAGACCGATCTCTTTTTCAGCTTCTGTAACGTTTGCTGTATGGGATAATGTTTACATTCATGCTACCGAACTCTAGCTCTGAATTTCAGGTATCGCATGGATACCCAAAATTCCAGGGACCAACCAGGCTATACACAAGAGCTCAGCATCTCATAATCTAGAAATAACCATTACAACTAAGAAATAGAGGTAACTGCTGTAAGAGCTTACAGCACAGGAATCATTACAATAAGCCTTCCCCTGGTAACCTATGCTCTTAGATTCAATTCTCAGAGTTTGCACATTATAGTTAGTCCATATTACTGGGTCATCATAATGTATTTCTTTTCATTTCTGGCTAATTTCACGTACCATACTGTCTTCAAGGTCCATTTACCTAGTTGCTTACCTCACAACTTCATTTCTTCTTGCAGCCACACAATATTCCATTGTATGTATACACCCAGTTCACCAGTCCGTTCATCAGTCGATGAAACCTTAAGCCACCTCCATCCATTGAGAGTTGTGAATACTGCCACAATAAACATCAGTGTACAATTTATATCCCTGCTCTTGGTTCTTCCAAATATATACCCAATAATGTGTTGCAGGACCACATGGAAACCCCATACTTATCTTCCTGAAGAAACACAACACTGCCCTCCAGATGGGCTGCACTGTTCTACTTCCCCACCAGCAGTGATTAGATACATTTCTCTCTCTCCACATTTTCAACAGCATTTGTTTTTTAAACATTGAATCCTAAGCAAACTATCAGTGGTTCCCAGTATAATCAGATAATTATGCATTCACCACCAAAATCTGTATGTGGACATTTCCATTTCTTCTACAAAAAAAAGAGGAAGGGGGAAAAAAAAGACAAAAAATAAAAAATAAATAAATAAAACAAAAAAAGTGTCAAAAAATTAAAGAAAAAATACAAATAAACTATGTTAAAAGTTCAGACAACAACACTACCACCAAAAAGAGCCCCACACCCTTCTCTTATACCCCCCTTACGTAGACATTTAGCTTTGGTATATTCCCTTGTTTCAATTAGTGGAGGCATATTACAATGTTACTATTAACTATAGACTGTAGTTTGCATTAATTGTAGTTTTCCCACAGTACCATCCCATTCTTAACACCTTGCAAAGTTGACATTAATTTTTCTCTCTCATGTAAAAACATTTATATTTGCACATTTAATCACCATCATTGACCACTCTAGTTTTCTCTGTTATACAGTCCCAGTATTTATCTTACATCTTTACTTCTGGTGTCTACATGCCCCTACACTTCCTTTTTGAACCGTAGTCACATTCATATTTGTTCAGTATACTTACAATATTGTGCAACCACCACATAGTATCACACTATCTATTTCTGGATCTAAACAATCTATTCTCTTGAACATTCTATACTCCATCATCATCAAATGCTCTTTCTCTATCCTCTTTCTATCTCCTAATAACCTGTGTTCTCAACTTTAACTCTCAAAGTTTGGTCACTAATTTTAGTTCATATTAGTGAGACCATACAGTATTTGTCCCTTTGTTTCTGGCTAATTTTGCTCAACATAGCATGCTCAAGGTTCACTAATGTTGTTATATGCTTCAGGACTTTATTCTGTCTTACAGCTGCATAATATTCCATCATATGTATGTACCACAGTTTGTTTATCCACTCGTTCATTGATGGACATTTGGGCTGCATCCATCTCTTGACAATTGTGAATATTGCTGCTATTGGTGTACAAATGCCCATTCATGTCCTTGCCTTCAGTTCAACCAAATACATACCTGATAATGGGACTGCTAGATCATAAGGCAATTCTATGCTGAGCTGTCTGAGGAAAAGCCACACTGTCTTCCAGAGTGGTTGCACAATTCTACATTCCCACCAACAGTGAATAAGTGTGACTCTTTCTCCACATCCCCTCCAGCACTTGCAATTTTCTGTTTCTTTGATAATGGCCATTCTAGTAGCTGTGGGATGATATCTCACTGTGGCTGTGATTTGTGTTTCCCTAATAGCCAGCAAAGTTGAACAACATTTCATTTATTTTGGAGTCATTTGTATTTCCTCTTCAGAAAAGTCTCTGTCCATGACTTTTGCTAATTTTTTAGTTGAGTTGTTTGTCTTTTTGTTCTTGAGTTGTAGGATCTCTTTATATATTCTGGATATTAAACCACTGTCTGATATGTGGTTTCTAAATATTGCTTCCCATTGTGTAGGCAACCTTTTTACTTTTCTTTCAAAGTCCTTTGATGCACAAAAGTGTTCAATTTTGAGGAGATCCCATTTATCAATTTCTTCTTTCACTATTTGTGCTTTGGTGTAAGGTCTAGGAAACCACTTCCTATCACAACCTCTTTAAGATATTTTCCTATATTTTCTTCTAAAAATTTTGTGATCTAAGCCCTAATGTTTAGGTCTTTGATCTACTTTGAGTTAATTTTTCTATAAGGTGAAATAGGAGTCCTCTTTCATTCTTTTGGATAAAGCTATCCAGTTTGCCAAACACCATTTGTTGAAGAGGCTGCTCTGTACCAGTTGAATTGGCTTGACAGCCTTATCAAAGATGAATTGTATGTAGATGACAGGATCTATTTCTGAACACTCAATTCGATTTCATTGGCTAGTGCATCTATCTTTATGCTAGTACCATGCTGCTTTGACCACTGTAGCTTTGCAGCATGCTTCAAGTCAGGTAGAGTGAGACCGCCAACTTCATTCCTCTTTCTCAAGCTATTTTTGGCTATTTGGGGCATCCTGCCCTTCCAAATAAGTTTCATAATTTATGTTTTTCTATTTCTGCAAAGTAAGTTGTTGGGATTATGATTGGTATTGCATTGAATCTATAAATCAATTTAGGTAGAATTGACATCTTACTATAATTAGTCTTCCAATCTATGAACATGGCATATCCTTTCATTTATTTAGGTCCTCTGTGATTTCTTTTAGCAATTTCTTGTAGTTTTCTTTGTATAGGTCTTTTGTGTCTTTGTTTAAATTTATTCCTAAATATTTGATTCTTTTTGTTGCTAATGTAAATGGATTTTTTTTCTTGATTTCTCCTCAGATTGCACCTTACTAGTGTACAGAAACACTACTGATTTTTTCATGTTGATCTTGTACCATGCCACTTTGCTGTACTCATTTGTTAGTTCTAGTAGCTTTGTTGTAGATTTTTCAGGATATATACACATAGGGTCATGTCATCTGCAAACAGTGAACTTTTTACTTCCTCCTCTCCAATTTGGATGTCTTTTATATCATTTTCTTGCTTAATTGCTCTAGCTAGAACTTCTAGCACAATGTTGAATAACAATGGTGACAGTGGGGATCCTTGTCTTGTTCCTGATATTAGAGGGAAAGCTTTCAGTCTTTTCCCATTGAGTATGATGTTAGCTGTGGGTTTTTCATATATTGTCCTTATCATATTGAGGAAAGTCCCTTCTATTCCTATCCTTTTGAGTGTTCTTATCAAGAAAGGATGTTGAATTTTGTTAAATGTCTTTCCTGCATCAATTGTGATGATCATGTGGTTCTTCTTCTTTGATTTATTGATGTGGTATATTACATTAATTGATTTTCTTGTGTTGAACCAGACTTTCATGCCTGGAATAAATTCCACTTGGTAATGGTGTATAATTTTTTAATGTGCTGCTGGCTTCAATCTGTATTTTGTTGAGGGATTTTCCATCTACATTTGTTAAAGAGATTGATCTATAATTTTCTATTATTGTATTGCTTTTGTCTGACTTTGGTATTAGGGTGATATTGGCTTCACAGAATGAGTTAGGTGGCTTTCCATCCTCTAGGGATTTTTTGAAGAGCTTGAGCAGCAGTGGTACCAATTCTTTCTTTCTTTCTTTTTTGGCTTTTAAGAGCCAATTATCTTGTTTTTAAAAAATTCAATTTCATTGAAATATATTCACATACCATATAATCATCCATGGTATACAATCAATTGATCACAGTACCATTATACAGTTGTGAATTCATCACCACAATCAATTTTTGAATATTGTCATTACCACACACAAAAAAGAATAAGAATAAAAATTAAAGTAAAAAAGAACACAAAACATCCCATAACTCCCATCCCTCCTGTTCCAGTTTGCTAATGCTGCCCTTTTACAAAACACCAGAAATGGACTGGCTTTTATAAAGGGGGTTTATTGGTTACACAGTTACAGTCTTAAGGCCATAAAGTGTCCAAGGTAATGCATCAACAAAGGGAACCTTAACTGAAGGATCGCCAGTGGCATCCAGAAAATCTCTGTTAGCTGGGAAGGCACATGGCTGGCATCTGCTCTGAAATTCTGGTTTCAAAATGGCTTTCTCCCAGGGCATTCTTCCCTAGGCTTCAGCTTCTCAAAAATGCCACTCTTAGCTGCTCTTGGAGGTTTGTCCTCTCAGCTCCTCCACAGCAAAAGTCTGCTTTCAAAGGCTGTCTCCAAAATGTCTCTGTAAGCTGAAGCTCTTCTCTCAGTTCCTGTGTGTTCTTCAAAGTTTCCCTCTTGGCTGTAGTGGGAGTCTCAGCCTGTGTGGCTCTTTTTAAGGTACTCCAGTGATCCAGTTAACACCAACCCTGAATGGTCAGGGTTATACCTCCACAGAAATTATCCAATCAAACATTACATTCATAGCTGATTGAGTCACATCTCCATGGAAACACTCAAAGGATTCCAATCTAATCAACACTAAATACATCTACCCCCACAAGATTACATCAAAGAACATGGCATTTTGGAGGACTTAATACATTCAAACTGGCACATTCCACTCCCTGGATCCAAAAATGACATGATCTTTCCATGTACATATACACTCATTCCATCACAATATCACAAAACATTAAATCATTTCAGTAACAATAAGATCCCATGAGAATCAGTTACAGGTGTGGTATGTACTAACACAAAATTTCTCTAGATCTGTGGACCTGTGAAACTTAGAACAAGTTGTCTGCTTCCAATATACAAAGGAGGGACATTCCCATTGCCATAAGGAGAAACTGAAAGGAAAACAGGGTTTAAGTGACCAAAATAGTTCCTGAAACCCACAGGGCAAATTCCATTAGATTTCAAAGTCTGAGAGTCATTTACAGGATGATGTTTTATTCTTGGGGCTTGAGAGAGTGGGAGTCTAACCCTTCCTAGGGCCTTTGTGGCACCCCTTTTCTCTCCAAACACTGGGGTGAATACTCCAACATATTCTTACATTGGGAAGGGCACCTTTATTCTAGTTTGCTAATGCTGCTGGAATGCAAAACACCAGAAATGGATCAGCTTTTATAGAGGGGGTTTATTTGGTTACACAGTTACAGTCTTAAGGCCATAAAGTGTCCAAGGTAAGTCATCAGAAATCAGGTACCTTCACTGGAGGATGGCCAGTGGCGTCCAGAAAACCTCTGTTACCTGGGAAGGCACGTGGCTGGCATCTGCTCCAAAGTTCTGGTTTCAAAATGGCTTTCTCCCAGGACATTCCTCTCTAGGCTGCAGTTCCTTAAAAATGTCACTCTTAGTTGCTCTTGGGGTGTTTGTCCTCTCTTAGGTTCTCTGGAACAAGTCTGCTTTCAACGGCCATCTTCAAACTGTCTCTCATCTGTAGCTACTCTCTCAGCTTCTATGCATTCTTCAAAGTGTCCCTCTTGGCTGTATTAAGCTTGCTTCTTCTGTCTGATCTTATGTAGTGCACCAGTAATTTAATTCAGACCCACCCAATGGGTGGGCCAACACCTCCATGGAAATTATCCAGAGTCATCACCCACAGTTGGGTGGGGCACATCTCCATGGAAACACTCAAAGAATTACAATCTATTTAACACTGATAGTCTGCCCACACAAGATTACATCAAAGATAATGGCATTTGGGGGGACATAATACATTCAAACTGGCACATTCCACCCCCTGGACCCCAAAATGACATTATCTTTCCATATACAAAATATATTCATCCCACAATATCACAGAAACTTAAATCATTTCAGTAACAATAGTTAAGTACAAAATTCCATCAAAATCAATATAGGCATGGTCAGTTCTAAGGCATAATTTTCCTTTAGTTGTGGATCTGTGAACTTAGGACAAGGTGCTCCAATACACAAAGGAGGGACATTCATAGGATAAACACTCCCATTGCCATAAGGAGAAAGAGTAAGGAAAACAGGGTTAACAGGACCAAAACAGTTCCTGAAACCCACAGAACAGACTCCATTAGATTTCAAAGTCTGAGAGTCATTTACAGAATGATGTTGTATCCTTGGGGCTTGAGAGAACGGGAGTCTAACCCATCCTAAGGGCCCTCATGGCAGCCCTTTCCTCTCCAAATGCTGGGGTGAGTTCTCCAACATATCCACACATTGGGAAGACCACCTTCTTGGCCCCACCCTCTTCAAACATCAGGGCAGCATCCAGATTCCTTTCCATCCCTGGGGCACATGCTCAACCCCTTCAGAACAGTGGGGTGGCAGCCAGGCTCTCCCCAATTCCCTGGGAATGTGATCCACCCTCTTTGGTGCTTGGGGTGGCAGAATATTTCCTGAGCATTGAGGCAGAAGGCCCGCCCTCAACCTCCATGGCAAACTCACCCTTTCCATGTGTGTGAGTTGCTCTGCTCTCCCAGCCCGAGACCTCTTGACTCCAGACCTCAACCTCCATGGCTCTGTCTTTGAAGAAATTTTTCCTTCAATTTGTTCCTTGTCTGTCTCCTCCAGTCCAGACTGGCAGCTTCTCTGTCTACAAAGATCTCACAAAAATTCTGTTGGCTTTGCATGAAGCACACAGGGGTCAAAGCCATAAGACAATAGGACTTTCCACAAATCCTTTCTGGATAACTCCATCTCCAATCTTGGCTTGTACTGAAATGGTGGTTGGGTTCCATGTTTGGTTAAATCTTCACATGGGGCTGTACCTTCTGGGGTACCATCCCCTGGAACAGCCTGGAATTTTCCAAACCATCAGTTTCTGGTTTCTTTGAATCCAAGCATTCAGTTCTAAGTTTGTCTCTCTCTGCTCACATTTTACTATAAGCTGCAAGGAAAAGCCATGCTATATCTATAACTTTCAGTTTCAAATTCTCATCAGCCAAGTATCCCAGCTTGTTCCTCTCAAATTCTTCCTTCCAGCTGACACCAGGACTCAATTTTGCCAAATTCTCTGCCACTTTAAAGAAGGATTGCCTTTCTTCTAATTCACAAGAACATTCATCATTTCTGCTCAAGGCCTTATCAGAAATATCTTTAGAGCCCATATATCCACAGTCTCTTTGAAACAGTTTAGGCCTTTTCTATCAAGCTCTTCACAATTCTTCCAGAATCTTCCCCTTATCCATTTAAAAAGCTGTTCCAACATGTTTGGTATTTGCAAACTCAGCAGCACCCCGCTCCCAGTACCAAAATCTGTTCTTGTTTGCTAATGCTGTGCTTTTGCAAAACACCAGAAATGGATTGGCTTTTATAAAGGGGGTTTATTTGGTTATACAGTTATAGTCTTAAGGCCATAAAGTGTCCAAGGTAAGGCATCAACAAAGGGTACCTTCATTGAGGGATGCCAATGGTGTCTGGAAAACCTCTGTTAGCTGGGAAGGCACATGACTGTCATCTGCTCCAGAGTTCTGATTTCAAAATGGCTTTCTCCCAGGACAGTCCTCCCTAGGCTTCAGCTCCTCAAAAATGTCACTCTTGGTTGCTCTTGGGGTGTTTGTCTTCTCTTAGCTTCTCCAGAGCAAAAGTCTGCTTTCAAAGGCTGTCTCCAAAATGTCTTTGCAAGCTGAATCTCCTCTCTCAGCTCCTGTGTGTTCTTCAAAGTGTCCCTCTTGGCTGTAGCAGGTATCTTGGCCTGTGTAGCTCTTTTTAAAGTATTCCAGTGATCCAATTAACACCCACCCTGAATGGTCAGGGTAACACCTCCATGGAAATTATCCAATCAAATGTTTCACTCATAGTTGATTGAGCCACATCACCATGGAAACACTCAAAGGATTCCAATCTAATCAACACTAAATAATCTGCCCCAAGATTACATCAAAGAACATGGTATTTTGGGGGACATAATACATTCAAACTGGCACATCTTCCTATTATTAATTTACTTTTTGCCCTCGTTTTTCTATTCATCTTTCAATACACTGTGTAAAGAAAGAGGGAGCCACAAAGTTTTCACAATCATACAGTCACACAGTGTAAGAAATGTAGTTATATAATTGTCTTCAAGAATGAAGGTCAGTGTGTTGCAGTTCAACAGTTTCGGTATTTCCTTCTAGTTATTCCAATACTAAAAAACTACAAAGGGATATCTATATAATGTGTAAGAATAACCTCCAGAATGATCTCTCAAATCTATTTGAGATCTCTCAGCCACTGAAACTTTATTTTGTTTCATTTCCCTTCCCCCTTTTGGTCCAAACATCCAAACAGGTTTTCTCAATCCCATGATGTCAGGGCCAAGCTCACCCCCATGAGTCATGCCCCACATTGCCAGGGAGATTTACAGCCCTGGGACTCATGTCCCATGTAGGGGCAGAGGTCAATGAGTTTACCTGCAGAGTTGGCTTAGAAAGAGAAGCCACATCTGCGCAACAAAAGAAGTTCTCTGGGGGTGACTCTTAGGCACAATTTTAAGTAGGCTTAGCATTTCCTTTGCAGGAAAAACCTTCATAAGGGCAAGCCCCAAGATCGAGGGCTTGGCCTTCTGAATTGCTTGTGAGAATATCATTAATTCTACAGGTGGGGAAATTTAATATTTCCACATTTTCCCCCAGTCCTTAAAGGAGGCTTTTCAAATACTTTTTTATCCTCTGCCCAAATTTCTCTGGAATTTATAAGGGCTTAACCATAACCTCTATAAACAAATGAGATCTCTCTCCCTATTCAAGGTTCCATGTAATTATGCTATTTGAATAAGCTGACCATATAAGTACAGTTATATAGCATGCTATAGAAAATAAAGATTTTCCACCAAATAAACATATCTACCTTTGGTCTCACACAGAAGTTGAAGTTTTAAAAACACTGCCACTATCATCCTTTATCCTTTAGTCTGATTTACCTCAGTCCTAACCAAATCCATTTTGTTTATATATCTAATTGAAGTCTGATCTCTTTTTTCAGACTCCTTAACATTTGTGGTGTGGTATAATGCTGACATTCATAGCTGCTGGACTCTGGCTCTGAGTCTTATGTGTCACACAGTACCCAAAGATCCAGGGACTGACTAGGTTATAACAAAGAGCTCAGCATCATAGAAATAACTATTGCAACTCAGGAATAGATGTAACTGCTGTAAGAGCTTACAATCTAGGAACCTTTACAATAATCCTTCCCCTGATAGCCCATGCTCTCAGACTTAACTCTTAGAGTTTGCACATTTTAGTTAGTCCATGTTAGTCAGGCATTATCATGTTTTTCTTTCTATTTCTGGTTTATTTCACTAACATACTGCCCTCAATGTCCATTCATCTCACAACTTCATCATGTAGCAACTTAACATTCCATTTTACATATACACCATAGTTTGCCATTCTGCTTATCACTTGATATACCCTTAGGCCACCTCCATCTACTGCAAATTGTGAATACTGAAACCATAAACCCCACTGCACAAATGTCTTTTCATGTCCATTTTTTCAGTTCTTCCAAGTATATACCCAATAACCAAGCTACAGGACCATATGGCAACTCCATGCTTAGCTTTCTATGGAACCACACACTGCCTTCCAGATGGGCTGCACCATTCTTTCTACTTCCCTACCAATGGTGATTAGGCACATCCCTTTCTCCACATTTTCTCTGGCACTTTTATCCTTTGGTTTATTTTAGAGATAGTTTTATTCACACACAATACTGTCCATCCTAAATAAACAATCAATGGTTCCCTGTACAATCACACAGTTATGCATTCACCACCACTATCTATATAAGGACATTTCCATTTCTTCCACAAATAAAGAGAAAGAGGCAAAAAAAGTAAAAAGAAATAAGAAAAAGAAATAAAAAATGACAACTAAAAAGCAACAAAAGAAAAAAATAAAATTAAAAGAAAATACAGTAAGAAAGACAAGACAACACCATCAATGCCAAGAATCCCATACCCCTCCTTTATATCCCCCTCTTTTAGACTTTTAGCTTTCGTATATTGCCTTTGTTACAATTAATGGAAGTATATAACAATTTACTATTAACTATAGACTGTAGTTTGCATTGATTGTATTTTTCCAAAATATCACCCCATTTTTAATACCTTGCAAAGTTTACATTCATTTATTCTCCTTCATGTAAATACATAATTTGCACAATTTAATCGCAATCTTTGACTACTCAAAGTTTCACTAAGATTAAACAGTCCCAGTCTTTATCATCTATCTTTTCTTCTGGTGTCCTACATGTCCCTAACCATCCTTTTTCAACTGTACTCATAGTCATCTTTGTTCAGTGTACTTACATTATTGTGCTTCCATCACCCAATATTGTACTCCAAACCTCTCTCTCCTGTCTTTTCTTATCTGTCTGTAGTGCTCCCTTTGGTATTTCCTGTAGAGCAGATATCTTGTTCACAAACTCTCTCATTGTCTGTTTGAGAATATTTTAAACTCTCCTTTATTTTTGAAGGACAGTTCAAAATTCTTGGTTGGCAGTTTTTCTCTTTCAGTATGTTAAATATATCATACAACTGCCTTCTCATCTCCATGGTTTCTACTGAGAAATCTGCACATAGTCTTAACAAGCTTCCCTTTTATGTGATGGGTCACTTTGCTCCTGCTGCTTTCAGAATTCTCTCTTTGTCTTTGACATTTGACAATCTGATTATTAAGTGTCTTGGCATATGTCTATTTTGTTCTATTCCATTTGGGGTATGCTGCACTTCTTGGATCTGTAATTTCATGTCTTTCATTAGGGATGGGAAATTTTCAGTGATTACTCCCTCCATCATTGTTTCTGCCCCTTTCCCATTCTTTTCTCCTTCTGGGACACCCATGACAGGTATGTTCACGGTCTTCATGTTGCCATTCAACTCCCTGAGACAGTGCTTATATTTTCCCATTCCTTTCCTTATCTGTTCTTTTGTGTGTAGGATCTCAGATGTCCTGTCCTCCAGTTCATGAATCTTTTCTTCTGCCTCTTCAAATCTGCTGTTGAATGTCTCCATTGTGTTTTTCATCTCTTGTACTGTGCCTCTCATTCTCATAAGTTCTGACAATTGTTTTTTCAAACTTTTGAGTTCTTCATTATGTTCACCCAATTCTTCTTTATATCCTTCATCTCATTTGCCATATTTTCTTAATTCATTGATTTGAATTTTCAATTGATTTAAGAGATTTGTTTGATTAATAATTAGTTGTTTCAATTCCTGTGTCTCAGTTGAAGTATAAGTTTGTTCCTTTTACTGGGCCATATCTTCATTTTTCTAATGTAATTCATAATTTTTTGTTGTCTGGCCATCTCATTTCCTTGATTACCCCAATCAGATTTTCCCAGACCAAAGAGGCCCAGGTCTCAGGAGGAGGCTGTATTCAGTATCAGGTTTCCCTGAGGGTGAAACCCAGCAGATTGTGAGACTTTTCTGTAAGGCCTTTGGACTCTGTGCTTTTCCTATCCTTCCCAGCAGGTGGCACTTGCCAGCCCATTGCTCCCCACTGGTGTAAAGAAGTGTGGCCCTTTTAATTCTCAGTGGTCCCTGTCCTGACCATGGGCTGATGGTGTCAGAAGCCAAGCTTAAATTGCTCTGGTTTCCCCTCCTACCTCCCAGGCCCTGGGGTCTGAATTCTCTGAGGGAGGGCAGCCACTTGAGCTGGCCCCTGCCCCCCTTTTCTTAGGGAAGATACACCCTTTAGGAAGTTACCTTCTACACTTGAATTCCTTCTTTGTCTCTGACTCTGTTAACTCCATCCTTGCCTGGGTCATCATTGATAACTGAAAATGCCTGAGGCTTTCTCTGAAGAGCTACTTAGGATGAGAGGAAAAAGGAAAAGGAAAAATAGAGAAAGCCCCTTTACAGAGCTAGTCCCAAGTCCCCCAGTTTCACTGTTGCCTGCTGTTACTACCCAGTTTTCTGGGCCCTTTTTCTTGGGACACTGCTGTTTTCCAGTATTCTGAGCTCAGCCATCTCCAAAAGCCTCTGTATTTATTTATTTATTTATTTATTTATTTATTTATTTATTTATTCATTCATTCCTTCCTTCAGCCCCACCTCCTCTCTGCTGGGAGCAACTCAGGGTACTTTCCTGCTTGCTCTGGGTTTATCTGTGCTTGTAGCTTGTATTCAGTAGTCCAAATTCACTAATTAAAGCTGCAATTGGAGCTTTGTTGAGTTACTTTCTCTCACTCCAGGTAACCTGCTTCTTTTTTCCACAGGAAATGTTTCAGTTCAGTCTGCTATGCCACTGGGGGAGGGGCACCAGCTCTGCAGTTTGGGGAGATTTACTTACAGTTCTATGCTGCAATCTCAGCCATTCTCACCCATTTCAGGCTTGTATATGATGTGTGTTCAGTCATGGATATCCCCCAACAGTTGTTCCAGACTATTTACTAGTTGTCTGGCTATTTACTAGTTGCTCTAGAGGACTAACTAAATTCCACACCTCTCTATGCTGCCATCTTATTCTGCCTCTAATTCTTTCCTGAATGCTTAGTAGGATTCACATGTGAAGTCATCTGGTCCTGAATTTTCTTTTTTGGGAGATTTTTGATGACTGATTCTCTTTTTTCATGGTTGGTTTGTTGTGGTTGTCTATTTCTTCTAGGGTCAATGTTGGTTGTTCATGCTTTTCTAGGAATTTTTCCATTTCATCCAAGATGTCTTGTTTATTAGCATATGGTTGCTCATAGTATAATCTCTTTATCTCCTTTATTTCTGCAGGGTCAGTCATTATGTGCCCTTTCCCATATTTGATGTTGTTTATTTGTATCCTTCCCCCTCCCCTTTTTTTTTGTTATTGTTGGCTTAGCAAAGAGTCCATCTATTTTATTGATTTTCTCAAAGAACTAGCTTCTGGTTTTGTTGATTTTCTCTATTGTTTTCATGTTTTCAATTTAATTTGTTTCTGCTCTAATCTTTGTTATGTCTTTCCATTTGTTTGCCTTGGTGTTAGTTTGCTGTTCTTTTTTTATTTCCTCCAGGTGAACAGTTAATTCCTCAATTTTTTCTCTTTCTTTTTTAAAATACAGGCATTTAAGGCAATACATTTCTATCTCAACACTGACTTTGCTGCATCCCATGTTTTGATGTGTTGTACTTTCATTGTCATTTGCCTTGGGATATTTACTAGTTTCTCTTGTAATTTCCTCTTTGACCCACTGGTTTTTTAACAGTGTGTTGCTCAGCCTCCATATATTTGTCAATTTTCTGGCCTTCCACCTGTTATTGACTGCCAGCTTCCTTCCATTAATTTATTAAATTTAGTTGTTTATTTATTTGTTTATTTATTAAATTTATTAAATTTGTTACCCAACATGATTCTTTAAGTGTTGGGTGTGTATATTTCTCCCTTTAAACAGGACTGGTTTCCCTTGCAGAGTGTAGACCAGCTCCATTGGGCCTGGATGAAGTTTGGAGAGGTTCTGAGAAGTCCTTTGCACTTTCTGGTCTGCCTAGCAGATGGTGCTGTTTGTGATTTAATTGTCCTCAGAAGGTCTTTACCTTCTGGATCTGAGGCTGTGTCTGACCAGGTGAGGCTTAATTATCTCTTGGAGCTCAACTGAGTCTGGCTGGGTGGGGCTGAATTACCTGTTATTGCCTGGCTGAGTCTGGCTGGGTGGGGCTGAATTACTTCTTAGAGCCCAACTGAGTCTTGTAGGATAGGGCTGAAGCTGTGGGTTTTCTGTGCCCTCACTTTGCTGGGTAAAGTCTCACTCAATGTGGAGCTGTGTCCCATACTCTCTCTGTGGCAGAGGACTTCCCCAGCTGCCACAGCTTTCAGCAATCTCCCAGGCAAGTACCAGGCCACCAGCTACTATATTGCTCAAGAGTAGGGGAAGAGCTTTCAGACCAGGGTTGGAAAAATTCTCTGCCTGTCTTTTCAGATTCTTCATCCTTCACTGATCTGGGCCTTGAAATGTACTCCCCTATTCCCCTGATCTCAAAATGATGGGGATCTGTCTCACTGCTGTGAGTGATTTTTTTAGGCTGTGTCCCCAGAGGGAGGTGAGAAGAATCCTAACTGCTGGTTCTGTGTTCCTTTTGTGCTGCACAAGACCAAGTGAGAGGGTTGGGGGAGGACCTGCTGGTCCAGAATGGAGTTCTCCTGCTTTATATCTCTCTTCTTCTTCAGTTTGGCATCTATAGGGTCCTTCTACCATCCATACCTTCCTCCAGAGTTCTGAATAAGTCAGGGTTTCCCCCTCTTTTTTTGGCTGAATATCTGGGGAGAAGTTTTTGGCAGCTGTTTGCATCACCATGTTGATGATAGCACTCCTATATCTCTCTTTAATTATATCAGTGTGAGTTTAATATATTTTGGGGTTCTGTTGTTAGGTGAACATATTTTTTTTTATTAAATTCAGTTTTATTGAAATACATTCACACACCATACAATCATCCATGATATACAATCCACTGTCCACAGTATGATAACATAGTTATGCGTTCATCACCACAATCTATCTCTGAACATTTTCCTTACATCAGAAAGAACCAGAGCAAGAATAAAAAATAAAAGTGAAAGAAGAACACCCAAATCATCCCCCCATCCCACCCCATTTGTCCTTTAGTTTTTATCCCCATTCCTCCACTCATCCATACACTAGATAAAGGGGGTGTGATCCACAAGGTCTTCACAATCACACTGTCACCCCTTGTAATCTACATTATTATATAATTGTCTTCAGGAGTCCAGACTGCTGGGTTGGAGTTTGGTAGTTTCAGGTATTTACTTCTAGCTATTCCAATACATTAAAGCATAAGAGGTGTTATCTATATAGTGCATAAGAATGTCCACCAGAGTGACCTCTCGACTCCATTTGGAATCTCTCAGCCACTGAAACTATTACATCTCATTTTGCATCCCCCTTTTGGTCAAGAAGATACTCTCAGTCCCACGATGCCAGGTCCACATTCATCCCTGGGAGTCATACTCTGCGTTGCCAGGGAGATTTACACCCCTGGGAGTCGGGTCCCATGTACGGGGGAGGGCAGCGAGCTCACCTGTTGAGATGGCTCAGTTAGAGAGAGAGAGGGCCACATCTGAACAACAAAGAGGTACTCAGGGGGAGACTCTTAGGCACCATTACATGGAAGTTTAGACTCTCCTTTGTGGTAATGAGCTTCATAAGGGCAAGTCCCTTGCTCAAGGGCTCAGCATATCAAACCACTAGTCCCAATGTTTGTGACAACATCAACAGCAGTCCAGGTGAGGATGTCCAATACATCTGCACCTTCCCCCAGATCCTCAGGGCTGGGGAGGGGGAGGCTGTAAATATGTTTTTTATTATCTGCCCAAATTACTCTAGGATGTGTCACTATTTCACTCCAGCCTATACTAACCTACCATATCTCACTTTCTATTCAAAGTTCCATGCAATTTGGTGTTTGAACAAATCGACTGTAGAGTTGTACCATTTAGAAAATTTAGATCCTGTACCAAATAGATATCTATTCCCTTGGTCTCATATGAAAGTTGAAGTTTTAAAACACAATCAGTTTCAACCTTTACCCTTTGGCCTGGCTTGCCCTGGTCTTAACCAGACCTGCTTCATTCATATCACTGATAGAAGTCTGGACTCTTTTTCAGCTTTTTTTTTTGACAGTGGCTGTATGCACTAATACTGACATTCATATCTGCCGAGCTCTAGCTCTGAGTTTCAGATGTCTCAGAAATATGCATTTTTCCAGAGACCAATCAGGTTATATGCTAGAGGATCAGAATCTCAAAGTTTAGAGATAGGCCTTACAATTCAAGGATAGAGTTAACTGCTATAAGAGCTTACAATCTAGGGACTATTACAATTATAGTAAGTGTCCACATTAGGCTATGTTCTAAGATTCATTTCTGAGTTTACACATTGTAGTTAGTCCATGTTGGTGAGGCATCATCCCTCTCACCATGTTTTCTCCAACACTTTTACTCCTATATATAGATTTTCCTACAATTTTATAGAGTTATATTCACATACCATACATTTATCAACAGGGTACAATCAGTTGTTCATGGTATTATCATAAAGTTGTACATTTATCACCACAATCAGCACTTGAACATACTGGTTACTACAAGAAAAATTGTTTTTTTTTTTTTTAGCAATAAAAAAAATGATAAAAAAAAATAACGTCATACAATACAATATACTACTAAGGACAGCAAATAACACCACTACCAAGAATCCCATATTACTCCCCTATATCGCCCTCTCATATACATTTAGCATTGGCATATTGCCTTTGTTACATTTAATGGAGGTATATTACAATGTTACTGTTGACCATAGACTCCAGTTTGCTTTGATAATGTTTTTTTCCCGAATACCGTCCCTTTTTCAAATTTCTACATGGTTGACATTCATTTGCTTTCCCACATGCAAAAACATTTTTATATTTGTATATTTAGTAACAATCGTTGGCCACTCCAGTTTTTGCCACGTTATACAGTCCCAGTCTTTATCATCTATGTTTACTTCTGGTGTCATACATTCTCCTATCTGACCTCTATCAGCTTTACTTACAGACATCTTTGTTCAGTGTACTTACAATACTGTGCTACCATCGCACAGTATTATGCTATCTATTTCCGGATCTATGCAATCAATCCTAAACATTCTGTAGTCCTTCAGCATCAAATGGCTGATCTCTGCCCTCTTTCTATCTCCTGGTTGCCTGTGTTGTCAGCTTTTAACTCCTAAAGTTTGTTCATTAATGTCTTCATATTAGTGAGACCATACAGAATCTGTCCTTTTGTTTCTAACTTCACGCAACATAATGTCCTCAAGGTTCATCCACATTATTACATGATCCATGTCTTTGTTCTGTCTTACAGCTGCATAATATTCCATCATGTGTATATACCATAGTTTGTTTATCCACTCATCCTTTGATGAACATTTGGGCTGTTTCTATCTCTTGGCAATTGTGAATAATGCTGCAATAAACATCGGTTTACAAATGTCTGTTTGTGTCTTAAGTTTCAGTTCCTCTGAGTATATACCCAGCAATGGAATAGCTGGGTCATATGGCAAATCTATATTTAGCTTCCTGAGGAACCTCCATCCTGTCTTCCAGAGTGGTTGCACCATTCTACATTCCCACCCACAATGAATAAGTGTGCCTCTTTCTCCACATCCTCTCCAGCACTTGTCATTTTCTGTTTTTTGGATAATGGCCATTCTGGTAGGTGTGAGATGATATCTCATTGTGGTTTTGATTTGCATTTCCTTAATAGCCAGTGAAGTTGAGCATTTTTTCATATGCTTTTGAGCCATTTGTATTTCCTCTTCAGAAAAATGCCTGTTCATGTCTTTTGCCCATTTTGTAATTGGATTGTTTGTCTTTCTGTTATTGAGATGCAGGATTCCTTTAAATATTCAGGATATTAAACCCTTATCTGATATGTGGTTTCCAAACATGATCTCCCATTGCGTAGGTTGCCTTTTTACTTTTCTGACAAAGTCCTTAGATGTACAAAAGTGTTTAATTTTGAGGAGATCCCATTTGTCTATTTGTTCTTTGGTTGCTCGTGCCTTGGGTGTGAGGTCTAAGAAACCACCTCCTTTCACAAGATCTTTAAGATATTGCCCTACATTTTCTTCTAAGAGTTTTATGGTCTTGGTGGTAATGTTTAGGTCTTTGATCCACTTTGAGTAAATTTTGGTATAAGGTGTGAGATGGACATCCTCTTTCATTCTTTTGAAATGGATATCCAGTTCTCCAAACACCATTTATTGAACAGGCTGCTCTTTCCCAGTTGTTTCGGCTTCACTGCCTTATCAAAGATCAGTTGTCCGTAAATGTAAGGGTCTACTTCTGAACACTCAATTCGATTCCATTGATCAGTATATCTGTCCTTATGCCAGTACCATGCTGTTTTGAGCACTGTAGCTTTGTAATATGCTTCAAAGTCAGGTAGTGTGAGACCTCCCACTTCATTCCTCCTTCTCAAGACATTTTTGGCTATTCAGGGCAACCTACCCTTCCAAATAAATTTAGCTATTGGTTTTTCTATTTCTGTAAAGTAAGTTGTTGGGATTTGAATTGGTATTGCATTGAATCTGTAAATCAGTTTAGGTAAAATTGCCATCTTAACTACATTTAGTCTTCCAATCCATGAACATGGTATGTTCTTCCATTTTTTCAGGTCTTGTTCAATTTCTTTTAGCAGTTTCTTATAGTTTTCTATGTAAAGGTCTTTTGTGTCCTTGGTTAAGTTTATTCCTAAATACTTGATTCTTTTGGTTGCTATTGCAAATGGGATTTTTTTCTTGATTTCCTCCTCTTGTTGCACATTACTTGTGTATAGGAACACTACCAATTTTTGCGTGTTGATCTTGTAGCCTGCTACTTTGCTGTATTCATTGACTAGTTCTAGTAGCTTTGCTGTAGATTTTTCTGGATTTCCTACATATAGAATCATGTCATCTGCAAATAGTGAAAGTTTTACTTCTTCCTCTCCAATTTGGATGCCTTTTATTTCTTTTTCTTGCCCAATTGCTCTAGCTAGAACTTCCAGCACAATGTTGAATAACAATTGTGATAGTGGGCATCCCTGTCTTGTTCCTGATCTTAGAGGAACAGCTTTCAGTCTCTCCCCATTGAGTGTTATGTTAGCTGTGGGTTTTTCATATATTGCCTTTATCATATTGAAAAAGTTCCCTTCTATTCCTATCCTTTGAAGTGTTTTCATCAGGAAAGGATGTTGAATTTTGTCAAATGCCTTTTCTGCATCAATTGAGATGATCATGTGGTTCTTCTGCTTTGATTTATTGATGTGGTGTATTACATTAATTGATTTTCTTGTGTTGAACCAGCCTTGCATACCTGGAATAAATCCCACCTGTTCGTGGTGTATAATTCTTTTAATGTGCTGCAGGATTCGATTTGCAAGTATTTTGTTGAGGATTTTTGCGTCTATATTCATTAAAGAAATTGGTCTATAATTTTCTTTTTTTGTAGTATCTTTGCCTGGTTTTGGTATTAGGGTGATGATGGCTTCATAGAAAGAGTTAGGTAGCTTTCCCTCTTCTTCAATTTTTTTAAAGAGATTGAGCAGGATTGGTACTAATTCATTCTTGAATGCTTGGTAGAATTCACATGTGAAACCATCTGGTCCTGGGCTTTTCCTTTTTGGGAGCTTTTTGATGAGTGACTCAATCACTTTACTTGTGATTGGTTTGTTGAGGTCATCTATTTCTTATTGAGTTAATGTTGGTTGTTTATGCTTTTCTAGGAAGTTGTCCATTTCATCTAAGTTGTCTAGTTTATTAGCATATAGTTGCTCATAGTATCTTCTCATTATCTCCTTAATTTCTGCAGGGTTGGTAGTTATATTTCGTTTCCCATTTCTGATTGCATTTAATTGGATCTGCTCTCTCTTTTTTTTTGTTAGCCTAGCCAGTGGTCCATTGATTTTATTGATTTTCTCAAAGAACCAACTTCTGGTTTTGTTGATTCTCTCTATTGTTTTCCTGTTCTCAATTGCATTTATTTCTGCTCTAATCTTGTTATTTCTTCCCTTCTGCTTGCTTTGGGGTTAGTTTGCTGTTCTTTCTCTAATTCCTCCAGGTGAGCAGTTAACTCTTCAAATTTTGCTCTCTCTTCTCTTTTAATATAGGCATTTAGGGCAATAAATTTCCCTCTCAGCACCACCTTTGCTGCATCCCATAAGTTTTGATAAGTTGTGTTTTCATTGTCATTTGCCTCGAGGTATTTACTAATTTCCTTGTAATTTCTTCCTTTACCCACTGGTTTTCTAAGAGGGTGTTGTTTAGCCTCCATATGTTTGTGAATTTTATGACCTTCTGCCTTTTATTTATTTCCAACTTCATTCCATTGTGGTCTGAGAAAGTGTTCTGTATAATATCAATATTTTTAAATTTGTTGAGACTTGCTTTGTGACCCAACATGTGGTCTATCCTAGAGAATGTTCCATGAGCACTTGAGAAAAAAGTGTATCCTGCTGTAGTTGGATGTAGTGTTCTATAAATGTCTGTCAAGTCTGGTTCATTTATCATACAATTCAACATCTCTGTATCTTTAGTGATCCTCTGTCTAGATGTTCTATCCATTGATGAGAGTGGTGTATTGAAGTCTCCAACTATTATTGTAGAGGTATCTGTTTCTCACTGATCGCAGTGTTTGCCTCATGAATTTTGGGGCATTCTGGTTTGGTGCATAAATATTTATGACTGTTATGTTTTCTTGATGAATTTACCCATTTATTAATATATAGTGTCCCTTTTTGTCTCTTTTAATTGTTTTGCTTTTGAAGTCTAACTTGTCTGATATTAATATAGCTACTCCCGCTTTTTTCTTGTTGTTGTTTGCATGAAATATCTTTTTCCAACCTTTCACTTTCAGTCTATGTTTGTCCTTGTGTCTAAAGTGAGTTTCTTGTAGACAGCATACAGATGGGTCCTGTTTTTTAATCCATTCTGCCAGTCTGTGTCTTTTTATTGGGGAGTTTAATCCATTTACATTTAGTATTATTACTGTAAGGGCCGTACTTTCTACTACCATTTTGTTTTTTGGAATTTATATGTCATATCTTATTTTTTCCTCTCCTTTTACCTTTCCTGATGATCTTCATTTCTGCACTCTTCTCCAACTCTCTCTCTCCTGTCTTTTCCTATCAGCCTGTAGCACTGCCTTTAGTATTTCTTGTAGTGCTGGTCTCTTATTCACAAACTCTCTCAGTGTCTGTTTGTCTGAAAATGTTTTAATCTCTCCCTCATTTTTGAAGGTAAGTTTTGCTGGATATAGAATTCTTGGTTGGCAGTTTTTCTCTTTCATTATCTTAAATATATCATGCCACTGTCTTCTTGCCTCCATGGTTTCTGCAGAGAAATCTGTACATAGTCTTATTGACCTTCCCTTGTATGTGATGGATTGCTTTTCTCTTGCTGCTTTCAGAATCCTCTCTTTGTCTTTGACATTGGACAATCTGACCAGTAAGTGTCTTGGAGTAGGTCTATTGGGATCTATTGTATTTGGGGTACGTTCTACTTCTTGAATCTCTAATTTTCTGTCTTTTATAAGAGTTGGGAAATTTTCACTGAATATGTCTTCTATTACTCTTTCTGCCCCTTTTCCCCTCTCTTCTCCTTCTGGGATACCCATGACACGTATATTTGTGCGTTTCATGTTGTCACTCAGCTCCCTAAGACCCTGCTCATATTTTTCCATTTTTTTCACCATCTGTTCTTTTGTGTGTGTGAATTCGAATGACCTGTCTCCAGTTCACTGATCCTTTCTTCCGCCTGTTCAAATCTACTGTTGTGTCCCTCCATTGTGTTTTTCATCTCCTCCATTGTGGCCCTCATTCCCATGAATTCTGCCATTTGTTTTTTTAAGTTTATGAATTCTTCTTTATGGTCAGGCAGTGTCTTCTTTATATCCTTCAGCTCTTTTGCTATATCTTCCTTCATTTCATCAAATTTATTTAGCATTAGTTGCCTCCACTCCTGTGTCTCAGCTGAGCTATTAGTTTGTTCCTTTGGCTGGTCCATGTTTTCATGTTTCCTGGTATGGCTTGTTATCTTAAGTTGTCTAGGCATCTGATTTTCTTGATTAGTTTATTTTGGAGCTTGTTTTCTGTCTTTTACCTAATGGTTTTCTTGTTGGTTGGCTTTGTTCTCTGGCCTCTATTATTCAGTTCAACTTATTCTAGACCTCTAACTTAGGTTTTATTTAGTTGATCAGAATTTTTCCCCTCTTGTTTTTTGTGTTTCTTGCTCTGCCTCTATGAAACATTTTGTGAGTGGGTCTCCTCAGATATGGTCGACCCTAGTCAGATTTTCCCAGTCTAGTGAGGCCCAGGTCTCATTGGGAGAGTATGGAATTTTCCTGAGAATGAGACCCTCCTATGAGGCCTTTAGAATTGGTGCTTTTCCTCTCCTGTCCAGCAGGTGGCGCTGGCCAGCCCGCAGCTCCCCCACCAGTGCAAGGATGTATGGAGACTTTAGTTCTCCTGGTGACTCTGATCCTGTCAGCGGAGTGGCTGACTGAAGCTGGAATCTGAATTCCAGCCCCTGGGGTCTGAATTCCCAGAAGGAGGACTGCCAGTTGAGCTGGACCTCCCTCCACTCTCCCTGTCCTCAGAACTCCAGTTGTCTCTCAGGGGCACTACTCCCTTCTCCTCTCTCCTCTTTGAGGCCTCTCCAGGTAGATTCCTTGGTCAGCCTGAGTTGCCAATTAAAGACGGGGGTGGAGGACTTCAGTAGTGAATACGGAATTCAAAGACACTGTGGGTACTCTGTCTCCCCGAAGCCCAGCCTAGTCCCTGAACCTGGACTTTCCGATAGAAAATAACCACATATATTACTTTTAGATTTAAAAAAAAAAAAAAAGTAGAAAAGATCAAGAAAAAGAAAAAAGGAAAAAAAAGAAAGCAAAAAAAAAAAGAGTCTCTTTTAAAAGTCTTTCCCCAGCCTGGAAGTTTTGTCAGTGTCAGAATAGAGCATTTAAAGATATGCTTTGGGCTATTGTCTGATAATTACTCTCCAAGGGCTTCAGTTCCACCCCTGCTTGGGGCTATTGAAATGCAAAAAGATAAGGGATCATTGAGAAGCCAGAAGGGACAAAATGTAGGGGAAAAAAAATGGCTTTTTTGGAGTCTGGAAATGGGTGTCCACTTTTACGTGCCCCCACTTCTCGGAGTCCAGCCCTTCTTTAGCACCCCAGCTCCCAAAGTTAGTTAATTAATTTGTTAATTAATTCTGCAGTTGAGGCTGGGTTGAGCCTCCCTTCTTGCCCTCAGCAGATTGCTGTTTTTTGTTTTTTTTTTTCCCCCCTTTCAGGGAGCCAGTAGCAAGACAGTCTGTGAGGTCTGGGTGGGGAGTGGCACCAGACCCCTGGTCCAGGGAACTTAACAATGTTCGCTGTGATCTCAGCTTTTCCTCCAATTCCAAACTTGCTTCCAATGTGTGACTGGTTACTGGAGATCCCAAAAACACTGTTTCATGTAGTTCTTGGGTAATTGCCAGCTGCTCTAGGGGAGAGACGAAATTCTGCTCCTCACCACTCCGCCATCTTGCCCCGCCTCCAGGTGAACATATTTTTATAATTGTTTTCCTTTCCTGCATAAGTGAAACTTTTATCATTATAAAGTGTCCTACTTTGTCTCTAGTAACAATTTTTTGCCTTAAACACTTTTGTATGATGTTAGTATAGCCACTACAGCTTTCTCTTGGTTACTTTTTACATAGTATGTCTTTTTTCATCCTTTTACTTTTAACCTATTTGTGTCTTTGCAATTAAAGTGTTTCTTTTGTAGGCAGCATATAGGTGGATCCTTCCTGCTGGTTTTAATTTATTCTGCTAACATCTTGCCTTTGAGGGGAGTGTTTAATGAACTTAATTTTAATGCAATTACTGAAAAGTTGGGATTTATTCCTGTCATTTTTTATGTCTATATATATCATATCTTCTTTTGCTCCTGTTTCTCTACTATTGCCTTCTATAATATTAGATAGATTTTTTTTTGTACATTTTAATTTCCTTGTTTTTCCTTTTACTGTATTTTTGTGTTGTTTGAACCTAGTGGTTGTCTTGGAGATTACAATAAGCATCTTAGTTTCAAATGATCTATTTCAGGTCAATACTGACAATTTCAATGGTGTTGAGAAACCTTGTACCACTATAGCTCCGTTTATTTTACCATGTGGATTTGAATTACTGTCTAAAATTCTTTCATGTCAATTTATTTCTGGTGGGGCAGGGCTGCTATTGACAAATCATCTGTGTTTGTTTATCTACAAATATCTTAATTTCTTCTTCATTTTGAAGGAGGGTTTTTCTGTATACACATTTCTTGGTTGCCAATTTTTTTTCTTTCAGTGCGTTGACTATGTCATCACATTGCCTTCTGCTCTCCATGGTATCTGATTAGAATTCAACTGTTAGTCTCCTTGAGGAGTCTCTGTACATGATGAGTCATTTTTCTCTTACTGTTTTTTTTTTTTTTTTTTTTTTTTTTTTGTCTTTAGTGTCTGACACTTTGATATTTTGGCAATTTGACTATGTTGTGTTTAGGTGTTTATTCTACTTGGAATTTTTTGAACTATTCAGATATGTATATTAATACTTTAAATCAAATTTGTGATGTTTTTGGTTATTATTTCTTCAAATATTGTTTCTGCCTTTTTGTCTTTTTCCTTTCCTTCTGACACTCCTGTTACAAATTTTTTAGTATGCTTGATGGTGTCTCACAGGTCTCCAAGGTGTTCATTTCCTTCATTGTGTTTTCTTTCTATCCCTTAGTCTGAATAATGTCAGTTGACCTATTTTAGAGTTGTAGATTCTTTCTGCTGCTTCCCCAAATCTCCTTTTGAGTACTCCTAGTGAATTTTAAATTTCAGTTTTATTTTTCAACTCCAGAAATTTTTTTAGTTCTTTTTAATAATTTCCATCTGATGAGATGTTATTGCTGTCATAATTTTCTGTAGTTCTATAGATATTGTTTCTACTAATTCTTTGAACATATTTGTAATAGCTGATTTAAAGTCTTTGTTTAGTAATTTCAACATCTAAACCACCTCAGGACAATTTCTAGTGTCTGCTTTATTTCCTGAATGTGGTCATACTTTCCTGTTCATTTGCCTATGTTATAATTTTTTGTTGTATACTGGATGTTTTAGATAAAATAGTATGGCAAGTGAGAAAACCATATTTTCTCCCATCTTAGATTTCACCTTGTTGTTCTTTTGTTGTTGCTGCTGCTATTTGTTTAGTACTTTCCTGAACTAATTTTATAAAGTTTACATTCCTTATACAATGCAGCCACTGAATTTTCTTCTTCTCAGCTTAATGGTCATACAATGATTGTTCAGAGGTTGCCTTTAATGACTTGAGCCAAAAATCCTTCACCCTTTGTGGAGGGGACTGTTTGGCTGCGGCATGCTTACATGTCTATCTTGGCTTTCAATTCCTGTTTGCACAGGGCCTCAAGATCAGCCAGGAGTGAGACTGGGGCCCTCTTAGGTCTTGCCTGTGTATGCACACAGCATGCCACATATGTGCAACATTCTATATCCTGAGGAATATGTCAGGGATTTTTTTTAAATTTCTAATTGCTCTTTATTTAACTCACAGTGATCTAGAACAGTTTGGCTTTAAAGTCTCCTCTTCTCCACCCCAGGTAGTTACTGATATATTTTTTTTATTGAGATTGTTCAGATACCATACAACTATCCAAAGATCCAAAGTGTACAATCAGTTGCCCATGGCACCACCATACAGCTGTGCATCCATCAACATAATTATTTTTTTTCAATTTTTAGAACATTTTCACTACTCCAGACAAGAAACAGAGACAAAAAGAAAGAAACTCACATCCTCCCATAACCCTAACCATGCCCCCCCTCCATTATTGATTCATAGTTTTGGTATAGTACATTTGTTACTGTTGATGAAAGAATGTTAAAATAATACTAACTGTAGTATATGGTTTGCAATAGGTATTTTTTTCCCTATATGTCTCTCTATTATTAACCTCTAGTTATAGTGACATACATTTGTTCTAGTTCGTGAGAGAGATTTCTAATATTTGTGGACATTTGTGGACATTGTCCACCACAAGATTCACTGTTTTATACATTCCCATCTTTTAACCTCTGACTTTCCTTCTGTTGACATGCATGACTCTGAGCTTACCCTTTTCACCACCTTCACACACCTTTCAGCACCGTTAGCTATTCTCATTACATGCTACCATCACCCCTGTCCATTTCCAAATATTTAAGTTCACCCTAGTTGAGCATTTTGCTCATAATAAGCAACCACTCCCCATTCTTTAGCCTCATTCTATATCCTGGTAACTTGTATTTCATGTCTATGAGTTTACATATTATAATTAGTTCATATCAGTGAGACCCTGCAATATTTGCCTTTATGTGTCTTATTTCACTCAATATAGTGCCCTCAAGTTTTCTTCATCAACCCATTTCTTTTAAGATGGTTTTGTTCAAACACTATACATTCCATCCTAAGTAAACAATTGTTGGTTCCCCATAAAGTCATGTATTTACATATTGAGCACCATTACCACTCTCTATTAAGGATATTTCTTCCACAAAGAGGGAAGAAGAGTCAATGAAGGCAGAGAGGAAAAAAATAAAAAATAAAAAAATAAAAAAAGGCAAGAGAAAGAGAGAAAAGCAAACAAGAAAACTTGATAGCTAGAAGGTGACAAAAGGAAAGATAGCATTAACCTAAAGTAGAATAAAGAGTCAGACAACATCACCAATGCCAGGAGTCCCATACCCTCCCTCTATTCCCTCCCTCCCCATATGCATTTAGCTTGATATATTGCTTTTGTTACATTAAAGGAAGCATAATACAATGTTTCTGTTAATTCTAGCCTCTAGATGATTGATTATATTTTCCCCTCAATCCCACCCTATTTTTAATACCTTGCAATGTTAACATTCATTTGTTCTACCAGATGTAAAAACATATTTGTACCTTTTATTACAATCATTGAGCATCCTAGGTTTCCCTGAGTTACACAGTCCCAGTCTTTGTTGTTCGTCTTTTGTTCTGGTGTCCCACATGATCCCAGCCTTAGTCTTTCAACCCTATTCACAGTTATCTTTGTTCAGTGTACTTACATTGCTGTGCTACTATCTCCCAAAATTGTTTTCCAAACATCTCACTCCTGTCTTTTCCTTTTGGTCTGCAGTGATTCCTTTAGCGTTTCCTGTAGAGCAGGTTTCTTGTTCACAAACTTGGTCATTGTTTGTCAGAGAATATTTTAAGCTTTCCCTCATATCTGAAGGATAGTTTTGCCAGATATAGGATTCTTGGTTGGTGGTTTTTCTCTCTCAGTATCTTAAATATGTCACCCTGCTTCCTTCTTGCCACCATGGTTTCTATTGATAAATCCACACATAGTCTTATCAAGCTTCCTTTGTATGTGATAGGTCGTTTCTCTCTTGCTGCTTTCAGGATTCTCTCTTTATCTTTGATGTTTGATAATCTGATTATTAAGTGTCTTGGGGTAGGCCTATTCAGATCTATTCTGTTTGGGGTATACTGCATTTCTTGAATCTGTAATTTTATGTCTTTCATAAGAGATGGGAAATTTTCATTGATTATTTCCTCTATTATTGCTTCTGTCCCTTTTCCCTTCTCTTCTCCTTTGTCTTCTGGGACACCAATGTCACATAAATTCTTGCTTTTCATTTTGTCCTTAAGTTCCTGGAGACATTGCTCATATTTTTCCATTCTTTTCTCCATCTGTTCTTATGTGTGTAGGCTTTCAGGTGCCTTGTTCTCCAGTTCCTGAGTGTTTTCTTCTGCCTCTTGAGATCTGCTGTTGTATGTTTCCAGTGCGTCCTTCATCTTTTGTGTTGTGCCTTTCATTTCCATAGATTCTACCAGTTGGTTTTTTGAACTTTCAATTTCTACCTTATGAACATCCTGTGTTTTCATTATACAGTTCATCTCTTTTGCCATATCTTCCCTAAACTTTTTCAATTGACTTATTAGTTGTTCCAATTCCTGCATCAAGTTGAAGTGGAAGTTTGTTCCCCTGACTGGGCCATAACCTCATTTTTCTTGGTGTAGGTTGTAGTTTTCTGTTGTCTAGGCATGGTTTTCTTGGTTGCCCCAGTCAGGCCTCCCCAGACAGGAAAGGGCTAAGGTCCCAGAAGGAAGAAATATTCAGTATCCAGTTTCCCTGAGGGTGTGTCTTAGAAAATTGGTACACCCTTTGATGCCTCTAGTCACTGTGATTTTCTGCCCAGCAGGCGGTGCTTGTTAGCCTATAATTTTTGACTGGTGTAAGGAGGTGTGGCTTCTTTTCCCCAAGTTTTGAATTAAAGGCAGGTAGTAGAGCTGGGCCTCACCCCCTTCCTCTTAGAGAAGATAGATGCCCTAGTGGGAGCTCATTAGCATCTCAATGGTCTCTCTCTGCCTGTGCTATACCCTTGTCTGGGTCACAGAACTGGGAACTGAAAATAGCTGAGCTTTCTCCACTGAGTCAAAAAAGGAGCAGAGCTAGTCTGAGGTGACCCTCCAGCTCTCCAAAGTCAGTCTTCACCCAAAGCCTCTGTCTACTTATTGGGAATTCATACCTCGTGGTGAGCAGTTCACAGTTGCTAATTAAAACCCCAGTTGGAGCTCAGCTGAGCTATATTTGCTTGCTTCCCAGCAGTTTTTACTTACAGATTTTATGCTGTGAACTTGGGTATTCTTCCCAATTCAGGTTGGTGTATGATGAGTGGATGGTCACGTTTGTCCCCCTGCAGTTATTCTGGATTATTTACTAGTTGTTTCTGTTTCTTTTTAGTTGTTCCAGGGGGACTACTTAGCTTCCACTCCTTTCTATGCTGCTGTCTTAGATCCTGTCAGAGCTTTTAAAGCCCTTTATGGACATATTGTTTCTCATATATTCCTTTTATATATTTTTTGGGGGGTGTGCTCCTGTATGCCCAACTGATATCACAGCCTAAGGCAGTTGTTATATTAAATAATAACAGCTTATTTTCTTTCTTTTTCCTTTTTTTTTTTTTTGCCAATGTCCTGGAGATGGGGCTATTCCCTTGGAGGGAGCTCCAAGTCAAGAGAAATAACAACAATGCCCTGTGAATAAGGCTTTAACAGAAATTTACAAGGCATGTGAAAAAGTGATGATTCTATGGGGTGCAGCTCTTTTGAGGAGACCTCAACAAGGGCTTCCCCCTTTAGTGACTATGAGACTGCTGTATTTTGAAGCTACTGTGCAACTGGGGAGAGAGTCATGGGAGAAGGTCAAGGTAAAACACCACAAACCCCACAGTTCTTATTGAGGTCCAACAGCTTTTCTTGCACAAATATTTCTAAGACTGTTTTAACCTTCTTGTGAATTTCCAGAGTTCCAAAATAATCAATTTGAGAATGTTTCAAGTATTTGCATTACTTTTATGGTGAAGCAGATTTATGCATCATGATTCTGACATTCCAGAAGGCCTTTTGGGAAAGATGTAGCTTTGAATTTGGTGTACTTTTGTTCAAAGCTAAATCAATTCCTTTTAAAAGATGGGCCAGTTTTGTCAATGTAGTTGTTAATAATAAAGGAAAGTGAACCTTTGGTAATTATCTATTTATTGGAAAACTTTTAAGTGTATCTGGAACAACTTGGCTATTTGAGTCAGCCTATCTTAATAATTTTATATTTTTTTTGTTTAACTAATAATATTTGGGTTACATTGGTTAAAAGTATTATTAAAATTTGTCAATTTATTTCTTTTATGTTTTTAATGTCATCACTATGAATTTAAAATTACATTTGGAGTTTAAATTATACTTCTATTGGACCTCTCTGGGCTTGAGTTACAATGCTTAGGAATTGTCAACTTATAGACTGCAATGTCAGTGGAATGGATGATATCAAAAGCAAGATAATAGAATGAAAAAAGGAGTGGTCTGATATTTGATTAATGTTACATTTAATTATAAAAATTTTTTTGAATTTCAAATAATTTAATTAGGCATTTTCTATGACTTTACAAATTCTAGGTTTTCTTTGGCACTTGGTAGTCCTTCCCTATACCAATATTATTTTTGAATTCCCATATTTCCTCTTAATTTTATTTTCTTCTTCATTTTTAGCTCTTTACTTTCTTTAGAAAAAATTTTTGTGAATAGTCTCTAGTATAAGTCAAATTTTAGTTTTAAAAATTATTTCTTAAATGTATACGCAGGAGTACAACACATATTTTGAATAATCCACTATTTGTTCAGTGGTATGAATTGCCATAAACTGTATTTCCATATCTACACATGTTTCCAGATATTCTACTTTGTTACATTGACTTCTTTACCTATTTCTCTACTAAAATCATACTTCTTTATTTACTATATATCTATATGGTTAAGTTATGTTTCCTAAGATAAATTTTTCCATCCCTTCTTTTCCCCTGAAGTTTGGTATAATATACACACTTTTACTTCCATTTGAAAGACAGAGCAGGCTTATAATATGCTACAAAATTCATTTTGGAAGTTTTTTGAGAATGAATTTAATTTATAAGTTGATTTTGGGACATATGATGTAGTTTCTGCATCCATTTATTTAGGCCTTCTTTGATGTCCATTATTAAATTCTTACATCTGTTTTTCATATAAGGCTTGAATAGTCCAACTACCTGGATGACAAAAATGTTGAACCACAGATGACATTTAGACCTTAAAATTTACAGGGGTTTTCTCTGCTGGGTTTGAGACTTGCTTGGGACCCATGACCCCTGTATTCCTTCTGATTTATGCCTTTTGGAATAAGCATGTCTATCCTATGTTCGTCCCACTATTGTATTTTGGATGCAGATAACTTGTTTTATAGGTTTCACAGATCCAAAGATAGAGAGGACTTTTGTCCCAGGACAGACAGTATCAATCACTGATTTTCATGAGATTTTTGAACTTAGAGTTGATCCTGAAATGAGAAAGCTTTTGGGATTTTGTGATGGAGTGAATGAATTTTGCATGTGGGAAGAACATGTCTTTTGTGGTCCAGAGGGTGGATTGTTGGGGTTGAAAGACACACCCCACAAAAAGACATATTCATGTCATAATCCCAATATTGTAAGGGTGAACAATTTGTACATAGGAACTTTGAAGATGTTATTAGTTAAACAGTGGCCTTAATGAATGAGAGTAGACCTTAATCCAACATGGCTGAAATCCTTCTAAGCAAAGGAAATTGGACACAAAATTAGAAACCAGAGGAGACAGCAAAGGAAAGATCACCATTTGGTGGAGGCAGAGATTGAACAACTATTAGAATGTCATAGACTTTGGAGAAAACATAGCCTGCTGATCCCTTGAAGTTGAATTTCTAGCCTTCAAGCTGTGAGAATAAATCTCTGTTGTACAATCCAATGAGTTTTTGGTACTTGTCTTAGCAGCCCTGAAAAACTAAGACAAATAGATTTCTATGAAATGAAATTTATTGAGATATAACTTACATCCAATAAATAGAGTTTAAATATCTTATATATAATTATAATTTATAGTTCAATAAATTTTGACAAAGATATATAACTCTCTAACTCTACCTCAACCAAGAAATAGAATATTTCAGGGAGCTGGGGCAAGATGATGGCATAGGGATGTATGGAATTTAGTTGTGGAATTTAGCTGCCCCTCTAGGGTAGCTAGTAAATAGCAGAAACTGTCTGGAACTTTTTGGTGGACTCCCATGACCAGAATCACATCATCTGGAATGGGTGGAAGGGCCAAGATCATAGTGCAGAATGGTAAATAAAGTTCTCCAAGCTGTAGAGGCTGATGCCCCTCTCCCACTGCACTGCAGGCTGTTTTGGGGTCAGTTCCCATGGGAAACAAGCAGTCTCTGCTAGGAACAAGAGAAGGAAACCAGATTCCAATTGCAGATTTTATTAACAAAATCAGACAATCTCTGAGCACAGATAATTATACAAAGCAATTTCAAAAGAAACCCAGAAGTCTCTCCCCAGCAGAGAGGAGACAGGGGTGATAAAAAACAAACAAACAAACAAAAAAAAACAAACAAAAAAAAAACAGGAAATAGGAAAAGCAGAGCCTTTTGAAGTTGGCTAGCTCAGAATATTGGATTGGAATGACTGTGCTCCAAGGAAAGAGGCACATAAAGCCATGTGCCAAATCCAGATCTTGATTGTTGTTCTAGTTTGCTAATGCTGCTGGAATGCAAAACACCAGAGATGGGTTGACTTTTATAAAAGGGGGTTTATTTGGTTACACGGGTACAGTCTTAAGGCCATAAAATGTCCAAGGTAACACATCAGCAATTGGGTACCTTCACTAGAGGATGGCCAGTAGTGCCTGGAAAACCTCTGTTAGCTGGGAAGGCATGTTGCTGGCATCTGCTCCAAAATTCTGGTTTCAAAATGGCTTTCTCCCAAGACGTTCCTCTCTAGGCTGCAGTTCCTCAAAAATGTCACTCTTAGTTGCACTTGGGATATTTGTCCTCTCCCAGCTTCTCCAGAGGAACAGTCTGCTTTCAACGGCTGTTTTCAAACTGTCTGTCATCTGCAGCTCCTGTGCTTTTTTCAAAGTGTCTGTCTTGGCTGTAGCTCCTCTTCAAAATGTCACTCACAGCTGCACCGAGTTCCCTCTGTCTATCAGCTCATTTATATGGCTTCAGTGACTCAACTTAGACCCACCCCAAATGGGCAGAGCAACACCTTCATGGAAATTATCCAATCAGAGTCATCACCAAGACCTGGGTGAGGTACATTCCAAAGAAACACTCAAAGAATTACAGTCCAATCAACACTGATAACGTCTGCCCACACAAGATTACATCAAAGATAATGGCATTTGGAGGGACATAATACATTCAAACTGGCACAATTGTGACCACAGGGGTGTGGGGCTGGCTTTCAAAAGGACTTATTTTTAATTTTTATCAGCTCATTAAAGAAAGCAGGCATTTTCACTTTTCAGTACTGGCCCAGGAAAGGGCAGAGTTCAGGTGTGACTGAGAGACAAATAAACAAGTGAAGTCAAGGAGATAATTTCCTACTGGGTGTATCTGCCCCAAGAAAAGGGAGGACAAGATGCAGCACAAGTGGTGGTTCTCAGAGAATTCAGACCCCAGGAGCTGGAAAACAGAAATAGTTTAAGCCTGCCTTCTCTCAGCCTCTGTCTCAACTATGCTCCTGTTGGGGACAAAGTCTTCTGAGAATTAAAGGCAATGTGCCACTTTGCACCAGTGGGAAGATGAGGGCTGACAAGTGCTACCTAGTGGACAAGAAAGGAAAAGCACAGAATCAAGAGGCTTCACAGGAAAGACAGACATCCTGCTGGGTCTCATCCCTAGAGACAATTGATACTGATTATATCCCCTTCTGGAGCCATGGGCCTATCTTGTCTGGGAAAATCTGATTGGGGTTGATTCTATGTGGGAAGACCCATCTAAAAAAAACTTCCATGTAAACAGGACAAGAACCAGAAAAAAACAGGAGCATAAAAATTCTGATCATTTAAACAGAGGTTGTGCTAGAGGTCTAGAATAAGTTGAAGTGAATGTCAAAGGACAGATAGAAAACAAAGACCACCAACAAGAAAAACCAAGGTAAAAGAATGAAAACAACCTCCAGAATAAACTAATCAAGAAAATCAGATGCCTAGACATCAGCAAAAAAATCACAAATTACACTAGGAAGCACAGAGATATGGCACAGACAAAGGAAACAACTAATTAAAGATATTCACCAAATCTAAATCAAATCTATGAGTTGAAAGAAAATATGGCAAAAAAGTTGAAGAATATAAAGAAGGCACTGAGTGGTCAAACATGAGAACTCAAAAGCTTGAAAAAACAAATGGCAAATTATGTCAATGAAAGGCAAAATAGAAGAGATGAAAAACACAATGGTGACACAAAACAGCAGATTTTAGAAGGCAGAGGAAAGGATTAGTGAACTAGGGGATAAGGTGTCTGAAATCCTACACAGAAAAGAAAAGATAGGGAAAAGAAGTGAAAAATATGAGCGAAGTCCCAGGGAATAGAATGACAACATGAAGCACACAATATACATTCTATGGATGTCACAGAAGAAGAAGAGTAGGAAAAAGAGGCATAAAGAATAATGGAAGAAATAATCACTGAAAATTTCCCAACTCTTATGAAAGGCATAAAATTACATATACAAGAAATGCAGCATACTGCAAACAGAATAGTTCTGAATAGACCTACTCCAAGGCACTTACGGATCAGATTGCCAAACGTCAAAGACAAAGAGAGAATTCTGAAAGCAGCAAGAGAAAAGCAATCTGTCACATACAAGGGAACCTTGATAAGACTATTTGAGGATTTCTCAGTAGAAACCATGGAGGTGAAATGGCAGTGGTAAGATATATTTAAGATACTGAAAGATAAAAACTGCCAACCAAGAATTCTATATCTAGCAAAGCTCTCCATGAAAAATGAGAGAGAGGTTTAAATAGTTTCAGACAGACACTGAGAGAGGTTGTGAACAAGAGACTTGCTCTACAAGAAATACTAAAGGGAGCACTACAGGCAGACAGTAAAAGGGGAGAGAGGTTTGGAGAAGAGTGTAGAAATGAAGATTATCAGTTAGGGTAAAAAGATGAAGAAAAAATAAGATATGACAATTAAATCCACAAGACAAAGTGGTAGAAGAAAGTACTACCTTTACAGTAAGAGCAGTAAATGTTAATAGATTAAACTCCCCAATCAAAAGACATAGACAGGCAGAATGGATTAATAAACAGGACCCATGTATATATCATCTACAAGAGACTTACTTTAGACCTAAAGACAAATATAGGTTGAAAGTGAACGTTTGGAAAAGATATTGCATGCAAATAAACAGAGAAGAGTGGGGGTAGGTAAGCTAATATCTCATATGTTAGACTTCAAAGATAAAACAATTAAAAGAAGCAAAGAAGGACACTGTGTATTAATGAAATGTACAATTCATCAAGATAACATAACAATCATAAATATTTATGCACTGAGCCAGAGCACCCTAAAATACATGAGACACTGACAACACTGAAGGCAAAATTAGACATCTCCACAATAATAGTTGGAGACTTCAATAAACCATTCTCATCAATGGATAGAACATCTAGACAGAGGAATAATATGGAAACAGAAATCTTGAATAGCATGAAAAATAAACTAGACTTAACAGACATTTGCAGAACGTTAGGTACACATTTTTCTCAAGTGCTCATGGATCATTCTCCAGGATAGACCACATGTTGGGTCAAAAAGCAAGTTTCAATACATTTAAAAAGAAATCCAAACACTTTTTTTGGATCATAATAGAATGATGTTGGAAACCAATAATAGGTGGAAAGCTAGAGAATACACAAATATATGGAGGTTAAACAACATGTTCTTAAACAGCCAGTGGGTTAAGGAAGAAATTACAAGAGAAATCAGTAAATATCTTGAGACCAATTAAAATGAGAACAAAGCATATCAAAACTTATGGGATGCAAAAAAGGTGGTGCTAAGAGGGAAATTTATTGCCCTGAACACCTATATTAAAAAAGAAGAAAGAGCAAAAATTGAGGAATTATCTCTTCACCTGGTGGAACTATACAGAAGGAAGGAATTAACAAAGATTAGCACAGAAATAAATGAAATTGAGAACATGAAAACAATAGAGAGATTCAACAAGACCTGAAGTTGTTTCTTTAAGAAAATCAATAAATCAATGGACACTTATCTAGGCTGATAAAAAAATAAAGAGGGAGGATGCAAATAAATAAAATCAGAAATGGGAGGGGGACACAGAAATAAAGGAGATAAAAAGAGGATACTATGAGCAACTATATGCTAACAAACTAGACAACTTACATGAAATGGACAACTTTCTAAGAAAGCATGAACAGCAAACATTGACAAGAGAAGAAATAGAAGACCTCAACACACTAATCACAAGTAAAGAGATTGAATCAGTCATCAAAAACCTCCCAAAATGGAAAACTTCAGGACTAGATGTCTTCACATGTGAATTCTACCAAGCATTCAAGAAAGAAGTAGTACCAATACTACTTAAACTCTTTAAAGAAGTTGAAGAGGAAGGAAAGCTACTTAACTCATTCTATGAAACCAACATCACCCAAAATCTTAGCTAGACAAAGATACCACAAGAAAAGAAAATTAAAGACCAATCTCATGAATATAGGTGCAAAAATCCGCAGCAAAATGCATGCTAATTAAATTCAACAACACATTAAAAGAATTAAAGACCATGAACTAAGTGTGTTTTATTTCAGGCATGCAAGGCTAGTTCAACACAAGAAAATCAATTTATGTAATACACCACATCAATACATCAAAGAGGAAAAACACATGACCATCTCTATTAATGCAGAAAAGGCTCTTGACAAAATTTAATAAACTTTCTTGATGAAAATACTTCATATGATAGGAATAGACGGAAACTTCCTCAACATGATATAGGGAATATATGAAAAGCCTGCACCTAATATAAAAACTCGCACAATGGGGAAAGACTGAAAGCTCTCCCTCTAAAATTAGGAAGAAGACAAAGATGACAACTGTCAACATTGTTATTCAACATTGTGCTGAAAGTTCTACCTAGTGCAATTAGGCAAGAAAAAGAAATAAAAGGCAAACTAATTGGAAAGGTGGAAGTAAAACTTTCACTTTTTGCAGATGACATGATCTTATATACAGAAAATCCTGAAAACTTTACAGCAAAGCTACAAGAGCTAAAAATGAGTACAGCAAAGAGGCAGGATACAAGAATAACAAAGAAAAATCAGTAGTGATTCTATACAGTAGTAAGGCACAATCTGAGGAGGAAATCAAAAGAAAAATTTTGTATACAATAGCAACCAAAATAATCAAATATTTAGGAATAAATTTAACCAAGGATATAAGAGACCTAAACACAGAAAACTACAAAAAAATTGCTAGAAGATATCAAGGAAGACCTAAATAAATGGAAGGAAATACTATGCTCTTGGATTGGAAGACTAAATATAGTTAAATTATCAATTCTACCAAAATTTGCACATCAATACTTACAGTGCATTATTCACAATTGCTGTGATAGAAATGGCCCAAATGTGGTATATATGTATGATGGAATATAACATAGCTGTAGTACAGAATAAAGTCATGTCACATGCAACAACATGGATGAACCTTGAGGACATTTTGTTGAGTGAAATTAGCCAGGAACAAAAAGACAACTACTGTATGGTCTCACTATATGAACTATATATATATACTGTATGGTCTCACTATATGAACTAACTATAATGAGCAAATTCTTAGAATTAAAGTTGAGAACACAGGTTATTAGGAGATAGAAAGAGGGAAGAGATTGGGCATTTGGTGCTGAAGGACTACAAAGTGTTCCACAGGATTGATGGTAAAGATCCAGAAATGGATGGCACAATACTGTGTGATGATAGCACTACATTGAAAGTATATTGAACAAAAGTGAGGGTGAGTAGCATTGAAAGAAGAAGGCTGGGGGGCATGTAATGCACCAGAAGGAAAGAGAGAGGGTAAAAACTAGGACTGTATAACTCAGAGAAACCTAGAATGGACAATGATGTTATTAAGTGTACATTGACAATGATATTATTAAGTGTACAAATGTAAGAAAGTTTTTACATGATAGAGAACAACTGTATGTCACCATTGCAAGGTCTTGAAAATGGGATGGTATGTGAAAAAAATACAATCAATGCAACCTAGGTCTATAGCTGACAGTAAGATTGTATTATTCTTCCATTAATTGTAACAAAGGCAATTTACCAAAGTTAAATGTCAATAAGAGGGGGATTTGAGGGAGTTGTATGGGATTCTTGTTGTCATTGTTGTTTCTCCTTTTTATTTCCTTATTGTTTATTTCTTTCTTTATTTTTTCCTCTTCTTTCTTTTGGAAGAAACGGAAATGTTCTCATATAGATTGTGGTAGTGACTGCATAACTATGTGATTATACAGGCAGCCATTGACTGCTCACTTAGGATGACTTTTATTGTGTGTGAATAAAACTTTAAAAAATAAACAGTAAGATACAAATGCTAAGAAGATGTGGAGAGAGAGACATGCCTATTCACTGTTGGTAGGGAAATGGAATGGTATAGCCCCTCTGGAGGGCAGTGTGGTGGTACCACAGGAGGCTAAGTATAGGGTTGCCATGTGATCCTACAATCCCATTATTAGGTATATATTTGGAAGAACTTAAAGCAAGGGCATGAAAAGAGATTTGCACACTGGTGTTTTTAATGGCATTTTCCAGGATTTGCAATGGATGAAGGTGGCCTCAGGGTACATTGACTGATGAACAGAAGGGGCAATCTGTGGTGTATACATACAATGGAATTTTAAGTGGCTGCAAGAAAGAATGAAGTTGTCAGGCATGCAACTAGCTGAATGAACCTTGAGAACATTATGTTGAGTGAAATAAGCCAGAAATGAAAGGACAAATATTGTATGGTCTCACTAATATAAATTAACTATAATGAGCAAACAGTGAGAATTGAAGTTGAGAGCATAGGTTAACAGGAGATAGAATGTGGACAGATTGGACAATCAATGATTTAGGAGTACAGAATATTCAATAAGGCTCATTGTAAAGATTCCCAGATTGTAATCTCTTAAAGCAGTCACATCTCTTCCTGAATTTTCACTATTATTTCTGAATTCTGAGAAGCTGAGCATTTTGCAAATAACCTGGTGGTTTCCTGAAACTTTGGGCATCTGTGTGACACTTGAGACTCAGAGTTAGAGTTCTGTGGCTCTGAAAGTCAGCATTACTCCATATTGCAACTGCTAAAGAAGCTGAAAAAGAGATCAGACTTCAATTAGAGATCTGAATGAAATAGAATTGCTTAGGACTAAGATAAATCAGAATACAGGATAAAGGATGACATTGACTATATTTTAAAATTTCAACTTCTGTGTGAGACCAAAGGAAGAGATGTTTATTTCATATAAAATTTAAATTTTCTGTATCAATTATCTAATTTAATCAGTATGATCAGTTTATTTAAACAACATAATTTCATGAAACCAAGAATAGGGAATGAGATCCTCTTATTCAGTACAAGTTAATGTAATACCCCACCACATCCTAGAGTATTTTGGGCAGAAAATTAAAAAAGGTATTTACAAAGTCCCATTGAGGGACTGGGGGAAAATGTGAAAATATTAAATTTCCCCACTAGGGAATTCTGGATAGTCTTTCAAGCATTATGGAGTCCCAGTTTAATAAGCCAGCACTCAGTCTTGGAGCTTGCCCTTATGAAACTTATTCCTGCAAAGCAGACTCTAAGCCTACTTATAATAATGCCTAAGGGTTACCCCCAGAGAACCTCTTTTGTTGCTCATATGTGAACCCCCTCTCTAAGCCAACTCTGCAAATAAACTCACTACCCTCCCCCTACATGGGACATGACTCCCAGGGGTGTAAGTCTCTGTGGCAACATGGGACATGACTCCCAGGGATGAGCCTGACCCTGGCATTGTGGAATTGAGAAAGCCTTCTTGACCAAAAGGGGGAAAAGAAATGAACCAAAATGAAATTTCAGTGGCTCAGAGATTTCAAATAGAGTTGAGGGGTCATTTTGGAGGTTATTCTTATGCATTGTATAAATATTTATTTTTAGTTTCTTGTGTATTAGAATATCTCTCAGGAAATACCTGAAATAGTTGAACTATAATCCAGTAGCCTGTACCTTGATGATGATTATATGACAATATAGCTTTTACCATATGACTATGTGATTGTGAAAATCTTGTGACTTCACTCTATTTATCCAGTGTATGGGCAGATGAATAATAAAATAAAGACAAAAAATAATAGGTTGGGATAAGGGATTTGGGATGTTTTGGGTGTTCTTTTACGGCAGTGGACAAAACAGCATGATACTTACATAAAGGTAGATATATTAAAAAATAGAATTGAACTGAGTTCATAAATAGACCCTTACATCTATGGCCAAGTTATATTTGACAAGACTTCCCAGTCCACTCACAGGAGACAGAATACTCTCTTCAACAAATCGGGCAGGAAAACTGGTTATCCATATCCAAAGGATGAACGAGAACCCCTATCTCACATCTTATACAAAAATTAATTCAGAATGAATCAAAGACCTATATATAAGAACCAGGAACATAAAACTCTTAGAATAAAATGTAGGGAAGCATCTTCAAGAAATTGTGGTAGGCAGTAGCTTCCTAGACTTTACACACAAAGCACCAGCAAGGAAAGATAAATGGATGAATAGGTCCTCCTCAAAATTAAAACATTTGTGCTTCAAAGGACTTTGTCAAGAAGTGAAAAGATAGTCTACTCAATGGGAAAAATGTATTTGGAACCACATATCTGATTAGGGATTAAATCCAGAATATATAAAGAAATCCTGTAACTTAGCAATAAAAAGACAAAAACCCAATTAAAAAAGGAGGACAAGACTTGAATAGACAGTTTTCTAGAAAGGAGATACAAAGGGCTAAAAATCATATGAAAAGATGCTCAACATCACTAGCTATCAGGGAAATGTAAATCAAAATCACAATGAAATATCATTTCACTCCTACTAGAATGGTCACTATTACATAGAAAACTACAAGTGTTGTAGAGGCTATAAGTAAATAGGAACACCCATTCACTGCTCTTGGGAATGTAAAATGGTGCTATGGAAGAAAATTTGCTGGTTCCTCAGGAAGCTAATTATAGAATTGCCATATGATCTGGCAGTCCTGTTGCTAGGTATGCACTTAGAAGTACTGAAAGCAGGGATTTGAACAGACATTTCCAAACTGATGTTGGTAGTGGCATCATTCACAATTGCCAAAAGATGGAAGCAACCCAAATGTCCACCGACTGATGAATAGATAAACAAATGTGGAATATATATTGTTCAGCTGTAAGAAGGAATGAAGTCACCATGACTGTAACAACCTGGATGAATCTTGCGGATATTATATTGAGTGAAATACTACAGATACCAAAGGACAAATATTGTATGATCTCACTGATAGTAACTAATTATAATATGCAAATTCACTGAGATAGAATCTAGAACAAGAGTTTACCAGGGGATAGAATGGGAGCAGAGAAAGAGCAGCTGATGCTTAATTTGTGCAGAATTTCTATTTACATTGATTGTGAATGTTTAGAAATGGATAGTGGTGATAGTAGTACTTTATTGGGAGTATAATTAGCAGTGCTGAGTTATGTTGGTGAATATGAAAGAGGAAGTTTTGGGTTGTGTATGTTACTAAAAGGAAACTAAGATAAAACATGACTGTATAACACAGTGAACCCTCTTGTAGAAGATTGACTGGGGTTAATATGACAAATCTAAGAATGTTCTTTCATGAATTATAACAAATGTATGACTATTACAATGTGTTAACAATAGGGTGGTATATGGAAAAAATATACCTAATGCAAAATATGGACTATACTTAACAGTAATATTTTAATATTCTTTCATCAATTGTAACAAAGGTACCACACTAAAGCAAAGTGCCAACAATAGGATGGTACATGGAAATACTATTTTTTACATGATTTTCTGTAAACCTACAGCTTCTCTAATTAAAAAAAAAAACAAAAAAATTTTAAAAACATTATGCTAAGTGAAGGAAACCAGACATGAAGTACTACATATTGTATGATTCCATTTATATAAAATGTAAACATAAATAAATTTATAGACACAGATTTAGATTAGTGGTTATTTGGGGCTGGGGAAGGATAGAGGGATTGAGAGGTAACTGCTAAGGGATAGGAGGTTTTTCTTTTTGGAGTAATAAAAATGTTCTAAAATTGATTGTGGTGATGAATGTGCAAATCTTTAATTATAGTAAAAGCCATTGTTTATACAGTTTGGATGGATTGCATGTTATGTGAATATATCTCAATTAATTTGATTTTTTTAAAAAAGCATAATGAATAAAAACCTGTGGAATCTGAATAGGGTCTGTAGTCTAGTCTGGGATGTACTGAAGACAAGTTTCCTCCTTTTGATATTGGTTATACTATATGTTGCCATTGGGGGAAGCTGGGTAAAGGGCACAAGAGACTGTCTGTAATATTTTTGAAATTGCTTAGAGTCTATGATTATTTCAAAATAAAAATATTAAAAGAAAAAATAATAAGAATAATTAGAAGAAGAAGGAAGCAGAGGAGGAGGAGAAAAAATCTCAAGGAAAGAGTGTATTCTAAAGATATTTTATATCAATTTCAGTTGTCCTTCTTACATCAAAGTTATAGACAAAATTCTATTTCAGTATTTTCATGGAAATAAGGTTAAATTTGTGAGGTTAACTTGCATTTGTTCAAGTTTTTTTTCTGAGTCCTTATTGTGGTTTAAAGTATTCTTCAGCTAAATTTTGGATATTGTAGTTAGATTGCTTCATAAGTATTTATTCTTTTTCATATTTAAAAAAGTGGATCCTTATTCCATTTTTTCTTTTAACTGGTTATTTTTGTATGCAAAAAAAAAAAGGTATTAACTTCTATCTATTGATTTTATATCCCAGAAAACTTAAGTTTTCTTGTTGGTTATAATAGTTTTCCATTTTGTCTTGGATTTTCCAGATAAACAATCCTTTTCAATTTTCATACCTCCTTTATCTAATTGTATTGTTTAGTTGCTCCAGAAAAGGAAAATGAGAATGAGGGCAGAGAGCATCTTACTTGTTCCTGCTTTTAATTTAAATAGGAATGCTATTAGCACTTCTTTATGAAGTGTGAGACTGACCTTTGGAATGTTAATATATAAAAGAAGTATTTATCTATTTCTATTTTGAAAAATAGATGTTGAAATTATATCACATGTTTGTAATAGTTGTGGAGATAATCCCATCAACTAAAAACCAGCTTTTGAGCACTGGCTTTGTATCAATATTTGTTCTAAATGTTAGGGATACAGCAATGATTAAACGAGACAAAGTCCCTATTGAAATATATCCAGCATTTTAGTAAGGAAGACAGATATGAATAATAAATTATAAATAAATAATAAATACATTAATTAATTAATGTAAGGTTAGGTAGTGAATACTGTTAGGTAGAAAAATAAACGGTATAAGGGATTAAAGAAAGATTCTAAGGGTTCCTGGGAGTGGTCCAGGAAAGCTTCTCTGTGGAGACAAGAGAGGAGACACCTGTTCTGGTTTGCTAATGCTGTCAGAATGCAAAACATCAGAAATGGATTGGCTTTTATAAAGGAGTTTTATTTGGTTACTCAGTTACAGTCTTAAGGCCATAAAGTGTCCAAGGTGAGGCATCAACAAAGGGTAACTTCAATGGATAAAGGCCATTAGCATCCAGAAAATCTCTGTTAGCTGGGAATGCAAGTGGCTGGCATCTGCTTATTCCCAGGTTGTTGTTTCAAAATGGCATTCTCCAAAATGTCTCTGTGTCAGCTTCTTGGGGCAAACTCTGGGCTAGTACCTCCAAAGCATCAGCAAAACTCTGCTTTCAATGGCCATCTTCAAAATGTCTCTGTATGTTGCAGCAGCAAGCTCCTTTTGTCTGAGCTCTTATATAGGGCTCTAGTAAACTAATCAAGGCCCACACTGAATGGGCAGGACCACACCTCTATGGAAATTATCTAATCAGAGTTATCACCCACAGTTGGGTGAGTGACATCTCCATGGAAACAACCTATCAAAGAATTCCAATCTAATCAACACTCATATATCTGCCCCCACAAGATTGTATCAAAGATAATGGCATTTTGGGGACTGTAATACATCCAAACCGGCACAACACCTGAATGATCTGAAAAATTGAGCCTTCAAAACGTAAGAGAGGAGTGTTCTAGGTGAAGGGCACCACAAGTGCTTGATGCACAATTATGATTATGTTAATATAGATTCTTGCACCATTCTTGCATTCCTGAATCAAATTCCACATGAACACAGTGTATACATTTTTTTTCTGGAAACTCTCTCTTCTTACTCTTCCCAAGTGGCATCACCATGTTTCAGACATTCTTCATCTAGATTGTTCTAGACAGACTGTTTTCATCTAGATTCCTTTAGATTGTTCTTAATAGCCTTCTATAAGGCCTGTTGTTTTCTATTATCCTTTCTCCAATTTTCAATCTCTGATAAAATTAGAATTTTCTTTTAAAACATAAACATGTTTTTGTATGTCTACTTAAACAACTTTCTATAACTTCCCATGGCCTACAAAGTAAAATCCAAATTCACTAATTTGGATTGAGTACATTTAGTTCTAAGGCATTTAGAACTCTAACATGTCTGACAACCCTCCTGCATAGCACCAACCCTTCAACACACACTTGTCCACATACACACACACACACACACACACACACACACACACACACACACAGACTATATATACCAGCCACCTTCCAATTTATGTGAATGTAACATGTATTGAGCTCCATAGGTGTTGTGCTAATTATTTTAATAAAATAATTAATGAGGCATAGACCTTTCCTTCCAGGAGCTCATAGTATAGATGTATGGACAATATAATAAATAATTGCTATATATAATCAGTATGTATATAGAATTATTTACTACATGGTTCAGTGAATTTTATATTAACAAAAGAAACATATTAAATTGACCTTAATGTAGTCTTAGTATTTTATGGATTTTATTTTTTAAATGGTTAAAACTTCTCTGTACGCATAGTAATACTCAAACAATAAAAACTATCCCCATAATCAGAAAGTTACCATACCTCTATAGCAAACTGCAATTTAATGCCTTTTAAAAATAAAACTAAAATAGTTTTTCAAATGAAGAACATATATATGGACTTTAAAATAAATGAAATAATGTTAAAGCTTTTTTTTTTTTATTTTTTTGCTTTAAAGTATGCACTCATCTTTATTCTCCAGTTTGGTTACTAGTTAAGAGGGAAAATTAAGTAACTGACTGCTATGTTTGTATGCAGGCATATGAACACATCTGTGTATGAAAGATCATCTCTGGGAAATGAAATAAATGAGCAAAAGTTATTAAAAGTTACCAATAGAATGGGACAATTATTAACCCTGCTTAAATACTGTGGAAGTAAACTTTAGTTTTTCCATACTCATCTATCTTACAGTTCATTTCCAAGGGTTCCATCTGGAGTTACAAGAGTAACTGGATGGCCTGACAAGGATTCATGGTCTAGGATCTGTGAATATAAAATTGCAAGTTTCTGAGTATTAATTTTTCATCAGTGTCATAAAGGAGTAGATGCCCCTAAAATATTAAAAAACATTTGAAAGCATTTAGTACCCTTTACTTTTTCCATCCTTGATGTTACCAGTCTCAGGATTCTGACTCTTAGCTGGTAGGACTGGCTTGATGGTGGATTGAGGATTTGCTCGTGAAGAATTGCCTCTTGGCAAAGTCCGACACTACACAACTTTTTCAGTTCATGAGGGTGATTCTTGTTTTTAGCAGGTGTTGATCTACTTCATTTTGCTTGATTCTGCTTTGAAGAGTGAAGTGTGCTTTGTAGACGGAGTATTAACCAAGGGTTCCATCATTTATGGCAATGAATCTGGACTTAAATATGTGCCTGGATTCCTAGGTTAGGATTTAAGTTGTCTACTTCCTCATCATCTGTTCTAATCTCAGTGACACACTCATGTGTCCTAATCTCATTTACTTATCCTGGTTCTTTTCCTTGTTTCTGCTCTGTGATCATATCCTGTATTTTTGCCCCCACAACATACTGTTACACATTTTATCTTTATTTGTAGTTTTATCTTTTCTTTATGCTTAATATTCCTAAAATTATGATACTAATTTATAGACTTAAACCCCATTTTATTCACCAACTTCTTATTTAGTATATATATACTAAGTACTGCACCAAAAACTAGGGGTACAAATATGAATGTCACATGTTTTCTCCCAGAGTTCATTATTTATACAAGTAAACAGAGATATAATTAAATAGTCACACTACAATATTTTTTGGTAAGTGTGTTAATATAATTATGAAAAGAGTGCCCTGGGGGTACAGGAGATGGAGGTGATCATTTTACTTGGGTGGAAGGGGTGGGGATAAGACATTGCAAAGAAGATGACAGCGAGTTAAATCTTGAACAATTGCTAGGAAGGAGTACAAGACTATAAGTTTCAAACACCTCTTAAATGGGAAATTCAATCCCTTATCTCAGAAATATCAATTGTCTGTATCAGTAGTTGTTCAAAAGTCATAAGCACAATCACTATCAGGTAGCAACTGTCAGCATTGCAATCTTGAAAATACATACTTTTTTTCAGTGGTTCCAAATTCTGAAACTTTCCTTCAAGTTACACTGCAGTCTGGGTTATGATAAATCCTAGTTTGGCTACTAACTAGGTCTGTAAACATGCCCAAAATAATCAACCTCTTTGTGTCTCAGTCTTCACAGTGCAAATCAAGGTCTGGCCTCCACAATTTCTCAAGTCACTTTTCACCCTGAAACCATGTTTGAAGGGGGATAAAAGCAAAGAGAAGTTGAAAACGCAGGTTATTCATAGATAAAACTTATTCATGGGTAAATTTTACTGTTCATGGATGTATTAGGGTTCTGTAGGGAAACAGAACCAACAAGAGATATCTGTAAATACTATGAGATTTGTATAACAGTTATCTCACATGCCTGTGGGGATCACAGGTCAAATTCTATTGGATAGTCTGAAAGCCCAGAATGCTGATGAAACTCCTCAAAGATTCTCCAGAAGAAAGAAGCTCACTGACTGAAGTAGAGATGGAAATTCTCTCTTCTGACTGCTGAAATCATCACTTCTCTGAAAACCTTCAACTCTCATCTCTCACTGTTGAAGGAAGACTCCGCAGTTGATTATAGATGTAATCAGCAATAGATGCAATAAACTTACTGACTTAAGCCCACAAAATGTCCTCAAAACAACAATTAGGTCAGTGCTTGCTTGACCGAACAACTGGGCACCATAACCTGGCCAAGTTGACACATAAACTTAACCATCACAATGGATTAAGTTACATAAAATATCAGGCAGGCCATGCAATATTTGTAATGAACATATTTCAATAGGATGAAAATTGGATGAAAATCTCCCAATTTATGTAACAATTCTACATGCTTTACGAAGAATGGTCACTCATTTATGTTTACAATATTATTTTGCTCAAATTATAGTAAAATCAAAATTTAAAGGATTTCAACAAATTTGATATTCCTAAAATCTTATTAATTTGTCACTAAGGAAGTAAATGACATTTTCCATACGTTGCACCTCACAGAAGCTCTATTGTACATTGTGCTTTTTAAAAAGATGTTCATATCAGAAAAGTTTGAGTCACAGATAAAATAAGATCTCTGAAATTTTGGGGTTGTTTTTCTTTGTGAGGTAATCTCCACTAGGAAATCAACAGTAAAATGATCCTACCTCAAAGAACCATAAAGCTCAAAGACAAATCTATATTTGGAAAATTCTAGTTATATTTTGAAAACTACTGAGGAGATTCATCTAATGAATGAGATCGTGTAACTTCCTTGGAATTCTAAGCATTTGAGAATCTTCTCCACCTCATTCCCTTCCCTTTCCCCTGCCTCTCCATCTTTCTTCTCTTTTACATTTTCATTTCCAGTGAATGGATAGGGACTTGAGCATTTTTGTATTTTCACATTTGGTTCTCACTAATACCATTTAGATTGTTTATCTGTCACTTTAAATTTAAGCCTATAGTTCTGCAAAAGTTTCTTTAGAATCAAGATGGATACAGGCGGGAGTTGGCAATCAGGAAATCATGGCTTCACATCCTGGTTTCACATGATCTTGGGTAAATCATTTAATTTTACTGGACTTATTTCCTTCATCCAATTTTAAATTCCCTATTTAAGAACCCTTGAATGATCACAATTAATTAGTTTATTTAGCAAATACGTATTAGCTGCCTAGTAGGTGCCAGTACTATACAGGTCATTGACACAACCCCTGTCCTTAAATAGCTGAAATTGCTCTTCAGGCTGTGTGATCCAGCTGTATCCAATTTCTTTCTTTCAGTGTATGGTGAGAGAGGATGACAAGACCCAGAACATGAAGAGCCTTATAAAACATGTCAAGAGGACATTGTTTATCACTCCTTTCTCCATGCATAAAATAGGACAACTACTTATTTGTGACATTAGGGATTTACAAAAACAAAATGCTGTTTCTTGAACTAAAGCAGAGAACATTCTGAAATAGAACACAATTCAAGTTATTTAAATTAACATACCTTTCATTTAGTTTCAATTACAGAGCAGTTTTCTGTGTTTTTCCCCCTCCTACTGAGAGTTTCTGAAATGCATTAATCCCTTTGTCAAATGTTTTGGTCTTAGAATAACCCATTTTTTAGACACTTTCCCAGTGATTTTTAAACTCATGTTTATTTTAAAAGCAATGTAATCCATGTGTTTTGGATTCATTTCACTTAATCTGTCCAAATATTGTTGTTGGTTAATGTACTAATGGAGAAGGAGCCTTTTTTATTGGGTGTTTGAAATGCTTTAAAGAAACAACAATTTGCCAAGAAGTAAAGTAACTTCTAAAAAGTTTGGTGTTCTTAGTATCCATGAAACACATTTCACTAATTTTAGCAAGATAGTCGGAGAATCTTCGCAAAAATAACATCCATGAACTTAACAAAACAAGAGCTCGCATTCCTTTTCTTTTCCAAACTATATGAACTTAGTGCCCATATTTTCATAATTTGATAAAAAAATCTTTCTTTAGATTAATATCTGTGTGTTTCAGACAGTAAAAAGAAGACATACTTTGTACGAAGAGGCTCACTTAGGTTGAAAACAACTGAGTAGTTGAATATTAGTAGAAAGGAAAAGTCATTATTTCCATATGCCAGATCAGTATGACTCAACATAAAAATAACAAGTAGAAAAAATAACCTGCCTTCTTAAAATAAGTGGACTGAATTTTTCCATAGTTTCCTTGATCTATCCACTGAATATGAATAACTTTTGCTTTTTTTTTGTTTTCCTGCCTATAGAATTTCCAAAGGATTTCCTCCAGGTGTGCACATGGGTTTAAACAACAACAAAAAACACCATCAAGGACAACAAAACCGCCTTTCATAGAAGCAAGCTCACTTAACATAGGACTTGGGCAGACTCACAACTATATTCAAATATAAGCTCCATCACTGCAAACTGCTTGACTGGAGAGGACTTATTTAGCTTCTTGAGACCTCAGTCTCTCAATCTCTCTCTCTCTCTCTCTCTCTGTCTCTCTCATAAATAATGATAATAATACATATATGGGTTGTTGTAAAAATTGAGAAAACTACCTAAAATATTATATCACCCCCAATTTCCTTTTTTAGATGGATCTTATTTAAAACTAAGTATTGATGCGTTACTACATATTAGCTGATTCCTTTAAATCACATGTGTATAATGGATTCAATTTAATAACAGCTTTTAAAAAAATACATTAAACATACTTCTGTATTTCTATCAGTTTACATATTATTATCCGCAGGCAGATCCTCACATGCATTATTTTAAATATTTGTCAAGTTTTTCATTGCAATGAAGGCAGAATCCATAAAGTCAAAAGTTTGCCACTTTTGTTATTATTTACTTTTATGTATTAGGTTTCCAATGAACTCTTTAGTTGGTAGTTGTCTTCTTTCAAGCACTCCAATTTTGATCGAAATTACTTATCTCTTATTTCTAGATCTGAAATAGCAGCTGACAATTTGGACCGTAGACAAACTAAAAAATAAAGCAATTTCATGTGATTTCTGCTAGGAAGAAAAGGGGAAACCTTCAGAGAACATTTGTGTAATTAATAATTGGAAAGTATAAGAAAAGGTGACAAACATTTTATTGTGAAATATATATACAGAAAAGTGATAACTTTCAAAGTGTGGTTTAACAAGTAGTTAAACAGCAACTTTCAAAATATTATATTGGATATAGTTCCATAATTTTAGTTAGTTCCTTCTAGCTGTTTTAATACACTGGAGACTTAAAAAAAATCTATATAATGATTCAGTAGTCATAATTCATTGTTAAATGCTATCTTGTCTGTTGTACTCCTCCCTCTCATTTAATCACTGTCTCAATTTTCAGGGATATCTACACAGTGACCACTATAACTTGATCATGTTGCAAAGGGGTGTTGACATTATGGGGAAGGGAGTTGCAGCTGGTTGATGTTCTTGAAGACTGGTGCCTCAATGTTCTAGGACTTATCTGGCATAAAAATAGTCTGGAGGTTTTAAGTTTCTAAAAAATAAACTTAGAGAGTGAAAATTTTATGAAGTCTCAGATAGAGACCTGGGTATACCTTAGGATTTTTGGGAACACTGTTGGTTTGGGCATACTGGGGCAAATTGTAGTTGTTTAACTGTAGCTTGCATAAGAGTAACCTCCAGGATAGCTTCTCAACTCTCTTAGACACTGAAACTTTATTTTGTTACATTTCTTTTCCCCCTTTTGGTCAAGAAGGCATTCTCAATCCCTCAATACCAGGGCCAGGTTCATTCCTGAAAGTCATGTCCCACAAAGGGGAGAGGGTAATGAATTTATTTGCAGAGTTGGGCTTACAGAGAGAGAGGCCACATCTGAGCAACAAAAGAGGTTCTCTAAGTGACACTTAGGCATAATTATATGTAGGCTCAGCCTCCCCTTTATAGCAGTAAGTTTCATAAGAGCAAGCCTCAAGATTTAGGGCTTCACTTATTAAGTGGGGGTCTCTAATTTCATATAGCATATATTCTGTCCAATATCTGTCCAAAATAAACAAACAATGTCTCACATTTTCCTCACTTAGTTGTATAATCATCATCACTCTCAATTTTAGCTAATTATCATAATCCAAAACACCCAGTGACTCTTCCCCCCTGCTAATTATTTACTTCTAGCATTGGTGTGGTACTAATAAGGTATTTCTATTAAATATAGTTTACAGTATGCAATAGGTAGTTTCTTCCATTGTTAACTCTTTGTACAAGTGTCATACCTTAGAAGTGGATCATGCAAGAACTTACTTATATTTGTAGTGTTAATCTGTGAGACACATGGCTTTAAACAACCCCTTTCAATCATGTTCACTTTCAATATGGCAGGGATACTTATAATCCCAATAATGAACTATCACTACCACTGTCCATTCCCATACTTTAAGTTCAACCTCTTTAACAAGTCTGTATATGTTAAGTAATCACTCTTCCTTCTCGAGCTTATGTCTATCTCTAGGTCCCCTATAGTCTACATTTTAAGACTGATTTTACATTTTCCAGGGAGTTAATATTAGTGATATCATACAATATCTATCCTTTTGTGTTTGACATTTCACTCAGCATTATCTCCTCAAGGTTCATCCATGTTGTTAGATGTTTCAGGACCTCATTCAATCTTACTGCTTTATAGTATTCCATCATACATTGTTCTGCTTTGCTAAATCTGCTGAAATGCAAGATACCAGAAATGGACTGGCTTTTACAATGGGAATTTTTTAGTTCACAAATTTACATTTCTAAGGCCATGAAAATGTCCCAATTAAGGCATCATCGGGACAATAGCATCACTGAAGAAAGGCTGATGGCATCTGTGGTTCCTCTGTCACATGGGAAGGCACATGGCTGGAGTCTGCTTGATCTCCCCCTGGTTTAGCTACTGCTTTCCATGGCTTTCTCCAAAATGTTTCTGGGCTTCTGTCTTAACTCCTCTCTTAGCTTTTCCTGGGGGCAAACTCTGGATTATATTTTAGCTTCTCTCAGCTCTCTTAAAGGACTCCATGAGCTCTCTTAAAGGACTCCAGTAAAAGATTAAGACTCACCTTGACTTGGGTGAGACACATCTCCATGGAAACAACCTAATCAAAAGGACTCACCCGCAGTAAATCTGCCCCCACAAGATAGGATTAAAAGAACATGGCTTTTCTGGGGTACCTAATAGATACAAACCAGCACATATGTATATATTATATTTTGTTTATCCATTCATCTGTTGAAGGACACTTGGATTGTTTCCATCTTTTGGCAATTGTGAATAATGGTGCTATAAACATCATTGTCCAAATGTCTGTTTGTGTCACTGTTTTCAGATCTTCTGGGTATATACTGAGTAGTGGAATCACTGGGCCATAGAGTAACTTGATATTTAGTTTTCTGAGGAACTGCTAAACTGTCTTTCACAGTGGCTGTACCATTATATATTCCCACCAGCAGTGGGAATGGCACTCATTCTTATAGATGTGAGATAATATCTCATGGTTTTGATTTGCATTTCCCTAGTAGCTAATGAAGATGAACATTTTTTCATGTCCTTTTTATTCATTTGTATTTCCTCTTTGGAAATATGTCTTTTCATATTTTTTGCCTATTTTATAATTGGGTTGTTTGTACTTTTGTCGTTTAGTTGTAGGATTTCTTTATATATGTGGGATATCAGCATATAATCAGATATATGGTTTCCAAATATTTTCTCCCATTGGGTTGACTGACTCTTCATCTTTTTGACAAAGTCCTTTGAGGCACAGAAGCTTTTGATTTTGAGGATTTCCCATTTATCTTATTTTTCTTTCATTGCTTGTGCCTTTGGTATAAGGTCTAAGAATCTACCTCTTAATACTAGGTTTTGAAGATGTTTCCCTGTATTATCTTATAGGAGTTTTATGGTACTGGCTGCTATATTTAGGTCTTTGATCCACTTTGAGTTAATTTTTGTATAGGGTGTGCGATAGTTGTCCTCTTTTATTCTTTTAGATATGTATGTCCAGTTCTCCCAGACCCATTTGTTGAAGAGACTATTCTGTCCCAGTTCAGTGGATTTGGGGACTCATCAAAGATCAATTGACCATAGATCTTGGGGTCTGTTTCTGAATTCTCAATTTCAGATTCCATTGATCGATAACGTCTATCTTTGTGCCAGTATCATGCTGTTTTGGCCACTGTGGCTTTATAGTAGTATATAAAGTCAGGAAGTATAAGTTTTCCCACTTCATTCTTTTTGCGGATGTTTTTGGCAATTCGAGGCCCATTTCCCTTCCAAATAAATTTGATAATTAGCTTTTCCAAGTCTGCAAATTAGGCTGTTGAAATTTTGACTGAAATTGTATTTAATCTGTAGATCAATTTGGGGAGAATTAACTTATTAAATGCATTTAGCCTTCCTATTCATGAACACAAAATATCTTTCTCCCTATTTAGGTTCTCTTTGATTTCCCTTGGTAAAGTTTGTAATTTTTGTGTAGAGGTCTTTTACAACTTTGGTTATGTTTATTCCTAGATACTAGATTCTTTTAGTTGCTACTAGGAATGGATTTTTTTTTTCTTGCTTGCCTCTTCAGTTAGGTCATTACTAGTGTATAGAAACATTACTGATTTTTGCTGATTAATCTTGTATCCTGCCACTTTGCCAAATTTGTTTACTAGCTCAAGTAGCTTTGTCATAAATTTCTCAGGATTTTTCAAATATAAGATATCATCTTCAAATAATGAAAGTTTTACTTTTTCCTTTTTAATTTGGATGCCTTTTATTTCTTTTTCTTGTCTATTTGCTCTAGCTAGAACTTCTAGCACAATGCTGAATAACAGTGGTGACAATAGGCATCCTTGTCTTGTTCTTGATCTGAGGGGAAAAGCTTTCAGCCTCTCAGTCTGGGTTTTTCATATATGCCCTTTATTATATTGAGGAAGTTTCCTTTGATTCCTATCTTTTTAGTGTTTTCATCAGAAAAGGATGCCGAATTTTATTGAATGCTTTTTCAGTGTCTAATCAGATGATCATTTGGTTTTCCTTTTCAATATGTTAATGTGTTGTATTACATTGATTGATTTTCTTATGTTGAACCACCCTTGCATGCCAGGAATGAACCTCACTTGTTCATGGGGAATAATTCTTTTAATATGCCTTTGGATTTGATTTGAAAGTATTTTGTTGAGAATTTTACATCTATATTCGTTAGGGAGATTGGCTTGCAGTTTTTCTTTCTTGTAGTATCTTTATCTGGTTTTGGTAGTAGAATCATTTTAGCTTCACAAAATAGGTTAGGTAGTATTCCATTTTCTCCAATTTTTTGAAATAGTTTGAGCAGGAATAGTGTTAGTTATTTTTGGAATGTTTGGTAAAATTCCCCTGTGAAGCTATCTGGCCCTGGGCTTTTTTGTCAGAAGATTGTGATAACTGATTCGATCTCTTGTGATTGGTTTGTTGAGGTCTTCTGTTTCTTCTTGAGCCAGTCTAGGTTGTTGACATGTTTCCAGGACATTGTCCATTTCCTCTAAGTTGTCTATTTTGTTGGTGTATAGTTCATAGTATCCTCTTATGATTTTTTAAATTTCTTTGGGATCCACAGTAATGACCCCCCTCATTTCTAATTTTGTTTATTTGCATCTTCTCTCTTTTTGAATTTGTCAGTCTAGCTAAGTTTGTTAATATTTTTGATCTCCTCAAAGAACCAAATTTTCGTTGTTTTATTTATTCTTTTTTGTTGTTGTTGTTGTTGTTCTCCAGATCATTTTTGCTTTAGTCTTTGTTATTTCTTTCTTCTACTTGCTTTCAGGTTACTTTATTGTTCTTTCTCTAGCTCTTTCATCCTTTTAAATTTATCCATTTAGAACTATAAATATCCCTCTAAGCACTGCCTTTCCTGCATTCCATAGGTTTTGATTTTTTGTGTTTTCAATTTCATTTGTCTCCAGATATTTACCAATTTCCCTTGGAATTTCTTCTTTTACCCACTGATTATTTAAGAGTATGTTGTTTAACCTCCATGTATTTGTGAAAGTTCAGTTTCTTTGGTGATTATTGATTTCAAGCTGTATATCATTATGGTCAGAGAAAGTGCTTTGGATAATTTCAATCTTTTTAAATTTATTGAGACCTGTTTTGTGCCACAGAATATGATCTATCCTGAACAATGTTCTGTGAGCACTAGAGAAGACTATATATCCTTATATTTTAAGGTACAACGATCTATACAAATGTTAGGTCTAATTCATTTATCATGTAAGTTCTCAATTTCCTTTTTGGTCCTCTGCCTAGTTGTTGTATGTATAGAAGGGAGTTGTGTATTGAATTCTCCAACTATTATTGTAGAAATGTCTATTGCTCCCTTCAGTTTTGCCAATGATTGCCTCATGTAATTTGGGGTTCCCTGTTTGGGTGCAAATAAACATTTATGATTATTATTTCATCTTGATTAATTGTTCCTTTTATTAATATATTGTGTCCTTCATTGTTTCTTTTGACATTTTTGCATTCAAAGTCTATTTTGTCTGATATTAGTTTAACTATCCCTGCTTTCTTTTGCTTATAGCTTATGTGGAATATTTTTTCCATCCTTTCATTTTCAATATCTTTGTGTTGCTGAGTGTCTTGTAAATACTCTATCAATGGATAATACTTTTTAATCCATTCTGCCAGTCTGTATCTTTTAACTGAGGAGTTTAAGCCATTGACATTCAAAGTTGTTACTATAAAGGCAGTTCTTGAACCAGCTATATTATCCTTTGGTTTTTATTAGTCAGATCTATTTTTTTTCTCTCTCTCTCTTTTTTATTTCCTTTAAGTTACCCTTATAAATACTCTGATTCTGTGCCCTTCTCCAGACTTCTCTCTCCTCTTTTTTTTTTTTTTTTTTTCCGCAGCCAACAGAACTTCCTTTAGTATTGCCTGCAGGGCAGGTTTCTTGTTAACAAAGTCTCTTAGCATTTGTTTGTGAAAGTTTTAAACTCTGTCACTTTTGAAAGACAGCTTTGCTAGATAAAGAATTCTTGGCTGGCAATTTTTCTCTTTTGGAATCTTAAATATGTCATACTTCTGCCTTCTCACCTCCATGGTGCTTGTTGAGTAGTCAGTACTTAGTCTTATGTGGTTTCCCTTGTATGTGGTGAATTGCTTCTCTCTTGCTTCTTTCAGGACCTTCTCCTCTTCAGCATTTGACAATCTGATTAGTAAGTGTGTTGGAATAGATCTATTTGGATTTATTCTATTTGGAGTTCAGTGGGCCTCTCTGATTTGCATATTTATGTCTTTGATAAGTGTTGGGAAGTTTTCCCTCACTATCTCTTCAAATGCTCTTCCTAGCCCTTTTCTCTTCTCTTCTTCCTCTGGGACACCAATAATTCTTATATTTGCATGCTCCATGTTGTCCATTATTTCCCTGAGATTCATTTCAAATTTTTCCATCTTTGTCACCACTTGTTCTTTTGTGCATTCACAGTCAATTGTCCTGTCCTCTATTTCACTTAGTCTTTACTCTGCCTCTTGAAATCTGCTGTTGTCTGTCTCTAGTGTATTTTTAATTTTATCTACAGTATCTTTCATTTCCATTAGATCTGCTATTTTTTCTATTTACTCTTTAAAATTCTTCCTAATGCTCTTCTAGTATCTCCTTGATGTCCTCTATGTCTTCAGTAAACACATAGAAGTTGTTTTGGAGATTTGTATATTCTTCTTTGATTAGTTGTTCCATGTTCTATGTCTTCTCTAGCTTTTTAGTTTGGTCATTTGGTTTGGCCATCTCCTTGGATTTTCATATATATATATTTTAAATTTTCTTTTGATTTCTCAGCATTTGCTTACTCTGATAAGTTATTTTGGGAGAGGCAAGTCTATTTGGACATATGTATAAAATTGGGAGAAACACACTTGCCAGAGTTCACTTTCTTTGTCTTCCCAGAAGATGGTGCTCTTGGGCCACCACTTCCCCTCAAGTCTACTTTTCCTTGACTGCAGCTGTGTGCTGGGCAGAGTCCAAACCAGGTGGAAATCCAATCAGCACAACAGTTCTCCATGTGCACTAGGGATGGCCAGCTCTGGGGATGGGTGGTGGGTGCTGTGCAGTTCGGCAAAGAATCTGTTTAAGGGCACAGTGTGTTTGGTGATTCCCAGGCCTCTGAGTGGATCAATCTCAGGCTCTGGAGCTATGAGTTTTACCTTCTCCATCCCTCAGCCAGCTCCAAGGTGTGCTTTTAGTCAGCCCACAAGATCCCTCCCTGCCATGCACCTGTGGGCCCCTGAGGTGGGGGAGCAGCTCCTATTGTTTCATGTGGCACCCTCCCTTGTCCCTGCTTCTGTGCCTGTGCTGGTTTGAATCTGTTATGTACACCATAAGAAGTCATATTCTTTAAAACAATCTTGCTGGGGAAGATCTATCGCGGGTGGGATCTTTTGATAAGGTTGTTCTTATGGAGATATGATTCATCCAATGGTGATGGTGGGACCTTTTGATTAGATTGTTTCCATAGAGATGTGACCCCTCACCCATTCAAAGTGGTTCTTAATTAGTTTACTGGTATCCTCTATGAAAAGATAAAAGGCAGAGGCATTTTGTAGAGAAGCATGGAGAGATGCTTAGACAGAAAATGTCCAGAGACATTTGGGAGAAAGTCATTTTGAAACCAGAGCCTGGGAGAGAAGGACTAGCAGATGTTGCCAGGTGCCTTTCCATGTGACAGGGGAACCCCAGATGCCATCAGCCTTTCTTCAGTGAAAGTAGCCTCTTGTTGATGCCCTATATAGAAACTTTTATGGCCTTAGAATGGTAAATTTGTGAACTAATAAACCCTCATTGTAAAAGCAAATCCATTTCTGGTGTATTGCATTTCCAGAAGCTTTAGCAACTGGAACACTGCCCATGCAGGCCACAGGCCTTTGTGGATAAGGGAGACAGGCAGCAGGAGCACAGACTCTTTCTCACCTACCAACTGTTGGATCGGCTTTGCTCATCACTGCATCTCCTCTCTTTCTGAGGGGAGGGTCCCCCAGTCATTCTCAGATCCAGGCCCCCACAGCAGCCTGTCTCAGACTGAGGGGTAGGCACTGCACACTTCACCAAGGTTTCTGTGTATGGCCAAAACAAGTCTGCTGCTTCCAAAGATCCTTCAAGGGAACTCTTGGCTACAGTACTGAGAAAGGTTATCTCCCCTGCTGCTTGCTAAGATGGGAGTGCAGGAGTGGGGAGCTCCTCCCTCTCCTTTTCTGACCTGCACATAGTTGCCAGCCCCTGCAGTGGTCATGACTGAATAACCTCACCCTGTCCTTTCAGTTGTAATTTCTCTGCTTTTTCATCCAGTCCCCCCCCCCCCATATATTGTAGAGGTTCTTCTCTGGCTACTCACACCCTGGAACTGCTGTCCCAGTCATTTTCTGACTTTTCTCTAGTTATTCCATGGGGGAGAAGTTTACTCTGCCTCTCCTATTCTGCCATCTTCCCAGAAGCCCCCCCCCCACCTTTTTTTTTTTTTTCCTTAAAGAAGAGTCTTGGAAGCTGCATTAAAATCTATTTACATCTCATTTTGGCTAGTATTCTGGTTTGCTAATGCTGCCATTATGCAAAATACCAGAAATGGATTGGCTTTTATAAAAGGGGATTTATTTGGTTACAAAGTTACGGTCTTAAGGTCATAAAGTGTCCAAGGTAAGGCATCAACAATAGGGTACCTTCACTGAAGGATGCTCATTGGCATCTGGAAAACCTTTGTTAGCTGGGAAGGCACATGACTGGTATCTGCCTGCTCCCAGGTTGCATTTCAAAATGGCATTCTCCAAAATGTTGCTCTTGGGGTGTTTTGCCTCTCTTAGCTGCAGCTCCTCTTAAAAATGTCACTCTCAGTTGCTCTCCAAAATGTCACTGTTAGCTGCTCTGAGCTCCTTCTGTTTGTCAGCTCATTTATATGGCTCCAGTGATTTAATTCAGACCTGCCATAAATGGGTGAGGTAACACCTCCATGGAAACTATCCAATCAAATGTTTCACTCACAGTTGATTGAGTCACATCTCCATGGAAATACCCAATCAAAGGATTCAAATCTAATCAATACTAATATGTCTACCTCCATAAGATTGCATCAAAAATAATGGTGTTTTGGGGGCCATAATACATTCAAACCGGCACAGCTAGAATGAAATTGCATGGCCATACTCAGAACCAGTGGACACTTCAAAATGTAATCTGAGTGTCTATATGCCCAGCTATTTTATTTTTTAAAGAAGGAAGAAGTTCATAACAGATATTCTGGAAAACATGGCCTCTTACCACGTGACCCAAGTTTGGTTCCTTTAAGAATTCTCTTTTGGGAATATTTCCTATTTAATAAGAGTAAGACAATACAGAAAATTACCTTGTCTTAAATCAAGTCTTCAGTTTATGATAAATCTCTGTCAAAACACATAGAGAATACACACATTTAGTAAAAATATAATGGGTGAAAATATATCCATTTTCTTAGTATCTGTAAATATTAATTTTGATATTCTTTTATTAACGAAACAAATATGACTATTTTTCCTTGAAATTTGCATCATCTCTCTGTGTCCTTCCTTATCTTGCTTCACCTTATTTTCTCCTATATTTTTTTATTTTCATTTTAAATTTTCACCCACTTATTTTCTGCTTCAATTTTTTATAATTGCCACAAAAAAATCTGCATTTATCTTCAAACAAAATAGCAGTGGAAAATATATTAACTCTTCTTGTGTATATTTGCTTGTTCACATAGTAAAGTCAATACATATATTTATTTATCAAGTAAGCAGTAAGCATACAGCTTGATTTACTTGATATGGAGAATATGGGAGATGTAAATAGCCCAATGAATGCTGACATTTTTTAGCATTAAGGCTTCTATGTACCAAATCATTGCAAGCTTTGTAAGATCCTGAATATTTCCAAGCTAAAGTTTAGGTAAGGAATAAAAGTCATACATATATTCTGAGTAAGAAGATTCAGAAGTTATCAGGGGAAGGCTTATAGTGAAGTTTCCTAGACTGTAAGCTCTTACAGCAGTCTCATCCATTCATGAGATGTAGTGGTTATTCCTAAATTGTGAGATGCTGAGCTATTTGTTTATAATCTGGTCGGTCCCTGGAACTTCGGGTATCTATGTGACACTTGAGACTCAGAGCCAGAATTTGGCAGCTATGAATGTCAGCATTACTCCATCCAGCAACTGTTAAAGAACCTGGAAAAGAGATCAGACTTCAATTAGAGATATGAATAAAATGGACTTGGTTAGGACTAAGGTAAATCAGACTAAAGGGTAAATGATGATATTGACTGGGTTTTAAAATGTCAACTTCTGTGTGAGACCAAAGAAAGAGATGTTTGTTTAGTGAAATATCAATATTTTCTGTAGCGTACTATATAATTTAACTTTTATGGTCAGTTTATTTAAACACCATAATAACATGGAACCTTGAGTAGGGAGTGAGATCTGGTTGTTTGTATACATTGGTGTGAAGCCCCAGTACATCCCAGAGTAATTTGGGCAGAGAATAAAAAGTATTTGCAAATTCCCCTTGAGGGACTGGGGAAAAATGTGGAAATACTAAACTTCCCCACCTGGGAAATTCCTGATATTCCTTGTGAGCACTGGGGACTACCAATTTAGTAGGCTGAGCCCTCAATCTTGGGGCTTGCTCATATGAAGCTTGTTACTGCTAAGGAGAGGCTCAGCCTACTTACAATTGTGCCTAAGAGTCTCCACCAGAGAACCTCTTTGTTGCTCACATGTGGTCTCTATTTCTAAGCCAACTCAGCAGGTAAGCACACTTCCCTCCACCTCTACATGGGACATGACTCCCAGGGGATTAAGTCTCCTTGGCAATGTGGGACATGACTCCTGGGGATGAGCCTGGACCCAGCCGTGTAGGACTGAGAAAGCCTTCTGGACCAAAAGGAAGAAGAGAAATGAAACAAAGTAAAGTTTCAGTGGCTGAGAGATTTCAAATGGAGTCTAGAGTTCATTCTGGAAGTTCTTATGCATTATATAGATATTTCTTTGTAGTTTTTAGTGTATTAGAAGGAAACACCTGAAAGTGTTGAACTGTAATACAGTATCCTTGATTCTTGAAGATGATCAAATAACTATATAGCTTATATGGTGTGACTATGTGATTCTGAAAATCTTGTGGCTCATACTCCCTTTAGTGTATGGACAGATGAGTAGAAAAATGGGCACAAAAAGTAAAAGAATAATAATGGGTGAGGAGGGGTATGGGATGTTTGGGGTGTTCTTTTTCACTTTTACTTTTATTTTATTTTTATTTTTTTAAATAAAGAAAATGTTCAAAAATTGTGGTGATGAATGCTATATAATGGTACTGTGAACAACTGATTGTGTACTTTGGATGATTGTATGGTGTGTGAATGTATCTCAATAAAATTGCATAAAAAACACAAAGGGAGAGAAAGGAAATATATTTCTGATAATCAATGCAATATACTTGCCAAAATATACTAAACCATAGAGTTGGGGTAAAAATAGCCTTTTCAGTCGTTAAAATCTGCATGATGAATGTAGGTTGTTTGTAATAAATACCTGTGCCAGCTAATTAACAAATTTATAAATTAGAATCTGATTTAGACTTGTATTGTTTACACTAATATTAGTTTATTTTTTAAAATTTCTGTTCTAATAATTAAAACAACAACAAAAAGAAAATTAAAAAGGAATACAGGAAGACTCCTAGGGGTAGGATTTTAAATGTTCTTTGAAGGAGGGGACTGCATTGTCAAAGAGGGAAGGCCAGGGCATTGTAGGAGATAAGAATGACAAGAACAAAAAAATAATAGAGGTGGGAGTGAGTGAGATAAAGAGGTTACTGACAGTTCTGTGTAAACTAGAGGGGGAGCACTGAGGAGTAAAAGAAAGTAATTTTTTATAGGTGGAGTGGAAGGAAAGCCTTCAAAGATGCATGGAGTTTATCATTTGTTCCACATCAAACATAAAATCAAATTTTAAATCAACTTTTAAAATTAGAATGGTTTTAGATTTATAGAAAATTTATGAAGACAGTACAGAGGGTTCTCACATACCCCACACCCTATTACCCATATTACTAACATTTTATAATAGTTGGTACATTTAAGACAATGAATGAGCCAAACTTGATATATTGTTAATTAGTAAATTGATACCTTATCTGGATTTCCTTAGTTTTTTTTTTTTTTCTTTTTTTTTTTTTTTTTTTACCTAAAATCTCTTTTCTATCCCAGGATCCCATCCAGGATATCATATTCATATTACATTTGGTCATCATGTCTGCCTAGGCTCCACTGGATTGTGACGGTTTCTCAGATATTCCTTGCTTTTGATGACTTTGATTGTTTTTGAGGACTACTGGTCAGGTATTTTGTAGAATAAACTGTTAACATCCAGCATACATGTCTTGTGACATCAGATTTGTAAATATAAACCCCCCATAGGAAAAAACTTTATCAGAGTACCGTGCTTATATAGAATTTCTTTCATCTTTAGTCTCACAAACTATACTCATTTCCGAAGTTACTTATGTCAGCACTTTTCTCCACTGAACCCTGTTCAGTGAGGTTGTTCCATACATTTGTAATAGACTTAAATTGTTTTGTTATATTCTGCATTCCGTGCTGGGATCCCCTCATCTCCAAGATGATTTATTTTAAATTTGCAAGCATTATGGTTCATTCTTTGAGCTATAAAGTTCCATGGGTATTGACAAATAGAGTGTCATATGTCCACCATTATGGTATCATACAAAATAATTGCACTGCCCTAAAATAGCCCCTATGCTTCATCTATTCAACCCTCCTCTCTCCTCAAAGACCTGACAAACACTGAATAAATTAGATTTTCAAGGTAATTTTTATAAATTTTTAATTATAAAAGAAATTAATACATACTTATGGTGCTGGCATAGTTTGCTAATTTTCCTTAGATTTTTATCTTATGCCTACACATAATAAATATGGGAAAACATTTCCACCATTCCTAGGGTTTAAAGATTTTATAGGAAGTACTGAAGTATAATAGTAGTCCTTTCTATAAAATTTGTCATATCATTTAAATCACCTCATAATATTCTGTGTAATATGTGTTGTTTAGCATCACTATGGAGGGCTGGCCTTTGCATGCAAGAACTACATAAGACAGCACAATATTTTCTGTAACCAGATATGTGAAATTATCATCAACCATTTAACATTGGAAGCCACAGTTTGTCAAATGGATAAGAAATTTGGGATTCTAAACAATGCCATCAAATATTGTATTAGACTTTATGGAATTTTTAAACTAGAAATTCAAAGCTTACTATTTTTTTCTAGTTTCTTAAAATTGCGTGCAACCTGGGAATAGGGAATTACTAACAAGGATACTCTACAAATTCCTACCAAATTTCTCAAATAAGATTGTAGAAACAGAGAGTTTACTTTTACAGTGAAGGCCATCCAGCTTTATTAAATGGAAGGATAAAGAAACCACGAGGATTCTGATTTCTGATAAAAAAAAAAAATCTATCTATTTTAGAAATCTGTCCTACCGTATAGCTTATCTTTAGTGTCCCTCCACTGCTTTTTTAGTGTTTCAAGTTGTCTGTAATTATACCTAAAGAGTTAACAAAATACTTTTTAAAAGCCAATCTAAAGAAAAATTCATTTTAATTTAAATATACATATATGTATGCTTCTCTCTCTTTTCTTGTTTCTAAACACATACACGCACACCCACAGATAAATTATCATGTTTATCAACATCCCAAATCAGATTTTGTCACTATGTTAAGCTAGTCTGGCCCAGTGTTTTACATAGGTTGCTAATGCATTGATGCACAGCAATGCTTCTTAAATTCTTGGTACAAGGAAATTGTTTAGGAAGAAGACAAATTAGTGTCCTGAATGTTGTGTACCAATGTGACAAAGATTTGCCCTTTCTAATGGGAGATGTATATGTGGAAGTATCAGTGAGGGAGTGGCAAGAGAAAGGGATATGATTTCATCTTTAAACTCCCTCATTTATCTTCCAAATAAGGACCTCTACATAATGGCAGCCCAGTGGTAGATACCAGAGCACACAGGGCTATATCCTGCTCTATACCAGAGCCCAAAGTTTCTTTACTTGAAGAATTGTTTGCTATTGGAGAACATCAGGCATGCAGACTAGGAAGTTATGACCTTCCACTCTGTGGTCTCTAGAGAAGCCTTTCTACTTTATTTTTTTATTTTTTTATTTTTTTAGGGAAAACCATTGATATCAGACAGATATGTATCACAACTTGTAGTAAATTGGACATGAGTCCTTGTATTATATTCCCTAGGGAGACTTCTGTAGGGGGAAACCAATGATTTCAAATTTTCAGGTATGAAGTTCCCCTTAAATTATCTCCTTTATAGTCTTAGTCCATACTGCGTCAATAGCAGAAAACAAAAGGGGGACATATTTCAAGTGTATAAAGAATAGATATTCGTCAAAAAGGACAAAAATCTGCTTGGATATTTTCAAGGCTATATTTACACCGAACCCAGATATTTTTCTCCGTAAACACAGGAATGTCTTATGTCTCAGGGTGTACATTTGCAATAAGACAGGTTTAACTCCATGTTGGATTCCTTCTTATCAATACCTCTAAACATAATCCAACATTGGAAAGTGAAAATTATCCAAACATTATATTGTTCCTATTTTAATGTAATTATTTTAATTCTCAAACACTGCTTCTGTTGCATCTTAGAATAACCCTTCTTTTTCAGGAAAACTATTAAAACATAACACTAAAAATGATGCAGGGATAGAATTAAATAATGAGTGAAAGCTAATCAGAAGGCACATATATTATTATTTACTACTTCATTTCACATCAAATGATGATTTTAGAGTGCCAAGCTAACAGATAAGGAATGTAGGGTTTGATTCTTACAAAAGAGTCCCGAAAAAATGTGTAAGCAATTCAAATCTATACTACAGTAATGTTTCTCTGAACTCGCATAGAATTTAGCATTTCTTGGAACACAGAGCTCTATTCCATCCCATTTTATGTACTTGTTTGAACCTTGTGTTTCTCTGGTTGTCTCCTGTTATCAAGCATTTTTCCCTTGGGCTCACATGATGGTTTACAGCAGCAACACATCTATCCTCTGGCCAGTAAGCAACCATGACTCTAAGAGAGCACCTGAATTATGAAGGCACCTGCAAAAGTCCTGTAGTTATCTCAGATTGGTTTATTTAAATGTGGTGGCCTGACTACACTGGTGGCCTGGATGATGTGACATGTTGATTGGACTGGCCCTGCCTGATCCTTACGGCATTGGGGATGGAGTCAGCAATATGTGAAGTGTATGGGTGGGAATTTTATCTAAGCAACATCAGGGTGCTGACATCAAAAGTTGGAAGAATAGTTGCTTAGCAGGCAAACAAGTCCTCTATAACTTCTGATACTTTGAGAAATGTGAAGTGTTGGGAATTGATATAATTATTAATTTAGATGTGCTTATCTAAAAAATAATTTTCCCCTCACCTACTGATCATCCTATTATGAAATGCACGCAAAAGTGGTATAAGGAGAAAAGCTCTGAGTTGAGAAGTAGAAGAAATAATCACTAATTTCAGCTTTGCCACTGAACTGGGCCAAAGACTTTGGAAAGTCAAAAAGAAGAGGTTGAGTAGATCACCTTTAGGACTGTTCTACTTCTTAGGCTCTGTAACCTGTGAATACAGTCAATAAGCTACTACAATGTGTGTCTTAAAGAGGGTAAAGTAGATGGGTGGTCTCGGACTAACAAAAATGTTGACATCATGTGATGTGAATACTTGAGGAAGAAAGTCTTATTATATTTGGGAGGTTTCCAAAGTTCATGTGTTACCCAAAGGTCTCACATTTTTATTCATATTTTCCTTGTAATTTTTTGCAATTACTCAACAATTTCAAACACCACCCCAAATAGGGAGCACAACATTGCATTTTCATTTTAGTCTGCCTAGCTATTGAATGCCTAAAGAAAAATAAATAAAAACCTTGAAAAGCAGCCAACTCAAATACTGTACACCTGGCTCCCATTTGTTATAAGATTATCACTGAAAACAAAGATTCTTGACTTTTACAACCCTCAATCGTATGGCCTCCTCTGCAATACTCCCCAGTCTAACCTTGTAGAAACTGAACCAAGAACAAAGAAATCCCCTCAAAAAGATCCATGTTGTATCTCCATATTAACGTCTCCCTCTCCTGGCCCTTGAACTCAATGACAGCGCTGGAAACAAAGGCATAAAAAAGGAAATATGACAACAAGAAAATGTTGGGTTCCTTCCATCCACCTACCCAAGTGAAATGATAAAACTAAAATATGAAAAACATTCTCCTTTGGCAGGAAAGTTTTGCATTTCTTTTGGAGATACTGAGGCCCCATAAAAGAAAACATTTCTTTCAGTGTTAAAAATGTTTTTGAATGCAAACATGTTTAAATTTCTTAAATATGCAATTGGATTAGGAAATCATGAAGAAAACACAGCAGAACAGACTGACAGAAGGGCTGTCTGCTGCCTAGGTGTGTCAACATTGAACCATTTCATTTTGCTCCAATTCTAAATTGTAATTTCTAGTTACAACATGCTTGCTGGGTTCATTGGGTCTGTGGAAAGAGTAAATACAGAGAACAGGAATCTAAATATAGAATTCTATTCAAAAAGACTTCAATGTCATTAAGACTGACCCTCTAAGTCTGACTCTCCTCAAGTATCCCAGATATTTAGTAGTAAGCCAATGTTTTTTTTTTTCCTTTTCTCCTTGAAGGACTAGATGAATATATTTGAATAATAGCCTTATCTCAATTAAAAGCATCCACAGATCTGAAAATCTTTACTAAAATGAAATTCTGTTACAATTCTATATAGCTATTATGAATTTTTAAAGGACATTTTAAAAATAAATCCCATTACTTAGAAAAAACTGCAAGGTTCTGTCCTCTCCATGCAACATGCATTGTGCAAATATATTCAGGTATTACCTCTCTAATTGAAAATATCATCATCCCACTCTTGGTATTCTGTCACATGGATCTATATATATATATATATATATATATATTTGTTCTTACGTATTCTAGATATTCTTTTCCCCCACTTCGCTTAGTATAAGCAAGAACTGTTGCTAACTACTGTGACTACTTCATTCATGATTCAAGGAGAGCAAGAGCTGAGTGAATAATTAATCTAAAGATACAAAGTATTTGGATTTCAGAGAGTGGGAAATATGGAAAATTAGAGCACAGTGCAAATGGGAGGTAAGTGGATGTAGAGTTGTCTCCTATGTGAATTAGCCTTGCAGGAAAGGCTTTTCCAGGCAAAAGGAGCAGCAACTGCAAAGTCCCTGAGGCAGGAACAGGCTTAGAAATGTGGAGGACTAAGAAGGAGCTGGTGTAGCTGGAGTTGAGACAGTGAGAAGCAGGATAGAGGGACTTGAAATCAGAGGGTGGCAGGAAACAAGGTCAAGTTAAAGGGGTAAGGATGCTAGCATGGGAAGATTTTGAGCAAAGCAGTGACATGATGTTACTTACGCTGAGAATGGACAAAAGGGTGTGTATAGTTTCTGACAGCTGCTGTATCAAAGTAACACAAACTGGGTGGCTTAAAACAATGGAATTTTTTGTCTCACAATACTGGAGGCTAGAAATCTGAAATCAAGGTGTGAGTGGATCCATGCTTCCTCAGACATTTGTAGAGTGTAGTCCTTCCTTACCCTTTTTAGCTTTTGTTTACCAGCAAATCTCCATGTTCCTTGGCTTGTAGATGCATCACTCCAGTCTTTGCCTATATCTTCACGTGGTCTTCTTCTTTGCTGTCTTTTTATAAGGAAACTAGTCATACTGGATTAGGGCCTGTGGTGATTTGGAGCTTATATACCCCAGAAAAACATATTCTTAAATTTAATCCATTCCTGTAGGTGTGTCCTTTGTATATAGGACCTTTGATGAGGTTTTTCAGTTAAGGTGTTACCCATCTCAATCAGGATGGGTCTTAATCCTATTACTAAAGTCCATTAAAAGAATATAATTCAGGCACACAGAGAAAAAGCTACAGACAGCATCCAGAAGCTGGAAGTCAACAGAACTGAAAGTTCAGGTGAGTTGACATGTGACAGAAAGGCCAAAGACCAAGGATCACCAGCAGCCAGCCCCAGGACACCACAGTCTTCTGGGAGAAAGCACTGCCTCAGTTATGCCTTGCCTGGTACTCCCTATGGGAAACACACTGTCTTCCACCCAGCCATGTGAGAATGTGTGGCAGTGAGAGCTCTTCCCTTTCTCTCTCTGTCTCTTTCTCTCTCATTCTCCTCCACAACCCCCAGATCTGAAAAAGTCTTGAGTTTTCCTTTTACTTCTCCAGCCCAATGGTTGAAAACATGGGTTCAGAAGCCAGCATACCTGAGTTTGAATTTTCATTCTGCCACTTAAGCGTTTACTTATACGTGAGGTGTAATATTTATTTATAGAAGTATCTACCTCATAGTAATGTTGTAAGAATAATTAAACAAATTCCTGCAAATTGCCTAAAATAGTACATGTGTAACAAATGTGACTATCTATTATTATGATTCCCTTTTCTGTACCTTATGGGTAATGTTTATGAAATGGGTTTTGACTGTGAAAATGCAAATTTGACACATTTCCCCTCTCCATAAAGACTAGCTTTTGAGCTTATTTTCTTGTTAAAGTTCTAGAACAAACCTTCTCTATAGCTATGGTTATAAGCTTCATTTCTGTGTTAGAGGGGGAGAGGCTGTAATAATACAATTTAAATGAGGGAATTGAAATAGATGTGGTTTTATATTTGAAAATTATTATACCTTGTACACCCTGTTAGAGTGGATTGATGTATCAGTAGTAGGTGAAGGAATGGGTACAAAGACTAAATAAATACTGTGTAAGAACTTTGTCTATAAAGAGAACAAAAGAGATAGGGAGAAGTGGGAAAGATACTGGGTCCAGGGAAGTTTGTCTGTGAACTTGCTGTTTTGTTGATGAGTGTTTAAAGATGGGATATTGTGATCATTGCCAAATGCAACCACCAACAATTTTCCCATCTGTTTTTGTACATCTAATGCATCCTATAAGAGGTGGAGCCTAGTTTCTTGCACTGAATCTGGGTGGGTCTAGTAGCTTGCTTTACTAACAGAGTGTGGCAGAAGCGATGTCCTAGAACTTCCCAACATAGGCTTAAGAGGTCCTGTAGCTTCCAACTTCATCCTCTTGGGTTCAAACCAAACCTCCATTTAAAGAAGCTCAGGCTTGACTCATGAGAGTGCACCTGGGGGGACAGAGGCTTTATCTGCCCCCAGCTGTTGCAGTAATTCCAGCTAAGATACCAGATGTGTACACAAGGCCATCTTGGATGCTCCAGCACCAGCTGAGCTCCCAGCTGAACACATGGTACAAATGACCCCAGATGCCACCACATGGAGCATAGACCAGTTCTCCACAATATATCCTGGCCAAATGTTAGAACCGAGTAGTTAAACGGCTGTTGTTTTAACCATTGCATTTTAAGTTGGCTTACAGAGATGCTGATATGGGGAAATAGCAAGAACAGAGGGATAGCTTGGTGATAATGGCACAGCAGGGAAAAGTAAGATCACAGGTTATGAGATCCAAAGCAGTGAAGAGTTTGAGTATAATATGAGAGTGAATAATAATTTTACCCTTTTTATCTGGCAGGGAACACAGAGCAGATTTGTGGCATAGACTTGAAAAGATAAACATTTTTTTAAAGTAGGGCTTTGCCAGTTTGAATGTATTATGTTTCCCCAAATGCCATTATCTTTGATGTAATCCTGTGTGGGCAGACATATCAGTGTTAATTAGATTGTAATTCTTTGAGTGTTTCCACGGAGATGTGCCCCACCCAACTGTGAGTGATGACTCTGATTGGATAATTTCCATGGAGGGGTGGCCCCACCCATTCAGGGTGGGTCTGAATTAAATTACTGGAGCACTACATAAACTCAGACAGAAGGAGCAACTTGCTACAGAAGAACGCACTGGAACTGAGAGAGGAGCTTCAGCTTACAGTGACATTTTGGAGACAGCCTTTGAAAGCAGACTTTTGCTCTGGAGAAGCTAAGAGAGGACAAATGCCCCAAGAGCAACTAAGAGTGACATTTCTGAGAACTGCAGCCTAGAGAGGAAGGTCCTGGGAGAAAGCCATTTTGAAACCAGGACTTGGAGGAGATGCTGACCACTTGCCTTCTCAGTTAACAGAGGTTTTCCGGACACCATTGGCCATCCTCCAGCGAAGATACCCAATTGCTGATGCGTTACCTTGGACACTTTATAGCCTTAAGACTGTAACTGTGTAACCAAATAAACCCCCTTTTATAAAAGCCAATCCATCTCTGGTGTTTTGCATTCCAGCAGCATTAGCAAACTAGAGCAAAGACCATTAAAAATGATGGTAGAAAACATATGTGAGGTATTTTCTCTGACTAGGGACAAAGGGCCTCTGAAGGGCCTACACAATTTGTTGACTATGGAATTTATGGCAGTAGAGACATTAGCAGTTATGTTATTTTCTTCAAGGCAGCTATGGGAAATAATTTGTGTTATTTCTAGGCTGGAATTTTTCCAAGCAGTTATGATGCAGACCTATAGGGCAAGAGAAATTAAGATATTGATAAAAAGATTGACTTAAATCATGAACCTTGGGATATAATTTTGAAATAAAAAATGGTTTTCACAGATAAGAAGAAAGTCAAGGGGTCAATGCACTCAAGGGTCCAGTGAGGTCAAAAGAAGGGCTGTAGGGGAAGAATCTGAGCAAGCAATCTGAAATAAAAGAGGTTGTGGTTTGAGAATGCTTCATTTGATTTGATGACAAAACCAGGATTTGATCATAAGAGTTTGTAGATGAGAGAGTGAGGAATAGATCATTGGAAATGAGAAGGTCAAAGAAATGACAAATTTTTATTTTAGATGAATTGTCCACTCTGAAACCATTTGGGATAATGGCTGGATTTGGGATAGAAAAGAAATGGTGATCTGAGTCACAGTGAATGAAGTGAAGGACTAGTAAGTCAGCAGATGGCAGAAACAAGTCATAGACAGTAAATTTCCAAAGGCATGAGCTAAAAAAGCATAATTTTATTGTGTTTTTGTTTTAAGCCTAAATATTCATTGTTATGGAATTGGTTTAGTAAATTAAGATTATTAGGATGTTAAAATAATGTAGTTCTGTATTTTAACATAGAGAATGTACTGTTTTCACTTATCAGAACAGCATGTATAATATGATTTAATTTCATAAAATTATAAATCAAATCATAATAATGTAGACAGATAATTAGTGATTATTAGCGGTAATCTCTGTGTGGTGAGATTAGTTGATTTTTTCTTTTTTCTTTTACTTCAATTTATTGTATAATATATTTATAATGAGCATGTATTATTCTGAAATTCAGCAAAAAGCAATAAAGCTCATTTTATTTTGGAAAAAATATATACTTAATCCTAACCGTTCACCAAACTGGTCATCTGTTTTATCCACGGGAAATGGAAGTTACAATCAGAAGCTGTGTATACAACTTTATATTAATATAGAATGAGAAAATAGAAAAAGGAGTTTCATAAAGTGTATATTACACAGCCCCAAGAAAACTCATACGCATATTATCAAAAATTACAAATCTGAACATTGTTTCTGAATAGGGTTTCGTTTTAGATAGAATTTGACTTGTAAATGTAGAAATTTGTTTGAAATGGATTTTTCAGCTAAAAATGTGCTTTAAAAACTACAGATACATGATGGTACACTTCTGAATAAGAGAGGAAAAATAATTTGAATAAAATTAATCAGGACATTTTGTGTCTGTCAATAAACATTTAGGAAATTAATAATAAAAGAAGTAGTGAGAAACTCAATACTCAGGAAAGAGATTCTACAGAAAAGAGATTACCAATTCCAACAATACTGATGACTTGGAATGGTAATCAGTAATACACAAGTTTCCAAGACGGAAAGCTTAGATGGGTGGCCTGTGGCAGAAGAACAGTCAAGTAAGCAGATATTAGGAAAGTTTCACATTTGTTACTACTAATCCCTACTTCAAACACGGAGAGGGAGAGAGACGGGTTGACAATCATAGGATGTTAAAATTCAACTATTTTCATCTCAGTGTTCCCTCAGACCTAAAGATAATGTATGCCAACCACCTCCAGATTCCAGTGTGGTGGGGCACTACCAGCTCATGCAAATAAAGTAGTCAAAAACAAGGCTACAAAATAGTTTATGATCTCACTGAAATTAAATAATTAGAATAAGCAAATTTATAGCGTTAGAAACCAGAATACAGTTTACTAGGGGCTTGGGTAGGGGTAGAAAATGGGGAGGTAATGCTTAATTGATATAGAGTTTCTGTTTGGGGTGATGGAAAAGCTTTGGTATTGGATGATAGCGATGGTAGCACAACATTGTGAATGTAATTAACACCACTGAATTATACATTTGAATGTGGTTAAAAGGGAGAAGCTTTAGGTTTTATATATATTACCAGAATAAACGTTTTTAAAAAATCACAGAACTGTACAACACAAAGAATGAACCTTTGTGTAAACAATGGATTATAAACAATCGTGTAATTAGAAGAATGTTGTCTCACCTATTGTAACAAAGATAATTTTTATTACATCAGAGTGCCCACCTGAGTCATAGGTTGTAACTTACATTTCATCCTTGGAAGAGGGAAGAACTAATCTTGCAGAACATATTTCAATGGGATTGAGAGAAATGCAAAAAGAATTCATTTGTTTTCTGGATACATTTCATAAATCCAGTTTTTCTTCCCCCAAATAATTGGTATAGTAGCCATCCTCTTAGTATTATGCAAGGGCTTCTTTTTGAGATATTGTGACCATCCCTTAACAACTCCCTTCCCTAATTAGTATCTCTTTCTTATATCAATTTAAGTAGTAAAATTAAAAGTAATCTAAATTAGCTGTGAGCAGAAAATTAGTCTGCTATAAATTAGTCTGGGATATGGAAGTTTTTAGTGGAGAGAGGAGTAGAGATATAAAAACTTATTTAAAAACTGCATCTCAAAGTATCACTCGTTTCAGAATAAATGAACAAGATACTGTGCTTGAGGTTCTGACCACTGGGAGCATTTTTCCTTAACCAGTGTCTTTCATGGCCACCCCTCAGTGGGTCTGTAGTGCTATAGCCATCCACTTTGGAGGGAAAAGTTTATCTGTAAAATCATCTATAAATCAAGGCTCCTTGGTTTTTTCTTTCTCAGTCATCTGGTCTCAGGGAACTCCCCATGAGGCCACAGGTGCAGGCAGAGAGAGGCAATGCAGCAGAAGGAGCTTTGGGAAACCAAACCACTTGTTCATGCAGTTTCCTTGTGCCTTCATTATGTGCTCCAACACAATCTTGTGTTTACCACTTCCATTTGATAATGATGCACATCTGTGCATTCTCGATTTTATGATTTGGTGGCACAGACAACATCCATTTCATGATGGCCGTTCACGCCACACGGTAGGAAGCCCACTGCCTGACTCCCATATGCATACTTTCTCCTACCTACTCTTTACAGGCTAATTTTATTTTACCTAAAACCTAGGAAGAGGGGCTTAAATTGATCCACCTAGAGAAATTGATGTGTATCTGCTGGAGGATATATTAGACTAGTGTCTGGCTCTGACTAGCTAGCTGCAGAGAGTGAAGCATAAAAGTGGTCACTGATTTAGGGAGAGCCATTGTAACACATTCAATTTCTTTTATGACCCAGTATGAAACCAGAAATGGTTTCTCAAAAGGCAAATTAGTTACTTGAAAAGAGTGACATAGCATGGCTCTAAAATTCTAAAGGTCTGTGCTGTTGTGTATCTATAAAGGCTCACCAAAAGGCTCCTTTCAAACTCCCTACCTGCTATAGATATTTCAAGTATCATTGGATCTATTGAGTTCTGTGGCCCAAGTGGCAGAGTAGGTTGCACAGTAGCCTGAAACTGTAGCATAGACTTCTCTATTTTTGGGCCCATTCCAAACTGGCAGGCTGTCAGGTTACTTGGAAAATGAATAGAATCAGTACACTTATATGTATTAATGAAGAATATGTCTCCTTAACAATTCAACAAGGTCCTTTAAGCATTATGTCTCTTCCTTATTGTTAGGAGGAGCCAGATACAGAAACTTATTTACTGTAGAAGTTTGTTGATATGCTCTGGACCACTGGAGTCCTAGAAATTTCACTGTCCTGGCAGACCCCTGAATTTTTGTAGAATTTATTTTAAACCCTCTGCCATGCATGTGCCTTATCAAGATGTTTAGGATAGTTACTACCTCCTTCCAACCATGTTCAATCAGCACCAGGTTCATATTATCAATATCATTCACCAGTGTGATATCCTGTGGATTGGAGAGGTGACCAAAATCCATATAGGCTAGACTAGGACAGCAGGCTGGAAATAAAATATAAAATTTCTTGTCTTTTACCCAGATCTTGATCTGGGAGTTTAAAGCCCTGCATTTAACATTTCCTCTCTCCATGTTCTCCAGTGCACTTTGAAGAAATCAAGTATGTTTAGCCTTTGCATTATTTCACTCTAATGTTCCATGTCACCAACTACTTGGTCACCCAAAGCTTTGCCTTCTATAGGTGGTTTATTATAAAGTGTCTGGAGGTATTTTTCTAATATAATCCATGGACTATTAGTATTCCCTTCACCAATGGAAACAAGGCCTTGAAATTATTAATCTAATCAGAAACCAATTCCAGATAACTTAGAGCCAATTCTGAGAACTCATTCCTAAGGTCTTGTTCATTTAGAACATTGTTGTTTAATATAAATATAATGTGAACCACTAATTCAAGCCACCTATTTGTTTTAAATATTTAGTAATCATTTAAAAAGTAAATTTAAATTTAATAATTTATTCATTTCATCCTATATACATATAAATATATTATCATTTCAACTTGTAGCCAACATAAAATTATTGATGTATTTGCATTATTTTTCTTACTGTCTTCAAAATCTTACATATTAAGTACATTTCAGTTCTAACTAATAACATTCGTGTTCAATAGCTACATGTATTAGTGCATATCTAGAATCCATGTCAATAGCGATTTCTGTATCAGTCAGGGTAAGAGCAAAGAAGAGAACAACATACGTAATACAAAATTAATGTATTTTATATAGGGATTAGGCCTTATGCAATAATGCAGATTGAAAGAGGATTCTCTGCTATGTTTTTGTCTCTGCATCTAGTGCTGAGAGTGAAGCCATTATCTATTACTCAGACCAGCTGTCAGAAAAGGAAGCCAGATATGTACAATAGTGAGGATAAGAAACACACAACCACACTGGAAGCTACATCATTTTCTCTCTGTCCCCAGCTTTTGCCAGGGGAAAAATGCAAGAGAAGCTGGAGTCCTTTACCTCCTTGAAGCCCAGGACTTGAAGAACAGAAAGGGTGCTATTTGATGGGCCTCCTGCCATCAAAGTGAGACTGAAAATCAGTGACAAATGTGAGATGCCACAGTGTCTGGAGCTCTACATTAATGTTCAGAGCATAAAAAAATATGGCTGTCAATTTACTTCTATCTTCCAAACTCATGCAAATTTATTTTTGGTCAATACAAATCCTGAACCATACAGGACCGGAAATTTTGAAAAACATATTTCCAGTCTGGTTAAGGTGACACACTACAACTACGTTGCATTAAAATTTTTTTTCAAAATGAACAATGATTAAGTAAGCAATTTTTATGAACTATCACAAGAAAGATTATAATCCCTAATTTATAAAGGGCTTTCACAAGTCATTCATAGAAACAATATTAACCACTGATAAGTAAAATGAATAATCATCATTCTCAAAGGTCATGAAGGTCACAAAAACAGAGCCTCATTTCTAAGAAAAAAAACAAATAAAAATATATAGCTGGATGATTGCGGGAAGATGGCAGAGTAGGAAGCTCCAGGAATCAGTTTCTTCACCAGAACAACTACAAACAAGCAGAAACTGTCTGAATCAATTATTTTGTAACTCCAGAGTCCAGTGGAACATTGTGCAGCATCTATTGAAAATCTGGAGGAAGAGGCTGGTAAATTGTGGCAAATAGCAGTGAACTGTGTTCTCCATGGGTGGCTGTGGTTGCTCCTCCCTGAATTTCTCAGCTAGCAGCACTGAGGCACTCATAGTGTGGTGTGCTGGTGCCACGGTGGGACATGAAGACCTATTTTCCCAAGATCTGGGGATGCATGTTCCCATCTGTGATTACTGCTTTTGATCACTTACTTCAAATATTTGGGGGACCAAGTTTGAAGGCTGTCATTTCTCCAACTTACCCTGGTCAAAGGTGGCAGAGGAAATTTAAAGCCATTGCTCTTCCTCAGAGTTGCAGAAGACTGTTGAAGGGCTGCATTTGCTGGCCAGGTGCTGAGTCAGAGAAAATTGCAACTTTGGGGAGCCATGATAGAAGTTACTGTGCGCTTCCTGGCTCCTCCCTCATCCCTTCCCTAGGGCTATTTTGAGCCAGTCAGTGCTCCCTTTGAGGGTCTGTGGCTTTGTTCCAGCTGGGAAAGACTGATTGGGAAACTCCTTGCCATCGTACCCCTCTCCCAGAATTTGCCCACCACATTGACGCAAGGAAGGAAAACACACACACACACACACACACACACACACACATGGTAATCTCAATGCAGAAAGTGCATCTGACAAAATCCAATACCTCTTTTTGATAAAAACACTTAGAACATTAGGAATAGAAGGAAACTTCCTCAACATGATAAAGGGCATATATGAAAAGCACACAGCTAGGATCTTACTTATTTGTGAAAGACTGAAAGCTTTCCCTCTAATATCAGGATCAAGACAAGGATGCCCAATGTCATCACTATTATTCAACATTGCACTGGAAGTTCTGACCAGAGCAATTAGGCATGAAAAAGAAATAAAAGACATACAAATTAGAAAGGAAGAAGGAAATCCTTCCCTGTTTGCAGATGATATGACCCTACATGCATAAAATCATGAAAATTTCACAAAAACACTACCAGAGCTAATGGTTGGATTCAGAGGAGTAGTGGAGTGTAAGATCAACACCCCCAAATCTGTTGTGTTTCTGTCCACTACAAATGAAGATTTGGAAGAAGAAACCAAGAAAAAAATTTCATTTACTATAGCAACTAAATTATCATATATCTATGATGATATAGGAATAAATCTAACCAAGGATGTAAAAGAATTTATGCAGCAAACTACAAAACATTGCTTAAAAAAATCAGAGACCTAAAAATAAATGGAAGGGCATTCCATGTTCATGGATTGGAAGAATAAATATGATTAAGATGTCAATTCTCTCCAAAGCAATTTACATGTTCAACACAATCTCAATAAATATTCCTAAAGACTTCTTTGCAGAAATTGGAAAGCCAAATATCAAATTGATATTGAAGAGCAAGCAACCACAAATTGTGAAATCCATCTTTAAAAAAGAAGAAAGAAGATGGAGAACTCACACTTCCCAATCTTAAAAGTTATTATAAAGCCACAGTAATCAAAACAGCATGGTACTGGCAAAAGGACAGACAATTAGACCAATAGAATTGAACTGAAATATCAGAAACCAACCCTCACATACGTAGCCAACTGATTTTTGACGAGGGGGCAAAGGCCACTCAATTGGGAAAGAATGGTCTCTTTAACAAATGGTGCTCGGAAAACTTGATCACCATATGCAAAAGACTGAAAGTGGACCCCTACCTCACAACACATACAAAAATCAACTTAAAATGGTCAAACACCTAAATATAAGAGTCAGAACTATAAAACTTTTAGAAGAAAATCTATGGAAGCACCTTCAGGACCTTGTGTTAGGCAATGGTTTCTTAGATTTTACTCCCAAATCACAAACAACAAAAGAAGAAAGCAGATAAATGGGACCTAATCAAAAGAAAAAATATTTGGAACCCAAAGGAATATATCATGAAAGTAAAACCACAATAAGATACCATTTCACACCCACTAGAATGGCTACTATTTAAAAAAATGAAAATTGCAAGTGTCGGATAGGATGTAGAGAAATAGAAACGCTCATTCATTGTTTGTGTGATTGTAAAATGGTGGAGCCACTGTGGAAGACATTTTGGCAGTTCCTCAGGAAGTTAAGTATAGAATTATATGACCCAGCAATCCCACTTCTAGGTATATACTCCAAAGACTTGAAAGCAGGTACTCAAACAGATATTCACACACAGGTGTTCATAACCACATTGTTCACAATTTTCCAAAGATAGAAGCAACCCAAGTGTCCATCAACTGATGAATGGATAAAGAAAATGTGTATCTGTACACAAAGGAGCATTATTCAGCCATAAAAAGTAACAAAGTTCTGATACATACAACAACATGGATGAACCTTGAAGACACATTGCATGAAATAAGCCAGGTGCAAAGAATAAAATATATGATCTCACTGACATGAAATAATTGGAATAAGCAAACTCACAGAGTGGGAATCTAGAATATAGTTTACCAGGAGTCAGAGTGGGAGTAGCGAATAGGGAATTAAGGCTTAAATTTCTATTTGGGATGATGGAAAAGTTATGGTAATGGACAGTAGTGATGGTAACGCAACATTGTGAATATAATTAACAACACTGAATTGTACATTTGAATGTAGTTAAAATGCAAAATTTTAGGTTGTATATATGTTACTAGAATAAAAATTAAAAAAAAAATCCATGGACTATACAACACAAACAGTAAACTATAAGCTAAATCATGGGACTATAGTTAATCATACAGTTATAAAAATGTTCTTTCATGACTTGTAACAATGTACCACACTAGCGCAATGTATTTTATGCATGATTTTTCAGTAAACGCACAACATCTCTTAAAAAACAAGATATATAACTAACAACTTTGTCTTTATGATGCAGACAGTGCTTTGAATATGATCTTCATAAATTGCTGAGTGGCATGAAATTGGTATAAATTGAATGAAATATAATTTTGTACAATGGCTCATAGCTCTAAAATGTTTTTACCCTTTAGTGGCGTATTTCCACTTTCAGTAATTTATCTTAAAGAAAATTCAGAAAGAGATGAAAGCAACCCTTCAAGGGGTTTACTCATTTGAAAATATCTTTAAAAAAAAGGATAATCATATAGAATGCTTTAAAAAACATGTTACGTGATGAGAGTGAGATACTTCACTATGTATATATGTGTAGTATGCTCCCAGCTTGGAAAAATATTTTGACAGGAAATATTTTGATATATTAACAGCTATCTCTAGGTGATTTTTAATCCATTCATTATACTTTCCTCTCTTTTCCAACAATTTTCAATTTGCAAGTGATGATGTTCACTAAATTCTAAAAACTAATCAACATTATTAAAATATTGACATTAGTTTAATGGATTTTTGGCCTGAAATCATTTGGTATACATACATACATTTTTACAACCACATCTGATATATTTGATGGCTTATTCCTTTAATTTTGTCTTAAGAATTTCATGGAAATCTGGCAATTTGTCCATTTTCCCTTATTGCTTTAGTAATTCCTAATTCTTTTCTTATGTGCAAAAAACTCCAGTTAGAATAGATGTAAAATGTCATAAAGATCCCAGACTACACAATATGTTATAAGAAGTAGAAATCATTTAACTTTTAGTTGGAAACTAGTCATAGGTAAAAGTGTTGTTTTCAGCATAAACAAAATGGCATAAAGCCTTGTATATAAGTAAATGGCTAATTACATCCAGTTTATAAACAAGTTGAGTAATTATAAGCAACAAAAAAGTGCACAGAAATGCAAAACTATGAGTATGAAGAAATATGTTAGACTATTCTTACTTCCCACATCAATTTCTTCACAGCCTTGCCTCTATAGTTTATTACTCTGCCCTGCTATTTCATTGTTGTCCAAATGTGGGGTTTATCTCTCACAAAATAATCTTGTTACAGACAATCTAGTTATTGATTGTCTTCAACAAAGAACAATCTTGTTAATAGTTTTTATGTGTCACTTCAAATCCATCTTATATCTGGAACCTATATATATATACACACACATACACCTGCACAAATACACACACACACACACACATACACACACATCTTTGCTTCCGAAAACTGATGGTGATTACTCTGTCTAAAAGTCATAAAAGCTTCACAAAAAACTTGTTCAGCTGGTAAATCTTTCTTGTCTTTTCTGTTGTAATCTTTCCATAAGAAGAAAAAAAAAGGAATGGTTGACTGACAGAGGATTTATTTGAACACTCAATGTCTTTTTCTCACTGTGAAGCACAGAGATCATTTTTATATCATTTCTTGAACAATATTATCTGTTATATGAGACTGATATGAAAAATAGGGATTTTTGAAACATCTTCTACATGTTAACTTAAATGCTGCTTGTTATCATCTCTTGAATGTGTTTTCCATCTGAAATAAAAAGGCACATTCTACAACTTGCTCGTAGAAGAAAAAGACCTATGTTTAGTATAAAGGGAGAACTTAAAATTTGATCTTTCAAATAATTCAAAAGACAAACTACAGTTCCACAAGGAATACTACTCTATACTTACTGTCTGGATAAATGGTGTGTTTGAAGGAAAGGGTAATAGCAGATATGATATTGGAAACTATGGGCTTGATTCTGTATTGGGAGATTAGAAAGAAGATCCACAGTTAGTACACAACAGAAGCAATCATTCAAGTTCCAGAGAGAGAGAGGGAAAGAAAAACACAATAGAAAACTCTCCAATAAGTAAGAGAGGTTCAAAAAAGCACTGTGTGGGACACGGCCAGTTCTATTTGGAGTGAGAGTCCATATTGCTGATGTTCACAGGTGCTTCCAACTTTGTACTATGGAAGCCCTCGGAGCACATGCATTGGCTCATTTTTCTTATTGCTTTGTTTATGGTCAAATGGGAAAGTCTGACAAGTAAACTAATAATTTCAGTGAAACTACCTTATCTTGTTCTTCTCTGAATGGTTTTATTGAACAGTCTGTTCCTTAATACTTCTTTGTTTAAATTATTATTATTTATTTTAAAAAATATGTGACTTGAAACTCTAAGATTCCTGCCTCCCCACCCCCACATCCGTGTTGAATAGGTTGGAGGATTGGAGTTAAAGGCATATTTGAAAGAAGAAAAAGAGATCTTAAAGCTACCAATCATACTTTTGCCTACATAAGTAATGGATACATGGTGAAGTTGAGAATTGAATTTCTTAGGAAAAGAGAAGAAAATTTGGAGGGTAAGTAGAGAGAAGAGATAAAGCAAATAGAAGAATTTCAGGTGAGAACAGCAAATTAAAATGGAGAATTTAAGTTTCTGTTTTGTGGAATAAATCCTCTTATTTATTTTCCTAGGGAATGTTTAGTAAAATACTCCTTTATATTGATACATTTTGAAACTGTAATTCTTTCAGGAGTTGTATCCAAATATTAAGACTCATGCCAAGGTATATGTTGGGTAAGAACAGAGTCAGTCCACAGCAGTGTTGTTAAAAATGAGTAAAAAAAAGAAGTACCTATTATGTATCAGACATGTATTAAGTACTTTGCATTATTTCATTTAATCTGCAAAATAGACCCCTGTGAGGTTTTGTTGCATCTTTTGCCCACAATGAATCACACCACTGTCCTAGTTCTTTCCGACATAGCTTTGGCATGTGACTTGCTTGACCAATATAACATCAGCGTATGAAATGGAAATCAAGACTTGAGAAGCACTTGGACCTTGGAGCTTGCCCTCTTGGAGCACTGCTGTTATCATGTGAAGAAGCCTAGTCCCACCTCCTTAAGAATGAAAAACCCCAAGGAGAGGCCCAGCCATTCCAGTGGAGCCCAGCACCCTCCAACATACCAGTTGAAAGCAGCCACATGAATGAGTCCAGGAAAGATCATCAGAATTCAATCTGCAGAATTGTGAGAAATAATAACTTGTTTAAGTCATTAAATTTTGGGGTGATCTTTTATTCAGCAATAAATCACTAATATTGAAATTTTACCAGAAATGGTGTGCTGCCTTACAAAGACTTAAATCATGTAGCATTAGCTTTGGGATGAGGCAGCAGATGGAGTCTGGAAAGAGGCAAGGAAATTATTGGTATAAGCTGAAAAAGCAGCAAGGAAACTGCTACTTGAGGCTCAAAACTTGATGGTCCATGTTGGTAGAAGTGAAACATTTGGCAAATTATCACCTGCTATTAAGTGGAAGGCAGCTAACATACTTGAAGATTTGACAAACAAATTTTGAAGTACCATGTTGAAATGCCAATTGTCTTTCTTGGCTGCATATGTAGTTTTGTGGTTTTAACACAGTAATTGGTAACTGATACAACCCTAGAGATAAATACCATTATCGTCACCAATTTGCAGATTAAAAAATTAGGCTTTAAGAAGTAAAGTGACTCAGTCAAGGTCACTGCAATACTATTTGTTATAGGATAGATATAGTATCTGTATAGGATTTAATATAAGCTATAATATTTGTTTATGGGTATCCATTACAGATTATATTCAAATGGAAATTTATTTACAATATTATTACTAAGCAGTTATATTATTAAGAAAAACTTGTGACTCATAAACCATAAAGATAGTATGATGGCAAATTTTCAACAGAATTTAAGTAACATTATATTTCTTAGATATTGTGAAAAAATTTATATGGTAGATCCAGTGATGTATATTGCTTTGCCTAGTTATTATAATACATATTTTCAAAATGTATTCCTGATATGTGCAAGTCAATAAGATTATCTGTACATTTCTCCCTACTCTCTTTCATTTTCTCTATTCTTTCATTCGACTAACACAAACCTCATTCAGGCCTTATCACTTTCAGTCTGAACTATACCAATAGCCACAGAAGACTTCTCATTTCTCCCTTTCTAGTTTTTCCTATTGAATGTCTTCAGATAGCATCTGAAAATACCATTTTTGACAGGTCACACTTGTGCTGAAATATTTTAGCTAGTTTTCCCTGGCAAAAATTTTTCATTTTAGGGCCACATCTCTCATCAACCTACCTACCCTTTCTTTTCCCTCACTGTCTTTAAACAAGCTCTACTCATTCACCAAATTGGTCTGATCTAAATTCCTTGGACACATCTTTCACTTCACATGCACATGCACTTGGATATCATGTCTTCTTGAAAAGGATGCCCTCCCGCATCCTTCATTAAGCCATTCCTGCCCATTATTGCCTTCTAATATTCATAGGAATGTTAAAGGTAACAAATTGGTTTTTATTAGCATGCCACCTACAATCAACTGGTTATGTCTGTGTGGCCAATGTTTTGAGATTATTGCCGCATAGGCCCATGGTGATGGTAGCTTCCCAAGAAACTGCACAATTTTCTCAAAGTTCAGTGGGGGGTGGAGTAGGGGGTGGGGAACAAACAAGCAAACATTGTATTCATAGTTCATTCTATAGACACATCCCCCTACACGTATAATTTGCAAAATAATTCAGAAAAAAAGGCAGTAAATTTTTGTGAATAAAAGGTTTTCTTCAGAACCATTCTGATCATATCAAGACCATTATATGCATGCAAATGAAAAGTTTCAGCTTCCTATTATTTGGATGTTTAAAGTTACATGGTCCAAATATTCCAGGTGACTATATATTTTTTCTTTAGCATTGACGAGTTGCAGCCAGGCATTATTCCAGATTATAAAGTGTATTAAGTGAGTGTGGTTGTTACAATGGTAAGGTAGAATTAGTTAACTCTACTAGGCAGGGTCATAAGGAACTCTAATTTTGCTTTTTTATAAATACAGCTCAACTAGGAAAAGACACTTTTTTTAAAAAGACAAAATAGAAAGGGTATTCCTAGAACATTTCCACATTTTAAAAAGTTACTAAAAGTTTCAAAATAACAAAAATTGTCAATGAAAACTCAATTTTTAGAATAAATTATTAAGTAAAAAGTAATTAAATCAAATTTCAGTAGCTAGAAACTATATCTTTCAATTACACTGACAATTTGAGATGACAGCATTTTGTGGAAGAAAATAATTTTTTACACTCAAGACAATTTTGATGATAGATATCTATTTTAATTGTTCATTTACTTCATATCAAAACAATAGTAATGCTAGATTGTTTCTGATGTTCTCAAAAACATTGAGGACAGATGGCTTGTTATGCCGAGCCCTTTATCTTGGGGCCTGCCCTTATGAAGCTCATTACTGCAAAAGAGAGGCTAAACTGCTTATAATTGTGCATAAGAGTCTCCCCTTGGGTGCCTCTTTATTGCTCAGATGTGGCCCTCTCTCTCTAGCTAAGGCACCTCGGCAGATGAATTCACTGCTGTTCCCCCCTACGTGGGACCTGACTCCCAGGGGTAGGAATCTCCCTGGTAATGCAGGATATGACTCCTGGGGATGAGTCTGAACCCTGCATCATGGGATTGAGAATACCTTCTTGACCAAAAGGGAAATGTGAGATGAAACGAAGTGAAGCTACAGTGGCTGAGATAATTCAAATGGAGTTGAGAGGTCACTCTGGTAGGCATTCTTATGCACTATATAGATAACCCTCTTCAGGTTTTAATATATTGGAATAGCTAGAAATAAACACCTGAAACTATCAAACTCCAACCCAGTAGCCTTGACTCTTGAAGATGAGTGTATAACAATGTACCTTACACGGAGTGACAGTGTGATTGTGAAAACCTTGTGGATCACACTCCCTTTATCCAGTGTATGGAGAGATGAGTAGAAAAATGGGGACAAAAACTAAATGAAAAATATGGTGGGATGGGGGGATGATTTGGGTATTCTTTTGTACTTTTTTTATTAATCTTGTTCTGATTCTTTCTGGTGTAAGGAAAATGTTGAAAAATAGATTGGGGTGATGAATGCGTAACTATATGGTGGTACTGTGAACAGTTGATTGCACACCATGGATGATTGAATGGTATGTGAATATATCTCAATAAAACTGAATTTAATTAAAAAATAATGGTAATGAGAAAAATCTAGTGGTAAAGATAGTAATGAATTTGCCTGCTTCATTACTGTCACAGGTAAAAAGTGATTTTTTTAATGTCCTTTTAGAATAGTAAAAAGGAAAGAAGTATGAGGGCAGTGGGATAATGTTAGGAGGCCAGACTGAGGAAGACAGTTTATTGAAAATATATCTTAGGCAAATTATTGCCTCTTAATTGCTACATTTTTAAAATGGAAATAGGACATTGGTCAACTTCTTAGGTACTGAAATGAAAGAGGCATCCTGAAATAGCATTTAAAACACTGATCAATATTAAACAGTTCACAGGTCTATTAGAGAAATAAAAATAATTGTGTGAAGTCAAGGACTTTGCATCTTACTTCTGTATCCTTGGTCCTAGCACAGTGCTCAAATCAGAAGAAAATGTGTTTCAAAAGACTTTGAAAGTGAATGCATGATATTTCTGATATTTTTAAATAATATCCAGTCCAAATAAGCATGATTGCCTATTGCTCCTCAGATAATTGGCAAACTTCAAGAACTTTTCTTTTGCAAAATAAAGACTGATAAATGGTTGCTTCATTATTTGTCAACATAGGAGGCCACACTGTACATTTAAATGTTCAAATGTATATGTATATGTTTAAATACCTATGGCTTAATATTCAGAGGAGTTTTTTTAGTTGTTCCTCATTTGTTTTATTTGTTTTTCCTTTCATTTTTTATGCAGTTTTATTGAGCTATATTCATATACCAAACAATCATCCAAAGTGTACAATCATTTACAGTTTTATCATATGGTTGTGCATTCATCACTACCATCAACTTTTCAACATTTCCTTTACTCTGAAAAATGAAAATAAGATTAAAAATAAAAATGGAAGTAAAAAAGAACACACAAAACATTTCATACAGCCTTCTCCCCTCTATTATTCATTTACTTTTTGTCTTCATTTTTCTACTCATCTGTCCATACACTGGATAAATGGAGTGTGAGCCTCAAGGTCTTCATAATCACATGGTCACACTGTATAAGAATATAGTTGTATGATTGTCTTCAAGAACCAAGGATACTGGATTGCAATTCAACACTTTCAAGGTATTTCCTTCTAGCTATCTAATACACTAAAAACTAAAAAGGGATATCTATATAATGCATAAGAATAACCTCCAGAATGACCACTCGACTCCATTTGAAATCTCTTAGCCACTGAAACTTTATTTTGATTCATTTCTCCTCCCATTTTTGGTCCAGAAGGCTTTCTCAATCCTATGATGCCTAGTCTAGGCTCATCACTGGGAGTCATGTCTCATGTTGCCAGGGAGATATATACCCCTGGGAGTCATGTCCCATGTGGGGGGTAAGGCAGCAAGTCCACTTGCTGAGTCGGCATATAGAAAGAGGCCACATCTGAGCAACAAAAGTGGTTTTCTGGTGGTGATTCTTAGGCACAATTATAAGTAGGCTTAGCTCTATTTGCAGTAACAAGTTTCATAAGACATGCCCCAAGATCAAGGGCTTAGCCTACTAAACTGGTAGTCCCCAATACTTGCAAGAATAACAGGAATTCTTCAGGAGGGGAAGTTTAATACTTCCACATTTTCCCCCAGTCTCTCAAGGGTGCTGTGCAAATACTTTTTTTTCCCTGCTCAAATTACTCTATGATGTATCAGGGCTTCACAATAACCTGTACAAACCAACAAGATCTCACTCCCCATTCAGGTTCCATATAATTATGGTGTTTCAATAAACTGACCATACAAGTTAAATATAGTGTGCTACAGAAAATATAGATTTTGCACCAAATAAACATCTCTTCCTTTGGTCTCACATAGAAGTTGAGGTTTTAAAACCCAGTCAGTATCATCCTTTACCCTTTAGTCTGATTTACCTTGGTCCCAACCAAGTCCATTTCATTCATATCTGTAATTGAAATCTGATCTCTTTTTCAGCTTCTTTAACAGTTAGTGTATGGGGTAATGCTGATATTCATATGTGTCCAACTCTGGCTCTGTGTCTCAGGTATCACACGATACCCAAAGTCTCAGGGACTGACCAGGTTATACAGAAACAGCTCAGCATCTCAGAATTTAGAAATAACCTTACAACTCATGAATATATGTGACTGCTGTAAGAACTTACAACCTAGGATTCTTTACAATAACCTTCCCATGATAACCTATGCTCTCAGAATCAATTCTCAGAATTTTCACATTATAATCAGTCTACACCAGTAAGGCATTATAATGTTTGTCTTTTCATTTCTGGCTCACTTCTCCCAACACACCATTATCAAGATCCATTTATCTAGTTGCATATCTCACAACTTCATTCCTTCTTGCTGCTGCTCAATATTCCATTGTATGCATACACCACAGTTCACTATTCCATTTATCAGTTGATGTACCCTTAAGTCACCTCCATCAATTGAAAATCATGAACATTGCCACCATAAATACCAGTGGGAAAATGTACATTTATGTCCCTGCTTTCAGTTTTTTTAAGCATATACTCAATAAGAGGGTTGCAGGACCATATATGGCAACCCCAAACTTAGCTCCCTGTGGAACCACCACACTGCCCTCCAGAAGGGCTGCACCATGCTACTTCCCCACCAACAAGGAATAGGTGCATTATGCTCTCCATATTTTCTCCAGCACTTTTATCCCTCTGTTTATTTTTTAAACAATTTTATTCACACACTATACAACACATCCCAAGTAAACAATAATTCCTGGTATAATCACACAGTTATGCATTCACCACCACAATCTAATGAGGACATTTCCATTTCTTCTGCAAAGAGGAAGAGGAGAAAATAATAAATGAAAAATATAGAAGAAAATATAAAAATAAAATGAAATGAAAAGGTCAAACAACACCACCACCAAGAATCCCACACCTCTCCCTTATATCTCTCTCTTATAGACATTTAGCTTTGGTATATTGCCTTTGTTACAATTAATGGAAGCATAATACAATGTTATTGTTAAGTATAGGTACTAGTTTGCATTGATTGTATTTTTCCCCTATACTATCCGAGTTTCAAAACCTTACAATGTTGATATTTATTTGTTCTCCCTCATGTAAAAACATTCTTATATTTGTTCATTTAGTCACCATCATTGACCACTCTAGGTTTCACTAAGTTATACAATAGCTTCTTTCTTTCCTTCTGGTGTCATACATGCCCCTAGCCTTCCTCTTTCAGCCATACTCAAACTGATATTTGTTCAGGGTACTTAGAATATTGTACTACCATTACACAATATTGTGCTATCCATTTCTGGATCTATACAGTCAATCCTGTTGAGCACTCTGTACTCTTTCAGCATCAAATGCCCTATATCTACCCTCTTTCTATCTCCTAATAACCTGTGTTCTCAATTTTAACTCTCAAAGTTCACTCATTAATGTTATTTCATATTAGTGAGACCATACAGTATTTGTCCTTTTTTTCTGGCTAATTTCACTCAAGGCAATGTCTACTGTATACCATTTTGTCTTTTTGATTTTATATGTCTTATTTTATTTTTATTTTTTTCTCTCTGTCTTTTTAGACTTACTGATAGTCTTCATTTCTACACTCTTCTCCAGGCTGTTCTCCCCTGTCTTTTTCTATCTGTCTATAGTGCTCCCTTTAGTATTTCTTGTAGAACAGGTCTCTCTCAGCGTCTGTTTGTCTTCAAATATTTTAAACTCTCCCTCATTTTTTAAAGAGTTTTGCTGGATATAGAATTCTTGTTTGGCAGTTTTTCTTTTTCAGTATCTTAAATATATCATACCACTTTCTTTTTACATCCATGGTTTCTACTGAGAAATTTTCACATAATTTTATTGAGCCTCCCTTGTATGTGATGGATCAATTTTTTCTTGCTGTCACAATTCTCTCCTTGTCTTTGACGTTTGATAATATTATTATTAAGTGTCTTAGAGTAGGTCTATTTGGATTTATTCAGTTTGGGGTATGCTGCACTTCTTGGATCTGCAATTTTATGCATTTCATAGCGATGGGAAATTTTCAGTGGTTATTTCCTCCATTATTGTTTCTACCCCTTTGCCCTTCTCTTCTCCTTCTGGGACAACCATGACGCATATATTCCTCTGCTTCATGTCACTCAATTCCCTGAGACCCTGCTCATATTTTTTTCATTCTGTTTCCTATCTGTTCTTTGTGTGTAGGATTTCAAATGCCCTTTTAGTTCATGAATCCCTTCTTTTGCCTCTTCAAATCTACTATTGTATGTATCCATCGGGCTTTTAATCTCTTCTATTATGCCTTTCATTCCCATAAATCTTGCCATTTGTTTTTTCAAACTTTCAAGTTTTTCCTTATGTTTGCCCAATGTCTTCTTTATATCCCTCATCTCTTTTGCCACATTTTCCTTCAGTTCACTGACTTGATTTTTGAATTTATTTAGCATATTTGTTTGAACATTTTTTAATATTTGTTTCAATTCCTAACTCCTTATATTTGGAGTGTAAGTTTGTTCCTTCAACTGGGCCATATCTTTGTTTTTCCTAGTGTGACTCATAATTTTTTTTTTTTTTTTTTTGTCTAGGAATCTGGTTTCCTTGATTACCCCAATCAGATTTTCCCAGACCAGGCAGACCCACGTCTCATGAGGATGGTATAATCAGTATCATGTTCCCTTGAGAATGAGACCCAGAAGATTGTCAGACTTTCCTGTGAGGCCTCTGGATACTATGGTTTTCCTACCCTGCCCTACAGGTGGAAATTTTCAGCCCACAGCACCCCACCATCATAAAGAGGTGCAGTGCCTTTAATTCTCAGCAAACCCTATCCCTGCAAGGGACCAAGAGTTAGTCAGAAGCCAAACTTAAGCTGTTTCTGTTTTGTTTTACTTTGTTTTTACCCCCAGGCCCTGGGATCTGAATTTTCTGAGTGCGGGCAGCCACTTGAGCTGGACTTTGTTCCCCCAACCCCCTTTTCATAGGGAAAATATGCCCTTTAGGGAATTATCTCCTACACTTGATTTCTCCCTTTGTCTCTCTCACTCTCTTAACTCCACCCTGCTTGGGTCAGTGCTGATAATTGAAAATGCCTGAGATTTTCTCTAATGAACTACTTAGAATGAGAGAAAAAAGGAAAAAAGAAAAAAAATCCCCTTTTCAGAGTCAGTTCCCAGTTCCCCAGTTTCGTCAGTCAAGAGCCAGAGTTGGTACCCTGTTCTGTGTGCCCCTTTTCTTGGGACACAGCCCTTTTCCAGTTTTCTGAGCTCAGCCAACTCCAAAAGCCTCTGTTTTTATTTATTTTACTTTTTTTTTTTTTTGTCAGCCCTGCCTCCTGTCTGCTGAGAGAGACCTCAGCATTCGTTTCCTGTTTGCTCTGGGTTTATCTGTGCTCATAGCTTGTATTCAGTAGTCCAAATTTGCTAATTAAAACTGCAATTGGAGTTTGGTTGACCTACCTTCCCTTGCTCCTAGTAGAGGCTGCTACTTTTTCCCTCAGGGAAGTATTCCAACTCAACCTGCATTGCCAGTGGGGGCAAGCCACCAGCCTCATCAGGGGCTTTACTCATAGTTCTATCCTGTGATCTCAGCTCTTCCAACCATTCCTGACTGGTGTACAATGTGTATCTGGTCACAGATGCCCCCAAACATTTGCTCTAGACTATCTACTAGTTGTTCCTGGCTATTAGTTGCTCTAGAGGACTAACTTAACTAAGTTCCACATCTCCCTAAACCACCATCTTGCCCCTTCTCTTCAGAGGAGTTTTTATCACTGATATCAACTTGGTATACTGTACACTCTTCATCAATTGCCATCTGTATATAAGGTCTTTTTTACCTCTCTTCTTACCTTTGTGTCCCTCTGCAAATAGCTAAAAAGCAGCATCCAATGAGAATGTGGGTGGTGCTTAGTAATCATAATTTAGCATGAGGTTGAAAACACTACCTGAAGCTAGGACACTTTTTTGAAGTTAAGATTTTTTTGAGCATTAACATAAATACAGAAAGTCTCACAAATAATAAGTGTACATCTTAATGAATTTTCATCAAGTAAACAAACCAACAAACTCAACCCAGCAGTCTTGTAGAAAAACAGGACCTTGTCAGAATCCCAATGGTCTCCTGATGTCCAACTCACACTCCATAGATGGCAAGTACCCTGATCAGTGATGGCTGTTTTTGAACCTTATGTAAACAGAATCATTTAATGTATTTGTCTGGAATCTTTTGATCAATGTTATGTTTGTGAAATTCATCTGTGTGTTGTGAATTACTGTAGCTCCTTTGCTTTCATTGCTATATAGTACTCCACTGATGAATATAACACAATTTATGTATCCATATTACTGTTCATCAATATGTGTGTTATTTTTTGTCCATATTATATGTAGTGCTTACACACAACTGTATATATTTTATGGGTTTTTTTTAGTTTTTATGAATATTTATTCATTTTCTTGCACATATCCTTTGGGGAACATGTCTTTGCATTTCTTAGGGAGATGAGTTAATGGTTCATACAGTATATGTATAATCATCTTTAGTCTACATTTTTAATTGGATAAAAATTTAATTTAATTGGCTGAATTTTTAATTGGCTAAAAATTTTCCAAAGTGGTTGTCTTAATTTACACTCCCACCAGCAGCATAGGAGGGTTCAGTGGCTTGCAGAGGTTGGATATTGTATGTAAACTAATCTTGAGCCTTAACTCTGCTTAGCTCCAATCATCTTCTTTCCTCCCAGCCGTAAGTGAGAAAAGTGCAAATGGGCAGATGTGCAGAAAGGAGGGGCACTTTAAAAGTCATTAAATTCCTAAAATTGTTTAAAATATATGTTATTTCTTTGCAAATTATTTGGCTGTTTATTAATTTGAACTAATTGATAAAATGGCAGATTAATGAATTATTCAAAATAGCCAAAGAGTTACATTAATTAATACTATTTATTTCTCCTCTTTGAGACATCATACACACACACCTTTATCTAGATCCTGATACTCACCAAGTAAATAAGAGTCATTTTTAGTGTTCTACTAAAAGCCCTCACAGGAGGAAAAAAAAAACAATACATATTCATAAACAAACAAAATTAGAAGTCAGTTTTCTGAAAAAGGAGCATTTGAAAAACACCATGATTTTAAGCTTTACAGAACATATCATTGTACTCAGTGTAGGAGGTGAAGACAAGAGGCAATTTATTCTGCAGCTGGTTTCGAAATAAGCACAGCAAGGAAAGATAAGGAGTGAAAGAGGGATAAATCTGCTGGTAGCTAACTTGATGGACAGACAGGCTGCCATTAACAATGCTGTTGCCTTTGTAAGTACAGAGTGATGTGGAGATACCCTGGCATTTATACTGTAGACATGGTCCTTAAAGATTTTACACCTCCAATTCCTTAGAATTATCAGCTATCTCCAGCCTGTCAGTCATCCAAGCAATCTTAGATTTTTAGCTTGCAGGCCAGGCAGATTATCGACAAAGCAACCCAGGGTGATATAACACACCCTGACAGACAACAGTGAGGGGATTGTGTTTACCACTTTCACTGCACCAATTCAGCTAAATTAATTCTTAACACTGAAGGTAAACTTTCTCTTGATAACCATTCACTCCCTACCAATGCTGTTCTGCTACAAAGCACCAGCTCAAGCAGTGGTGTAATAGAGCCCCAATGCAAGTAATTTAATCCAGTAGGGACTAATAGGAGCAAAGGAAGGTATCTGTCTCTACAGCAAGAAGGCTAATGAGGGCATCTGTAAATAAAAAACTCTGTGTTCAAATAGAGTTAAGGATTTGACTTAAGTATACGAAAGTAGATTTCTAAATTGGGTTTGCCAGTCTGTCCTTAATTCACCCTTGATTCTATAGAACTTGAGCACACACAACTCCTAGATTATGTTCCAAATCAAACAAGGAAAGGTAACAAAACAAGAAATGACAAAACAAACAGGCAAACAAAAAAGGTTAAGCAAATTTGATTCTAGACAGTGTTTTTTAAATCATAATTTTTCCCAAAGGCAGTTTTAACATTTGAGTAATAAGGTCTTAAAACATGGGCAAAGAGAGTTTGGAGGAGGACAAAAAACAATTTTTGAAAACAAAACAGTGACACACCCATAATTTTAGCAGTTGTTTCTGGCTAACATTTGGAGTTAATTTCTCAGGCTATGTTAATTTTTAAAATTATGTTACATATTAAATCACTTAGAGAACATAAATTCCATGTGTAATTGTTACATTGAAATTATTTCTCTAGTCTCATGGTTTGAATTTTTAAAGGTAATTTTAATAGCCATACTCTAAAACTCACATGATTTTCGTGTAACATTCTAATGTCATCATAATTATTTGAAAGTATTATGTCTTTCAAATGCTTTTGAAATATCTTGGGATGTGTATTTATTCATATAAGCATCTAAAATTCATAAAGACCTTGAATTTTGGATTTTTTTCAAAATTAGAAGTTAAGCATAACTTTTTTTATCTTCATTTTATTGAGATATGTTCACATACCACGCAGTCATACAAAACAAATCGTACTTTCGATTGTTCACAGCACCATTACACAGTTGTACATTCATCACCTAAATCAATCCCTGACACCTTCATTAGCACACACACAAAAATAAAAAGAATAATAATTAGAGTGAAAAAGAGCAATTGAAGTAAAAAAGAACACTGGGTACCTTTGTCTGTTTGTTTCCTTCCCCTATTTTTCTACTCATCCATCCATAAACTAGACAAAGTGGAGTGTGGTCCTTATGGCTTTCCCAATCCCATTGTCACCCCTCATAAGCCACATCTTTACACAACTGTCTTCGAGATTCATGGGTTCTGGGTTGTAGTTTGACAGTTTCAGGCATCCACCACCAGCCATCCCAATTCTTTAGAACCTAAAAAGGGTTGTCTAAAGTGTGCGTAAGAGTGCCCACCAGAGTGACCTCTCGGCTCCTTTTGGAATCTCTCTGCCACTGAAGCTTATTTCATTTCCTTTCACATCCCCCTTTTGGTCAAGAAGATGTTCTCCGTCCCACGATGCCAGGTCTGCATTCCTCCCCGGGAGTCATATTCCACGTTGCCAGGGAGATTCACTCCCCTGGGTGTCTGATCCCACGTAGGGGGGAGGGCAGTGATTTCACCTTTCAAGTTGGCTTAGCCAGAGAGAGAGGGCCACATCTGAGCAACAAAGAGGCATTCAGGAGGAGGCTCTTAGGCACAACCATAGGGAGGCCTAGCCTCTCCTTTGCAGCAACCGTCTTCCCAAGGGTAAAACCTATGGTAGAGGGCTCAACCCTTCAAACCACCAGTCCCCTATGTCTGCGGTCATGTTAGCAACCATGGAGGTGGGGTAGGCGAATACCCCTGCATTCTCCACAGGCTCCTCAAGGGGGCACTACATCTTTTTTTCCTTGTTTTTCTTTTTTTTTTTTTAACTTTCCCTTCTTTTTTAAATCAACTGTATGAAAAAAAAGTTAAAAAGAAACCAAACATACAATAAAAGAACATTTCAAAGAGACCATAACAAGGGAGTAAGAAAAAGACAACTAACCTAAGATAACTGCTTAACTTCCAACATGTCCCTACTTTACCCCAAGAAAGTTACCTAATATAGCAACATTTCTGTGAACTTGTTCCTACTATATCCATCAGAAATTAACAGACCATAGTCATTCCTGGGCATCCCCAGAATGTTAAATAGCTTATTTGTTCTTCTTGGATTATTGTTCCCCCTTCCTTAATTGCTCTCTATTGCTAGTTCCCCTACATTCTACATTATAAACCATTTGTTTTACATTTTTCAAAGTTCACATTAGTGGTAGCATATAATATTTCTCTTTTTGTGCCTGGCTTATTTCGCTCAGCATTATGTCTTCAAGGTTCATCCATGTTGTCATATGTTTCACGAGATCGTTCCTTCTTACTGCCGCGTAGTATTCCATCGTGTGTATATACCACATTTTATTTATCCACTCATCTGTTGAAGGACATTTGGGTTGTTTCCATCTCTTGGCAATTGTGAATAATGCTGCTATGAACATTGGCGTGCAGATATCTGTTCGTGTCACTGCTTTCCAATCTTCCGGGTATATACCGAGAAGTGCAATCGCTGGATCGAATGGTAACTCTATATCTAGTTTTCTAAGGAGCTGCCAGACTGACTTCCAGAGTGGCTGAACCATTATACAGTCCCACCAACAATGAATAAGAGTTCCAATTTCTCCACATCCCCTCCAGCATTTGTAGTTTCCTGTTTGTTTAATGGCAGCCATTCTAACCGGTGTTAGATGGTATCTCATTGTGGTCTTAATTTGCATCTCTCTAATAGCTAGTGAAGCTGAACATTTTTTCATGTGTTTCTTGGCCATTTGTATTTCCTCTTCAGAGAACTGTCTTTTCATATCTTTTGCCCATTTTATAATTGGGCTGTCTGTACTATTGTCAATGAGTTGTAGGATTTCTTTATATATGCAAGATATCAGTCTTTTGTAAGATACATGGTTTCCAAAAATTTTTTCCCATTGAGTTGGCTGCCTCTTTAACTTTTTGAGAAATTCCTTTGAGGTGCAGAAACTTCTAAGCTTGAGGAGTTCCCATTTATCTATTTTTTCTTTTGTTGCTTGTGCTTTGGGTGTAAAGTCTAGGAAGTGGCCGCCTAATACAAGGTCTTGAAGATGTTTTCCTACATTATCTTCCAGGAGTTTTATGGTACTTTCTTTTATATTGAGATCTTTGGTCCATTTTGAGTTAATTTTTGTGTAGGGGGTGAGGTAGGGGTCCTATTTCATTCTTTTGGATATGGATATCCAACTCTCCCAGCCCCATTTGTTGAAAAGACCATTATGACTCAGTTCAGTGACTTTGGGGGCCTTATCAAAGATCAGTCGGCCATAGATCTGAGGGTCTATCTCTGAATTCTCAATTCGATTCCATTGATCTATATGTCTATCTTTGTGCCAGTACCATGCTGTTTTGGCAACTGTGGCTTTATAATAAGCTTCAAAGTCAGGGAGTGTAAGTACTCCCACTTGGTTTTGCATTTTTAGAGTGTCTTTAGCAATTCGAGGCATCTTCCCTTTCCAAATAAATTTGATAACTAGCTTTTCCAAGTCTGCAAAGTAGGTTGTTGGAATTTTGATTGGGATTGCATTGAATCTGTAGATGAGTTTGGGTAGAATTGACATCTTAATGACATTTAGTCTTCCTGTCCATGAACATGGAATATTTTTCCATCTTTTAAGGTCCCCTTCTATTTCTTTCAGCAGAGTTATGTAGTTTTCTTTGTATAGGTCTTTTACATCTTTGGTTAAGTTTATGCCTAGGTACTTGATTTTTTTTAGTTGCTATTGAAAATGGTATCTTTTTCTTGAGTGTCTCTTCAGTTTGTTCATTTCTAGCATATAGAAACATTACTGACTTATGTGCATTAATCTTGTATCCCGCTACTTTGCTAAATTTGTTTATTAGCTCTAGTAGCTGTATCATCGATTTCTCAGGGTTTTCTAGATATAAGATCATATCATCTGCAAACAATGACAGTTTTACTTCTTCTTTTCCAATTTGGATGCCTTTTATTTCTTTGTCTTGCCGGATTGCCCTGGCTAGCACTTCCAGCACAATGTTGAATAACAGTGGTGACAGTGGGCATCCTTGTCTAGTTTCTGATCTTAGAGGGAAGGATTTCAGTCTCTCACCATTGAGTACTATGCTGGCTGTGGGTTTTTCATATATGCTCTTTATCATGTTGAGGAAGTTTCCTTCAATTCCTACCTTTTGAAGTGTTTTTATCAAGAACGGATGTTGGATTTTGTCAGATGCTTTTTCAGCATCTATTGAGATGATCAATTGATTTTTCCCTTTTGACTTGTTAATGTGTTGTAATACATTGATTGATTTTCTTATGTTGAACCATCCTTGCATGCCTGGAATAAACCCCACTTGGTCATGGTGTATGATTATTTTAATGTGTCTTTGGATTCGATTTGCAAGTATTTTGTTGAGGATTTTTGCATCTATATTCATTAGGGAGATTAGCCGGTAGTTTTCCTTTTTTGTAGCATCTTTGCCTGGTTTTGGTATTAGATTGATGTTAGCTTCATAAAATGAGTTAGGTACTGTTCCATTTTCTTCAATGTTTTGAAAGAGTTTGAGTAAGATTGGTGTCAGTTCTTTCTGGAAAGTTTGGTAGAATTCCCCTGTGAAGCCATCTGGCCCTGGGCATTTATTTGTGGGAAGATTTTTGATGACTGATTGGATCTCTTTGCTTGTGATGGGTTGGTTGAGGTCTTCTATTTCTTCTCTGGTCAGTCTAGGTTGTTCATATGTTTCCAGGAAATTGTCCATTTCCTCTACATTATCCAGTTTGTTGCCATACAGTTGTTCATAGTATCCTCTTATAATTTTTTTAATTTCTTCAGGATCTGCAGTTATGTCACCTTTTTCATTCATTATTTTGTTTATATGGGTCTTCTCTCTTTTTGATTTTGTCAGTCTAGCTAGGGGCTTGTCAATCTTGTTGATCTTCTCAAAGAACCAACTTTTGGTGATATTTATCCTCTCTATTGTTTTTTTGTTTTCTATGTCATTTATTTCTGCTTTAATCCTTGTTATTTCTTTTCTTGTACTTGGTTTAGGATTGGTTTGCTGTTCATTTTCTAGCTTCTTCAGTTGATCCATTAGTTCTTTGATTTTGGCTCTTTCTTCCTTTTTAATATAAGCATTTAGTGCTATAAATTTCCCCCTCAGAACTGCTTTTGCTGCATCCCATAGGTTTTGGTATGTTGTGTTCTCATTTTCATTCATCTCTATATATTTAGCAATTTCTCTTGCTATTTCTTCTTTAACCCACTGATTGTTTAGGAGTGTGTTGTTTAACCTCCAGGTATTTGTGAATTTTCTAAGTCTCTGATGGTTATTGACTTCTAATTGTATTCCATTGTGGTCAGAGAATGTACTTTGAATAATTTCAATCTTTTTAAATTTATTGAGGCTTGTTTTATGTCCCAGCATATGATCTATTCTGGAGAACGTTCCGTGAGCACTAGAAAAGTATGCGTATCCTGGTGATTTGGGATGTAATGTCCTGTATATGTCTGTTAAATCTAATTCATTTATCAGATTGTTTAGGTTTTCAATTTCCTTATTGGTCTTCTGTCTGGTTGATCTATCTATAGGAGAGAGTGATGTGTTGAAGTCTCCCACAATTATTGTGGAAACATCAATTGCTTCCTTTAGTTTTGCCAGTGTTTCTCTCATGTATTTTGTGGCACCTTGATTGGGTGCATAGACATTTACGATTGTTATTTCTTCTTGCTGAATTGCCCCTTTTATTAGTATGTAGTGGCCTTCTTTGTCTCTCAAAACATCCCTGTATTTAAAGTCTATTTTATCTGAGATTAATATTGCTACACCTGCTTTCTTTTGGCTGTAGTTTGCATGAAATATTTTTTTCCATCCTTTCACTTTCAGTTTCTTTGTGTCCCTGTGTCTAAGATGAGTCTCTTGTATGCAACATATTGATGGTTCATTTTTTTTGATCCATTCTGCGAATCTATATCTTTTAATGGGGGAGTTTAATCCATTTACATTCAACGTTATAACAGTGAAGGCATTTCTTGAATCAGCCATCTTATCCTTTGGTTTATGTTTGTCATATTTTTCCCCTCTCTCTATTAATATCCTTTAATGTACCCATACCAAATCTCTTTAGTATTGAACCTTTCTCCAAGTCTCTCTTTCCTTTCTTTGTTTCTCTGTCTCTAGGGCTCCCTTTAGTATCTCCAGTAGGGCAGGTCTCTTGTTAGCATATTCTCTCAGCATTTGTTTGTCTGTGAAAAATTTAAGCTCTCCCTCAAATTTGAAGGAGAGCTTTGCTGGAGAAAGTATTCTTGGCTGGAAATTTTTCTCACTCAGAATTTTAAATATGTCATGCCACTGCCTTCTCGCCTCCATGGTGGCTGCTGAGTAGTCACTACTCAGTCTTATGCTGTTTCCTTTGTATGTGGTGAATTGCTTTTCTCTTGCTGCTTTCAGAACTTGCTCCTTCTCTTCTGTGTTTGACAGTGTGATCAGAATATGTCTCAGAGTGGGTTTATTTGGATTTATTCTATTTGGAGTTCGCTGAGCATTTATGATTTGTGTATTTATGTTGTTTAGAAGATTTGGGAAGTTTTCCCCAACAATTTCTTTGAATACTGTTCCTAGACCTTTACCCTTTTCTTCCCCTTCTGGAACACCAATGAGTCTTATATTTGGACGTTTCATATTATCTATCATATCCCTGAGGTCCATTTCGAGTTTTTCAATTTTTTTCCCCATTCTTTCTTTCATGCTTTCATTTTCCATTCTGTCATCTTCCAGGTCACTGATTCGTTGTTCAGCTTCTTCTAGTCTTGTACTATGAGTGTCCAGAATCTTTTTAATTTGGTCAACAGTTTCTTTAATTTCTATAAGATCATCCATTTTTTTATTTAGTCTTGCAATGTCTTCTTTATGCTCTTCTAGGGTCTTCTTGATATCCTTTGTCTCCCGTACTATGGTCTCATTGTTCATCTTTAGTTCTTTGAGTAGCTCCTCTAGGTGCTGTGTCTCTTCTGATCTCTTGATTTGGGTGCTTGGGCTTGGGTTATCCATATCGTCTGGTTTTTTCATATGCTTTATAATTTTCTGTTGTTTTTGGCCTCGTGGCATTTGCTGAACTTGATAGGGTTCTTTTAGGATTTGTAGACCAATTGAAGTCCTTATCTCTAATTTATCAGATCTACAGCTTTGAGGAATACACTTTCTCTAACTAACCAGCAGGTGGCGTCCACGAGCCACCTGTTCTCCACAAGCCAGTTCTCCCCTGCTTAGCCTTTTTGGTGAGTGGGGGAGTGAGTCTTGTGAGGTCCAATTGGTGTACCAAGCTTGCGTGTGTAGTTGGTGTTGCCTGCCCTGTATATGGGGTGTGTTTCTGGGCAGTCAGGGAGGGGGGTGGCTCTAACAATCAAACCTCCCTGGTGATCCTAGAGTTTTAAAGCTGCTGCAATAGTCTAATCCTTCAGTTCAGTCCTGCCACAGTTTGTCTCTGCCACTGACCCACAAGTCCTTGGTATTGGCGTATAGCTCCTGAGACTTGCAAGTGGGCCCCTCTTCCAGGCTGTGCACCCCGGGTCCTCTGTTGAGGGATGACTGGGCTGTGCCACAGGTGAGTGCTGTCCCCCCAGGGCAGTTCTGGTCTGCTGGGCTGTGTAGCGAGGCTCCCAGTCTGCTGAAATGATGGCTGAATGGGGCTTTGTGAATTCACACTGCTCCACCTTCCCAACTCTGGGACAATCAGCTGAGGTTGCAGGGAAGGCTAATGTCCACGCCCAGTTTTGTGGTGTGTGCCTGTTATTTGAAGCGCTTCCGTCACACTGGGTTGTCTGGGGCAGCTCTGGGCTATGGGGCTGGCGATGGGCAGGGGTGTTTCCTGTCCACCAGGATGATGGCTGTGAGCGGACACCCCCCTTTTCTTGGGAAGTTGTGGTGTTTATTGAATTTTCTCAGCCACTGGATTATTGTCTTTTGTCTCAGAGCTCTCTTAGTTCTGCTCTTATCTTGACCTGCCCAAATTGCAAGTCTTTGAAGCTTTCTGTATTGGGCTTCTTAGAGTCATTGTTTTAGAAAAAGAAAAAAGGATTAAAAAAAGGGCCCTCCTCAGAGATCTAATGGGCTATTGAAATGCTAAGAGACAAAGCAATTAGGGCCATTAAGGAAAGGTCCACAGGACAGAGAGATCAGCTTTTCTTTGGGATTTGCATATGAGCCTCAGGGCCTGAGCTCTGCCCTTCCCCTTTCTATGTTCACCAGAACTCCAAAAATCCTCCGCTTTTATTTTGGAGTTTTTCGTGTTGTTTTTTTCTATGCCTGTCTCCTCTCTGCTGGGCTGGCTGCTCTCAGATTCTCTGGTGTCTGGTCTCAGTCTATCTATGCTTGGAGTTTGGATCAGTAGAATGAGTTTCCGATAAGGGCTGCCACTGCAGTTCTCCGTTCTCCTTCCCAGAGCTGACAGCCCCTCCTCCCACGGGACTGAGCCTGGCAGGGAGGGGTGCGGGTCCCCTGGCCACAAAAACTTACAGATTTCGCTGATCTCAGCAGTTCCACATTTTCATGAGTGTTGTATGAAGTATGCCCAAAGTCAGATTGCTCTGTGGTGTCCAGTCCACGCAGTTCCTGGCTTTCTACCTACTTTCCTGGAGGAGTAACTAAAACATACAGCTCACCAGTCCACCATCTTGCCCCGCCTCCAAGCATAACTTTTAAAAATGGAGAATTTTCATAAAATATATTCACACATTTGGTTAAAAACTCATTTTTATGTACAATCCTGATAAAATGCATAATTTTACAGTCAGCTAAAAATTAAACTAATTAAAAATATGAAAATCAAAGATACCAGGCAACTTACTAAAATTTCATCACTTAGGTCCTTTTCTTCTTTGCGTTTTTGGTTACATTTAGGGTTTTTGTTTTTTTTGTTTGTTTTTAGAATCTGATTTCATCTTCAATAAACCTAATTTGCAAAAACACCCCACATATTGAATAACTTTCAACACTCTGAACTTGTTACTCTTCTTCATAAGTGCCAAGTTCATTGCCACTTCAAGGCATTTATTTCTGCTGCTGCTATCCGTAGATCTTTGCAAGACTAAACTCTATAGGAATGAATTGAAATGTCACCTTCTCCAAGATATCATTATTAATAATGTAATTAAAATTACTTTCCTGATAAATCCTCTATTCCTGACCTTTCTTTTCTTCATGGAACATATCACTATCCAAAATTATACCAATTATCAATCTATTTACTTATTTGTTACATATTTCCCCCATTAGAATATATTTTCCATGTTGACTGTGTCTTGATCTCATTGTCACTGTAATGTACACAGCACTGAGTATCAGAAAACCTCTGTTGAAAGTATGAAAGATTGATTATGGTAATGCCAGTGAATATATACAGAAGATAAAAGGTAAAAATATTGGGATTGTGTTTTTGATACGATTCTAAAGATTGAGTAGAAGCAAGAGAGGGAAACATCAATATCACTATGTATTTTCCATCATGGTCACGTATGTAAGACAGTATGTAAAACTTGCCAAGGGAGAAAATGATAAATTAACATTTGGACATATTGTGTTGAACCATCAAAGAGGCATCTATATAAAGATTCCTAAACAGAAAGGGGTTAGAACAGTGGTCCTCAAACAAGGCTATTTTGATCCCCAAAATGAACATTTGGCAATGTCTGGAGATATTTTTGGAGTCATTGTTTCACAACTGAGGGCTACTACCAGCTTCTAGGTTGTTAGGCCAGAGATACTGCTAAAAATACATAAGACGGCTCTTCATGAGAAAGAGTTTTCCAGCCCCAAATATTGAGAAAATTCTGGGTTAGAAATTCAGATAGAAATTCTAAGCCTTCTATCTGGAGATGGTTGGTGAAAGGAAGCTGGATGAGCTATCCTAAAGAATGACTGCAGAAGCATAATACACTGACTGTCTGTCAGGCATAGTTCCATGCACTTCATATATATTAACCGATTTAATCCACAATCAACCATATGAGATAGAGGCCATTGGTATCACCATTTTACATGTAAAGGCATTAAATCTTATAAAAGTGAAGTAACTTTCTCAAGATCACAGAGCTAGCAAATAGTTGAGCTGGGATTCAAAACCAGGTAATGGACTCTAGAATCCAACTCTAAACCACTATACAGTAGCAAAGCAGGAAAGCAGAAATAAAAAGACTGGTTATAGCTCAGAATATGCATAAAAATTGAAGAAGCCAAAATGTATTTCTAAGAGATGATAACCCATGGTGTCAGATGCTGATGAGAGCAAAGATTATAGCATTGGAATTGGTAGCTTGTTAATTGGTGACTTTGTGAAGAGCACTTTCAGTCAACAGCAGATAGTGATATCCTCTCAGGATATAAGGGTACGTGTACAGTTCTGAACACAATGAGTTGGGCAGTAGTTAGAGGAAGTGTCAGGATTCAGGGAAAGATGGTTTTGAGCTGGGGAATCTCAGTCTTGAGAGTGGAGACTATGATCAAGTGCTAGTATAGAGGTTATGGAATAAAATTTGGCCTTTGAGAGGGCAGAAAGCTTGGAATGACCCCAATGTGGAATATAATAATAGTTGATAAGAAATACATTTCTAAAGTGTGGGTGGACCGACAAATGACCAGATAAAATTAAAAAGTTTGTAAAAATTCCAAGCATCAGCTTTCCTCCTTTTTTGTAGAAAGATATAATTGATAGTAGGTACTAACTGAAACTAAGCTTGGCATGGTTATAACAAAATGTAATCCAGAAGAAAATCTCAGTTGGGTCAAACTGCATTGTTTTTAATGATTGGCTGTGGAATATGTGGGAAGATGGTCCAAGAGAGTTGGCTGGATAAGGCCAAGGTCCTAGGGCCCATGATGAGAAAGTAGAGTAAGATTAGGCTGGGCTGAGACATCAGGAATGGACTGTAGCTCGGAAAATTCAACTTTCATAATTTTTTTAACAAAAATGATAGTTCACTATGAAAGGTTTTGATGTTATATAAAAATCATGAGCACCATTAAAATAATAACAAACATTTATCTATGAAATCTATGGATAAGAGAACAATTTACTATTTTGATTTAGCTTCCTGTTACTTAAAATGTTGTCCTCAGACAAGCAGCATTCTCATCACCTGGGATGGGCAGCACTTGGTAGAAATGCAGAATCTTCAGGCCCCACCACAGAGCTACTGAATAAAAATCTGCTTTTAACAAGACCCCTAGGTGATTTATATGCCTATTAAAATTTGATAGACACTTATCTAGATTACTGATTTTTCATACTGTTTTCTTTCTTAAACCATGGATACTTCTGAAATAAAATAATATGTGAAACTATAGTTGTCAAGTTGAATTGGGAATGGAGGAGTAGCTAATGCCCAGTCTTTTCAGTGATCTGCACGGTCCTCCCATAAGCTCTTAGTGTTTTGCAGAAACAAATTTTTCAAACCACTGACCTAGGATGTTTTCATGATCCTTAGTTAGGGACTCACATATTGCAATCTAACAGGGACACCGTACTTGCTGTGTTGTCTTGGCCAGGCTATGTAGAATGCTGTGTTTCCCTGCTCACCCTTGACATCCAGACAGTTTATAATTGATTTGCTGTCAATAAAAATCTCAGTTCCTTTTTCCTAATATTATAGAGCTTTTCTTTAGACTTTAGAGGTATGTGTAAGTTTTTTGTTTTGATTTGTTTTAAACTAAACTCTACACTTTACTTGCATTCCACCACTTATCCATTTATGTCCTCTTTATGTTCCAGAAAACAACATTGCATTTAGTCTTTGTGTCTCCTCTGGTCTGAGACAGAGTATCAGTCCTTCCTTGATTTTCATGGCCTTGCCAGTCTTGAGGAGTATTGGCTACATATCCTTTAGAATGCCACCCAATCTGCATTTGTCTAGTATTTTTCTCAGGATCAGGGATTATAATTTTTTGGAAAGATTGCCATAGAGGTGAAGTGCTCTTCTCATCACATCCTGTCAGGGAGGGTCATGATCGCTGTGATGTTAGACTTCATCACGTGGTTAGGGTCTTGTTTGCGTAGCTTCTCCTCTGTGAAGTTGCTATTTCTCTTTTCCCCAATCCTCTTCTTTGGAAGTGAGTCACTATGTTTAGCATGCCATCAGCAACACTACCCAGAAGGTGCACTATCTGACTTGTAAGCTTTTCTTCAGTTTCTCAGAAATAGTCCTGCAATAGGTAGTTAACGCCATATTTGATAGGTGACCTTTTGAATGCAGGGACTACGTCTTAATCTCTCCATCCTCAGTATTAAGCAAAATGCCTGGAATACAGTAAGAATTTCATAAATGGCTGCATTTTACATGATTTTCCTGTAAAATAACAGTGTCATACAGCACATGGCCTTCAGTCTCCAAATGATTTGTTCTCCTCAAGTAGTAAATTAAAAAGGTTCTTTGTGTGCCAGAAATGTTTAGAGTCCATACTGAAAACATTGACCAAATGACTCCATGAAGTTCTCAAAACTTGTCCAAGTTACCCTATTTACTAGATTCTATAGTTTGGTATTTACTGGTTTATAAACTCTACAACATAGGAAAATTGATTTAACAATGTGTTGCTATAGCAACTAAAAATCTAAAGAATATATCAACTAATTTAGTATCAATAAATATGGAATATTGATATTAATTTCTTAAGAATAATCTAATTTTATACCCAAAATCTCTAACTGTATAAAAATCTATGTAATTACTTTTTTGACTGCCAGTGATTCAAACAACTTAAGTATGTTAGCTAATTTAATTTACAAAATAACTCAAAGGTTACTGAAACATTTTAATGCTGGTAGATTTTGGAGTTCTAACTTGCATTTTCCCCACATTGACTATATTTTGAAAAAAATCATAATGCATATGCATATATAAACATATATGTACCTATAGTAATAATATAAACAATGTTAAATTTTTGTCCATTTATATGAAATAAGCTAATTTATACTCACATATGTATATAGACCTTGGTACAAATAAAAATGAAATACATGATGCCTATCTTTGTTATATAGTAGTGTGGAGGAAATATCTCTATGTAGCACAGGGTTAATCTAGGGGAAAGTTTTCTATTATTTCTGACCTCTGGATAATTTCCTTGTATGATCAGGAACAATGAAAAATGCTACACATCATTTTAAAGCAATATATTCTTGAATCAATCACCAATGCTCACAGAAAAGGAAACTGGCTGTATTGTAACAATGATAATTTGTATGTTTAATTATTTATAAGGATACTGCTTTCGAGTTTCTAAAATCTTTCCATAAAAAAGTCTCAATCTAAATCTCTGTGATATGCAATAATGCTGCTTCATCTTTGCTGCCAGCCGTGCTGTGACACATAAACCCTTTCATTAGCACACGCCTTCACTTCAGGGGATTGCTCTAACAAAGGGATCCAGAACATCATAATGACTTTTAGTCAAGAGACGACTGTGGTAAAACAATAAATACCCCATCTTATTAAGATACATCAATGCTGCAGTACTGAGCTGTTTTATATTTGGTTTCCCTACAACAAATTCCAGTTCAGGCAGAAACCCAGGGATGCACTCCAGAGAAACACATAATGAGGTCAGATGGAAAATCTTGTCTTGTTTTGGATATGAATTCAATCCATCCTTTCTTTCATAGGAGACAACATTCACAGAAGGAACTGCTGCTGACATGTTTTAACTTCACTGACACTGAAAATCTTTTCTCCTCAGTTGGTGATTTTAGTCTCCACCTGAAAAAAAAAATTCAATGCAGGGTAAACCCATCTCTTGCTGTATTCATTATACAACAGTCTTTTAATAATTGTGTCTGCTAATTTTTGGCTTATAAAATATGAATAATGTAAATCAATGTTAGCTGAGACTGTATTTTGTGTGTATCTTTGAAGCCTAGAGTCTTATAAATTGGGCAGGAGAAACAGAAGATATAATAACAGGAAGAGGATGAAGAAAATATAATAATGGTTTTATATTTCGAAACCAGAACTGTGGCATTTAGTTGATGCAAAGATGTTCTTTACTTTAAAACCAACCCCTAGATCTATTTTTTTGTGGTTGTAAAGTCAGAACAATGTGTTAAGAGCTAGTTCACCAATAAATCTCTCATGTAACAGTTAGAAAAAGAAATCACTTAGCATAATTTGAATTAAAATTGTTTGTTAATATCCTAATTAGTTGTTTTCTAAAATTGTGCATTAATTGCAATTTGTGCCTAATAAAGAAAACCAGAGTAAACTGGATGCAGTAATTGAGTTGCCCATAGGAAACAGAGGAGACACCTGATGGTCTTTGTTAGAAATAGCAGAGCACAATAAAAAAGAAGCTGTAAAGTATTTAAAATACTAATGTTTCATTGAATGTATAGTCTATTTCTCAACAGAGAACTGTCTATGAAGCTTTGGTCATCTAAAAAAGTTCCTAATCATAGTGTTCCCCTATGGTATTCTTACTTCCTTTAGCTTTGTGTGTCTTTCATTCTTCATGAGGAAATGTTCACAGGGTTGGAATAAAAAGAACGTAAGTTTGGAAAATCAGTATGGTTCCTACATTCAGCCTGAGTTCAGCCTTCAGGATGCTTCAATTTTAGTCTCCTGCCAGGTGTCAAGTTTCTGCTTTCTTGCAAATTTTGGTTCCTCTCTGTAAAACAAGAGGGTAAATCTATGCTTTTTAAAGTTCATTCTAGAATTAGAACTCATTATTCATTTTAAAAGGGCCTTGGTTCTGATGACAGTTGTTCTTTTAGTGAATGGAAAACTAATCTAGAAATCAATTTTCCTGGACTTTATTCTTCATGTGTAAATATTGACGATGAATACTGGTGAGTTACTTAATCTCTCTGCATCTTCTGAGGACAAGTACCAGACCTATTTCTATGGGGAAACTTACTATATCCTGAACAATGTGCCTTATGTTCCATAAAGAGGGCTGCAAATCAATACATGTTACTATCAAATCTTTTTGTCATTCTGATTGTAACTTCGAATATGTCAGTTTTATCTAAAACCCATAGACAATGTATCAGACCAAATGATTTAGTTCTAATACTTGAGATTATTTTAAGATTTTGAATCTGTCACCCTTCAAAGAGAACCCGAGTCTAGAGTTGGCATGAATTTTTAGCCACAATTTTGTGGGACTGAATGGAAAAGTCAAGTGATATTTGGTAAAAACAAAAACAAAAATAAAGCAAAACAAAAAAGCAAATTATGGCTATATCGCCAATACCTTCCTCCTAATAAAGTACCAGATGTGAAAATTACCAGCACATGGTTTGGGATTCAGCAGGTTCCCAGTAAATTTTGAACAGATTTATACATGTCAAACACAATAGATCCAATAATATTAAATAGAAAAGTTCAATTAGGTAGAAAAGAGTAAGTAGAGCACACCCACATTGAGAAGAATTGAAATACACAATTGGATGAGCTTATGTTGACTAAACTGCAGAACATATTGAATATAGGAATTGGCATTTAACTGAGTAAGTTCTGAAATTTGAATTTTATGTTTTCAAAAATGGAAAGTCATTGAAAGTTTTTGAGTATGAGCTGATGTGATTTATGAATTAAAGATACAAAGTAAACATGATTATAGACTGCATGGAGTCTACATAGAGGAAATAGTGAAACAATTTCACATTATCTTCAGTAAACTTGACAGCTGATTTGAAATCTTGTAATGACTTACCAGTTTTGTTGTCTAGAAAATGAAAAAAAAGAAAGAAAAGAGAAAAGAAAATCTACAGAATTTTCCTTGTTGATAAGGTGCTAATGAAATTTCGGTATCTTTCAAAAATGATTTTCTATATATATGCTTGTATATATGTATATTTGTATGAATAATAGGTTAAATAAATTATATTCTCTTATAGTCTCACATGCATTCATATAATTCTAGTAACTTGGTATGTTTTTTCCCTTTTATTAAATTCTTGTCTAAGGTACTTTCTTACATTCATTCTAATGTGGAAAAAGAGAATCCTGAAAGCAGCAACAGAAAAGGAATCCATCACATACAAAGGAAACTTGATAAGACTGTGAACAGATTTCTCAGCAGAAACCATGGAGGCAAGAAGGAAGTGGTATGATATATTGAAAATACTGAAAGAGGAAAACCACCAACCAAGAATCCTATATCTGGCAAAACTGTCGTTCAAGTATGAGGGAGAGATTAAAATATTCTCTGACAAACAGAAAATGAGAGAGTTTGTGAACAAGACACTGACTCTACAGGTAACACTAAAGAAGGCACTACAGACAGAAAGGAAAAGACAGGAGTGAGAGATTTGGAACACAGTTTTGGGAGATAGTAGTGCAGCAATGTAAATACACTGCATAAAGATGACTGTGAGTATGGTTGAAAGAGGAAGGTTAGGAGCATGTGGGACACCAGAAAGAAAGAGGAAAGATAAAGACTGGGACTGTATAACTCAGTGAAATCTAGGGTGCTCAACGATTGTGATAAAAGGTACAAATATGTTTTTACATGAGGTAGAACAAACGAAGGCCAACATTACAAGGTGTTAAAAATAGGGTGGGATTTGGGGGAAAATACAATCAATGCAAACTAGAGACTATAATTAACAGAAACATTGTATTATGCTTCCTTTAATATAACAAAAGCAATATACCAAAGCTAAATGCATATGGAGGAGGGGGGATAGGGAAAGGGTATGGGACTCCTGACATTGGTGGTGATGTCTGACTCAGCGCTTTATTGTACTTTAGTTTAATGCTATCTTTCCTTTTGTCACTTCATAGCTGTCGTCTTTTATTTTTCCTCTCTCTTTCTTTTTTTTCTTTTGTCTCTCTACCTTCTTTGACTCTTCCTCCTTCTTTGTGGAAGAAATGGAGATGTCCTTATATAGATAGTGGTGAAGGTGGTGAATACATAAATATGTGGCTATACAGGGAACCATTGATTGTTTAGTTAGGGTGGAATATATGGTGTGTGAACAAAACTGTCTTAAAAAATGGGTTGATGAATAAAACTTGAGGGCACTATATTGAGTGAAATAAGACAGACACATAAGGACAAATATTGCAGGGTCTCACTGATATGAACTAGTTATAATATATAAACTCATTGACATGAAATATAAGTTACTAAGAGATAGAATGGGGCTAAAGAGTGGGGAGCAGTTGCTTATTATGAGCAGAATGTTCAACTAGGTTGAACTTAAATGTTTGGAAGAGGACAGAGGTGATGGTAGCATGTTGTGAGAAGACTAACAGTGCTGAATGGTGTGTGAAGATGGTGGAAAGGGTAAGCACAGAGTCATGTATGTCACCAGGAGGAAAGTTGGAGGTTAAAAGACAGGTATGTATAAAACAGTGAATCTTGTGGTGGACAATGTCTGTGATTAACTGTACAAATATTAGATATCTCTCTCATGAACTAGAAGAAATGTATGACACTAGAACTAGAAGTTAATAATAGAGGGGTACATAGGAAAAATATATACCTATTGCAAACTATATACGACAGTTAGTAGTATTTTAACATTTTTAACATTCTTTCATCAACAGTATCAAATTAACTATACCAATACTATGAATCAACAATGGGGGGGTGGTGTTTAGGGGTATGGGAGGATTTGAGTTTCCTTTTTGTGTCTTTACTTCTTTTCTGTAGTAATGAAAATGTTCTAAAAATTGAAAAAAATTTAATTGTGGTGATGGATGTACAGCTGTATGATGGTACCATGGGCAATTGATTGCACACTTTGGATCTTTGGATAATTGTATGGGTTGTGAACAATCTCAAAAATAAAAAAAAAAAAAAACTTACATAAGTGGTTCACATACTTTTGTGATGTCTTTTTTTCCTCTCACTTATTATAATGGAGAGAATCTCTTTCTGTTAGTATATGCAGAGCTAGTTAATTCATTTTACTTGCAGTGTAGAATTCTGTTGAAAGAATAAATATAAAATAATCACATTCCCTATTGGTGGATATTTGGTTATTTTCAGTTAATTTTTCAAAAATATACTAAATATAATATACTTGTCTGTTTCTTTTTGAATTTGTGGAAGAGTTTCTCTAGAATACATTCTTAGAATTGTTTGTCTTAGGTATGTACATCTTCAATATTATCAATATTTCAGACTTTCTCACCAAAATAAGTTTCAATTTACATCTCCATGAGCAGTATTTAATATTATCATTTCTTAAAGCCATATCGACTTTGCTGCTACCTGACATTAATATTTACTCCTCTGGATGGATATGGATGTTATCTGATTATATTGGGATTGTTTTCTATTGCATGGCCAGTTTTCATTTTATCTGTCTTTAAAAATAATGTGTATTCTTTAATTGTTAGATCCAGTTTTCATCTTTATCAATTAGATCAAATTTTAAATGGGGATGCTCACGTCTTTTATATTTCTTTCTATTTATTGGTCTCATTGATGCCTCCAATTCTTATACAGAGCATATCATTGCATGTAAATCAAAATTTCCTTGCAATTCAACTTTTTTTGCCTTAGCTATTTTTGAGCTTTTGTTTAAAAATAACTAGCTAAGCTATCAATCAACAGCAAGGGTAAAATAAAGACAATTTCAGAAAAATTAAGACTGAGGCTGTTTCTCACACCCACTAGATTACTGAAAGACAGACTTATAAAAAGAGATAGAATCCAAAAGAGAAGAGTGGGCTGCAGGATGCAATGGTAAGCAAACAGCAAAACACAGCTGCTAAACCCATTAACAATTCCCAAATCCAAATAATCATTGATTGTACTATAACCATAATGATAATAATGAATAAATGGGGGGAGGTAGTTTAACAAAAAGGGTAGTTAAACAAAGTAGGTAGAAATACAAATACTATACAACAGTAACCAGAATATTGGGCTTGGGATGGTTAGTGCTAATGTATTTTATTTATTGTATTTATATCATTCAGGATTGATATAAAGATACAGATTAACTTTTAAATTTTTGAAATAAAAAATAATAAAAAATAAAAAAGAAGGTAAAACTTTCCTCTATGGAATAGAAGACAGGTATTAAAAAAATATAGATAAAGCTAGTTGAAGGGCAAAGGAGTACAAAAAAGGCAGAAACAAACAAATATAAATAAATACATATATTGGCAGATAAAATATATTTTTAGAAATACATTTCAATAAATCAGCTGTTACAGTAAATGCAAAAAGATTATCCTGGTTTAAAAGTAGAAATTCTCTAATAAAATATAAAATAAATAATATACAGCTGTTGCATTAGTTTTCTATTGTTGCTATAATAAATCACTACACATTTAATGCCTTAAAATAACATAAATTAATTATCTTACAGTTCTGCACATCCTAAATCCAACTTGGTCTCTCTGGGCTAAAATCCAGGTGTCAGCAGGGCTATGTTCTTTTTCTTGAACTTCTAACTTCTTGAAGTTTCCCACTTTCCTTGGTTCATGATCCCCTTCTTCTATATTGAAAGCCAGCCATGGTAGGTTGAGTCCTTCTCATTGTGCATCTCTCTGACCCTTCTTCTGTTGCTATATCTTTCTCTGACCCCAGATGGGAAAGGTTCTCTGCTTTTAAGTTCTCATATGATTAGCTTTAGCCCACCCCAATAAACTAGAATAATCTCCCCATCTCAATATCTGTGACCTTAATTACATCTGCAAAGTTCCCTCTGCCATGGAAGGTAACAAATTCACAGGTTCTGGGGATTAGGGTGCAGACACCTTTAGGGGCCCATTGTTTGGCCTTCCCTATCCTTATACTGCATACAAAAGTAACTATATTATCATGACAGAAAACTTGAAAGTAAAGGAATGAAAAACATATAGCAGCCCAATTCTGAACAAAATCATATTGGTGTTGTTATAATAATATTAGGTGAAATATACTTTAAAACTTAAAACCTTATTAAGGATAAACAAATATATTTCCCCATTTCATTGAGGATAAAGTTTAAGCAGAGATCTCAGTTTCATCTGCTCACCTGTCTCATGAGGACCAAGGCCTTATTTCCTGTTTATGTATGAGTATCAAAATTCAAACCCCAAGTCACTAGTGTCCCTGTTCAGGCCCTTGTGCTTTTATTTATTGTATTTCTTATCAAATAAAGCACTATAAAAATAATAGTACTACTTGGGCTACAAACTCAGCCAAAGGCACAACTTCCTTTTTGTAGTTTATGTTCTGTTTCTAAAATATTTGTGTGTTATTTGCACACTAATCTCAAATTCCCTCAGTGTGGAGACTAGAGAATGCCGATTGTAAATGGGACCAGAGCTGTCCAGGAAGGTAATAACATGGGATTTATATCCAAAAACCAGTGTTAATTTAGAAAAATGATCTCATGAATACTAGTTAATTTCTCTGGGAGCACATCATTTTTTTGAAATTCATAATGCAAAATAAGTAATTATAATTAACAAAATATGTTAAACGGAGAGATGCTAATATTGATAATATATAATAATACATGGGTGATATACCACCTATTATTGGAATATATGCGTTACCTATTATAATGATTTACAATATGGCATCTAGAGTCAGACAACTAGTGTTTTTATCTGGACTCTTCCCCTAAGTAGCAGTGCAACCTTAGGTAAGTTACTTAATCTCTCTCTGCCTCAATTTTCATACCTAGAAAATGGAGTTAATAATAGACCCTATTTCACAGGGTTGTTACAACAATTAAGTATACTACTATATGCAAAGCAGAAAGTACTATGTAAATGAATAAATTTCATCAAAATGGCAGTCAAACCACAAGTCTTTTAAGGATAGTTCTTACTGTAACATAATTATAAATATATTATCTATATATGTATATGAGATAAGACTTGTCCTCAAAATGGTAAAGATATATTAATAAGACTAGAAATAGTCAGTTGCTATGCCTCATGGCACTGGGTACCTCAGAATCTGGAAATGCAGAGGTTAGTTTGGGCTTTAGTATTTTATAAGGAGAACGACTAAACAGTATATAGGGTTAGAGCAGTGCAAAAAAGAGGGCTATATGACTATGATAGATCCATGGCACATTCCTTTGCTTTTTTAATGTTTCTCAGGTGCTATAACTGTACATACAAAAAGTAGAAAAGAGGGTTAAGGTGGCACCAGGATCTATTAAGGAAGCCACTTGCACTTAATGTTATATCTGAGACATGTTTTGTTGTAGGCAGCAATATATCTTTCAGGCTACAAGGAGAAAATTAACCCTTTTACATTTAGCATGTACTTATAGGACAAGTACCCAGTATGGAAGAATTTGATGGGTCATATAATAGTGATAGAACTCACAAGGTTATGTTAAAGCTGAAGAAGGATAATGGAATGGCTAGAAGGGACTTTTCAGGGACACATCACAGGACTATTTGAAACAGTATAACAGCAACATCAAGAGCTTAGAAATGACGATTCAGATATACATCAATGGTATTCAGTGACTTCATCAAAGAGCCATGAACTCTATAGCATAAAATAAACAGTTAGTGGCTGTCAGAAATCCTACTGCTAGCTACATCTTCATATCAAATGAACATTTCCATGTATACCTAAATGAATTATTAAAATTCTATATATTTTTAAATGAAACAAATACTAATTGTCTTGAATTTCTCAATGATTAATTCCTCAGATTGATTCTCATTGATTAATATATTTACTCCTGAAATCCTCAGAGATATGCATTATTATTAACCTCCTAACTGAGAAAGAACTCCCTAACCTTAAGATGTAGTTGCTTGCAATATAATGAAGGAGGAGGGAGGAAAGGGCAGCCTTTAGTAACACCATCCATGTGCATACTGATGTGCCTATAGTAGGTGCAACTCTGTTGGATGGCAGCCTGACAGGTTGAACCAGGACTCTTATCTCTGGTTCACTCTTCCTGGGCTTGCAATGCAGGCAGAAACAGCTTGTGGGCAGCTAAGGCAGTGTAAGGAAGTTGAGTCAAAACAGACTATGGAAAAGGATTACCTTCTTTAAGAAATACAATACAGCACCCAGGAGGAGGGAAATTTTATTTCATAGGGAGTAGAGGGAACTTTGGAATTCCTGTGTATGGGGTAACTCCTAAGGCCAGGAGCAAACAAAAGCCTAGGAGAAGACATAGGCTCAGAAAAGACAGAGAGGATCCTTGAAATTCACTTTTGCCTTAGGATGCTCTTGATAGGAGGGTGAAACTCTGAAGAAGAGCATCAACCAATACAGAGCCAATTAACAAAGACTGTGAAAAGTTTATTTTGTACTTTTTGTTTATTTGTTTGTTTCTTAGGTCCTGACATTCAAGGAAAGATTTGTCATATTACTAACTGTCCACAAACATAATGGACTAAATCCCAGAGTTAAGACTTCAACATATTAAAATGGCATAGTGTGCAACAAAAGATTACAAGACAAACAAAGAAATAGGAAATGATGGCCCATCCAAAGGAACAAGACTAAAGTAAAGAAACCATCATTAAAAAGACTAGACTTTGAAATACTGGGCAAATATTTTCAAAAAATTGTCATCAATATGCTCAAGGTGATCAAAAATAAAAACACACATGGAGAAAAAATAAAGGACATCAGGAAAGCAATGAATGAACAGTATGAGAATCTCAATAAAGAGAGAAATTTTAAAAGGAAACAAACTGAAAAACTGGAGTTGAAAACCATGATAACTTTCAACATCAGTTTGGAGCAGGCGGAAGAAAGTGACAGTGAAGAAAAGACAGTTGAAATGATTTAGGCTGAGGAGCAGGAAAAAAAGGAGTGAAAAAGTTAAACCGAGCCTAAGAGACCTGTGACACCATCAATTGTATGAACATACACATTATGGGAGCCCCTGAAGGAGAAGAAAGAGAGAAACGAGCAGAAAGAATTTTCAAGGAAATCATGTCAGAAAACTTCCCAAATTTAATGAAAGTAATAAATATGCACATTCAAGTATCCAAAGAAGCCCTGAACAAGATAAACTCAAAGAGAAGCATGACCAGACACTTTTTAGTCAAAATGGCTAATGGGAAGGACAAGGAGAGAGTTCTGAAAGGTACAAAAGAAAAGCAACATGCTTTGTACAAGGGAGTCTCCATAAGATTAAATGTGAATTTCTCATTAGAGACAATAGAGGCAAGAAAGCAATAAGATAAAATATTTGAAGTGCTGAGAGAAAATAATTGCCAACCAAGAATTTAATTCCAGTGAGATAATATCTCAGAATTGAGGGAGAAATGAATGCATTACCAGATAAACAAAACCCAAGGGACTTCAAATCACTAGACATGACTTGAAAGAAATGCTAAAAGGAGTTCTTCAGACTGAAAGGAAACAACTTTAGTTAATGGGTTGAAGTGGTATGAAGATATAAAGACCTGTAGCAAACTTAATCATCTGGGTAGTTATGTATGTGAGTATTATTGTAATAAATTATTGGGTATGTATCCCTACTTTTACTCTTTACAGGTTCTAAAATGAAAATCCATAAAAAATAATTAGAAATCTATGATTTGGGACATACAATGAATAAATATATAATTTGTAACAAATATAACAAAAAGGTTGGGAGATGGCTGGGTATAGGAACAGTGAGTGTAAATTCTATTGAAGTTAATTTGATAACAAGTCAAATGTTATTGTTACATATATAGAATGTTAATTTAAGCCACAAAGAATCTATATGAAAATTATATTCAGAAAGAAGTGAGAAATTTCAAAGAATGTTATGGGCTACAGTACCACAGTTTCAGCCACATCCCCATTGTGAAACATAACATACACACAGAAAGGTGACAGCTTCCAAAGTACAATTCAACAAGCAGCCACAGGACAATTTTTATATAGGAATTTCCCTGTATAACACTTGTAAATCATACTATGAGAATTATCACCTTTCTGCATCTATGTTACATTTTACAATAAGAAAATAACTGAAATTGTGGAACTGTAACACATAACGTTCTTTGAAATTGGCTCTATAGCTACTTGTTAAGTTGTACATTGAAAGTTATCTCCTTTCTATATACATGTTATATTTCACAATAAGGAAATAACCGAAACTATGCAACTGTAACCCATAACATTCTTTGAGATTTGCTAACTACTTGTTAAATCACACTTTGAAAGTTATCACTTATATATATATATATGTTATATTACACAATAAGAAATGAAAAAAGGAAAGAAATGAGAAGGGACCCCAAATTGTACAATATGAAAAATCAAATAAATATGAAAGTAGGCATTAATGGAGGAATTGAGGCCCACAATAGATATGAGACTTACAGAGACCAAACAGCAAAATAGCAGAATAAAGCACTGCATGATCAGTAGTTACTTAAAGTGTAACTCTCCAGTAAAGTGGAAGTTATTGGCAGAATAGATAAGAAAGATTAACTCAATTATATGCTGTTTATGAGAGACTCACCTTAAATTCAAAGATACAAGTAAAGAGATCAGGTCAACAAGGAGACCAAAGCCATAAATATATATGCACTGAATGGCACAACTCAAAAATGTGTGGAGAAATTATTGACAGATTTGAAGGGAGAATTAGATGGTTCTACATTAATAGTAGGAGGCTTCAATACCCATTTTCAATAATAGATAGACTGCACAGAAGATCAATAAGAAATAGAAGATTTGAACAATACTATAAACCACGTAGGCTTAACAGGCATGTAGAGAACACTTCACCCAGAAACAGCAGAATATGCATTCTTCTCAGGCACACATGGGTCATTTTCCGGGTTGATCATATGTTATCCCAGGAATATATATCCTCACTGATGAATTTTGCCAAGCATTCCAAGAAGATTTAAACCAATCCTGCTCAAACTCTTCCAAAAAATTGAAGGGGCACTCCTTGACTCATTCTATGAGGCCAATATCATCCTAATACTAAAGCCAGATAAAAATGTTACAGAAAAAGAAAATTACAGTTCACTATCCCTTATGAATATAAATGCAAAAATATTCAATCCAACAAAGCATTAAAGAATTATACTCCTTGATCAGCTGGGATTTATTCCAGGTACAAAAGCATGGTTTAACATGAGAAAATCCATGAATATAATACACCACATTTATGGAATGAAAGAAAATACCACATGATCATCTCAATTAATGCAGAAAAGGCATTTGACAAAGCTAGCACACATTCTTGATAAAAACACAAAAAGCTAGGAAGGGAAGGAAATTATGTCAGCATGATAAAGGGCATATATGAAAAACACACAAATAACATCATACTCAATGGTGAAAGACTGACAGCTTTTCCTCTAAGATCAAGAACAAGACTGGATGCACATTTTCACAATTACTATTCAACATTTTTTTGTGACATTCTATCCAGAGCAGTTAAGTAATAAAAGGAAATGAGAGATACTGAAATTGGAAAAGAAGAAGCAATCTTTCCCTATTTGTAGATGACATGATCCTATATGTAGGAAATCCTGAAAAATCCACAAAAAATCCACAAAAAAAGCTAGTAGACCAAATAAATGTATTCAGGAAATTTCAAGATCAACCTGACATAATAGTGTTTCTATACACTACTAATGAACAATCAGAAACACAAAGAAATAAAATATTTCCATTTAACATAGCAATTAAAAAAAAAACAAATATCTAGGAATTATTTAACCATGGATCAAAAGGAAAAGTTCTCGGAAAACTATGAAACATTGCCAAAAGGAATCATTGACCACCTAAATGAATGGAATGACTTTCCTTGCTCATGAATTGGAAGACTATATGTTATGATAATGTCAGTTCTACCCAAAGCAATTTACAGATTCAATACAATCCCAATCCAAATTCCAACAATCTTTTTTGTAGAAATGAAGGAGCCAATCATTACATACACACGGAAGGGTAAGGGGCACCAAATAGCAAAAACCATTTTGAAAAAGAACATAGCTGGAGGACTCACACTTCCTGAGTTTAGAACTTATTACAAAACTGCAGTAAGCAAAACTGCATGCTACTGGCACAAGGACAGATATGGAGAAAAATGGAATCAAATTGAGGGCTCATAAATATACTCTCATATCTATGGCCAATTGATTTTTTGGAAAGGGTGTCAAGTGAACTCAATGGGGGAGAATACTCTCTTCAAAAAATAGTGCAAGCCTGAAACTCAGAGCTAGAACTCAACAGATATGAATGTCAGTATTAGCACATATAACAACTATTAAAAAAGCTGAAAAAGGGTCCAGACTTCAACTAGAGATATGAATGAAGCAGATGGGCTTAGGATTAGGGCAAATTGGGCCAAAGGTAAAGGACAATACTGACTGCATTTTAAAACTTCAAATTCCATGTGAGATCAAGGAGGGATGATTAGTTGGTGCAAGATCTATCTATATTTCCTAAACAATTTAACTCATACAGTTTGTTCAAATACCATAATTAAATGGAACTTTTAATAGGAAGTGAGATCTGGTAGGTTTGCATAGGTTAGTGTGAAATAGAGACACATCCCAAAGTAATTTGGACAGAGAATGAAAATGTATATGCAGGGCCCCCATAAGGAGCTGGGGGAAAATGCAGAGGTGTTGGGCTTCCTCACCTGGATTGTTGCTGATGTTCTCACAAAAATTGTGGACTGGCGGTTTGATGTGCTGAGCCCTCTATCTTGGGACTTGCCCTTATGAAGCTCATTACTGAAAGGAGAGGCTAAACTTACTTATAATTGTGCCTAAGAGACTCCTCCTGGGTACCTCTCTGTTGCTCAGATGTGGCCCTGTCTCTCTAGCTAAGCCAGCCTGGCAGGTGAACTCATTGCCCTATCCTCTACAAGGGATCTGACACCCAGGGGTGTAAATCTCCCTGGCAGCATGGGATATGACTCCCAGGGATGAATCTGAACCTGACATTGTGGTATTGAGAACATCTTGACCAAAAGTGGGATGTGAAATGAAACAAAATAAATTTCCAGTGGCTGAGAGATTCCAAATGGAGTTGAGAGGTCACTCTGGTGGGCATACTTATGCACTATATAGATAACCCTTCTTAGGTTTTAATGCTTTGGAATAGCTATAAGTAAATACCTGAATCTGTCAAACTGCAACCCAGTAACCTTGATTCTTGCAGACTATTGTATAGCAATGTAGCTTACAAGGGGTGACAGTGTGATTGTGAAAACCTTGTGGATCACATTCCCTTTATACAGTGTATGGATGGATGAGTAGAATAATGGGCACAGAAAAGCTAAATTAAAAATAGGGTGGGGGGTGATTTGGGTGTTCTTTTTTACTTTTATTTTTTATTCTTATTTTCACTTTTTCTGGTACAAGGAAAATGTTCAGAAAATAGATTGGGGTGATGAATGCACAAGTATGTGATGACACTGTGAACAATTGTACGCTTTGGATGATTTATGGTATGTGAATATAGCTCAATAAAATTGAATTTTAAAAAGTGATGCAAAGAATACTAGACATCTATATGCAAAAAATGGAGGTGGACAACTACCTCAAACCATACACAAAAATGAACTCCAAATGTTTCAGTGGATGGAGTATTGTGGGAAGAAGGCACAGTAGCAAACTCAGGAATCAGTCTGTCCACCAGAACAGCTATTAAACAAGCAGGAATGTCTGAATCAAATATTTTGAAACTCTAGAGTCCAGTAGAATTACTGTACAGTATCTAGCAAAGAGCAGGAGGAAGAGGCTGGTAAATTATATTAAATACCAGTAAATTGCTCTCTCCATGTGGCACTTACCAGCACCAATTCCCTACTCTTGTAGCAAGCTCCCATGGGTACTGGCCCATGATGTAACTTGTTGCTGCCAGCAAGGGAAATAAAAATGCACTATCCCAAAATCCAGGGTTGGCATGGGCCAATCATTGATCATTCCTTTTGATTAGTGACTTTGGATCCCTGGGAGCCAAGCACTGAGGGCAGCCATTGTTCCAACCTACTCTGAAGTGGAGGAGAATTAAAGATGGTATGCTTCCTCAGAGCTGCAGAGGACAGGTGAATGGCTGCATTAACAGGCAAGGTGAAGAAAGTGTTGCTTTGGAAGAAGGTCCTGGTGTCCTTCCTTGCCCTTCCCTTATAGCTTCCCCAGAGTGGTTTGAAGCCTGACAGCACTCTTCAGGCCAGGAAAGACTGACTTGGGAAAAGCCTCTCTGGGTGGGCCCCCTCTCCCATAATTTGCCCTCCAGGCAAATGCAGCTTTAGACAATGAACTCAGTGTAAGAAACAATTGAGACAGTAAACTTAGGGCAAAGGCTTACCAGCTTTCAGTAAAGCAGTAAAACATTCAGGAGAGGGAGAAGCTCTGTCTCCTGGAAGGTAGACAGGGCCCTGTATCTCTTATAAAGAGGGGAACTCCTAAGCCACTAGCAAGCACAAGCTCAGGACAAGACACAGGCCCAGAAAAGACAGGGAGGACCCTGTACTTTGCATTTGTCTTGGGGGTCCTTCCAGATTGGAGGGCTGATATTCAAGAAAATCTCTGTCATATCACCAGCTGGTTACAAACTCAAGAAATCAATATCTCAGGGAATAAATCCCAGTGCTAACATTTTAAAATATTAAAATATACAGTTTGCAACAAAAGATTACAAGTCAAACAAATAAACAGGAAATTATGGCCCATCCAAAGGAAGAAGATAAAAATCCAGAAAACATCAGTGAAGACCAGACTGTAGACATAGTGGACAAATATATAAAAACAAAATGATTTCAGCATGCTCAAGGAGATGAAAGAAAATGCAGAGAAAAAGAACTAAAGGATATCAGGAAAACAATGAACAAACAATGTGAGAATCTCAATAATGGAACCAAGTGCAACTCCTGGAATTGAAGCCCACAATAACCAAAATGAAAAATACCCAGGAGGTTTCAAGAGCAGAGTGGAGCTGGCAAAAGAAAGAATCAGTGAATTTGAAGACAGGACAATTGCAATGAGTCAGGCTGAGGAGCACAAAGACAGAAAGAATTATAAAAAGTGAAAATAGCCTAAGAGACCTCTGGAACAACATCAAACATACCAATATACTCATTATGAGAGTCTCAGAAAAGGAAGAAAGAAAGAAAGTGGCAGAAGGAATATTCAAGGAAATTATAAGAGAAACTCCCCAAATTTGCCAAAAGATGTGAATATGCCCATCTAAAAAGCACAGAGAACACCAAACAGGATAAACTGGAAGAAAAAATAAGCCCTGTCACATATTGATCAAACTCCCAAATGTAAAGGACAAGGGGAGAGTTATGAAAGCTATAAGAGAAAAGCAACATGTTATGTACAAGGGAGTACCAATTTGCTTAAGTGCTGATTTCTCTGAAGAAACCATAGCAGCAAGGAAGGCAATGGTTTGAAGTACTTAAACTGCTGAAAGAAAACAATTGTCACCCAAGAATTTTATATCCAGCAAGAGTTTCTTTCAAAAATGAGGGAGAGATTAAGACATTCCCAGATAAACAAAAGCTGAGAGAATTCCTCACCACTACACCTGCCCTACAAACAATGCTAAAGGGAGTTCTTCAAATTGAAAGAAATAAAACCCTAGTCAGTGGTTCACAGTGCCATAAATAAATAAAGGCACACAGTGATGGTAATCATGTGGATAATTATAAATGCCAGTACTATATTACTTTATTTTTTTAGAGGGGTATGTAACTTCACTTCTTACTTCCTCTTGGTGCTTAAATGCAAATTCATAAAAAGTAATGATAAATTTATGGTTTGGGACATACAACATACAAAGATATAATTTCTAAAAAGGACAAAAAAAATGGTGGAGGGCTGATAGGGTATAAGAAAATTGGATGTATATGCTATTGAAGCCAATAGTAATTTAGTACCGAATCAAATATGATTGTTACATACTTAGGATGTTAAATTGTAACCCCATGGTAACCTCAAGAAAATATATGAAAAAAATATCCATTTAGAAATGAGAAGTAATTAAATATGGTACAATGCAAAAAAAATCAAATAAATATGAACATAGGCATTAGTGGAATTATTAAAGGACAAAAAATACATGAGACTTATGAAGACTAAACAGCAGAATAGCAGAAAAACGTCCTGCATTATCAATGTAAGTTGTTGGGATTTTTATGGGTATTGCATTGAATCTATAAATCAGTTTAGTTATAATTGACATCTTAATTTTATTTAGTCTTCCAATCCATGAACATGGTATGTTCTTCCATTTTTATAGGTCCTGTTCAATTTCTTTTAGCAGTTTCTTGTAGTTTCCTTTGTATAAGTCTTTTCTGGCCTTCATTAAGTTTATTCCTAAATACTTGATTCATTTGGTTACTATTATGAGTGGAATTTTTTTTTTTATTGCTTCCTCTTGTTGAACATTACTTGTGTATAAGAACACTACAGATTTGTATGTGTTGCTCTTGTAGCCTGCAACTTTGCTGTATTCATTGATTAGCTCTAATAGCTTTCTGCAAACAGTGAAAGTTACTTCTTCCTCTCCAATTTGGATGACTTTTATTTCTTTTTCTTGCCTAATTGCTCTAGCTGGAACTTCCAGCACAATGTTGAATAACAATGGTGACAGTGGGCATCCCAGTCTTTTTCCTGATCTTAGAGGGAAAGCTTTCAATCTCTCCCCATTGAGTATGATGCTAGCTGTGGTTTTTTCATATATTGCCATTATCATATTGAGAAAATTCCCTTCTATTCCTAGCCTCTGAAATGTTTTCATCAAGAAAGGACATTGAATTTTGTCAATGCCTTTTCTGCATCAATCGAGATGATCATGTGGTTCTTCTGCTTTGATTCATTGATATGGTGTATTACATTAATCAATTTTCTTGTGTTGAACCAGCCTTGCATACCTGGAATAAACCCCACTTGGTCGTGGTGCATAATTCATTTAAAGTGCTGCTGGATTCAATTTGCAAGTCTTTTGTTGAGGATTTTTGCATCTATATTCATGAAAGAGATTGGTATACAGTTTTCTTTTTTTTTTTTTTGTAGTATCTTTGATTTTGATATTAGGGTAATGTTGGCTTCATAGAAGTTGGGTAGCTTTCCCTCCTCTTCAATTTTTTTGAAGAGTTTGAGTAGGATTGGTATTAATTCTTTCTTGATGCTTGTTAGAATTCACATATGAAGCCATCTGGCCCTGGGCTTCTCCTTTTTGGGAGGTTTTTGATGACTGACTCAATCTCTTTACTTGTGATTGGTTTGTTGAGGTTGTCTATTTCTGCTTAGGTCAAATGTTATGCTTTTCTAGAAAGTTGCCCATTTCATGTAGGTTGTCTAGTTTATTAGCATATAGTTGTTCATAATATCTTCTCATTATCTGCCTTATTTCTGCAGGGTCAGTAGTTATGTTTCCTTTCACATTGACTGCATTTATTTGCAATCTCTCTCTCTCTCTCTCTCTCTCTCTCTCTCTCACCTAGCTAGGGGTTCATCAATTTTGTTGATTTTATTAAAGAACCAGCTTCTGGTTTTGTTTATTCTATTGTTTTCCTGTTCTCAGTTTCATTTATTTTTGCTCTAATATTCATTATTTCTTTCCTTCTCTTTGCTTTGGGGTGGGTTTGCTGTTCTTTCTATAGAACCTCCAGTTGGACAGTTAATTCCTCAATTTTTGCTTTCTGTTCTCTTTTAATATAGGCATTTAGGGCAAAAAATTTCCACCTCAGCACTGCCTTTGCTACATCCCATAGGTTTTGATATATTGTGTTTCCATTGTCATTTGCCTTGCGGTATTTATTAATTTCGCTTGTAATTTCTTTCTTTACCCACTGATTTTCTAAGAATGCATTGTTTAGTCTCCGTATATTTGTGAATTGTACAATGTTCTGCCTGTTATTTGTTTCCAACTTCATTTTGTTATGATCTGAGAAAGTGTTTTTTATAATATCAATATTTTTAAATTTTGTTGAGACTTGCTTTGTGACCCAACATTTGATCTATCCTAGAGAATGTTCCATGAGCACTTGAGAAAAATATGTATCCTGCTATTGTGGGGTGTAGTGTCTAGTCCAGTTCATTTATCATACAATTCAACATCCCCATTTCCTTACTGATCTTCTGTCTAGATGTTCTGTCCACTGGTAAGAGCAGTGTATTGCAGTCTTCAATTATTATTGTGGAGTTATCTACTTCTCCTTTCTGTGTTCTCAGTGTTTGCCTCCTGAATTTTGGGGCACTCTGACTTGGTGCATAAATACTTATGATTGTTATGTTTTCTTGATAAATTGACCCTTTTATTAACATATAGTGTCCTTGTCTCTTTTAATTATTTTACTTTTGAAGTCTATTTTGTCTGATATTAATATAGCTACTCCCAATTTTTTCTGGTTGATGTTTACATGAAATATCTTTTTCCAACTTTTCACTTTCAGCCTATTTTTGTCCTTGTGTCTAAAGTGAGTTTTTTGTAGACAGCATATAGATATATCCTGCTTTTCAATCCATTCTGCCAGTCTGTGTCTTTTTATTGGGGAGTTTAATCCATTAACATTTAATGTTATTACTGTAAGGGCAGTACTTTCTTCTACTGTTTTGTCTTTTGGATTTTATATGTCATTTCTTCTTTTTTCCTCTCTCTCTTTTTACCGTTCCTGATAATCTTCATTTCTACACTCTTCTCCAAATGTCTTTCTCCTGTCTTTTCCTATCAGCCTGTAGTACTGCCTTTGGTATTTCTTTTAGTGCTGGTCTCTTATTCACAAACTCTCTCAGTTTCTGTTTATCTGAAAATATTTTAATTTCTCCTTCATTTTTGAAGGACAGTTTTGCCAGAGATATAATTCTTGTTTGGCAGTTCTTCTGTTTCAGTATCTTAAACATATCATATCATTTGTCTTTGACATTGGAGGATCTGATCAGTAAGTGTCTTGGAGTAGATCTACTGGGGTCTATTCTGTTTGGAGTGTGATGTACTTCTTTTTTTTTATTTATTAAATTCAGTTTTATTGAAATACATTCACACACCATACAATCATCCATGATATACAATCCACTGCCCACAATATAACATAGTTATGTGTTCATCACCACAATCTATCTCTGAACATTTTCCTTACATCAGAAAGAACTAGAACAAAAAATAAAAGTGAAAAAAGAACACTCAAATCATCCCCCCATCTCACCCCATTTGTCCTTTAGTTTTTATCCCCATTTTTCTACTCATCCATACACTAGATAAAGGGGGTGTGATCCACAAGGTCTTCACAATCACACTGTCACTCCCTGTAATCTACATTATTATATAATTGTCTTCAGGAGTCCAGACTGCTGGGTTGGAGTTTGGTAGGTTCCGGTATTTACTTCTAGCTATTCCAATACATTAAAACCTAAGAGGTGTTATCTATATAGTGCATAAGAATGTCCACCAGAGTGACCTCTCGACTCCATTTGAAATCTCTCAGCCACTGAAACTATTTTGTCTCATTTTGCATCCCCTTTTGGTCAAGAAGATACTCTCAGTCCCACGATGCCGGGTCCACATTCATCCCCGGGAGTCATATTCTGCATTGCCAGGGAGATTTACACTCCTGGGAGTTGGGTCCCACGTAGGGGGGAGGGCAGCGAGATCACCTATCGAGATGGCTCAGTTAGAGAGAGAGAGGGCCACATCTGAGCAACAAAGAGGTACTCAGGGGGAGGCTCTTAGGTACCATTACATGGAAGTTTAGACTCTCCTTTGTGGTAATGAGCTTCATAAGGGCAAGTCCCATGCTCGAGGGCTCAGCACATGAAACCACCAGTCCCAATGTTTGTGACAACATCAACACCAGTCCAGGTGAGGATGTCCAACACATCCGCACCTTCCCCCAGATCCTCAGGGCTGGGGAGGGGGAGGCTGTAAATATATTTTTTATTATCTGCCCAAATTACTCTGGGATGTGTCACTATTTCACTCCAGCCTATACTAACCTACTGTATCTCACTTCCTATTCAAAGTTCCATGCAATTTGGTGTTTGAACAAATCGACTGTAGAGTTGTACCATTTAGAAAATTTAGATCCTGTATCAAATAGATATCTATTCCCTTGGTCTCATATGGAAGTTGAAGTTTTAAAACACAATCAGTTTCAACCTTTACCCTTTGGCCTGGCTTGCCCTGGTCTTAACCAGACCTGCTTCATTCATAGCACTAATTGAAGTCTGGGCTCTTTTTCAGCTTTTTTTTTTTTTTTTTTGACAGTGGCTGTATTTACTAATACTGACATTCATATCTGCCGAGCTCTAGCTCTGAGTTTCAGGTGTCTCAGAGATATGCATTGTTCCAGAGACCAATGAGGTTATACGCTAGGGGACCAGCATCTCAAAGTTTAGAGATAGGCATTACAATTCAGGGATAGAGTTAACTGCTGCAAGAGCTTACAATCTAGGGACTATTACAATTATTGTGTCCACTTTAGGCTATGTTCTAAGATTCAATTCTGAGTTTACACATTGTAGTTAGTCCATATTGGTGAGGCATCATCCCTCTCACCATGTTTTCTCCAACACTTTTACTCCTATATATATATATATTTTCCTACAATTTTATAGAGTTATATTCTCATACCATACATTTATCCACAGTGTACAATCAGTTGTTCATGGTATCATCATAAAGTTGTAGATTTATCACCACAATCAGCACTTGAACATACTGATTACTACAAGAAAAAGTGTTTTTTTTTAGCAATAAGAAAAAAATGATAAAAAGAAAAATAACATGTCATACAATACAATATACTACTAAGGACAGCAAATAACACCGCTACCAAGAATCCCGTATTCCTCCCCTATATCCCCCTCTCATATTCATTTAGTATTGGCATATTGCCTTTGTTACATTTAATGGAGGTATATTACAATGTTATTGTTGACCATAGACTCCAGTTTGCTTTGATTATGTTTTTTCCTGAATACCATCCCTTTTCAACTTTCTACATGGTTGACATTCATTTGCTCTCCCACATGCAAAAACATTTTTATATTTGTATATTTAGTAACAGTCATTGGCCACTCCAGTTTTTGCCACATTATACAGTCACAGTCTTTATCACCTATCTTTACCTCTGGTGTCATACATTCTCCTATCTGACCTCTTTCAGCTTTACTCACAGACATCTTTGTTCAGTGTACTTACAATACCATGCTACCATCACACAGTATTATGCTGTCTATTTCTGGATCTATGCAATCAATCCTAAACATTCTGTAGTCCTTCAGCATCAAATGGCTGATCTCTGCCCTCTTTCTATCTCTTGGTTGCCTGTGTTGTCATCTTTTAACTCCCAAAGTTTGTTCATTAATGTCTGTTCATATTAGTGAGACCATACAGAATCTGTCCTTCTGTTTCTGGCTAACTTCACTCAACATAATGTCCTCAAGGTTCATCCACATTATTGCATGATCCATGTTCTTGTTCTGTCTTACAGCTGCATAATATTCCATCATGTGTATATACCACAGTTTGTTTATCCACTCATCCTTTGATGGACATTTGGGCTGTTTCCATCTCTTGGCAATTGTGAATAATGCTGCAATAAACATCGGTTTACAAATGTCTGTTTGTGTCTTAAGTTTCAGTTCCTCTGAGTATATACCTAGCAATGGAGTAGCTGGGTCATATGGGAAATCTATATTTAGCTTCCTGAGGAAACTCCATACTGTCTTCCAGAGTGGTTGCACCATTCTACATTCCCACCAACAATGAATAAGTGTGCCTCTTTCTCCACATCCTCTCCAGCACTTGTCATTTTCTGTTTTTTGGATAATGGCCATTCTGGTAGGTGTGAGATGATATCTCATTGTGGTTTTGATTTGCATTTCCTTAATAGCCAGTGAAGTTGAGCATTTTTTCATATGCTTTTGAGCCATTTGTATTTCCTCTTCAGAAAAATGTCTGTTCATGTCTTTTTGTGCTGTACTTCTTGAATATGTAATTTTTTGTCTTTCATAAAAGTTGGGAAATTTTAGTGATTATTTCTTCTATTATTCTTTTTTACCCCCCTCCACCTCCCCTCTCCCTGGGACACCCATAAAATGCACATCTGTGCACCTCATACCGTCACCCAGCTTCCCAAGACCCCATCCCACATCCCTCCACTCCTCTCACCATCTGCTCCTCTGTACGTACGAATTCAAATTTCTGGTCCTCCAATCCGCTGATTCCCTCCTCTGCCTATAGAAATCTACTGTTGTATTTCTCCACTTTCCTCTCTATCTCCTCCACTATGCCCCTCATTCTGGCAAATCCTGCCATTTGTTCCTTCAAATTCATGAATTCTTCCTCATGGTTATCCAGTGCCCTCCCTATATCCCTCATCTCTTTTGCTACATCCTCCCCCAGCTCACTGACCCAACCTAGGAAACTTGTTTGAACATCTTTAATTAGTTCTTCCTTCAGTTCATTGAATTTATTTAGCATTAGTTGTCTCAACTCCTGCATCTTGGTTGAACTATCAGTTTGCTCCTTTGGCTGTTCCACACCCCTGTGTCTCCCAGTATGGCTTGCCATCCTGAGCTGTCCAGGCATCTGACTTCTTGATTAGTTTATCCTGGAGCTCATTTTCTCTCTTTTACTTAGGTTTTCTTGTTGGTTGGCTTTGTTCTCTAACCTCTGATGTTTAGTTCAGCTTATTCTAGGCCTCTAACTTATGTTGTATTTAGTTGATCAGGGTTTTTTACCTCTTGTTTTTCTCTTTCTTGCCCTGCCTCTATGTAGCCTTTTTGTAGTGTTTTAATACACTAGCAATGAACAACTGGAAGTAGAAATCAATAAAACATTTACATTTACAATAGCAACTAAAGGAATAAAATATCTAGGAGTAAATCCAACTACAAATGTATAGGCTTTATATAGAAAACTACAAAGTATTGCCAAAAGAAATCAAAGAACTAAATAAACAGAAAGACTATGCATTCATGAGTTGGAAGATGAAATATTGTTAAGATGACAATTCAACCCAAAACCATTCACAGATTCAGCACAATCCCAATCAAATTTCCAACAACCTATTGCAGAAATGGAAAAGGCAATCATTAAACTAACATGGAAGTGTAAGGGTCCCTGAATAGCCAGAGCCATCTTGAAAAAGGATAATGACATTGGAGGACTCACACTTCCCAATCTTAAAACTTATTACAAAACCACAGTAATAAAAACAGCATGATACTGGCACAAGGACACACATGTAGACCAATGGAACAGATTCAAGAGGTCAGAAATCAACCCTTACATTTATGGCCAACTGATTTTTTCTTTTTGATCTTTATATCTTACTTCTTTTATTTGAAACAGGGTGAAACAGAAGGTTCAGTCATGAGACGATCCTTTGAAAAACAACAAAAGTGCCCAGTGCAGTGGGTACAAGGTTTTGTTTCCTCATTTAATTAACCTTAATTATTTTGGAAGAAAGACTCCAATTTTGTACTACTTGAGCTTTATTTTGCATAGACACTTCATTAGTTATTAATCTAATTCTGAATGGAGCTTTCATTTGGGACCAATTTGTCATGGCAATAAATAATTAGTCATTTAAGAAAAGCCAATTTTTTACTTGACTTAATGTACTCTTATATTTATGAAACTGTGTATACTTTCTTGAATTTCAGCTTACTAAAATAGGATAGCTTCTATTTAGCAGTATAATCGTTTGTTTTCCTGACAAAATATTCAAACCTTTTGTTACATTCATGTTCCAAAATTGCTTACAACCTTAAGTTCCTCACTGTTTTGTTCACGATGTAAGTAAGCAAGTTTGATTACAGGCAGAGATAGTTTTACTGTAATATTAATACATGATTTAGAGTTCAAGATCAAATACTAGAAGTTGATAATCCTTTAAATGTGCCTTATGAAAAGCAGTGCCTTATTTTCAGTGGCAACAAAACAAAACAAAACAAAACCAACAGCAGGACCTTTTGGCTTAGAAGTAGAAAATTATTAGTCTATTAATGAAAAGTTAACTGAGTAATCAACAACCTAAGAAATGAAACCAATTCTAATCTGCTGTCTGGTAACTAAGACATTTCTTTGTGTGTATAAACAAGCAAACATACATACCACAACAGTCAAATACAATGATTTTGAAATAATTAGGAAAGGTCAACTGACACTTTAGCAAATATCAGTTTACAGGAAGACTATTACAATTGCTTTAAACAAATACTTTTTTTTTCCTGTTCACTGAGAAGCTAGGAAAAAAACTGGGTATAACTGAAATATTTTAAATAAAATTATTATGAAAATTCTAAATTTCTAAGAAATAACTGTGTCTTCTAGATTAGCATCAGCAAACCAGAAAACCAGCTGGGCTGCTTTGGTAACACAGCTATGTTCTTTCATTTACAATTGTCTATGCCTCTACAATGGCCGAGTCAAGCAGTTATGACAGAACAGGTATGGCCCACAAAGCATAAATTTTTTTCTATCTAGCCTTTTATGGAAAATGTTTGCTGACCTTTGTTCTAGATGCTTGCCGGATAAAAATGGTCTTAAGCATAGAGCTTATGGAGAACAAGTTTCAATAGTCATCTAAAATGGAATCAAATGAGATACTATATAGTAAATACATAAATGTTCACTTAGAATATAACTCATAAGATAAAATCAGCAGAAGATTCTTTTAAAAACAAGTATTTAATATTTTAAAGAACTCAGTTTTACAGGAAAAACATTTAAACAATATATACTTATTTTTGTCATTTAATTGGTCATTTAACAAAGCTGACAAAAATACAGAAAGCAGTTCTAAGAAACTAAATGGAAAACATAACATTGGAAATTTTCTTCAGCTTTCCACTTTAATGGCCAAAGATACCACACAGACTTGTGCAATGTCATCATGTTCATATGTTCTCTTTAAGAACATGTCTGTCAGTTTTAAGCTGGAAACACTCTGCACTTTCTTATTTTACAGGTAATATGAAAAGATTCTTCTACGTTTACTATAGCAGGGATTGCCTCCAAAGACAACCTAACATCTCCATAACCTGGAGCCATTCTTTGAAGTTGGCTGGTCCATAAACTTCCCCTTTCACCTACATTTGTTTTCCATACTATATCCAATTTTCAAATTACAGCTACTCCCTTAATGATGCCTGCCTTTTCTGCAAACTTCTTCTTGGGCTTTAGGCAGTATAAGTACTGGCATGTATCCATTGGCTACAAATAGGGTCTTGACCCAAATGTAGATACACATTCTCCAGCTTAGTTGACATAATTTAGTTCTCCTAAATTGTACATTATAGATGGCTCCAATGAAACCTTCTCCATAAACATGGGTAATGCTGTAATATTCTAAATCTGGGTTATGAGAAATACTTCATCAGTCACAGAACTAAGGTCACTCTCTACGTTGTAAAATTTGGTTTTCACATCCAATGTTTGAGAACCTGAAATTTGAAGAATTTTCTAAAATACATTTTTTTCTCCACTCTGAGTTGTATAGCTCACCGCATGCACCAAGATGTGTGTTTCAATTTCCTCTACTTCATGATGTATGATGTCATCAACACAACAACTGGTTTCAGTTCAGCTACTGCAGCATTGAAGACTAAAAGAATTAAATGCTGAGAACTTGCCTGAAGATGCACCTTATTTATAATTTTGTTGACCTGTTGCTTTCTGTCTCCCCTACCAGAAATGTAGGGTCAATGCAGGCAGGAACCTCTTGTCTTCTTTTGCTCACCACTCTAGCACAGTGCTTTTACCAATACATCCTTTATGACTTGGTTTCTATCATTATGATGCTGATATAACGGGGAAGGTTCTCTTCCAAAAATATGTTCCCAAAATTCTGTGGTAAAGTCAACATTTCTCCCAACATAAAAATTTCTGCACCATTTACAGTTGAAGGATCATCTCTCTTGAGTTAGTGTAAAAGAGATTTCCAGGTAAGTCTTTCTCTTCACAGGTCACTGGAATATTGGTGAATAAAGTAATCTCAGTCAATTGAATCATTTTCAGCACCAGCAGGTGCTCCTGTTTGGGGGGATTCACTCCCATCTTGATCAGCACTAGAGACCCACTTCCTACAGGGGTTGAGGAGGTTCAACCTGGCCCAGAAGAAAAGAGGATAGTGCACATTGGGGAAGTCCTATCATCAAACAGTTCCAACAACTTGTCTACCAGCGGGGCCTTAAGTTCTCCTTCTACGACATCCATTAAGGACCCAACAGCTTCTTTATCAAAGCCATTCCTTGTCTCCTAGATATATATACATACAATACTTCTCCATGTTCCAGCTACATTCTCACAACCCAACTGATTTTTGACAAGGGATCAAAGACCACTCAATTAGGAAAAAAACAGTCCTTTTAACAAATGGTGCTGGGAAAATTGGATCACCCTATGCAAAAGAATTAAGGTGAACCCTTACCTCATACTACATACAAAAATCTATTCAAAATGGATCAAAGATCTAAATATGAGAGCAAGAAAAATAAAATTCTTTGAAGAAAACATGGGGAAGCATCTTATGAACCTTGTATTAGGCAATGGTTTCTTAGACTTTAACCCCAAAGCACAAACCACAAAAGAATAGATAAATGGGATCTCATTAAAGTTAGAAACTTTTGTGCCTCAAAGGACTTTATCATGAAAGTAAAAAAAAAAAAAAAAAACTTGCATATTGGGAGAAAAAATTTGGAAACCACATATCTGATAAGGGTTTAATATTCAGAAAACAGAAATAAATCCTTCAACTCAACAAAAAAAGACAACCTACTTAATACATAGGCAAAGACTTGAATAGACATTTCTCCAAAGAATATATACACATGGCCAATCATGTGAAATGATGCTAAAGACCATTAGCCGCTGAAATAAAGCAAATCAAAACCATGAAATACCTTTTCACACCCACTAGAAAGGCTATTGTTAAAAAATTGAAAATTTCAAGTGTTGGAGAGGATATGGAGTAACAGGAACACTCAGTCATTTTGGGTAGGAATGTAATATGGTGCAGCCACTGTAGAAGACAGTTTGGCATTTACTTAAATAGCTAAGTACAGAGTACCATTTGTCCTGACAATCCTGCTACTAAGTATATAACCAAAAGTATTGAAAGGAGGAACTCAGACAGATATTTGCACACGATGTTCATAGCAGTATTACACAATTACCAAAAGATGGAAGCAACCCAAGTGTCCATCAACTGATGCATGTATAAAAAAAATATGGTATATACATACAATGGAATATTATTTAGCCATAAACAGGAATGAAGTTCTGATATATGTGACAACCTGGATGAAACTTGAAGACATGTTGAGTGAAAAAAGCCAGACACAAAAGGACAAAGATTGTATATTTGTATCTCATTGATATAAAATAATTAGAAAACCAAAGCTCATAAAGTCAGAATCTAGAATATAGGTTTTTAGGGGGTATAGTGAGGATAGGGAATGGGGAGTTAATTATTAAATTGTACAAAGTTTCTATTTGGGATGATGAAAAAGTTTTGGTACTGGATGGTGGTGATGATAGCAAAACTTTGTGAACATAATTAACAGCACTGAATTGTATATTTGAATGTGGTTAAAGGATGAAATATTAGGTTTTATATATAGTACTATAATAAAATAAATAAATCCATGGAATTTTGCAATACAAACAGTGAACCCTAAGTTCAACCATGGACTATATTTAATAGTACAATCACAAAAATGTGTTTTTATCAATCGTAACAAATGTACCACACTAATGCAAAGGGTTAATAATACAGTGGTATATGAGAATCCTGTATTTTATGTATGATTGCTCTGTAAACTCACATCTTCTCCAATAAAAAACAATATGTCTGTAAAATACAACAATGAACCTTAATGTAATCTATGGACTATGGTTAATACAGAATTATAACAATATTCTTTCATCAATTGTAATAATGGTGCCACATTAATGCAGTGTTAATGATAGGAAAAGTTGTGTGTGTGTGAGTATGTGTATGTATGGGGGGGCGTTATAGGAGGTTTTGTTTTTTGTATGACTTTTCCGTAAACCTACAAATTTTCTAATAAATATGTATTAAAAATGTACCAATGACCTAAATATACAAACCAAAACTATAAAACTCCTGGAAGAAAACATACTGTGCTAGGCAATGCTTTCTTAGTCTCCACGTCAAAAACATGAGTAACAAAGAAAAAAAATATATGGGATTTTGTCAAAATTAAAAACTTTTGTGCATCAAATGACTTCATCATGAAAGTAAAAATAGAACCTACAGAATTGGAGAAGACATTTGGAAACCACATAGATGGTAAGGGTTTAATATCCAGAATGTATCAAAAGAATCCTACTACTCAACAACAAAAAGACAAGCAACCCAATTAAAAAATGGACAAAATAATTGAATAGTCATTTCTCCAAAGAAGAATATACAATTGGCCAAAAAGCATATGAAAAGAAGCTTAACATCATTAGTCATCAGGGAAATGCAAAATAAAAATCACCGTGAGATACCATTTCACACCCATTAGAATGGCTATTATGAAAACAATGGGAAATAAGTGCTGAACAGGATACAGATAAATAGGAACCTCACTGATTTTGGTGGTAATGTAAAACAGTGCAGCTGTTGTGGAGAACAGTTTGGTGGTTCCTCAAAAAATTAGAACTAACATATGACCCAGTCATCAACTTCAAGGTAGAGACCCAAAAGAATTGAAAGGAGGGACTGGAACAGATACTGACACACTGATGCTCTGAAAGTCATTATTCAAAATTGCCAAAAGATGGAAGCAACCCAGTGTCTATTAACAGTGAATGGATAAACAAAGTGTGGTATGTGCATACAGTGGAATATTATTCAGCTGTAAAAGAATGTGGCAATATTTATGAACCTTGAAGATATCATGTTGAGTCTAAGCCAGACACAAAAGGGCAAATGTTGCATGATATTACTGATATGAAATAATTAGGATAAGCAAATTCATAGAAACTAGAATATAAGTTACTAGGGTGTGGTGTAGTGTAAGGGAATGGGGAGTTAATGCCTAATTGGTACATCATTTCTTTTTTTTTTTTTTTAAATTCAGTTTTATTGAAATACATTCACACACCATACAATCATCCATGATATACAATCCACTGTCCACAGTATGATAACATACCTATGCATTCATCACCACAATCTATCTCTGAACATTTTCCTTACATGAGAAAGAACCAGAACAAGAATAAAAAATAAAAGTGAAAAAAGAACACCCAAATCATCCCCCATCCCACCCCATTTGTCCTTTAGTTTTTATCCCCATTCCTCCACTCATCCATACACTAGATAAAGGGGGTGTGATCCACAAGGTCTTCACAAACACACTGTCACCCCCTGTAATCTACATTATTATATAATTGCCTTCAGGAGTCCAGACTGCTGGGTTGGAGTTTGGTAGTTTCAGGTATTTACTTCTAGCTATTCCAATACATTAAAGCCTAAGAGGTGTTATCTATATAGTGCATAAGAATGTCCACCAGAGTGACCTCTCGACTCCATTTGGAATCTCTCAGCCACTGAAACTATTTCGTCTCACTTTGCATCCCCCTTTTGGTCAAGAAGATACTCTCAGTCCCACGATGCCGGGTCCACATTCATCCCCGGGAGTCATACTCTGCATTGCCAGGGAGATTTACACCCCTGGGAGTCAGGTCCCACGTAGGGGGGAGGGCAGCGAGTTCACCTATCGAGATGGCTCAGTTAGAGAGAGAGAGGGCCACATCTGAGCAACAAAGAGATACTCAGGGGGAGACTCTTAGGCACCATTACATGGAAGTTTAGACTCTCCTTTGTGGTAATGAGCTTCATAAGAGCAAGTCCCATGCTCGAGGGCTCAGCACATCAAACCACCAGTCTCAATGTTTGTGACAACATCAACACCAGTCCAGGTGAGGATGTCCAACACATCTGCACCTTCCCCCAGATCCTCTGGGCTGGGGAGGGGGAGGCTGTAAATATATTTTTTATTATCTGCCCAAATTACTCTAGGATGTGTCACTATTTCACTCCAGCCTATACTAACCTACTGTATCTCACTTCCTATTCAAAGTTCCATGCAATTGTGGTGTTTGAACAAATCGACTGTAGAGTTATACCGTTTAGAAAATTTAGATCCTGTACCAAATAGATATCTATTCCCTTGGTCTCATATGGAAGTTGAAGTTTTAAAACACAATCAGTTTCAACCTTTACCCTTTGGCCTGGCTTGCCCTGGTCTTAACCAGACCTGCTTCGTTCATATCACTAATTGAAGTCTGGGCTCTTTTTCAGCTTTTTTTTTTTTTGACAGTGGCTGTATTTACTAATACTGACATTCATATCTGCCGAGCTCTAGCTCTGAGTTTCAGGTGTCTCAGAGATATGCATTGTTCCAGAGACCAATGAGGTTATACGCTAGGGGACCAGCATCTCAAAGTTTAGAGATAGGCATTACAATTCAGGGATAGAGTTAACTGCTGTAAGAGCTTACAATCTAGGGAATATTACAATTATTGTGTCCACTTTAGGCTATGTTCTAAGATTCAATTCTGAGTTTACACATTGTAGTTAGTCCATATTGGTGAGGCATCATCCCTCTCACCATGTTTTCTCCAACACTTTTACTCCTATATATATATTTTCCTACAATTTTATAGAGTTATATTCACATACCATACATTTATACTCAGTGTACAATCAGTTGTTCATGGTATCATCATAAAGTTGTACATTAATCACCACAATCAGCACTTGAACATACTGATTACTACAAGAAAAAGTGTTTTTTTTTAAGCAATAAGAAAAAATGATAAAAAGAAAAATAACATGTCATACAATACAATATACTTCTAAGGACAGCAAATAACACCACTACCAAGAATTCCATCTTACTCCCCTATATCCCCCTCTCATATACATTTAGCATTGGCATATTGCCTTTGTTATATTTAATGGAGGTATATTACAATGTTACTGCTGACTATAGACTCCAGCTTGCTTTGATTATGTTTTTTCCTGAATACCATCCCTTTTTTAACTTTCTACATGGTTGACATTCATTTGCTTTCCCACATGCAAAAACATTTTTATATTTGTATATTTAGTAACAGTCATTGGCCACTCCAGTTTTTGCCACGTTATACAGTCCCAGTCTTTATCATCTATCTTTACCTCTGGTGTCATACATTCTCCTATCCCACCTCTTTCAGCTTTACTCACAGACATCTTTGTTCAGTGTACTTACAATACCGTGCTACCATACACAGTATTATGCTATCTATTTCTGGATCTATGCAATCAATCCTAAACATTCTGTAGTCCTTCAGCATCAAATGGCTGATCTTTGCCCTCTTTCTATCTCCTGGTCGCCTGTGTTGTCAGCTTTTAACTCCCAAAGTTTGTTCATTAATGTCTGTTCATATTAGTGAGACCATACAGAATCTGTCCTTTTGTTTCTGGCTAACTTCACTCAACATAATATCCTCAAGGTTCATCCACATTATTACATGATCCATGTTCTTGTTCTGTCTTGCAGCTGCATAATATTCCATCATGTGTATATACCACAGTTTGTTTATCCACTCATCCTTTGATGGACATTTGGGCTGTTTCCATCTCTTGCCATTTGTGAATAATGATGCAATAAACATCAGTTTACAAATGTCTGTTTGTGTCTTAAGTTTCAGTTCCTCTGAGTATATGCCTAGCAATAGAGTAGCTGGGTCATATGGCAAATCTATATTTAGCTTCCTGAGGAGCCTTCATACTGTCTTCCAGAGTGGTTGCACCATTCTACATTCCCACCAACAATGAATAAGTGTGCCTCTTTCTCCACATTCTCTTCAGCACTTGTCATTTTCTGTTTTTTGGATAATGGCCATTCTGGTAGGTGTGAGATGATATCTCATTGTGGTTTTGATTTGCATTTCCTTAATAGCCAGCGAAGTTGAGCATTTTTTCATATGCTTTTGAGCCATTTGTATTTCCTCTTCAGAAAAATGTCTGTTCATGTCTTTTGCCCATTTTTTAATTGGATTGTTTGTCTTTCTGTTATTGAGATGCAGGATTCCTTTATATATTTGGGATATTAAACCCTTATCTGATATGTGGTTTCCAAATATCATCTCCCATTGTGTAGGTTGCCTTTTGACCTTTCTGACAAAGTCCTTTGATGTACAAAAGTGTTTAATTTTGAGGAGATCCCATTTGTCTATTTGTTCTTTGGTTGCTCATGCCTTGGGTGTGAGGTCTTAGAAACCACCTCCTTTCAGAAGATCTTTAAGATATTGCCCTACATTTTCTTCTAAGAGTTTTATGGTCTTGGTGGTAATGTTTAGGTCTTTGATCCACTTTGAGTTAATTTTGGTAGAAGGTGTGAGATGGATATCCTCTTTCATTCTTTTGGAAATGGATATCCAGTTCTCTAAACACCATTTATTGAACAGGCTGCTCTTTCCCAGTTGCTTTGGCTTCACTGCCTTACCAAAGATCAGTTGTCTAGATGTGAGGGTCTACTTCTGAACACTCAATTCGATTCCATTGATCAGTATATCTGTCCTTATGCCAGTACCATGCTGTTTTGAGCACTGTAGCTTTGTAATATGCTTCAAAGTCAGGTAGTGTGAGACCTCCCACTTCATTTCTCTTTCTCAAGACATTTTTGGCTATTTGGGGCACCTTACCCTTCCAAATAAATTTATTTATTGGTTTTTCTATTTCTGTAAAGTAAGTTGTTGGGATTTGAATTGGTATTGCATTGAATCTGTAAATCAGTTTAGGTAAAATTGCCATCTTAACTATATTTAGTCTTCTAATTCATGAACATGGTATGTTCTTCCATTTTTTCAGGTCTTGTTCAATTTCTTTTAGCAGTTTCTTATAGTTTTCTATGTAAAGGTCTTTTGTGTCCTTGGTTAAGTTTATTCCTAAACACTTGATTCTTTTGGTTGCTATTGTAAATGCGATTTTTTTTTTGATTTCCTCCTCTTGTTGCACATTACTTGTGTATAAGAACATTACAGATTTTTGTGTGTTGATCTTGTAGCCTGCTACTTTGCTGTATTCATTGACTAGTTCTAGTAGCTTTGCTGTAGATTTTTCTGAATTTCCTACATATAGAATCATGTCATTGGCAAATAGTGAAAGTTTTACTTCTTCCTCTCCAATTTGGATGCCTTTTATTTCTTTTTCTTGCCTAATTGCTTTAGCTAGAACTTCCAGCACAATGTTGAATAACAATGGTGATAGTGGGCATCCCTGTCTTGTTCCTGATCTTAGAGGAAAAGCTTTCAGTCTCTCCCCATTGAACGTGATGTTAGCTGTTGGTTTTTCATATATTGCCTTTATCATATTGAAAAAGTTCCCTTCTATTCCTATCCTTTGAAGTGTTTTCATCAGGAAAGGATGTTGAATTTTGTCAAATGCCTTTTCTGCATCAATCGAGATGATCATGTGGTTCTTCTGCTTTGATTTATTGATGTGGTGTATTACATTAATTGATTTTCTTGTGTTGAACCAGCCTTGCATACCTGGAATAAATCCCACCTGGTCGTGGTGTATAATTCTTTTAATGTGCTGCTGGATTCGATTTGCAAGTATTTTGTTGAGGATTTTTGCATCTATATTTATTAAAGAAATTGGTCTATAATTTCCTTTTTTTGTAGTATCTTTGCCTGGTTTTGGTATTAGGGTGATGATGGCTTCATAGAAAGAGTTAGGTAGCTTTCCCTCTTCTTCAATTTTTTTTGAAGAGATTGAGCAGGATTGGTACTAATTCATTCTTGAATGCTTGGTAGAATTCATATGTGAAACCATCTTGTCCTGGGCTTTTCCTTTTTGGAAGCTTTTTGATGACTGACTCAATCTCTTTACTTGTGATTGGTTTGTTGAGGTCATCTATTTCTTCTTGAGTTAATGTTGGTTGTTTATGCTTTTCTAGGAAGTTGTCCATTTCATCTAAGTTGTCTAGTTTATTAGCATATAGTTGCTCATAGTATCTTCTCATTATCTCCTTAATTTCTGCAGGGTTGGTAGTTATATTTCCTTTCCCATTTCTGATTGCATTTAATTGGATCTGCTCTCTCTTTTTTTTTGTTAGCCTAGCCAGTGGTCCATTGATTTTATTGATTTTCTCAAAGAACCAACTTCTGGTTTTGTTTTCCTGTTCTCAATTGCATTTATTTCTGCTCTAATCTTTGTTATTTCTTCCCTTCTGCTTGCTTTGGGGTTAGTTTGCTGTTCTTTCTCTAATTCCTCCAGGTGAGCAGTTAACTCTTCAAATTTTGCTCTCTCTTCTCTTTTAATATAGGCATTTAGGGCAATAAATTTCCCTCTCAGCACCACCTTTGCTGCATCCCATAAGTTTTGATAAGTTGTGTTTTCATTGTCATTTGCCTCGAGGTATTTACTAATTTCTCTTGTAATTTCTTCCTTTACCCACTGGTTTTCTAAGAGGGTGTTGTTTAGCCTCCATATGTTTGTGAATTTTATGACCTTCTACCTTTTATTTATTTCCAACTTCATTGCATTGTGGTCTTAGAAAGTGTTGTGTATAATATCAATATTTTTAAATTTGTTGAGACTTGCTTTGTGACCCAACATGTGGTCTATCCTAGAGAATGTTCCATGAGCACTTGAGAAAAAAGTGTATCCTGCTGTAGTTGGATGTAGTGTTCTATAAATGTCTGTCAAGTCTAGTTCATTTATCATACAATTCAACATCTCTGTTTCTTTAGTGATCCTCTGTCTAGATGTTCTATCCATTGATGAGAGTGGTGTATTGAAGTCTCCAACTATTATTGCAGAGGTATCAATTTCTCCTTTCAGTGATCGCAGTGTTTGCCTCATGAATTTTGGGGCATTCTGGCTTGGTGCATAAATATTTATGACTGTTATGTTTTCTTGATGAATTTACCCATTTATTAATATATAGTGTCCTTCTTTGTCTCTTTTAATTGTTTTGCTTTTGAAGTCTAACTTGTCTGATATTAATATAGCTGCTCCTGCTTTTTTCTGGTTGTTGTTTGCATGAAATATCTTTTTCCAACCTTTCACTTTCAGTCTATGTTTGTCCTTGTGTCTAAAGTGAGTTTCTTGTAGACAGCATATAGATGGGTCCTGTTTTTTCATCCATTCTGCCAGTCTGTGTCTTTTTATTGGGGAGTTTGGTCCATTTACATTTAGTGTTATTACTGTAAGGGCCGTACTTTCTACTACCATTTTGTTTTTTGGAATTTATATGTCATAACTTAATTTTTTCTCTCCTTTTACCTTTCCTGATAATCTTCATTTCTGCACTCTTCTCCAACTCTCTCTCTCCTGTCTTTTCCTATCAGCCTGTAGCACTCCCTTTCATATTTCTTGTAGTGCTGGTCTCTTATTCACAAACTCTCTCAGTGTCTGTTTGTCTGAAAATGTTTTAATCTCTCCCTCATTTTTGAAGGTACGTTTTGTTGGATATAGAATTCTTGGTTGGCAGTTTTTCTCTTTCAGTATCTTAAATATATCATGCCACTGTCTTCTTGCCTCCATGGTTTTGCAGAGAAATCTGTACATAGTCTTATTGACCTTCCCTTGTATGTGATGGATTGCTTTTCTCTTGCTGCTTTCAGAATCCTCTCTTTGTCTTTGACATTGGACAATCTGACCAGTAAGTGTCTTGGAGTGGGTCTATTGGGATGTATTCTATTTGGGGTACGTTGTACTTCTTGAATCTCTAAGTTTCTGTCTTTTATAAGAGTTGGGAAATTTTCAGTGAATATGTCTTCTATTACTCTTTCTGCCCCTTTTCCGCTCTCTTTTCCTTCTGGGATACCCATAACATGTATATTTGTGCGTTTCATGTTGTCACTCAGCTTCCTAAGACCCTGCTCATATTTTTCCATTTTTTTCACCATCTGTTCTTTTGTGTGTATGAATTTGAATGACCTGTCTTCCAGTTCAGTGATCCTTTCTTCTGCCTGTTCAAATCTACTGTTGTGTCCCTCCATTGTGTTTTTCATCTCCTCCATTGTGGCCTTCATTCCCATGAGTTCTGCCATTTGTTTTTTTAAGTTTATGAATTCTTCTTTATGGTCAGCCAGTGTCTTCTTTATATCCTTCAGCTCTTTTGCTATATCTTCCTTCATTTCATCAAATTTATTTAACATTAGTTGCCTCCAGTCCTGTGTCTCAGCTGAGCTATCAGTTTGTTCCTTTGGCTGGTCCATGTTTTCGTATTTCCTGGTATGGCTTGTTATCTTAAGTTGTCTAGGCATCTGATTTTCTTGATTAGTTTATTTTGGAGCTTGTTTTCTGTCTTTTACCTAGTGGTTTTCTTGTTGGTTGGCTTTGTTCTCTGGCCTCTGTTATTCAGTTCAACTTATTCTAGACCTCTAACTTAGGTTCTATTTAGTTGATCAGAATTTTTCCCCTCTTGTTTTTTGTGTTTCTTGCTCTGCCTCTATGTAACATTTTGTGAGTGGGTCTCCTCAGATATGGTCGACCCTAGTCAGATTTTCCCAGTCTAGTGAGGCCCAGGTCTCATTGGGAGGGTATGGAGTTTTCCTGAGAATGAGACCCTCCTATGAGGCCTTTAGCATTGGTGCTTTTCCTCTCCTGTCCAGCAGGTGGCACTGGCCAGCCTGCAGCTCCCCCACCAGTGTAAGGAGGTATGGAGCCTTTAGTTCTCCTGGTGACTCTGATCCTGTCAGGGGCATGGTTGACTGAAGCTGGAATCTGAATTCCAGCCCCTGGGGTCTGAATTCCCAGAAGGAGGACTGCCAGTTGAGCTAGACCTCCCTCCACTCTCCCAATCCTCAGAAATCCAGTTGTCTCTCAGGGGCACTATTCCCTTCTCCCCTCTCCTCTTTGGGGCCTCTCCAGGTAGATTCCTTAGTCAGCCTGAGTTGCCAATTAAAGATGGGGGTGGAGGCCTTCAGTAGTGAATACAGAATTCAAAGACACTGTAGGTACTCTGTCTCCCCCAAGCCCAGCCTAGTCTCTCAACCTCGGCTTTCTGATAGAAAATAACCACATATATTACTTTTAGATTAAAAAAAAAATAGAAAAGAAATCAAGAAAAAGAAAAAAGAAAAAAAAAAAAAGAGTCTCTTTTAAAAGTCTTTCCCCAGCCTGGAAGTTTTGTCAGTGTCAGAATAGAGCATTTAAAGATATGCTTTGGGCTACTGTCTGATAATTACTCTCCAACGGCTTCAGTTCCACCCCTGCTGGGGGCTATTGAAATGCAAAAAGATAAAGGATCAGTGAGAAGCCAGAAGGGAGAAAATGTAGGGGGAAAAAAATGGCTTTTTTGGAGTCTGGGAATGGGTGCCTGCTTTTATGTGCCCCCACTTCTCAGAGTCCAGCCCTTCTTTAGCACCCCAGCTCCCAAAGTTAGTTAATTAATTTGTTAATTAATTCTGCAGTTGAGGCTGGGTTGAGCCTCCCTTCTTGCCCTCAGCAGATTGCTGTTTTTTGGTTTTTTTTTTCTCCCCCCTTTCAGGGAGCCAGCAGCAAGACAGTCTGTGAGGTCTGGGTGGGGAGGGGCGCCAGACCCCTGGTCCGGGGAACTTACAATGTTCGCTGCGATCTCAGCTTTTCCTGCAATTCCAAACTTGTGTCCAATATGTGACTGGTTACTGGAGACCGTGAAAACACTGTTTCATGTAGTTCTTGGGTAATTGCCAGCTGCTCTAGGGGAGAGACGAAATTCTGCTCCTCACCACTCCGCCATCTTGCCCCGCCTCTCTGGTACATCATTTCTGTTTGAGATGATGGAAAATTTGGTAATGGATGTTAGTAATGGTAGCACAACATTGTGAATGCAATTATGACCACTCAGTTATATATTTGAATGTAGTTAATATGGGAATTTTTAAAATTTTTATAAAATAAAATTTAAATAAGTGTCTTTAAAAAACATAGAACTGTACATCACACACTGTGATCCCTAATGTAAATCATGGACTATAGTTAATTTTATAATCCTTAAAATATTGTTTCAATTGTAACAAAGGCACCACACTAAATTAAATGTATCAACAATAGGGAAAACTGTATGTGGGGCACTGGTGCGTAGAAAATCAAGTCCAAGAGAAACAAAGAAGTTGGGAGTACAAATCATGTAATTAAAGTGTCTAACACAATGAAAGGTCTAATGCAAAAAAAAAATATTGAATGGAAATCCTGAACTGAAGAAAAAAGTTTTAGTCACTTTCAGAAACGTGTGTCCCATTGTAAGGAACCTTTATTTATGGAGATAGAATGATATTATGCATTCAAAATGACCCTAAAGTTTTTCAAATCCCATGAAAAATGAAGATGAGCGTGAATCATAGTTTTCAGACAACTATGTATGTTTAGAGGTGACATAATGAGCATAGTGGTATAAATCTAGACAATAAAACAGCTTCTTACATTGGTCTTTTTTATACCCATACACTATGTATCTCAAGAGTACCTTTGTTTTAGAGCTTTATGTAAATGCATGTTTTATATAGGTTTCCTAAGTTTAAATTATGAGAACTGAGTTCAGCACAAATAGTCCTGTCCCCACTACTTGTAAATACCTGCACCTGTCAACATCTCTCAATTCAAACCAATATCCGTGAAGCTGTTCCTGATTTCCCTATCCAGGTTCTGTCTCTCCCAATCCCCCAAATCACAGAGCACTCTTTTGTCTTAAGACTATAGATTGGGCTTTAAAAAAAATATATGGAGTCAGCAAGATGTAATAAATGTAGAATTCCTAAGTGAGATGCCAGACAGAAATATAGCATTTTGGAGAAAATGACCAATAACTTGTTAGGATTCTTAGGGAAGGGAGTTGCTCTGTACCTTTCAGGGCATTTAGCCTCTGAGCCCTAAGTAACTAAATAACAGTAACACCTCTAATTCTTTGTGATAACTGAAATATGTTCCTATCATTTCACTGTCAACCATTGAGAACCAACAAGCAGGATGACATACACAACAAGAATTTAAAAGGATTGGGAGAAAATTTTGTGAGGAGCATTTTTTTAGGGAGCTGGTGGACAGGTTAAGTCTCCCCTCCTCAAGTGGGGAGGAGAAGAAGGGGAGGAGAAGAAGGCACCTGCCCTAATGACAAGAATATATAGAGAGTTTACTATATGACCACTCCAGTTGGCAAGGTGGCAAGAGTGCACTGGGCTCTGACTGCCCCTCTACAACCTTGAGAAACACAGACACAGAGTGACATGCTGTTTGGTGGCAGAGCAGGGGATCAGGACAGTCACTGATGGATTGAGATGGACCTCCATGACCACAGTTTCCTAGAACAAGTAATGTCTGAGTATTCTTATGACTGGAAATGTGTCATACATGGGGACACAAGATTGTGATCATCTTCAGAGACTGATTGATGCCAACAGCCACATTCTAGAGGGGACTATGAATTTAAAGGGATGGTGTAAAGAGGCACAAGCAACATTTGGATCAGAGTATTCACAGGTAATCAGAACTGCAAACAGGAATCATTGAAGCACCCTTGAAAGCCCCAGAAAGAGTCAGCTTTAAACATCTGCCACCAACTATTCTAAGAATATCTTTCCCCCCTTCCCCCTATATCTTACGAGCCTGACAATGGAGGGTCAGAATTCTCAATTAGTAGCTGGTGCTTGGGGATAAATGAAAAGTAGGGAAAGAGTAAAGGACCATATTCCATCCTATTGCTAACAGGTTATGT